>NC_135233.1:419154487-419754487 GCF_051348905.1 Ranitomeya variabilis
TTTCTTTCTCAGCCAGCATGACGGAGAGTTGCTGATGCTGATCCTCGTCCTGGTACATGACCCACCATTAGGTTTTGGATAGATGGCCTCACAGATGACTCTAGAATACATTAGTACACCGAGGCGCTCATGGAGTCCAAACCATCCCTTTCACCGCCGTAATGAACTGCTGATGTCAGCGGCTTGTGGGCATTATTACCAAACATCTCCACTGTGGTCTCGTCTGTCCAAAGAACATTGTTCCAGGAGTCTTGTGATTTGTGCAGATGAAACCTGCCAAACATTAGCTGTGCTGCCATGTTCATTTTAGAAAAAGGAGGTTTTCTCATGACAGCCCTCGCCAACAAGCCATTATTGTTAAGTGTTTTCTGCTATCAACATTTAACATGCCAAGACCTCCACCGCAGCAATCATCCATTGTCCCCAGATACGGGGTTCATCCATGTGAGATGGTTGTGGTCTGTGACAAATATAAAGTCTCTGCAATTTTATTTAGTAACCATACAATGGTAAGGCACTCCTTTTCAATGGTGGCATAAACAACTTCCCGATCCAGTAGTTTCCGACTGGCAAAAGCAACAGAATGTTCCTCCCCAGCGGCGTTCATCTGGATAAGACCTTCCCCAATCCTGAAGGTGGATGCATCTGTATAGTCAGGGGTGACCAAGACAGGAGCAGCGATGAGGGCAGTCTTTAATGCTGAAAAGTCCTCCTCGCATGTAGTCATCCACGTCACATTCCTAGGCATGCTCTTGCGGGTCAGGTCGGTTAGGGGCTTGGCCAAGGTGCTGAAATTAGAAACAAATTTTCAATAGCCAACAATTTCCAAAAAAACCTTATCCCGGGGTCTACACCAATTGCTAATGGATTCCACCTTGGCAGGTTCAGGCCTTTAGGGTCTCATCCCCAATTGGGATTTATCAGGGCAAATGGTCAGTCCTGCAGGCAGGATACAGTCTAGAACTATGCCCAAGTGTTTAAGATGTTCCTCCCAGGTTGTGGTGAAAATGGCAATGTAATCCAAGTACACAGGCGAAGTCCTGACATTGTTCTAACAGTCGATCTACCAGTCTCTGGAAAGTAGACCGGGCATTTTTCATACCAAAGGGAATTCTCAGGAACTGAAAATGCCCAAATGGAGTAATGAATGCTTCGTGCTCCCGAGCATCCACCGTTAGGGGTATCGGCCAGTACCCCATGCTCAAGTCTAACGTGGTTACAAATTGGGCAATGGCTAGATGATCCAACACTCTTGGTGGCATCTGTTAACCCCATCACGACATGCAACGTGCATGTATGGTGCATGTCGATTCTCCCCCTTTACTGCAGGCTCTGGCGATAAGCCTGCATCTTTTCCAGCACATGCTAGCCAATTTCATTAGCCGATATGTGCCCCTAACAGCCACGGGTGGAATCACGATCCACCTGCGGCTGTTAACATGTTAAATGCCACTGTCAATCTCTGACAGCGGCGTTTAACATGCTTGCGCCGGAAGCAGATCACAAACCCAGCCCATCAACGCCTGTGTCACATGATAGCAGGTTGCCCATGGATTGGCATGATATAGCAAGTGAGCCTTTCTGCTACACTACAGAATCATGATGGCACGTCAGCTTTAGCATTTGGTGAACATGGATAAAGAAAAAACATCCAAGTGTGGTGAAATTGTAAAAAAAGTTCCACAACTGTTTTTTTTGTTTACCATTTTCCAATACATTATATGGTAAAATCAATGGTGTCATTTAAAAGTACAACTCGTCCAGCCAAAAAAAAAAAAAAAAGCCCTCACATAATCACATCAATGGGAAAAAAAAAAAAAAAAGTTATGGCTCTGGGACAAAGGGGAGCAATAAACAAACGCAAAAAAGGAAAATAGTCACAGGGTAATCGATGCAGAACCGCATTGTACCATCCTTCTTGGGGACCAGGACGACAGGAGAGGCCCAGGAGCTGTGAGATGGCTGGATAATACCCAGTTGTTTCCTCTCCTCCGGTTCGTTCTTTATCATGTCTTGAACAGCCTCTGGAATCCGGTAGGCCGCCTCCTGGATGGGGCGTTGTCCGGAGGTCTCCACATGGTGGCTGGTGAGAGTAGTCAGCCCCAGCTTTGAGGAGAAAAGAGAAGCCCTTGGTCTAAGTACAGAAAAAATATTGTCCTTTTGTTTATCTGATAAATGGGGTCCCAGGGGCACTTGTTCCAGGGATCCTCCCGCTTGGGCGATCTGGAGATGGGGGGAGATACTGGTCATTGAAGGTATCACTGGGGGGGTGGCAAACGGCTAGAATAGGTAGAGATCAGTCGTGATATTCTTTCAGGATGTTGATGTGGACAGTCTTCTGTCGTCGACCAGTAGGGTCCAGAGAAATTATGTAGCTAGTGTCATTAATTTTGCTGACAACCTGATAAGAGTCTTCCCACATTGCATGAAGCTTGTTATCAGGGGAAGCAACAAACATGAGCTCCTGTTGCCCTTCCATAAATTTCTGGGTCTTGGAGTTACGGTCATACCAGGTTTTTTGTCTGCTCCGGGCTATTCGCTGGAATTCTTTAGCCAAGGTAGCTAAGCTGGGCTAGCCAGTCTCGTAACGCTAGAACATAGGGAATGACCAGTGTTCCGGTGTCCCAGATATCTCCATTTGTGTGGTGAAGAGAAAAGAAACTGCAGATAGCACTCACTGGTCCTTAAAACATCTTCCTTTATTCAATTACTTAAAACGTCATGGCCAGAGGAACAGGTTACTGGGATGTGCGAGCCAGTGTAGAAGATGGCCGTTTCGCGCTGCACGGCACTTCAACGAGCCAGATATCTCACTCCAAGTATTCCTTCAGAAGAGAGTCCCACAGACCATCCAGCCAAACACTAGGTTGAAGGGACAGAATCCTGTGGACTCTTGGGGAACCTCCCGATTGGCAAAGAGGAGATGTGGCAGGTATTTCCCCATTCCTTTCCAAAGTCAGCATATTTATTAGGGTTCCATTAAAGCGTTCACATAGTCCGTTGGTCTGCGGGTGATATGGGGTGGTGTGAATGGCCCGGACACTACAAGTATGCCAGAGGGACTGGATCAGGTCTGACAAACTGAGTCACTTGATCGATGATACAGTTAGGTCCATATATATGTGAACAGAGACAACATTTTTCTAATTTTGGTTATAGACATTACCACAATGAATAAAAAAAAAAACTATTCAGATGCAGTTGAAGCTCAGACTTTCAGCTTTCATTTGAGGGTATCCACATTAAAATTGGATGAAGGGTTTAGGAGTTTCAGCTCCTTAACATGTGCCACCCTGTTTTTAAAGGGACCAAAAGTAATTGGACAATTGACTCCAAGGCTATTTCATGGACAGGTGTGGGCAATCCCTTCGTTATGTCATTCTCAATTAAGCAGATAAGGCCTGGAGTTGATTTGAGGTGTGGTGCTTGCATTTGGAAGGTTTTGCTGTGAAGTAAACATGCGGCCAAAGGAGCTCTCCATGCAGGTGAAACAAGCCATCCTTAAGCTGCGAAAACAGAAAAAACGCATCCGAGAAATTGCTACAATATTAGGAGTGGCAAAATCTACAGTTTGGTACATCCTGAGAAAGAAAAAAAGCACTGGTGAACTCATCAATGCAAAAAGACCTGAGCGCCCACGGAAGACAACAGTGGTGGATGATCGCAGAATAATCTCCATGGTGAAGAGAAACCCCTTCACAACAGCCAACCAAGTGACCAACACTCTCCAGGAGGTCGGCGTATCAAAATCTACCATAAAGAGAAGACTGCATGAAAGTAAATACAGAGGGTTCACTGCACGGTGCAAGCCACTCATAAGCATCAAGAAGAAAAAGGCTAAAAAACATCTGAAAAGCCAGCACAGTTCTGGAAGAACATTCTTTGGACAGATGAAACCATGATCAATCTCTACCAGAATGACGGAAAGAGAAAAGTATGGCGAAGGCGTGGTACAGCTCATGATCCAAAGCACGTCACATCATCTGTAAAACACGGCGGAGGCAGTGTGATGGCTTGGGCATGCATGGCTGCCAGTGGCACTGGGTCACTAGTGTTTATTGATGATGTGACACAGGACAGAAGCAGCCGAATGAATTCTGAGGTATTCAGAGCTGCCATACTGTGTGCTCAGATCCAGCCAAATGCAGCCAAACTGATTGGTCGTCATTTCATACTACAGATAGACAATGACCCAAAACATAAAGCCAAAGCAACCCAGGAGTTTATTAAAGCAAAGAAGTGGAATATTCTTGAATGGCCAAGTCAGTCACCTGATCTCAACCCAATTGAGCATGCATTCACTTGTTAAAGACTAAACTTCAGACAGAAAGGCCCACAAACAAACAGCAACTGAAAACCACCGCAGTGAAGGCCTAGCAGAGCATCAAAAAGGAGGAAACACAGCGTCTGGTGATGTCCATGAGTTCAAGGCTTCAGGCAGTCATTGCCAACAAAGGGTTTTCAACCAAGTACTAGAAATGAACATTTTATTTACAATTATTGAATCTGTCCAATTACTTTTGGTCCCTTTAAAAACAGGGTGGCACATGTTAAGGAGCTGAAACTCCTAAACCCTTCATCCAATTTTAATGTGGATACCCTCAAATGAAAGCTGAAAGTCTGAACTTCAACTGCATCTGAATTGTTTTGTTTAAAATTCATTGTGGCAATGTCTATAACCAAAATTAGAAAAATGTTGTCTCTGTCCAAATATATATCGACCTAACTGTATTTCAATGGGGAACCCTACCTGGGTAAATATGGTAACAAGAGCCTCTGCTACCTTTACTGCTGTAATACTGGACAGGGCCCTGGCTTCAGGATAACGAGTGGCATAGTCCACTACTCAGGATTTCTTTTTTCCCCCACCAGCTGGGGTGGGCCAGAGGTCCTATAATGTCCATGACTACACGTTGAAATGGTTCTTCAATTTTGGGCAGGGGTTGCAGGGACACCTTATATCGAGCTCATGGGTGCCACATTGCGGGTGTGGCAAGAATGGGCTACCCACTGCAAGATGCCATGCCAGTAAAATGTGGGTGAATCCCTTTTCAGTCATTTTCCTTTCTTGAGGTCCAGCCAAGGGGATGTCATGGGCCAGTTGGAGTAGCTGAGCCCTGTTCTTCTGAGGGACAATGCCTGGTCACAGTGTCAGGGTTGCCCTTGTCACCGACCTTTGTTACGTGATAATACAATCCTTTTCTCGGGTGAAGCTATTCCAATCATCTCCCACATCCGCATCATCTCCCACATGCCCATCATCTTCCACATGCCCATCATCTCTCATCCCCAGCTTCTGTTCTTAGCCTAAAGGCTGCAATGGAAATGTCACCCTCTTTTTCTCTTCTAAACTCCCCTCGGTCCCAAAATTCTTCCAATCTAGTAGCAGGGGGCAGATTGCTTAACAACTCTCATGCGGTCATTGCGGTTGCTCCGCGATGAAGTCTGGATGTCGTGGTGCTTGAATGGACTGTAGTCGGGTGACGGCTCCCACAAAATGGCACTGCAACTCTTGGAGTGCACAAGATGCACCGGAAGAGGTGGGTGGCGTGGGGCTCTCTTGAGTAACAGCTGGATTGCAGATGCCCAGGTTGCCCACACCCATAACATCTCTCTGTGATTACCCCAGGTCGTGGTCGGAACTGTTGGGGCCCGGGATTCTCAGATGTGGTTGTCATCGGCCTGCGACTGGATGGAGGGAGTAGATATAACCGGAGGGGGGCGTGGGAGTTGGCTGTGATTTAATGTCCAGGAGCCTCCTCCATTGCGGTCGGATAGATAGGGTCTCTTCGGCCAAGGGTGTAGCACTATCCAAGGTGAGCGGCGTGCGCTCCCAGTCCCGTTCCCGTATTTCTGAGAGACATGTGGCAAGAAATTGTTCTATAAGGAACACCTGTAAAACATCCTCCACAGTGAAGGCGTTTTCTGCTTCCAGCCATCTCCGGCATACCTGGGACATCTTATGGGCATACATCCCTAACACCCCCCCCAGCGGTGGATGCATGGGAGCTCTCTGAGCTGGGCCCTATGCCAGTCTGTGGTGATAGCATGGTGTCACAATAAAGTAAAAATGCCATGTTCTGAGTAATTTTTTTAGAAGGTACCATGGTGGCAGAGACACGCTGTGGGCTCTCTGACCCCCCTCTTCTCTTTGCCTGTCAGCATGGTGGAGTTCTAAGCCACTCTTTTCCCTCCCCCCCCCTCAGGAATGTCCTTGTTCGCAGCTGTGAAACTGAAAGTAATGAGTAGCAGCGCATGGCAATCCCTTTGTGTAGCTACAGTGCTCCTTTAAGACCAAATATATCAAAACAGGATATTCATAGAAATAGGCAGTTCATATTTCCGGAAACCGTAGGGACAGGCCTCCCAACTGGTGGGTTTTGGGAGCTCAGCGCTTAGCAGAAATTGATAAACGCATTACTCCTTAACTGAGGCTCCTAGCCAAGATGTGTTTACACTTAAACGAACCCCCAGATCTCGCTGAGCATAGTGATAACTTTGTCTTTCTTCTACGAGGTTTATACGCCAAGATATGTATACAGTAGAAATGGCTTGTCATACCTTTAAGAAAGGGGAGTATTCAGCTTCAGAGAGGTCACTACAGGGGGAAATCCTTGGTTTTGGGCACAGGGATAAGTGAGTGAGACATCCTTCTTCACTAGTCTTTTGTCCAGAGTCTAGCTGCGAGACACATCTGTAATGCATCTTGATGTGTTGCCCTTCCCCCGAGCCACATGGTCTGCTATGAAATGTTAAGAACTATAAGTCTATTTTCTTCTGTTAATCCCTTTTTATTTGTAATTGTCTGTACATACGATACTTGTCTTTTATAATATCCTTTTACCCTTTTGTAAACACTGCCTACCTTTTTTTGGAGCAAAATATATCAAATTAATAGCTTTGTTTCTCCTTGCTCTATAACGTACTATCATGTCCTCTGAAGTGAATTATGCTACTAATTGGGTTGGCTCCGGACCCATTATTAATAAAGAAATCGGAGCTGGCGGCAGCGTATTTGTCCTGCGCCTTTGGGAACCTGGTAGCGACGGACGGCGTTGATAATTATTGTTCCTGCCTGAGTGGGAGTAGTTATATCGCCCTCAGTGCAGTGTGCCCATTAGCCAGTACAAAGTAAGGCAGCCTTTCTGGTGACTAATTATCCTACGTGCAATACGCTGACTGACCTGAGGGTAAAGAGGAGCCAGAGAGCTGCAAGTTCCAAACCGGAACTGGAAAGTGGGATATAGATAAATCCCCTTCAGAACAGAATCGGGGCAACCAAACAACCCGGTTCATGACATATTGGTGTCAGAGGTGGGGATGATAAAAATATCCTCCCTGGGATCCATGACACATGGTAATCCAGGACAGTCCGCTTTACAATGTTATAATCCCGTTTCCGCTGGGAGTCAATGGTTCGGTAAGCCTCCGCCACGCTTCCGTTCAGGAATCCCACTAATAAACGCATCCAGCCAGAGTGGGCACCTCCATCACAGCACACTGCTGCTCAAAGTCCTTGAAGAGCCCCCCCCCCCCCCCCCCCCCCCCACATCTCCGGAAGCCTCATTAAATGGCTTAGTCTGTCCGGGTAATCCGTAAAGGCTCCCAAATCGTGAGGTTTACTCTCCACATTGCATTACTCCCTCTTTTGGGCTCCATTGCCTCTCGGCTCCGCTGTGCCTGGCAAGCAGCCTTCTCAATAAACTCCTGAGAGACACTTGGGCCCAGAACCACCATTTTTCATACCACACCAACTACTGACTTTTTGAGGATGGGGATCCCAGTCTCCAGTGCTTGTCCATTAGACATCTGGGAGAAGGAGGCCTGGCCAACACCCACCAGTAGTTTAATCAAGTCCTCTTTAGTCGGTCCCTGGTAGTTCAGGCCCGGATCTCTGGCTCTCTCCTGTAGATTAGATACGGTCCATTTTCTGTATTCACTCCATGAGAGGTTCTCCATTGGTTACGCTCTGTTGATTCCTCCACTGCAACCAGTTGTCACGGGGTCCTACTCCGGAATCACACAATCAGAGCGAGACATGAGTGAATAGTCCCAAGAACCTTTATTCCATGCAAACCGAGAGGTCTACAATGCACCACACAGAGGATAAAATGGTCCAGGAACAGATACAGTCCAGTAATGGGATAAATGTCCCGGGAGATGAGAGTCACAATCTTCAGATAAGTGATCGATATGGCAGTGCGGCTCCAGATAAGTCTCCATATAGGGCTCCCCCAGCAGTAGTTTCCAGGGTAATCAGCGCTTCTCTAAGTCTCTCTCGGACTGGCCTTAGCATCAGCATCCCACAAAGGATCTATCTTACTGGTCTCATGTCCTCCTCAGGCCTCCTCCTTATATCCAGGGGTACACAGGCAGGTTGAATGGTTTTCAGGGCTCTCAGACCTGGGAAAGTGCCTCAGAGATGAAGGCACTACAGGGGGGTGATTTGCTGAATTTGGAGTGCAGAGGGGTCATGAATGGACAGTCAGGAAATGTCAGCAGGGGTTCATCAAGAGGCATGGGCACATTCAGGCTGCAGATGGTAACTGAGCTAATTCAATTATCGGACCTTTTATAAGGCGATTAAGGCTACTTTCACACTAGCGTCAGACGACGCACGACGAATTGCGTCGTTGCGACGTTCCGGCGCTAGCAGTGAATGCGCAGCACAACGGGGGCAGCGGATGCTGTTTTTCAACGCATCCGCTGCCCCATTATGAGGTGCGGGGAGGCAGGGACGGAGTTCCGGCCGCGCATGCGCGGTCGGAAAAGACGGGAACGACGCACCAAAAAACGTTACAGGCAACGTTTTTTGGTGGCGACGGTCCAACGCAACCGTCGCACGACGGTTGGGATGTGTGGCAATGCGTCGCTAATGCAAGTCAATGGAGAAAAAACACATCCTGCAAGCACTTTTGCAGGATGCGTTTTTTCTGCAAAACGACGCATAGCGACGTGCAGTGCACGACGCTAGTGTGAAAGTAGCCTAAGACTCCAGACCAGACAGGGAATACACAGAATGATACAGAGCAACAAAACGACACTCCTAAAATCAGTAAAATATCAATACTGACAGAATGATACCCCACACACCATATCACACCATCACAACCATTATATCATCTGATTCCTGCGGATTACCATGATTGACTCCAGATCATCATCTATGTATCACTCACAGATAATTGGTGGAAAGTTCCAGAGATTTAATGTCTTCTAGTTGGGACACAGAATACAATCTATAATTGTCCCTAAGTGACTGTACCCTCCATCCCTGGTGTCCGATGAGTCAGTAGTCCGTACTTCGCTACACATTATACCAGAACTTCCTAACATCCATTTGGCAAATAATTCTATACTGCTCAGAAGGGTAAATGGCTGCAATTTACAGGAAATAATTTAATTATGGACGAGAGAAAGCAACAATTGTGAAACTCAGAACCAATACCACAAAGAGCGCTGCCATAATGGGACCCGCATCGGTCAACGACTGCACCGAGGGGACAGATCACACGAGGATAAAATGACAGCTGGGCTCTGTGCGGGCAATCTACAGAATAAACGCTGTCACCCAAAACACCAAACAGAAGAAGCAATCCAGTAACAGCTACATCACCGCCTGGACATAGTCACATAGCAATTACATAGGAGCAGTATTATAGTAGTTATATTCTAGTACATAGGGGGCAGTATTATAGTAGTTATATTCTTGTACATAGGAAGCAGTATTATAGTAGTTATATTCTTGTACATAGTAGTATTATAGTAGTTATATTCTTGTACATAGGGGGCAGTATTATAGTAGTTATATTCTTGTACATAGGAGCGGTATTATAGTAGTTATATCCCTGTACATAGGAAGCAGTATTATAGTAGTTATATTCTTGTACATAGGAGCAGTATTATAGTAGTTATATCCTAGTACATAGGAGCAGTATTAAGGTAGTTATATTCTTGTACATAGGGACAGTATTATAGTAGTTATATTCTTGTGCATAGGGGGCAGTATTATAGTAGTTATATTCTTGTACATAGGGGCAGTATTATAGTAGTTATATTCTTGTACAAAGGAGGCAGTATTATAGTAGTTATATTCTTGTACATAGGAGCAGTATTATAGTAGTTATATTCTTGTACATAGGGGGCAGTATTATACTGGTTATATTTTTGTACATAGGAGCAGTATTATGGTAGTTATATTCTTGTACATAGGAGCAGTATTATAGCAGTGATATTCTTGTACATAGGGGCAGAGGCGTAGCTAGGGTTTCAACTTAGGGGGGGCGAAACATCTGAGTGGGCCCCTAACCAGCTAACCCTGATTACAGCTACGGTTGCGCACTCTTATTGTGAAATATAGGGGAACCTCAGAATATGACCCTACTGTTATTGAAAATAAATCTATATACAAAAACGAACATTGACGTTACCGCCATATTGGACCATATGCACAATAATAATGTCCCCTAAGTTCCCCCATGTACTGCTCCATTATACACAGTATCATGAGCTTAAAGTTTCCCTATACACAGTCTAAGGCCCCCACAGCTCCCCTATACACAGTATGATGATTCTATAACTCCCCTGTACACCGTAGGATGTTCCCACTGCTCCCCTGTACACCGTAGGATGTTCCCACTGCTCCCCTCTACAGAGTATGATACCACTGCTCCCCTATAGATAGTATGAGCCCAATGCTCCCCTATACACAGTATAATGCTGACAGAACTCCACTATAGAAAGTACACTCACCGGCCACTTTATTAGGTACACCATGCTAGTAACGGGTTGGACCCCCTTTTGCCTTCAGAACTGCCTCAATTCTTCGTGGCATAGATTTAACAAGGTGCTGGAAGCATTCCTCAGAGATTTTGGTCCATATTGACATGATGGCATCACACAGTTGCCGCAGATTTGTCGGCTGCACATCCCAAAGATGCTCCATACAAGGCAGGATGGATCCATGCTTTCATGTTGTTTACGCCAAATTCTGACCCTACCATCCGAATGTCGCAGCAGAAATCGAGACTCATCAGACCAAGCAACGTTTTTCCAATCTTCTACTGTCCAATTTCGATGAGCTTGTACAAATTGTAGCCTCAGTTTCCTGTTCTTAGCTGAAAGGAGTGGTACCCGGTGTGGTCTTCTGCTGCTGTAGCCCATCTGCCTCAAAGTTCGACGCACTGTGCGTTCAGAGATGCTCTTAGGCCTACCTTGGTTGTAACGGGTGGAGATTTGAGTCACTGTTGCCTTTCTATCAGCTCGAACCAGTCTGCCCATTCTCCTCTGACCTCTGGCATCAACAAGGCATTTCCGCCCACAGAACTGCCGCTCACTGGATTTTTTTTCTTTTTCGGACCATTCTCTGTAAACCCTAGAGATGGTTGTGCGTGAAAATCCCAGTAGATCAGCAGTTTCTGAAATACTCAGACCAGCCCTTCTGGCACCAACAACCATGCCACGTTCAAAGGCACTCAAATCACCTTTCTTCCCCATACTGATGCTCGGTTTGAACTGCAGGAGATTGTCTTGACCATGTCTACATGCCTAAATGCACTGAGTTGCCGCCATGTGATTGGCTGATTAGAAATTAAGTGTTAACAAGAAGTTGGACAGGTGTACCTAATAAAGTGGCCGGTGAGTGTATAATGCCCCCCAGAGCCCCCCTATATACTATGTAATGGGCCAACAGCTCCCATATGCACAATATGCACTTATACACAGTATGATGGGCCCGCAGCTCCCGTATACACAGTATGATGGTCCCGCAGCTCCCTTATACATAGTATGATTGGCCTGCAGCTCCCTTATACACAGTATGGTGGGCCCGCAGCTCCCACACAGTATGATGGACTCACAGCTCCCTTAGGCTACGTTCACATTTGCGGTGTGCGCCGCAGCGTCGTCGCCGCGTCGTCGCCGCAACAAAACGCATGCGGCGTGCGGCCCTATCTTTAACATTGGGGCCGCATGGCGCCGCATGTACATGCGCTGTCATGCGTTTTGTTGCGTTGTACGCCGCATGCGGCGTTAGGGCGCACCTGTCAGGGCGCGGCAAACGCAACATGTTGCATTTTTTGGGCGGCGCAGACTTTGTAAAAAACGCATGCGTCGTGTTTGCGTCGTCGATGCGTCTTTTTCCCCATTGACTTGCATTGACAATGCAGACGATGCAAGTACTTGCGTCGTGATGCGTTGTACGACGCATGCGTTTTCCAATAAAAAATGCAAAACATTGTCTAGACTTTGTCTAGACACTAAAAAAACACTATATATATAAAAAAAAGGGGGGTTGTCATTGTCTTTCACAAGGCTATTCAGTGCTGACCAGACTGTGAGGAGAAAAGACACAGAGAGGAGAATCTGCTTGACAAACCTGTAAGTATATATTTCTCTTTGAATATTTTTTATTCTGTGTTTTATTTTTTGATTTTGATTTAATTTGTGCAATGTTTGGTCTGTGCTATTGTACGGTTATGGCACTGTGGGTTGTTAGTGAAAAATTGTGTTTTTTAATCTGGTTTTGATGTACTTCTGCCGTTATATGATGGCGTTTCTTGTCACCGGCCTTGCTTGGTTTTGGATTGGTTTTATGGATTTTGGGTTGTTCTGGTGTCATGCGGTTGTTCAATGTATTTTTTTTGCCTCATTTTTTCTTGGTAAATTTCTGGTGCATGTCTTTTTATGGTTTCTATTGTTGGGGGTAACCGTATGGCGTTTTCTTGGCTCATGTCTTGCTGTGTTTTATTATGCTGTTGCCATTTTTTTTTCTTTCCTTGAGTGTCTTTTCTTGCTGGTGGGGGGGCTACATTTATGATGTTTCATTTGTATTGTATTGTTCCGTGCTGCTATGCAATTCTCTTTTCAATTGTATTCTCCCTTTTTTTTTTTTGGTTTTTATCTATGATGGTTTTACGTCGTTTTCCGTATGGCTTCCGTATGTATCTCCTTTCTTGAATGTTTCCATTGCGTGTGTAGTATGTCCTTTTTTTTTTTTTTTAGTTGGGGACCTTTTTTTTAAATTTATTGTGTTTTCTTTTCTATTTGACTATGGTTTTTCTTTTGGTTGCTGTATATTGTAACAGCGGTTGTCCCGTAATGTTTATTGCTTATTAGCTAGAATGGTATTTATCGCCTTTTTCTGATGTACTTCGGTGGATGTCACCAGATGGTGTTGTTTGGGATCATGTCTTGTTGTAATTGTAAATTATGGCGTTCATTAGTTTGCTATTTCATTGTGCCTTTTTTTTTTTTCCTCTAATGTTTTTTTTTTAAGTTTTTATCTTTAAAAATTTTGACATAGGTGTCTATTTTTGCTTAATTTTGTTTGGGTCTATTCTTGTATTGTTTCTTCGATTGTATTCTCTTGCAATGTATGGCGTTGTGGTGTCGCTTTTTGAGTTTGCATTGTCCTATCAGTCAACAGTCAATTGTGGTTGTTTTAATATTTTGGGCCTATTTTATTGTATGTGGCATTGGATGTGATTTTTTGCTCATTTTTTCATTGCAGAACAAACTTGCAAGAATGCCAAGTTCTTCTGAGCATAGCCAATCGGCGCGGGGGAGTGCGGTGAGTAATTATGTCCAGTTGCTTACTATTCGCTGCCATTTGTAGCATTGACAATAATTTTTGTATACAATTTTTCCAGGCTTCTTCAAGTGAGGGGGAAGGCAGTCAGCGGGAGCAGAGAGATCGGGGCCAAGATGTGGCGTCAGGCCGGCGAGTGAGTATTTTTTTTTTTTTATCTTTTTTTTTCAGTAGCATCCTGCTGTGAGGAACATTACATTTGAGGAGCATCCTGCTTTCACTAGGGATGTTTACTAAGCTTAGGCCCCCGTCACACATAGCGAGATCGCTAGCGAGATCGCTGCTGAGTCACAAGTTTTGTGACGCAACAGCGACCTCAGTAGCGATCTCGCTATGTGTGACACGTACCAGCGATCAGGCCCCTGCTGTGAGATCGCTGGTCGTGTCGGAATGGCCTGGGCCGTTTTTTGGTCGGTGAGGTCCCGGTGACATCGCTGAATCGGTGTGTGTGACACCGATCCAGCGATGTCTTCACTGGTAACCAGGGTAAACATCGGGTTACTAAGCGCAGGGCCGCGCTTAGTAACCCGATGTTTACCCTGGTTACCAGCGTAAATGTAAAAAAAAACAAACAGTACATACTCACCATCTGATGTCCGTCAGGTCCCTTGCCGTCTGCTTCCTGCTCTGACTGTGAGCGCCGGCCGTACAGTGAGAGCACAGCACAGCAGTGACGTCACCGCTGCGCTCTGCTCTCACTGTACGGCGGCACTCAGTCAGAGCAGGAAGCAGACTGCAAGGGACCTGACGGACATCAGAAGGCGAGTATGTACTGTTTGTTTTTTTTGGTAACCAGGGTAAACATCGGGTTACTAAGCGCGGCCCTGCACTTAGTAACCCGATGTTTACCCTGGTTACCAGGGTGCTGCAGGGGGACTTCGGCATCGTTGTTGACAGTTTCAACGATGCTGAAGTCGTTCCCCTGATCGTTGGTCGCTGGAGAGAGCTGTCTGTGTGACAGCTCCCCAGCAACCACACAACGACTTACCAACGATCACGGCCAGGTAGTATCGCTGGTCGTGATCGTTGGTAAATCGCTATGTGAGACGGGGCCTTTAATTACATTATAGATTTTCAGGGCAGCAAGTATTGGGGGAAGGTAAAATAAAGTTGAACTCCCTGCACACAAACATTCCAAAACACAGGTGTAGAAAACATCAATATACATACATCAAATGGCAAAGGATAGGGCAAAGGTACCTATCATGCCAGGTACTGGTGGTTGTTATTATTTGCATATTTGTAACCTATTTGTTTTCTAATTTTTCTAGGTTTCACAACGGGCCCAAGGAGACAGTATTGATGTGGACCTCCTGATCTCCAGCATCCAGGAGCGTGGCCCGTTGTGGGACAGCCGTGACCCTCGGCACATGGACCAGGTGGTGTCGAGGCGTTTGTGGGCAGAGGTGGCAAAGTCGCTGTGGGATGGCTTTGACAGTGCCTCAGCGAAGGCCAAAGGCAACTTTAGTGAGTATTGCTGATACGCTGCTATGACCCATCTTGCCAGGATAAACACAACCGTGTGTGATGCGATCAACGCCTAAACTTTGCATCGCACACGGTTGTTTTATCCTTTTAAAATGCAAAATATGTAACCATTTTTTTGTCTTTACATTCACAGTGAAAAAGTTGAGGACCAGATGGCGATCCATGAAGGACCGTTTCAATAAGGGGATCCGTGCTGCGGAGGAGCAAGCTCGGAGTGGTGCTGCTGCGTCCAAGTCGGTGCCCTATAAATATAACAGGGCACTCCAGTTCCTAAGACCGGTCCTTACCCGCCGACAGTAAGTATTTTGGACACATACCATATTGCACAGCCACATTGTACATTGCCCAGACACATAGCATATTGCACAGCCACATAGTACATTGCCCAGCCACGTACATTGTGCATCCACATAGTATATTGCCAGGCCACTATATCGCAGCCACATAGTACACCTTCTATCTACATATACACATAGTATATTTCCAAAGGAACATAGTGTATTGACCATCCATGTAGTCATCGTAGCATTTTGGCCATCCTTTTACCCTAGTGGAATGGTATATAGCCCATTAGTAATTTTTTTGGTTAGGCGTGAGTCATTGTAGTCCATGACAGGTTACGTTCTGAGTCAGGGTAGTTCTGATTGCAGGAATAATGATGACGTCTGGATCACATGATCCTAACGTCATGGCCGTTCCTGCCATCAGATCAGCAAAGTGACTTTTTTTTTTTTTTTTTTAATGTTTTTCTTGACTTTAAATTTTTTACTAATTTGGCCGCATAGGCAGCATCAAGAAAGATTTTTTTTTCAAAAAAT
Source organism: Ranitomeya variabilis (assembly GCF_051348905.1). NCBI lineage: Eukaryota > Metazoa > Chordata > Amphibia > Anura > Dendrobatidae > Ranitomeya > Ranitomeya variabilis. Next base: position 419,170,382 of record NC_135233.1, read on the forward strand.
TTTTGAAAACGATGACAGAGGTATGCATTGGCTTTGGCAGCGGGAATGACCAGTCATTTTCTGCCGTAGGTATGTCCATGATTGTTATCGTCAGCCCTAATGGTCAGCTGGCGATAACAATCAGCAATTTATTATAGGCCACACAGACTGAGAGACAGGGGATAATGTATTGATGTGTCATGTAATGTTAATTTTATTACAGGAGTTGGCGTATGTGATAGTTAATTAATTGAAGGCTAATTCTTTCCTTATCTTTTCACAGGACACACAGCAGCACCCTCGAGCGAGCTCGCCCCGCAGGAGCGGACCTTCATGAATCGCCATCTGACCCGTCACAGCCATCCCACAGCGACAGCAGGCTTGCACCACCATCTGGAGAACCGGCAGCCGGTCCATCAGGTGTTCCCCTGCATGAGGCCTCTGGCGCACCTTCGTTTGGGAATTCCCGACAGCGCCAGCGGGCCTCGGACAGGCCAGCCATGCCCGAATTTTTGCATTTGAGCACGGTTTTCCAGAACTGTTTCAAGGCGCTGAGCGATAAAATGGACACTCGTCTGTCCAGTATCGAACGGCGCCTTGAAAATCTGGAAGCCGAGCTCTCAAATCCGGCAAAACATTTTTTAAGCACTATTGGTAAGGGCATGGTGGAACACCTTACGCCGGAACTCCAGATTTCGGTGATGCAGGACTGCAACACTTCCTACGTGAGGGCTCTGCAGCAGGCTCGGGTCATGCAGTCAGCGACACTGCCCGTAGTGCCGTCGCTGGCTAGCATGACTCCGACTCCTGCTGCAGAGCCACTCCAGCCACCCCACCCTGGTCCAAGTGCCGAGCGACACCACCACAGGCACCATAGCAGTGTGCCGCCGACTCCTGCTCCTGCCAGGCCCTCATCCTCCCGCAGCCATCATTCTAGGGGAGATCGTGGAAAGAAAAGGAAAAGAAAACACAAAAGCAAGAGGACACGCACTGAGGCTCTGGCTGCTCCAGTACAAACAACAAGTAGACGTCGGGGCTCTAGCCGCAGCAGGAGCAGCCAGAGCCAACCAAGAACCTTGCAAAGGCTCGTGTTGCTTCCTCCCTCCCGTACAGAGGTGGCGGTTTCCTCCCCATTATACCCTGCGGAGGGTTTAGACCTGCCATCCAGCCTCCTGGACTATAATAGGTCAACATCCTCCTCCTCCTCGTCATCATCCTCATTTTCCGCTCCCCATTCCCAAAAAGAAACCTACCATTCCCCCATGGTGGCACAGGTTGATACCCCCTAAGTTTATTTCCCCATTTTTTTTTTCTGTTTCCCCCCAATAAAAAATTTTGGTTTTAATACAATATTTGCTCTTATTTTCCTGTATACTTCTCAGCAAGTCACACCGTGCGCCGTCTACACATATTTTGTGCTTCAAACAACTCATATATGCAATGTCAGACACTATTTTTACCATTTTTATTTTGCCTTTTTTGGTGTGTCTCTCATTGCTGTATGAGGTGTTCACAAACAATAAAGTGTATGAGGTGTTTTCAATCACTAAGGCTATGTGTCCACGCTCAGGATTGCATGAGGATTTGGTCAGGATTTTACATCAGTATTTGTAACCCAAAACCAGGAGTGGGTGATAAATACAAAAGTGGATCAGATGTTTCTATTCTACTTTGCCTCTAATTGTTCCACTCCTGGTTTTGGCTTACAAATACTGATGAAAAATCGTGACAAAATCCTGATGCAATCCTGAACGTGGACACATACCGTAAAGGTACCTTCACACTTAACAATGCTGCAGCGAAACATACAATGATGCAGATCACTGCAGCATCGCTATTTGGTCGCTGGAGAGCTGTCTGTGTGACAGCTCTCCAGCGACCAACGATGCCGAGGTCCCCGGGTAACCAGGGTAAACATCAGGTTGCTAAGCGCAGGCCGCCGCGCTTCCGATGATTACCCTGGTTACCAGTGTTAAATGTAAATAAAACAACAGTACATACACTCAGAATTGCGTCCACCGGCGTCCGCTTCCCTGCCCTGACTGAGTGACGGCCCTAACAGCAGAGCGGTCACATCACCGCTGTGCTGTGCATTCACTTTCCGGCCGGCGCTCAGTCCGTGCAGGAAGCAGACGCCGGGGGACACGAAGATGAGTATATGTCCTGTTTTTTTTTAAAACTTTCACACTGGTAAACAGGGTAAATATCAGGTTACTAAGCGCCGCCCTACGCTTAGTAAGCCGATATTTACCCTGATTACCATTGTAAAACATTGCTGGTATCGTTGTTTTTGCTGTCAAACACAACGATACACGGCGATCTGACAAACAAATAAATATGTTATATGGTATGGTATAAATTTTGTCTTTGAAGCAGGGTAGAAAACTGAAGAAAATTTTTTTATTAAAACACAACATTTTAAAAACAAAGGGTTCCAAGTTTTTTAGATAAGGCACATTACATTGGTGAACTATTTTTACCATAGTCACACCAGAATACAGTCCAACAGTTTACTACACCATTGTATCTTGCCATGACAGACGGCCAACATCTGACACAAAATAGGCCGCAAAACGATCCCTCATCTGCGCAATTTCCACACTTGTCCTCAGAGGATGATCATGGAAATCGGGCAATGGGTTGGCTATGGTTTCATCGAGATCCACGTTCAGTCTCTCTTTGGACAGAATATAATTGTGGAGAACCACACACGCCTTCACCACCTCATCCACTGTCTCAGTTTTCAGATTAATGGCGGATCCTAATATCCGCCATTTGGAGACAAGGATGCCAAAGGCGCACTCCACAGTCCTTCTGGCCCTGGACAGTCTGTAATTGAACACCCTTTTGGTGTGGTCCAAGCCCCGACTGGAGTAGGGTTTCAATAGGTTGGCAGACATTTGGAATGCCTCATCCCCAACCACAACAAATGGCATCGCAGGGCCTTCGGTGTGGGGAAGAGGTCGTGGCTGGGGGAAATTGAAATTGTTCCCATATAATTTTTGGCCCATATCCGACTCTTTAAATGTGCGCGAGTCATTTGAACGGCCAAACGCACCAATGTCCACTGCGAGAAAACGGCAGTCCGCACCGGCAATTGCCATCAGCACAGTGGAAAAGTATTTTTTATAGTTATAGAAAAGGGATCCACTTTTCCCTGGCTTGGTAATCCGAATGTGCTTGCCATCCACCGCGCCAATACAGTTTGGAAACGAACACACTTGGTCAAATTTCTGTGCGTTGGCCAACCAGATATCGCTTGTAGGGACGGGTAAAAATTCCTCCCGGAGATTATCCCACAAAGCACGGCATGTCTCAGCAATAATTCCGGAGAGAGTGGAGACTCCAATCCGGAACTGAAATTGAAGGGATCTCAAGGTCTCTCCGGTAGCCAGGAAACTGCCAAGAAGATAAAGAAATTACATTAAAGTACATTGCAATTTATAAAAGTACATTGACCATACCACCCCCAAAAAAAATTAAGAAAAAAAAAAAAAAAAAAAAGGGAGGAACATATCTCAGTCATTCAAACAGCTACGTACCGTAGAGTCACCAGCAGCCGTTCCTCTGCGGAAATAGCTCTCCGGAGCTGCGTGTCCTGCCTGCTAATGGATCCTTCCACCCGACGCAGAAGATAGCGGAAGCTGTCCTGAGACATCCTGGTGTACTGGAAATATTTCTCCAGGTTGTCATTCAGTTCGCCAAACAAGCTATGGTATGCTCCACGGCTCTCCCGGACTTCCAAGATAGGGTGTATCCAAAAGCGGCGACGACTCCATCTCCGTTTTTCCCTTTCCCTTTGATGAGAACAGGCGACAGCATAGGCATGAGCAAAGGCTAATTCCATCTCCATATCCATGATAATACTGTCCATGGGACGCTCCATCATGAATACCAGCAAAATGGGAGGAATTCATGTCTGCCAGGGTATATATACACAATTACATAAACACCAACCCTCTTCTAGCCATTGGTGGTCCTTATCTACTGTGTAGACACTTTTTTTTGTGGGTGGGATGAAGAATGACTCACTGCACAAAAAAACGCATGCGGCGCAAAACGCTGCGTTTTTTGTTGAAAACGCAACTGCGTTTCCCAAAAATGCAGCGTTTTGCACCGCATGCGTTGAAAGCATGCGGCGCAAAACGCAGCGTTGTGCATGCGTTTTGCTGCGTTTTTGTTTGCGTTGTGCGTTGCGGCGCCGACGCTGCGGCGCACAACGCAAATGTAAACGTAGCCTTATACACTGTCTGATGGACCCGCAGCTCCCTTATACACAGTATGATGGGCCCGCAGCTTCCTTATACACAGTATGATGGACCAGCAGCTCCCTTATACACAGTATGATGGACCAGCAGCTCCCTTATACACAGTATGATGGGCCCGCAGCTCCCTTATACACAGTATGATGGGCCCGCAGCTCCCGTATACGCAGTATGATGGGCCCGCAGCTCCCGTATATGCAGTATGATGGACCCGCAGCTCCCGTATACACAGTATGATGGGCCCGCAGCTCCCGTATACGCAGTATGATGGACCCGCAGCTCCCATATACACAGTATGATTGGCCCGCAGCTCCCTTATACACAGTATGATGGACCCGCAGCTCCCGTATACACAGTATGATGGGCCCGCAGCTCCCGTATACACAGTATGATGGGCCCGCAGCTCCCTTATACATAGTATGATGGGCCCGCAGCTCCCTTATACATAGTATGATGGGCCCGCAGCTCCCGTATTCACAGTATGATGGGCCCGCAGCTCCCTTATACATAGTATGATGGGCCCGCAGCTCCCTTATACATAGTATAATTGGCCCGCAGCTCCCTATACACAGTATGATGGGCCCGCAGCTCCCTTATACATAGTATGATGGGCCCGCAGCTCCCTTATACATAGTATGATGGGCCCGCAGCTCCCGTATACACAGTATGATGGGCCCGCAGCTCCCTTATACATAGTATGATGGGCCCGCAGCTCCCTTATACATAGTATAATTGGCCCGCAGCTCCCTATACACAGTATGATGGGCCCGCAGCTCCCTTATACATAGTATGATTGGCCTGCAGCTCCCTTATACACAGTATGGTGGGCCCGCAGCTCCCTTATACACAGTATGATGGACCCACAGCTCCCTTATACACTGTCTGATGGACCCGCAGCTCCCTTATACACAGTATGATGGGCCCGCAGCTTCCTTATACACAGTATGATGGACCCGCAGCTCCCGTATACACAGTATGATGGGCTCACAGCTCCCTTATACACAGTATGATGGGCCCGCAGCTCCCTTATACACAGTATGATGGGCCCGCAGCTTCCTTATACACAGTATGATGGACCCGCAGCTCCCGTATACACAGTATGATGGGCCCGCAGCTCCCTTATACACAGTATGATGGACCCGCAGCTCCCATATACACAGTATGATTGGCCCGCAGCTCCCTTATACACAGTATGATGGACCCGCAGCTCCCGTATACACAGTATGATGGGCCCGCAGCTCCCGTATACACAGTATGATGGGCCCGCAGCTCCCTTATACATAGTATGATGGGCCCGCAGCTCCCTTATACATAGTATGATGGGCCCGCAGCTCCCGTATACACAGTATGATGGGCCCGCAGCTCCCTTATACACAGTATGATGGGCCCGCAGCTCCCTTATACACAGTATGATGGGCCCGCAGCTCCCTTATACATAGTATGATTGGCCTGCAGCTCCCTATACACAGTATGATGGGCCCGCAGCTCCCTTATACATAGTATGATTGGCCTGCAGCTCCCTTATACACAGTATAGTGGGCCCGCAGCTCCCTTATACACAGTATGATGGACTCACAACTCCCTTATACACAGTATGATTGGCCCGCAGCTTCCTTATACACAGTATGATGGACCCGCAGCTCCCGTATACACAGTATGATGGGCCCGCAGCTCCCGTATACGCAGTCTGATGGACCCGCAGCTCCCTTATACACAGTATGATGGGCCCGCAGCTTCCTTATACACAGTATGATGGACCCGCAGCTCCCTTATACACAGTATGATGGGCTCGCAGCTCCCTTATACATAGTATGATGGGCCCACAGCTCCCTAATACATAGTATGATGGGCTCGCAGCTCCCTTATACATAGTATGATGGGCTCGCAGCTCCCTTATACACAGTATGATGGGCCCGCAGCTCCCTTATACATAGTATGATGGGCCCACAGCTCCCTTATACATAGTATGATGGGCTCGCAGCTCCCTTATACATAGTATGATGGGCTCGCAGCCCCCTTATATATAGTATGATGAGCCCGCAGCTCCCATATACACAGTATGATGGACCCGCAGCTCCCGTATACACAGTATGATGGGCCCGCAGCTCCCTTATACACAGTATGATGGGCTCGCAGCTCCCTTATACATAGTATGATGGGCCCGCAGCTCCCATATACACAGTATGATGGACCCGCAGCTCCCGTATACACAGTATGATGGACCCGCAGCTCCTATACACAGTATGATTGGCCTGCAGCTCCCTTATACATAGTATGATTGGCCTGCAGCTCCCTTATACACAGTATGGTGGGCCCGCAGCTCCCTTATACACAGTATGATGGACTCACAACTCCCTTATACACAGTATGATTGGCCCGCAGCTTCCTTATACACAGTATGATGGACCCGCAGCTCCCGTATACACAGTATGATGGGCCCGCAGCTCCCGTATACGCAGTCTGATGGACCCGCAGCTCCCTTATACACAGTATGATGGGCCCGCAGCTTCCTTATACACAGTATGATGGACCCGCAGCTCCCTTATACACAGTATGATGGGCTCGCAGCTCCCTTATACATAGTATGATGGGCCCGCAGCTCCCTTATACATAGTATGATGGGCTCGCAGCTCCCTTATATATAGTATGATGGGCTCGCAGCTCCCTTATACACAGTATGATGGGCCCGCAGCTCCCTTATACATAGTATGATGGGCCCACAGCTCCCTTATACATAGTATGATGGGCTTGCAGCTCCCTTATACATAGTATGATGGGCTCGCAGCCCCCTTATACATAGTATGATGGGCCCACAGCTCCCTTATACACAGTATGATGGGCCTGCAGCTCCCGTATACAGTATGATGAGCCCGCAGCTCCCATATACACAGTATGATGGACCCGCAGCTCCCGTATACACAGTATGATGGACCCGCAGCTCCCGTATACACAGTATGATGGACCCGCAGCTCCCTTATACACAGTATGATGGGCCCGCAGCTCCCTTATACACAGTATGATGGGCTCGCAGCTCCCTTATACATAGTATGATGGGCCCGCAGCTCCCATATACACAGTATGATGGACCCGCAGCTCCCGTATACACAGTATGATGGACCCGCAGCTCCTATACACAGTATGATGGACCCGCAGCTCCCTTATACACAGTATGATGGACCCGCAGCTCCTATACACAGTATGATGGACTCACAGCTTCCTTATACACAGTATGATGAGCCCGCAGCTCCCGTATACACAGTATGATGGACTCACAGCTCCCTTATACATAGTATGATGGGCCCGCAGCTCCCTTATACACAGTATGATGGGCCTGCAGCTCCCTTATACACAGTATGATGGGCCCACAGCTCCCTTATACACAGTATGATGGGCCCGCAGCTCCCTTATACACAGTATGATGGGCCCACAGCTCCCTTATACACAGTATGATGGACTCACAGCTCCCTGTCATGATTTGGATGCCCGGGTCATTTGCTCATCCTCCGGCGTATTCACTATTTTGTGGCACTGCTGCAGTGCCGCTGCTCAAACTTGTGAGCGCAGCTTCTGACAGGCCAGAAGTTAGAAGCTATGTCACAAGCGCTCAATGTAAGACTATGAGGCTATGTGCACTTGTTGCGGATTCGTGTGCGGATTTACGGCGGATTTCCTGCGTTTTTTTGTGCTTTTTTCACCTGCGTTTTACCACCTGCGGATTCCTATACAGGAGCAGGTGCAAAACGCTGCAGAATCCGCACAAAATTGACATGCTGCAGAAAATACAACGCATCGTTTCCACGCTGTATTTTCCGCACCATGGGCACTGCGGATTTGGTTTTCCATAGGATTACATGGCACTGTAAACCAGATGGAAAACTGCTGCAAATCCGCAGCGGCCAATCTGCACCGTGTGCACATAGCCTGAGAGTGAGGAAGAGGCCAGAACGAGGCTCCCACAGACTAACATTGATTAGTGACCTGCGCTGCTCCATGAAACACTGGAGCCTCGGACAGGTCACAAACTGCAGGAGACGGAGCCGAGCGGAGACTAAAACAGATGAAGACGCCAGAAGGTGAGTATCAGACAGGGGGCAGGGGACGTGGATTGTCAGCACCGCTCCAGCAATGAGATAAAAAATAATGCTGCAGTGGTGCTGTAAATGTGATGCTGCTCTTGGTTACTGTATGCGGCTCCTTATACTAATACTCATAAAAGGCCCAGGTGGTACGTATCAAAAGCCCCCGACCCCCCATCTCCAGCCTCCCCAGACAGCAAATATTACATGATGGAGCACATATAATATCAGAACTAAACATTATAATATTCAGCCCCCAGTGCCCTGTCCCCCCTCCCCCACTTCAGCCCCAATACCCCCATCAGCTCACATCCACCCCCTCAGTGCCCTGTCCCACCTCAGCCACCTTCTGCCCTCACAGCACCCCCAGGGTCTCACATTCACCCCCCAGTACCCTGTCCCCCCTCACTCACTTTCAGCCCCCACAATACCCCAACGGTCTCACAGTGATATACCTCAATTTAATAAACCTAATAAGCTCCATCCCCACTTACTGGTAAAGTTTGCACTGCAGGCAGGACCAGGAAGTGTAAGTGAAATGCACGGTGTGGGCACTAGGACCCAGCGCGCCTGAGCCAATCCCAGCGTGCACAGAGTGAGGAAAACTGCAGCCAGGAAAAGCTTCATGATCAGGTCAGACAGGCGAAACCATTCACTGCAGGGGGGAGAATCTGCAGCCGGCCACTGTGATAATAGCGTGCAGAATCGCCATCAGATAGGAGCAGACATACTGCTCTGCTCCTATGCGGTGTTCTGCCTCCTCACAGAAGTGGCTCTGGCTCCCAGTGGGCCCCTTCATGTGACAGGGCCCGGGGCGACGGCCCCCTCTGCCCCCCCAGTAGCTACGCTACTGCATAGGGGGCAGTATTATACTGGTTATATTTTTGTACATAGGAGCAGTATTATAGTAGTTATATTCTTGTACATAGGGGCAGTATTATAGTAGTTATATTTTTGTACATAGGAGCAGTATTATAGTAGTTATATTCTTGTACATAAAGGGCAGTATTATACTGATTATATTCTTGTACATAGGAGCAGTATTATAGTAGTTATATTCTTGTACATAGGAGCAGTATTATAGTAGTTATATTCTTGTACATAGGGGCAGTATTATATTAGTTATATTCTTGTACATAGGAGCAGTATTATAGTAGTTATATTCTTGTACATAGGAGCAGTATTATAGTAGTTATATTCTTGTACATAGGGGTAGTATTATAGTAGTTATATTCTTGTACATAGGAGCAGTATTATAGTAGTTATATTCTTGTACATAGGGGTAGTATTATAGTAGTTATATTCTTGTACATAGGAGCAGTATTATAGTAGTTATATTCTTGTACATAGGAGCAGTATTATAGTAGTTATATTCTTGTACATAGGGGCAGTATTATAGTAGTTATATTCTTGTACATAGGAGCAGTATTATAGTAGTTATATTCTTGTACATAGGGGGCAGTATTATAGTAGTTATATTCCTGTATATAGGGGCAGTATTATAGTAGTTATATTCTTGTACATAGGAGCAGTATTATAGTAGTTATATTCTTGTACATAGGGGTAGTATTATAGTAGTTATATTCTTGTACATAGGGGCAGTATTATAGTAGTTATATTCTTGTATATAGGGGCAGTATTATAGTAGTTATATTCTTGTACATAGGAGCAGTATTATAGTAGTTATATTCTTGTACATAGGAGCAGTATTATAGTAGTTATATTCTTGTACATAGGAGCAGTATTATAGTAGTTATATTCTTGTACATAGGAGCAGTATTATAGTAGTTATATTCTTGTACATAGGAGCAGTATTATAGTAGTTATATTCTTGTACATAGGAGCAGTATTATAGTAGTTATATTCTTGTACATAGGAGCAGTATTATAGTAGTTATATTCTTGTACATAGGGGTAGTATTATAGTAGTTATATTCTTGTACATAGGAGCAGTATTATAGTAGTTATATTCTTGTACATAGGGGTAGTATTATAGTAGTTATATTCTTGTACATAGGAGCAGTATTATAGTAGTTATATTCTTGTACATAGGAGCAGTATTATAGTAGTTATATTCTTGTACATAGGGGCAGTATTATAGTAGTTATATTCTTGTACATAGGAGCAGTATTATAGTAGTTATATTCTTGTACATAGGGGGCAGTATTATAGTAGTTATATTCCTGTATATACGGGCAGTATTATAGTAGTTATATTCTTGTACATAGGAGCAGTATTATAGTAGTTATATTCTTGTACATAGGGGTAGTATTATAGTAGTTATATTCTTGTACATAGGGGCAGTATTATAGTAGTTATATTCTTGTATATAGGGGCAGTATTATAGTAGCTATATTCTTGTACATAGGGCAGTATTATAGTAGTTATATTCTTGTACATAGGGAGCAGTATTATAGTAGTTATATTCTTGTACATAGGGGCAGTATTATAGTAGTTATATTCTTGTACATAGGAGCAGTATTATAGTAGTTATATTCTTGTACATAGGGGTAGTATTATAGTAGTTATATTCTTGTACATAGGAGCAGTATTATAGTAGTTATATTCTTGTACATAGGGGCAGTATTATAGTAGTTATATTCTTGTACATAGGAGCAGTATTATAGTAGATATATTCTTGTACATAGGGGTAGTATTATAGTAGTTATATTCTTGTACATAGGGGCAGTATTATAGTAGTTATATTCTTGTACATAGGAGCAGTATTATAGTAGTTATATTCTTGTACATAGGGGTAGTATTATAGTAGTTATATTCTTGTACATAGGGGCAGTATTATAGTAGTTATATTCTTGTATATAGGGGCAGTATTATAGTAGTTATATTCTTGTACATAGGGCAGTATTATAGTAGTTATATTCTTGTACATAGGGAGCAGTATTATAGTAGTTATATTCTTGTACATAGGAGCAGTATTATAGTAGTTATATTCTTGTACATAGGGGGGCAGTATTATAGTAGTTATATTCTTGTACATAGGAGCAGTATTATAGCAGTTATATTCTTGTACATAGGAGCAGTATTATAGTAGTTATATTCTTGTACATAGGGGTAGTATTATAGTAGTTATATTCTTGTACATAGGAGCAGTATTATAGTAGTTATATTCTTGTACATAGTAGTATTATAGTAGTTATATTCTTGTACATAGGGGCAGTATTATAGTAGTTACAGTTAGGTCCATATATATTTGGACAGAGACAACATTTTTCTAATTTTGGTTACAGACATTACTACAATGAATTTTAAACAAAACGATTCAGATGCAGTTGAAGTTCAGACTTTCAGCTTTCATTTGAGGGTATCCACATTAAAATTGGATGAAGGGTTTAGGAGTTTCAGCTCCTTAACATGTGCCACCCTGTTTTTAAAGGGACCAAAAGTAATTGGACAGATTCAATAATTTTAAATAAAATGTTCATTTTTAGTACTTGGTTGAAAACCCTTTGTTGGCAATGACTGCCTGAAGTCTTGAACTCATGGACATCACCAGATGCTGTGTTTCCTCCTTTTTGATGCTCTGCCAGGCCTTCACTGCGGTGGTTTTCAGTTGCTGTTTGTTTGTGGGCCTTTCTGTCTGAAGTTTAGTCTTTAACAAGTGAAATGCATGCTCAATTGGGTTGAGATCAGGTGACTGACTTGGCCATTCAAGAATATTCCACTTCTTTGATTTAATAAACTCCTGGGTTGCTTTGGCTTCATGTTTTGGGTCATTGTCCATCTGTAGTATGAAACGACGACCAACCAGTTTGGCTGCATTTGGCTGGATCTGAGCACACAGTATGTCTCTGAAGACCTCAGAATTAATTCGGCTGCTTCTGTCCTGTGTCACATCATCAATAAACACTAGTGACCCAGTGCCACTGGCAGCCATGCATGCCCAAGCCATCACACTGCCTCCGCCGTGTATTACAGATGATGTGGTATGCTTTGGATCATGAGCTGTACCACGCCTTCGCCATACTTTTCTCTTTCCATCATTCTGGTAGAGGTTGATCATGGTTTCATCTGTCCAAAGAATGTTCTTCCAGAACTGTGCTGGCTTTTTTAGATGTTTTTTAGCAAAGTCCAGTCTAGCCTTTTTCTTCTTGATGCTTATGAGTGGCTTGCACCGTGCAGTGAACCCTCTGTATTTACTTTCATGCAGTCTTCTCTTTATGGTAGATTCGGATATTGATACGCCGACCTCCTGGAGAGTGTTGTTCACTTGGTTGGCTGTTGTGAAGGGGTTTCTCTTCACCATGGAGATTATTCTGCGATCATCCACCACTGTTGTCTTCCGTGGGCACCCAGGTCTTTTTGCATTAATGAGTTCACCAGTGCTTTCTTTCTTTCTCAGGATGTACCAAACTGTAGATTTTGCCACTCCTAATATTGCAGCAATTTCTCGGATGGGTTTTTTCTGTTTTCACAGCTTAAGGATGGCTTGTTTCACCTGCATGGAGAGCTCCGTTGACCGCATGTTTACTTCACAGCAAAACCTTCCAAATGCAAGCACCACACCTCAAATCAACTCCAGGCCTTTTATCTGCTTAATTGAGAATGACATAACGAAGGGATTGCCCACACCTGTCCATGAAATAGCCTTGGAGTCAGGTGTCCAATTACTTTTGGTCCCTTTAAAAACAGGGTGAGGGTATGTGCACACGTCCGGATTTCTTGCAGAAATTTCCTGAAGAAAACCGGAAATTTTCTGCAAGAAATCCGCATTTTTTTTTGCGTTTTTTTTCCGTTTTTTTCGCGTTTTTTTTAGCATTCTGCAAACGTAATTAGCTTGCAGAATGCTAAAGTTTTCCAAGCGATCTGTAGCATCGCTTGGAAAACTGACTGACAGGTGGGTCACACTTGTCAAACATACTGTTTGACAAGTGTGACCAACTTTTTACTATGGATGCTGCTTATGCAGCATCTATAGTAAAAGATAGAATGTTTAAAAATAATTAAAAAATAAAAAAATGGTTATACTCACCCTCTGCAGACAGCCAATCTCCTCACCGGCATCCGTTCCTATAGGACCTTCGATGACGTTGCGGCTTGTGATTGGTCGCGTGAGTCACATGAGCGGTCACGCGACCAATCACAAGACAGCGACGTCATCACAGGTCCTGAACCACACCATCTATAGGAACGGAAGAGAGAGCATGCACCGGAGAGGCGGGAACACTTCGGGGGCCATCAGAGGGTGAGTATAGGACTATTTTTTATTTTAATTCTTTTTTTTTACCAATTATATGGTGCCCAGTCCGTGGAGGAGAGTCTCCTCTCCTCCACCCTGGGTACCAACCGCATATAATCCACTTACTTCCCGCATGGTGTGCACAGCCCCGTGCGGGAAGTAAGCAGATCAATGCACTCCTAGGTGTGCGGAATCCCCGCAATTCCGCATTTTTAATGAACATGTTGCTTTTTTTTCCGCGATGCAATTTTTTCGCGGAAAAAAATGCAACATTTGCACAAAAAATGCGGAATACCCTGTAAATAATAGGAGGCATATGTAAGCGTTTATTTTGCGTTTTTATCACGTTTTTATAGCGAAAAAACGTGAAAAAAACGCGAAAAATCCTGAACGTGTGCACATGGCCTAACACATCCAATTTTAATGTGGATACCCTCAAATGAAAGCTGAAAGTCTGAACTTCAACTGCATCTGAATTGTTTTGTTTAAAATTCATTTTGGTAATGTCTATAATCAAAATTAGAAAAATGTTGTCTCTGTCCAAATATTTTTGGACCTAACTGTATATTCTTGTACATAAGAGAAGTCCTATATTAGTTATATTCCTGTACATAGGAGGCAGTATTATAGCAGTCATATTCTTGTACATAGGGGCAGTAATATAGTAGTTATATTCCTGTACATAGGAGCAGTATTATAGTAGTTATATTCTTGTACATAGGGGCAGTATTATAGTAGTTATATTCCTGTACAAAGGGGCAATATTATAGTAGTTATATTCTTATACATAGGGGCAGTATTATAGTAGTTATATTCCTGTACATAGGAGCAGTATTATAGTAGTTATATTCTTGTACATAGGAGCAGTATTATAGTAGTTATATTCCTGTACATAGGAGCAGTATTATAGTAGTTATATTCTTGTACATAGGGGCAGTAGTATAGTAGTTATATTCTTGTACATAGGAGCAGTATTATAGTATATTCATGTACATAGGGGTAGTATTATAGTAGTTATATTCTTGTACATAGGGGGCAGTATTATAGCAGTTATTCTTGTACATAGGAGCAGTATTATAGTAGTTATATTCTTGTACATAGGGGCAGTATTATAGCAGTTATATTTTTGTTCCTTGGTTGCAGTATTATAGCAGTTATATTCTTTTACATAGGGGCAGTATTTTAGCAGTTATATTCTTGTACATAGGAGCAGTATTATAGTATATTCATGTACATGGGGGTAGTATTATAGTAGTTATATTCTTGCACATAGGGAGCAGTATTATAGCAGTTATTCTTGCACATAGGAGCAGTCCTATAGTAGTTATATTCCTATACATAGGAGGCAGTATTATAGTAGTCATATTCTTGTACATAGGGGCAGTATTATAGTAGTTATATTCCTGTACATAGGAGCAGCATTATAGTAGTTATATTCTTGTACATAGGGGCAGTATTATAGTAGTTATATTCCTGTACAAAGGGGCAGTATTATAGTAGTTATATTCCTGTACATAGGAGCAGTATTATAGTAGTTATATTGTTGTACATAGGGGCAGTATTATAGTAGTTATATTCTTGTACATAAGGGCAGTATTATAGTAGTTATATTCCTGTACATAGGAGGCAGTATTATAGTAGGTATATGGAGCGCCCCCACACCGCCGCAGGGCCCAGGGGCACCCGGAGCCGGGCCCGTGGGTCTCAGTCCTGGGGTTGTCACGGTGGCTAGACCCGGTCCGTGGCCCTGTCCGTCAGTGGGGGATGTCCGGTGCAATAAGTGATGATGATGGTGCAGTAACGGTGGTGTAGCGGTGCAGTTGTGGGGTGCAGGTCGCGGTAAATAACGAGGACACCAGGTTGCAGTCTCTTTACCTCTTTACTGGAGATCTCTCAGTCCGCAGTCCAGAATACGGTTCGCCAGGCTGCGCAAGTCCGGTCGGTCCGATGGCACTTCCAGAGTTCTCCTCACAGGTGGAAATCAGTGCCCTCCTTCTTAGCGCTATGTGTTGTAGTCCTTCCCTGCTGTGCTCACGGAAAGTACCCCACAACTGTCGTGTCTGTTTCTTAAGTTCCCTCACAACTCGATTCACTGATGTTCTTCTCGTATTCCATCCCTCCCTGTTATTCAGGTTGGAACGGCACCCGTTTGTCAGGTAGGCCTGGAGTTCTTCCGGGACCCTAGAGACGCCCCTCTCCCGCAATTGCCCCCCAAGACTTCATAGGTGATATGTGGTAGACAGCCTGCCTTAAACTGACTGTCCTGCCGCTGTTTGGAGTATGGCTTGAAGCTGTATGCTATTCCACTCCCTCGGCGTTCCGGCCACCGGTAATGCGCCTCAGTAGGATGTTGCTCCGGTCCTACAGCATGACCCCTACTGGTATTCTCCTTTTTGCTTGATCTCGTTTCTCACTCAGCACAATCTATCTCGCTTCTAGTCCTTTCTTGGGCACCGCCGCTATGCTGAGCAGGCACGGTCCCGTTACGTTCTTTCCAATGCCAAGCCTCTGTCAGGATCCCACCCCTGACAGAGACCCTACTGTCTCTTCCTCCACAACACCCTCTGCCACAAGGTGTTGCTTCGTTCAATCCAGTCAGCTTTCTCCTCTAACTTCCTGCCTGACCCCCAGTTTACCCACTATGGTGGGGAGTGGCCTAATCAATAGAACCCTTAGCTCCCCCCGGAGGCCCTGCGGTGAAATGTATTGGTGTCTGTGATACCTGATCAGATGAACTCCTTCAGTGCCATCGGACGCACCATGGCTCCCCATAGTGGCGGAGCCACAGTACTGCAACGACCATGACTCTGGGGCGCTGCACTCCCCCCTGGTTAAACACAGTACTCCGGGACTGGGAAGAAAACAACAATACAAGTTAGCAAAAAGACATACAATTTTGTTGAGTGCAAAACAATAAGTATACTTGAACAGGCTTCCCTTTATGGGAGGTGAGGACACTTAAACGTTACAAACATGGTTAAATATCATAGCAACAGGCTACAATTAACTCTCATTACCCAACCGGGTATTCTACTAGGTGCAAACATTATTGACCAATAATTTAACTTTGCCTTTAAGGATATACACTCTTAATCCGCTAAAGGCCTTCCTATAATCACATTATAAGGTATTTTAACTTTGCATTCTCCTACTTTGAACCTGCAGGACCGCCTGTCCTAACGGCACCAGACCTACTGCCTCTCCTTTCTATTACAGGACCGCCCCGTTCAGCCAGGGCCTACTGCCTTTCGCTACTATACATGGTATAGACATAACATTCCTTTCAATTAGAGAACATTGAGCCAGCTCTATTTGGCTCCTATTAGGACTCACTTTCTAACCCCTATGGGTTCACTCTCTGTCCTTAGTAACGAACGAACTTTCTATGGGGACTCAGGGTTTACCTTCTATCCTCACCTTCATTACTACTTTCTTTACTTTCAACTAAGCAGAACTCTAAATCTACCCCTACGGGCCTACTGCATCTTTCTTCTAGCTCTCATTCTTTCTTCTAAAGGACATTATCAACATTTCTTTGTCTTACAGCCAACTAGTTCAATACAAGTAACTTCAACATATAAGCATTATCATCACATTACTGTTCTAAAACAGTATCACTCATAAGTACACAGTTGAGCATCCCCTTTAAGAGAGGATCGAGTCTTTATGAGGTAGCGTATCTCCTCAGGCTGCCAGTCCTTACTCAGCAAAGGCTCCGGTATGGTATCTTCGCAAAGAGTCTCTTTCCAAGTAAGACCAGTAGGAAGCGCCTTTAAGAAGGTGCAAACTATATACAGGAAGTTTGTATCATGCACTGTTCATGATTACGGCAGTTCTTATAACATTGTGGAACAAAAAAGCAAAAATGAAAGTGAAAGCAAAAATAAAAAAAAGCAATAGGGATCCCGGGTAAACAAAGGGATCCCTTTAAGAGTTAACCCAGGACGGGTTTTAGCAGCAAAATAGCAAGGAAATAAACAGTTAACTATTTACAGTTTCAGGTTTCCGAGGCTTAGTTGGACGGCTTCCAGGGCTGCACCTGGCACTTAACCCTTCCTGGCCTGGGAAAAGTGAGGTCCAGGGCTACACCCAGTGCTGGACACACGCCGTTAATCCGTCTTTCATGTATGGTTAAATCATGCGCAGCGATGGAGGTCTGCGCAGCTTGAGTATGGGCATTTGCTGCAGCAGAGGTAGCGGCTGCTGCAAGATCAGTCACTGGAATGGTGTCGGTCGTCAGGGTAGGGTGGCTCTTCCTACCTGCTTCAGATGCGGTTCCTCCGGTGCCGGTCTGCTCCGTCTCCGCTGGGGTCTGGAACGCTGGCTGCGGGGCCTTGTGCTGCGACGCTGTCATCTCTGCTTGCAGCACCTCGCTTTCCGGCAGGGCCTTGCTTTCCAGCTTCGGAGCGCTGGGACTTCTGTCCTGCTCCGGACCAGATGAGGCTGCCGACAGATGTCTGGTGAGGCTCCTGATGATGGCCTTCTTCCACCCGGCCTCAGTGCTCAGCTGCGTCCGCCGGGGTCGGTCGCTGAGCTCGTCCACTCCGGCCTGCAGGAATTCAGCATCAGCGGTGGACGCCTGGTTGCGGTGCCCCTCCGGGTGGCTGGGGGAGTCCTCTGCTCCGACCCCACGCTCCGGCTCCGGCTGGCTCGCCATGGCGTCCTCCATGTCTCTGACTTCTTCCTGGTCCTTTACCCGCTCTCTCCTTCGTGGGCGGTTTCGTTTTCTCTGTCTCTGCCCACCGTTGAGGATCAGGAGGCGGATCTCGGCTGCTGACGGACACGTCCTCAAGGGGCCGAGATATTTAGACTGGGCGGCCATTGTCTTTCGCGCTCTTCAGCTTGTTCACGCCCACTTCCACGCCCTTCTTCTTCTCCTGCGCTCTCCTTAGCGCTGTAATGGCGGCGGTTTTGGCGGGAACTCCTGGCGGCAAGTGGCAACACACAGTCCTTGTAATAAAGCACAGTCCAAGCACGATAAATCACAGTTCCAAGGCACACATGACCTGATTCTTCAGGCTTAAGTAGATCCTGTTCGTGACGCCAAGTTGGAGCGCCCCCACACCGCCGCAGGGCCCAGGGGCACCCGGAGCCGGGCCCGTGGGTCTCAGTCCTGGGGTTGTCACGGTGGCTAGACCCGGTCCGTGGCCCTGTCCGTCAGTGGGGGACGTCCGGTGCAATAAGTGATGATGATGGTGCAGTAACGGTGGTGTAGCGGTGCAGTTGTGGGGTGCAGGTCGCGGTAAATAACGAGGACACCAGGTTGCAGTCTCTTTACCTCTTTACTGGAGATCTCTCAGTCCGCAGTCCAGAATACGGTTCGCCAGGCTGCGCAAGTCCGGTCGGTCCGATGGCACTTCCAGAGTTCTCCTCACAGGTGGAAATCAGTGCCCTCCTTCTTAGCGCTATGTGTTGTAGTCCTTCCCTGCTGTGCTCACGGAAAGTACCCCACAACTGTCGTGTCTGTTTCTTAAGTTCCCTCACAACTCGATTCACTGATGTTCTTCTCGTATTCCATCCCTCCCTGTTATTCAGGTTGGAACGGCACCCGTTTGTCAGGTAGGCCTGGAGTTCTTCCGGGACCCTAGAGACGCCCCTCTCCCGCAATTGCCCCCCAAGACTTCATAGGTGATATGTGGTAGACAGCCTGCCTTAAACTGACTGTCCTGCCGCTGTTTGGAGTATGGCTTGAAGCTGTATGCTATTCCACTCCCTCGGCGTTCCGGCCACCGGTAATGCGCCTCAGTAGGATGTTGCTCCGGTCCTACAGCATGACCCCTACTGGTATTCTCCTTTTTGCTTGATCTCGTTTCTCACTCAGCACAATCTATCTCGCTTCTAGTCCTTTCTTGGGCACCGCCGCTATGCTGAGCAGGCACGGTCCCGTTACGTTCTTTCCAATGCCAAGCCTCTGTCAGGATCCCACCCCTGACAGAGACCCTACTGTCTCTTCCTCCACAACACCCTCTGCCACAAGGTGTTGCTTCGTTCAATCCAGTCAGCTTTCTCCTCTAACTTCCTGCCTGACCCCCAGTTTACCCACTATGGTGGGGAGTGGCCTAATCAATAGAACCCTTAGCTCCCCCCGGAGGCCCTGCGGTGAAATGTATTGGTGTCTGTGATACCTGATCAGATGAACTCCTTCAGTGCCATCGGACGCACCATGGCTCCCCATAGTGGCGGAGCCACAGTACTGCAACGACCAGGACTCTGGGGCGCTGCATATATTCTTGTACATAGGGGCAGTATTATAGCAGTTATATTCTTGTACATAGGGGCAGTATTATAGTAGTTATATTCTTGTACATAGGAGCAGTATTATAATAGTTATATTCTTGTACATAGGAGCAGTATTATAGTAGTTATATTCTTGTACATAGGGGCAGTATTATAGTAGTTATATTCTTGTACATAGGGGCAGTATTATAGTAGTTATATTCTTGTACATAGTAGTATTATAGTAGTTATATTCTTGTACATAGGAGCAGTATTATAGTAGTTATATTCTTGTACATAGGGGCAGTATTATAGTAGTTATATTCTTGTACATAGGGGCAGTATTATAGTAGTTATATTCCTGTACATAGTAGTATTATAGTAGTTATATTCTTGTACATAGGAGCAGTATTATAGTAGTTATATTCTTGTACATAGTAGTATTATAGTAGTTATATTCTTGTACATAGGAGCAGTATTATAGTAGTTATATTCTTGTACATAGGGGCAGTATTATAGTAGTTATATTCTTGTACATAGGGGCAGTATTATAGTAGTTATATTCTTGTACATAGTAGTATTATAGTAGTTATATTCTTGTACATAGGAGCAGTATTATAGTAGTTATATTCTTGTACATAGGAGAAGTATTATAGTAGTTATATTCTTGTACATAGTAGTATTATAGTAGTTATATTCTTGTACATAGGGGCAGTATTATAGTAGTTACAGTTAGGTCCATATATATTTGGACAGAGACAACATTTTTCTAATTTTGGTTACAGACATTACTACAATGAATTTTAAACAAAACGATTCAGATGCAGTTGAAGTTCAGACTTTCAGCTTTCATTTGAGGGGATCCACATTAAAATTGGATGAAGGGTCTAGGAGTTTCAGCTCCTTAACATG
This sequence comes from Ranitomeya variabilis, assembly GCF_051348905.1. Classification (NCBI taxonomy): domain Eukaryota; kingdom Metazoa; phylum Chordata; class Amphibia; order Anura; family Dendrobatidae; genus Ranitomeya; species Ranitomeya variabilis. Next base: position 419,191,026 of record NC_135233.1, read on the forward strand.
TGCCACCCTGTTTTTAAAGGGACCAAAAGTAATTGGACAGATTCAATAATTTTAAATAAAATGTTCATTTTTAGTACTTGGTTGAAAACCCTTTGTTGGCAATGACTCATGGACATCACCAGACGCTGTGTTTCCTCCTTTTCGATGCTCTGCCAGGCCTTCACTGCAGTGGTTTTCAGTTGCTGTTTGTTTGTGGGCCTTTCTGTCTGAAGTTTAGTCTTTAACAAGTGAAATACATGCTCAATTGGGTTGAGATCAGGTGACTGACTTGGCCATTCAAGAATATTCCACTTCTTTGCTTTAATAAACTCCTGGGTTGCTTTGGCTTCATGTTTTGGGTCATTGTCCATCTGTAGTATGAAACGACGACCAACCAGTTTGGCTGCATTTGGCTGGATCTGAGCACACAGTATGGCTCTGAAGACCTCAGAATTCATTTGGCAGCTTCTGTCCTGTGTCACATCATCAATAAACACTAGTGACCCAGTGCCACTGGCAGCCATGCATGCCCAAGCCATCACACTGCCTCCGCCGTGTTTTACAGATGATGTGGTATGCTTTGGATCATGAGCTGTACCACGCCTTCGCCATACTTTTCTCTTTCCATCACTTTGGTAGAGGTTGATCATGGTTTCATCTGTCCAAAGAATGTTCTTCCAGAACTGTGCTGGCTTTTTTAGATGTTTTTTAGCAAAGTCCAGTCTAGGCTTTTTATTCCTGATGCTTATGAGTGGCTTGCACCGTGCAGTGAACCCTCTGTATTTACTTTCATGCAGTCTTCTCTTTATGGTAGATTTGGATATTGATACGCCGACCTCCTGGAGAGTGTTGGTCACTTGGTTGGCTGTTGTGAAGGGGTTTCTCTTCACCATGGAGATTATTCTGCAATCATCCACCACTGTTGTCTTCCGTGGGCGCTCAGGTCTTTTTGCATTGTTGAGTTCACCAGTGCTTTCTTTCTTTCTCAGGATGTACCAAACTGTAGATTTTGCCACTCCTAATATTGCAGCAATTTCTCGTATGGGTTTTTGCTGTTTTCGCAGCTTAGGGATGGCTTGTTTTACCTGCATGGAGAGCTCCTATGACTGCATGTTTACTTCACAGCAAAACCTTCCAAATGCAAGCACCACACCTCAAATCAACTCCAGGCCTTTTATCTGCTTAATTGAGAATGACATAACTAAGGGATTACCCACACCTGTCCATGAAATAGCCTTGGAGTCAGGTGTCCAATTACTTTTGGTCCCTTTAAAAACAGGGTGAGGGTATGTGCACACGTCCGGATTTCTTGCAGAAATTTCCTGAAGAAAACCGGAAATTTTCTGCAAGAAATCCGCATTTTTTTTGCGTTTTTTTTCCGTTTTTTTCGCGTTTTTTTTAGCATTCTGCAAACGTAATTAGCTTGCAGAATGCTAAAGTTTTCCAAGCGATCTGTAGCATCGCTTGGAAAACTGACTGACAGGTGGGTCACACTTGTCAAACATACTGTTTGACAAGTGTGACCAACTTTTTACTATGGATGCTGCTTATGCAGCATCTATAGTAAAAGATAGAATGTTTAAAAATAATTAAAAAATAAAAAAATGGTTATACTCACCCTCTGCAGACAGCCAATCTCCTCACCGGCATCCGTTCCTATAGGACCTTCGATGACGTCGCGGCTTGTGATTGGTCGCGTGAGTCACATGAGCGGTCACGCGACCAATCACAAGACAGCGACGTCATCACAGGTCCTGAACCACACCATCTATAGGAACGGAAGAGAGAGCATGTACCGGAGAGGCGGGAACACTTCGGGGGCCATCAGAGGGTGAGTATAGGACTATTTTTTATTTTAATTCTTTTTTTTTACCAATTATATGGTGCCCAGTCCGTGGAGGAGAGTCTCCTCTCCTCCACCCTGGGTACCAACCGCATATAATCCGCTTACTTCCCGCATGGTGGGCATAGCCCCGTGCGGGAAGTAAGCAGATCAATGCACTCCTAGGTGTGCGGAATCCCCGCAATTCCGCATTTTTAATGAACATGTTGCTTTTTTTTTCCGCGATGCAATTTTTTCGCGGAAAAAAATGCAACATTTGCACAAAAAATGCGGAATACACTGTAAATAATAGGAGGCATATGTAAGCGTTTATTTCGCGTTTTTATCACGTTTTTATAGCGAAAAAACGCGAAAAAAACGCGAAAAATCCTGAACGTGTGCACATGGCCTAACACATCCAATTTTAATGTGGATACCCTCAAATGAAAGCTGAAAGTCTGAACTTCAACTGCATCTGAATTGTTTTGTTTAAAATTCATTTTGGTAATGTCTATAATCAAAATTAGAAAAATGTTGTCTCTGTCCAAATATTTTTGGACCTAACTGTATATTCTTGTACATAAGAGAAGTCCTACATTAGTTATATTCCTGTACATAGGAGGCAGTATTATAGTAGTCATATTCTTGTACATAGGGGCAGTAATATAGTAGTTATATTCCTGTACATAGGAGCAGTATTATAGTAGTTATATTCTTGTACATAGGGGCAGTATTATAGTAGTTATATTCCTGTACAAAGGGGCAGTATTATAGTAGTTATATTCTTATACATAGGGGCAGTATTATAGTAGTTATATTCCTGTACATAGGAGCAGTATTATAGTACTTATATTCTTGTACATAGGAGCAGTATTATAGTAGTTATATTCTTGTACATAGGAGCAGTATTATAGTAGTTATATTCTTGTACATAGGAGCAGTATTATAGTAGTTATAATCCTGTACATAGGAGCAGTATTATAGTAGTTATATTCTTGTACATAGGGGCAGTAGTATAGTAGTTATATTCTTGTACATATGAGCAGTATTATAGTATATTCATGTACATAGGGGTAGTATTATAGTAGTTATATTCTTGTACATAGGGGGCAGTATTATAGTAGTTATTCTTGTACATAGGAGCAGTATTATAGTAGTTACATTCTTGTACATAGGAGCAATATTATAGTAGTTATATTCTTGTACATAGGGGCAGTATTATAGCAGTTATATTTTTGTTCCTTGGTTGCAGTATTATAGCAGTTATATTCTTTTACATAGGGGCAGTATTTTAGCAGTTATATTCTTGTACATAGGAGCAGTATTATAGTATATTCATGTACATGGGGGTAGTATTATAGTAGTTATATTCTTGCACATAGGGAGCAGTATTATAGCAGTTATTCTTGCACATAGGAGCAGTCCTATAGTAGTTATATTCCTGTACATAGGAGGCAGTATTATAGTAGTCATATTCTTGTACATAGGGGCAGTATTATAGTAGTTATATTCCTGTACATAGGAGCAGCATTATAGTAGTTATATTCTTGTACATAGGGGCAGTATTATAGTAGTTATATTCCTGTACAAAGGGGCAGTATTATAGTAGTTATATTCCTGTACATAGGAGGCAGTATTATAGTAGGTATATTCTTGTACATAGGGGCAGTATTATAGCAGTTATATTCTTGTACATAGGGGCAGTATTATAGTAGTTATATTCTTGTACATAGGAGCAGTATTATAATAGTTATATTCTTGTACATAGGAGCAGTATTATAGTAGTTATATTCTTGTACATAGGGGCAGTATTATAGTAGTTATATTCTTGTACGTAGGGGCAGTATTATAGTAGTTATATTCTTGTACATAGTAGTATTATAGTAGTTATATTCTTGTACATAGGAGCAGTATTATAGTAGTTATATTCTTGTACATAGGAGAAGTATTATAGTAGTTATATTCTTGTACATAGTAGTATTATAGTAGTTATATTCTTGTACATAGGGGCAGTATTATAGCAGTTATATTCTTTTACATAGGGGCAGTATTATAGTAGTTATATTCTTGTATATAGGTGCCGTATTATAGTAGTTATATTCTTGTACATAGGGGCAGTATTATAGTAGCTATATTCCTGTACATAGGCGGCAGTATTATAGTAGTTAGATTCTTGTACATAGGGGCAGTATTATAGTAGTTATATTCCTGTACATAGGGTTTTGAATTATATTCGGTTTCTGGGCTGTGCATTCCATACAGTAGCTTTTTCTAACTTTTCTCATCCTCAGCTTTATTATCTGCTCTGTATGTAGGAGGCTAGAGCTGCCTTCCATGTAGATTACCAGAGAGCAGACTGATAACCAGATATCTCAGATTTATGCTTCTTTTCGATATTTAGTTGGAATCTGACGTTGTTGATGAGAATTGACATCAGAAATATAATTTGAAGAATCAGAGCACTGAAGCAGAGCTCTTTTAACAACCAGTTTTACTTTGAGGACAGTAAAATAACGTACACAGAGTCAATAAGCAGCAAACCAAGTGGAAAGATGCGCTGGAACTGATGAGACAAGTTCATTACAAGAAGCATTTATAAACTCTCCGAGACTTTAAACGAGACACATGACAAGAGCCATGATTGGTTGGGACGCGGTGTCCAGCAAGAGTCACATCCTACAGAATGAAGGCAAGCAATGGCCAACACATGACTGCAACGTCCATCGAGAACCAGCAAGAATCAGACATCAGCTGTTTAATTGGCAGAAGTTACATTGTTCCCCAATACTAAATAATATGGTGGACAAAAGGTATCGCTCAGCCAACAGTTCTCTACCAACCAACACCCTTGTGTTTTTCCATATGCATCTTTGGGGAAATGTGAGAGAGAAGATAACTTCTGCCTCCTCTGTGCTCTCACCCCTACCTCCGCAGACACTGGTCTATTTTTATTTCTCTCCCATTAGGCTCCTCTGTGTCCCTCTAAAACCCCTCAGTCCTCATGACTCCTCTGTCCTTCTCTTCCAGGCTCCTATGGCCTCCTCCACCTACTACAACCTCCCCCTCCTTCAGGCTCCTCTGGCCTCCTCCTCCAGGCTCCCCATCCTTCAGGCTCCTCTGGCCTCCTCCTCCTCCAGGCAACCCTGGCCTCCTCCTCTAGGCTCCACTGGCCTCCTCCTCCAGGCTCCCCATCCTTCAGGCCCCTCTGGCCTCTTCCTCCAGGCTTCCCCTCCTTCAGGCCCCTCTGGCCTCCCCCTGCTCCAGGCTACCATGGCCTCCTCCTCCAGGCTCCCCATCCTTCAGGCTCCTCTGTCCTCCTCCTCCAGCCTCCCCCTCCTTCAGGCTCCTATTGCCTCCTACTCTAGCCTCCCCCTCCTTCGGGCTCTTCTGGCCTCCTCCAGGCTCCCCATCCTTCAGGCCCATCTGGCCTCTTCCTCCAGGCTCCCCCTCCTTCAGGCTCCTCTGGCCTCCTCCAGGCTCCTCTGGCCTTCTCCTCCTCCAGGCTCCCCATCTTTCAGGCTCCTCTGTCCTCCTCCTCCAGCCTCCCCCTCCTTCAGGCTCCTCTGGCCTCCTACTCTAGCCTCCCCGTCCTTCTGGCTTCTCTGGCCTCCTCCTCCTCCAGGCTCCCCATCCTTCAGGCCCCTCTGGCCTCTTCCTCCAGGCTCCCCCTCCTTCAGGCCCCTTTGGCCTCCCCCTCCTCCAGGCTACCCTGGCCTCCTCCTCCAGGCTCCTCTGGCCTCCTCCAGGCTCCTCTGGCCTCCTCCTCCTCCAGGCTCCCCCTCCTTCAGGCTCCTCTGGCCTCTTCCTCCAGGCTCCCCATCCTTCGGGCTTCTCTGGCCGCCTCCTCCAGGCTCCACCTCTTTCAGGCTCCTCTGTCCTCTTCCTCCTCCAGGCTCCCCCTCCTTCAGGCTCCTCTGGCCTCCTCATCCAGCCTCCCCCTCCTCCAGACACCCTTGTCCTCAAGGCACCTGCCACCAATGCTCCTCTATCCTCCATTTACAGGCTTCTCTGTCCTCCACCAGCCTCCTCTGTCATCACTCTCTAAACCTGGGTGACAGAGTAACATTAGGAGAGGGGTCTATCTGTACCGGGATGTCAGACCCTTCTCTATTTGTTCTCGCCTCCTCGTCCCTGCCGGCAGCGTCGGACTGGAATAGTTTGGGCCCACCAGAGAAAGTCATTTTTGTGGCCCACCATGCCTAAGGGGTACTAGCTGCAGAGTATTCCCTTAGCTCCATCTAGTCAAGCTGATTATCAGGGAATATGTACCAACTATAGATCTGTCCAATCTCCTAAGAAATCAGCAAAGCGCTCATTTGTTGGGTGCAAGGATTTTTATGCTTGATGTAAAAACATCCTTATCGGCAGCAAATAATACTGTGTAAAGAAGACAAGTGCTGCCGAGAACAAGACAAGTGCTGCCGAGAACAAGGATATTCTATAAGCACAGAAGGATTGTATTAATTAGACATCACACACACCAGTCACAAGAGACACACCAGTCACACGCTAGACACAGGACACACACACCAGTCACACGCTAGACACAGGACACACACACACCGGTCACACGCTAGACACGGGACACACACACACAAGTCACTCACTAGACACAGGACACACACACACCAGTCACACGCTAGACACAGGACACACACACACCAGTCACACGCTAGACACAGGACACACACACACCCACCAGTCACACACTAGACACAGGACACACACACCGGTCACACGCTAGACACAGGACACACACGTCACACGCTAGACACAGGACACACACACACCGGTCACACGCTAGACACGGGACACACACACACAAGTCACTCGCTAGACACAGGACACACACACACCAGTCACACGCTAGACACAGGACACACACACACCAGTCACACGCTAGACACAGGACACACACACACCAGTCACACGCTAGACACAGGACACACACACACCCACCAGTCACACACTAGACACAGGACACACACACCGGTCACACGCTAGACACAGGACACACACGTCACACGCTAGACACAGGACACACACACACCTCTGTATATTCAGGTCTGGCCAAACAGTTTTAAAAAAAAGTTTGGGTTCGGGTACCAGAACAGTACTCAGACCCCATTCACTTGAATTGGGGGCCCGAACATCCAGTGTTTGCCATGTTGTCATGTACATGACAGAGAAGTAAACACTGCTTCTGATTAGCAGTAAAATCATTACCACCAGTCAGACAGCCGCGATTCCCACGCTGTCAAATGACAGTTGTAGTCATAAAGTTTACCTCCGGTAACTGGTGTCAGCTAAAGGGACTACTGCTCCCATCAGCTTACGCCTGCTGCTAATAACGGCGAGAGCAGGAGTGGCTGAAGGGAGTGTTCATCAGCCTGCACTCTAACTAAACCGTTAGGAAAAAAAAAACGTCGGTTCTTCTATATTTTTGATAACCAGCTTGGCAAAACTGCAACCCTCAGCTGTCAGTATTAGCAAGGCTGGTTATCAAGAATAGAGATGTCCCCATACTGATTTTTTTTAACTCATTTAAATAAATGTAAAAATCGACGAGATCCCCCCATTTTTGACAACCAGCCTTGCCAAAACAGACAGCTGGTAGTGCCACATCCCCCCAGCCTAAAAACAGCAAGTTAAAGCTGCCCAGAAAAGGTGCATCTATGGTGTTGCCCGGCACTTCGCATTTCCCACTTGCCTTGTAGCAATGACATGTGGGTTTCATATTTGTGGGGTTGATGTCACCTTTCTATTGTCTGGTGACGTCAAGCCCATGGATTAGTAATGTAGAAGCGTCTTTTAGGCTACGTTCACATTTGCGGTCGGCGCCGCAGCGTCGGGCGCCGCAGCGTCGCCGCATGCGTCATGCGCCCCTATATTTAACATGGGGGCGCATGGACATGCGTCGCACTTGCGTTTTGCGCCGCATGCGTCGCTGCGGCGCCCGCGTCCGGGCGCAGAGGACGCAGCAAGTTGCATTTTTGCTGCGTCCAAAATCAATTATAAAAAGGACGCATGCGGCGCAAAACGCAGCGTTGTGCATGCGTTTTGCTGCGTTTTTGTTTGCGTTGTGCGCTGCGGCGCCGACGCTGCGGCGCACAACGCAAATGTGAACGTAGCATAAGACACCCATTACTAATCCTATAGTTACATGGTAAATAGACAGCCAGAATAAAGTCCTTTAATTGAAAGAATCACACAGACTCCTTTAATGAATCTAAATTTAACCATACTCACATCATCGCCCACTCCATTGAAGCCCTCGTCACCTGTAATAAAACAGAAATACAAAACAATATCCCTCGCCTGTCCATTGTTCTGTCCCATGCTGTAATCTACGTCTGGGGGATGAACAGTTTTCAACCTTAACGGTGCCAAGATGCAAACGTCCATGATGACAACCAGTGATGAATGAGCTGCTGCAAACAGTGTGCAGTGGTGATGCCATCGAGATCACTGCGGGTCACTGAGGCTGCATTCTCAGCCGGGCTGAACTGCGGTGACCTCGGTGAGATCTCAACTAGCATAGTGAGAAAGACGAACGGTGCAGCGCTGAGGTCAGAAAGTTCACAGCAGTTCAGTTTGAGAAATTTCTCCCGGTTAATTCACCGCTGCACCAAGAGGCTTTTCCTCACTTCCCCACACAGCCCTTCATCATCCCCCTTCTCCACAAAGCTCCTCATCATCCCCCTTCTCCACAAAGCCCCTCATCATCATCCACCAATTCCCCACAAAGCCCCTCATCATCCCCCTTCTCAACAAAGCGCCTCATCATCATCCACCCATTCCGCACAAAGCCCCTCATCATCCCCCTTCCCCTTCTCAACACAGCCCCTCATTATCATATTCCCTATGCATCTCCCACTTAAAAAAATACATCTTCAGAATACTCACACCGAGTCCTGGGTCTTTGTTCCCATCTGTACAGAGCTTCATGGTGCAGACCCTCAGTCCTCTCTTCAAACGGCTCCATGGTGCAGACCCTCAGTCCTCTTCTCACACGGCTCCATGGTGCAGCAGCCCCTCAGGCCTCTCCTCATATAGCTCCATGGTGCAGCAGCCCCTCAGGCCTCTCCTCATATAGCTCTATGGTGCAGCCCCTCAGTACTCTCCTCATATAGCTCCATGGTGCAGCCCCTCAGGCCTCTCCTCATATAGCTCCATGGTGCGGCCCCTCAGGCCTCTCGTCATATAGGTCCATGGTGCGGCCACTCAGGCCTCTCCTCATATAGCTCCATGGTGCGACCCCTCAATCCTCTCCTCATATAGCTCCATGGTGCGGCCCCTCAGGCCTCTCCTCATATAGCTCCATGGTGCTGCCCCTCAGGCCTCTCATCATATAGCTCCATGGTGCGGCCCCTCAGGCCTCTCCTCATATAGCTCCATGGTGCGGCCCCTCAGTCCTCTCCTCATATACCTCCATGGTGCAGTCCCTCAGGCCTCTCCTCATATAGCTCCATGGTGCAGCCCCTCTGTCCTTTCCTCATATAGCCACATGGTGCGGCCCCTCAGTCCTCTCCTCATATAGCTCCATGGTGCGGCCCCTCAGTCCTCTCCTCATATAGCTTCATGGTGCAGCCCCTCAGTCCTCTCCTCATATAGCTCCATGGTGCGGCCCCTCAGTCCTCTCCTCATATAGCTCCATGCTGCAGCCCCTCAGTCCTCTCCTCATATAGCTCCATGTTGCGGCCCCTCAGTCCTCTCCTCATAAAGCTCCATGGTGCAGCTCCTCAGGCCTCTGCTCATATAGCTCCATGGTGCAGCACCTCAGGCCTCTTCTCATATAGCTCCATGGTGCAGCCCCTCAGTCCTCTCCTCATATAGCTCCATGGTGCGGCCCCTCAGTCCTCTCCTCATATAGCTCCATGGTGCAGCCCCTCCGGCCCCTCATATAGCTCCATGGTGCAGCCCCTCAGTCCTCTCCTCATATAGCTCCATAGTGCAGCCCCTCAGTCCTCTCCTCATATAGCTCCATGGTGCAGCCCCTCAGTCCTCTCCTCATATACAGTTATATGAAAAAGTTTGGGCACCCCTATTAATCTTAAGCTTAATGTTTTATAAAAATTGTTTTTTTTTGCAACAGCTATTTCAGTTTCATATATCTAATAACTGTTGGACACAGTAATGTTTCTGCCTTGAAATGAGGTTTATTGTACTAACAGAAAATGTGCAATCTGCATTCAAACAAAATTTGACAGGTGCATAAGTATGGGCAACCTTATCATTTTCTTGTTTTAAATACTCCTACCTACTTTTTACTGACTTACTACAGCACTTTTTTTGGTTTTGTAACCTCATTGAGCTTTGAACTTCATAGCCAGGTGTATGCAATCTTGAGAAAAGCTACTTAAAGTGGCCACTTGCAAGTTGTTCTCCTGTTTGAATCTCCTCTGAAGAGTGGCATCATGGGCTCCTCAAAACAACTGTCAAATGATCTGAAAACAAAGATTATTCAACATAGTTGTTCAGGGGAAGGATACAAAAAGCTATCTAAGAGATTTAAACTGTCAATTTCCACTGTGAGGAACATAGTAAGGAAATGGAAGAACACAGGTACAGTTCTTGATAAGGCCAGAAGTGGCAGGCCAAGAAAAACATCAGAAAGGAAGAGAAGAAGAATGGTGAGATCAGTCAAGGACAATCCTCAGACCACCTCCAGAGAGCTGCAGCATCAACTTGCTGCACATGGTGTCACTGTGTATCGGTCTACTATACAACGCACTTTGCACAAGGAGAAGCTGTATGGGAGAGTGATGCGAAAGAAGCCGTTTCTGCAAGCACGTCACAAACAGAGTCGGCTGAGGTATTTGAAGCGGCCCCCAGACGCAGGACAGCGGGGTACTCGGATCCGGGTCTCTCGGTTCTGAGGATGTCACGGTGGCCCAACCCGGTCCGTGGTCCTGCTAAGGGGCGCCCAATAAAAGGTGTAGGTGGTGGTGTAGGTCACAGTAAATAACGAGGACACAGGGTTGCAGTCTCTTTACCTCTTTACTGAAGGCTTCGGCATCCGCAATCCAGAGCACTGTTAACAGGGCTGGCTGAGACCGGCCGGTCCGAAGGCACATCCAAAGTTCCCTTCGCAGGTGGAAATCAGTGCCTACCTACTAGCGCCTGGGTGTTGTAGTACTTCTCTGCTGAGCACCACGGGATAGTCCTCACAACTGTCGTGTATGTTTCTGTTCTTTCTCTCCGTCCCCCAGATGATATGGATAGGACGCACCCGTATGATGGGGCACGCCTGGAGTTATTTTATAGGGACCCTAGAGACGCCCCTCTCCCACAATTGCCTCCCTTGTCTTCATTAGGTGATTAAGGTGAGGCAGCCAACCCAAAATTAACTGCCCTGCCGTTGGTTTGAAGTAATGCGTAGAGCCCAATACTTCCTCAGCCTTCCGGCCACCGGCTACGCGCCTCAGTAGGATGTTGCCGATCTCGGGGCACGACTGCTACTGGCTCTATCGCCTTTGTGCTGTGATCTCGTTTCTCACTTCTCCACAATATACTTCGCTTCGTGTCCTTTCTTAAGATGCCGCCTCAATGAAGTGCAGGCGCGGCTCCGTAACGATCTATCCTTTTCGCTAGGCCTCTGCCAGGATCCCACCCCTGACAGGGACCCCCCTGGATCTTCCCAAGCAACGCTCTTCTCTCACTAGATGTTACCTGGGCAAAACCCAGTCAGCTTCTCCCTAACTTCCTATCCAACCCCCAGTTTTACCAGAGTGTGAGGAGTGGCCTAATACATAGAACCCTTTGCTGCCCCTGGTGGCCGGAGTGTGAAGTGTAATGTGTGACTGTGATACCTGGTCAGGTGAACTCCTTTAGTGCCATCAGACGTACCATCACTCCCCTTAGTGGCGGAGCGTCAGTACTGCAATGACCAGGACTCTGGGGCGCTGCACTTGCAAAAGCACACTTGGAGAAGCCAATTTCTTTTTGGAAGAAGGTCCTGTAGACTGATGAAACCAAGATTGAGTTGTTTGGTCATACAAAAAGGCGTTATTCATGGCAGCAAAAAAAACACAGCATTCCAAGAAAAACACTTGCTACCCACAGTAAAATTTGGTGGAGGTTCCATCATGCTTTGGGGCTGTGTGGCCAATGCCGGCACCGGGAATCTTGTTAAAGTTGAGGGATGCATGGATTTCTCTCAGTATCAGCAGATTCTTGACAATAATGTTCATGAATCAGTGACAAAGTTGAAGTTACGCAGGGGATGGATCTTTCAGCAAGACAATGATCCAAAACACCGCTCCAAATCTACTCAGGCATTCATGCAGAGGAACAATTACACTGTTCTGGAATGGCCATCCCAGTCCCCAGACCTGAATATCATTGAACATCTGTGGGATCATTTGAAGAGGGCTGTCCATGCTCGGCGACCATCAAACTTAACTGAACTGGAATTGTTTTGTAAAGAGTAATGGGCAAAAATACCTTCATCCAGGATCCAGGAACTCATTAAAAGCTACAGGAAGTGACTAGAAGCTGTTATTTTTGCAAACGGAGGATCTACTAAATAATAATGTCACTTTTCTGGTGAGGTGCCCATACTTATGCACCTGTCAAATTTTGTTTAAATGCAGATTGCACATTTTCTGTTAGTACAATAAACCTCATTTCAAGGCAGAAACATTACTGTGTCCAACAGTTATTAGATATATGAAACTGAAATAGCTGATGCAAAAAAAACAATTTTTATAAAACATTATGCTTAAGATTAATAGGGGTGCCCAAACTTTTTCATATAACTGTAGCTCCATAGTGCAGCCCCTCAGTCCTCTCCTCATATAGCTCCATGGTGCAGCCCCTCAGGACTCTCCTCATATAGCTCCATGGTGCAGCCCCTCAGGCCTCTCCTCATATAGCTCCATGGTGCAGCCCCTCAGGCCTCTCCTCATATAGCTCCATGGTGCAGCCCCTCAGTCCTCTCCTCATATAGCTCCATGGCGCAGCCCCTCAGGTCTCTCATATAGTTCCATGGTGCAGCCCCTCAGGCCTCTCCTCAGCACATTGCTACTTCCTGTTATCGGCTCTTCACTGACCTGAAGGAGGCCCCGCCCCTTCCGGTCACAGCGTTCCCTCCAAAAATCACTTCAGATTCAGAGGCGACTCTGACGCCCCCGTGCCGTGCAGTCTACAGTCTTTGATGGAGCCGACTGTGAGGTGAGCGCGTTGTTTCACACCCGGCTGTAATGTGAGGTGAGCGCGTTATTCCACACCCGGCGGTAATGTGAGGTTAGCGCGTTATTCCACACCCGGCGGTGATGTGAGGTGAGCGTGTTATTCCACACCCGGCGGTAATGTGAGGTGAGCGTGTTATTCCACTCCCGGCGGTAATGTGTGGTGAGCGCGTTATTCCACACCCGGCGGTAATGTGAGGTGAGTGCGTTATTTCACACCCGGCGGTAATGTGAGGTGAGTGCGTTATTCCACACCTGGCGGTAATGTGAGGTGAGTGCGTTATTCCACACCCGGTGGTGATGTGAGGTGAGTGCGTTATTCCACACCTGGCGGTAATGTGAGGTGAGTGCGTTATTCCACACCCGGTGGTGATGTGAGGTGAGTGCGTTATTCCACACCCGGTGGTAATGTGAGGTGAGCGCCTTATTCCACACCGAGTGGTGATGTGAGGTGAGTGCGTTATTACACACCCGGTGGTGATGTGAGGTGAGCGCGTTATTCCACACCCGGCGGTAATGTGAGGTGAGCGCGTTATTCCACACCCGGCGATAATGTAAGGTGAGTGCGTTATTCCACACCCGGCGGTAATGTGAGGTGAGTGCGTTATTCCACACCCAGTGGTGATGTGAGGTGAGCGCGTTATTCCACACCCGGTGGTGATGTGAGGTGAGCGCGTTATTCCTCACCTGGTGGTAATGTGAGGTGAGCGCGTTATTCCACACCTGGCGGTGATGTGAGGTGAGCGCGTTATTCCACACCTGGCGGTGGTGGGCGGTGAGCGCGTTATTTCACACCCGGTGGTAATGTGAGGTAAGCGCGTTATTCCACACCCGGTGGTAATGTGAGGTGAGCGCGTTATTCCACACCCGGTGGTGATGTGAGGTGAGCGCTTTGTCATCACTTGAAGCCGCAGCAGGTTTTGAGAAAGCGCTCACCTCACATCACCACCAGCAGCGGTATACACAGGGCCGCCATCAGGGCATTCTTACCCTTTCCACCATCCAATCCCTGCTCAGCGCGGGCTCAGCAGTATTCTCCTCAGTCAGGAGCAGGGCAGCCCGCGGTGAGTGTGACTGCGCCTGTGTGAGGTGCTGGACGGTGTGATGACAGAAGACGCAGCGTCAGTGAGCCGGCCGGTGTGCTAAGCAACAGCGTCAGCCATACTGTCAGCACAGCAACCGCCTCACTGAGGACGCTGCTATGTCCTGACCCCTGTCTGTGTGTGTCAGCCATAGACCCTGATAAGAGCACAGGTGGTCTGTGCCGTCACCCCTCCCCACACCTCCTGCAGAGAAGCATAAGCCTGCTGAGCCCAATCTGCCCCCTGACAGGACACAGCGACCCCCTGACAGGACAGGGCATCCCCCTGACAGGACAGCATCCCCCTGACAGGACAGAGCGTCCCCCTAACAGGACAGAGCGTCCCCCTAACAGGACACAGCATCACCCTGACAGGACAGAGCGTCCCCCTGACAGGACACAGCGACCCCCTCACAGGACAGAATGGCCCCCTGACAGGACAGAGCGGCCCCCTGATAGGACAGAGCGGCCCCCTGACAGGACACAGCGTCCCCCTGACAGGACAGAGCGGCCCCCTGACAGGACAGAGCGGCCCCCTAACAGGACAGAGCGTCCCCCTGACAGGACAGAGCGTCCCCCTGACAGGACAGAGCGTCCCCTGACAGGACAGAGCGGCCCCCTGACGGGACAGAGTGGCCCCCTGACAGGACACAGCGTCCCCCTGACAGGACACAGCGGCCCCTGACAGGACACAGAGGCCCACTGACAGGACAGAGCGGCCCCCTGACAGGACACAGCGGCCCCTGACAGGACAGAGTGACCCCCTGACAGGACACAGCGCCCCCTGACAGGACAGAGCGTCCCCCTGACAGGACAGAGCGTCCCCTGACAGGACAGAGCGGCCCCCTGACGGGACAGAGTGGCCCCCTGACAGGACACAGCGTCCCCCTGACAGGACACAGCGGCCCCTGACAGGACACAGAGGCCCACTGACAGGACAGAGCGGCCCCCTGACAGGACACAGCGGCCCCTGACAGGACACAGAGGCCCACTGACAGGACGCAGCATCCCCCTGACAAAACACAGCATCCCCCTGACAGGACACAGCATCCCCCTGACAGGACACAGAGGCCCACTGACAGAACACAGCAGCCCCCTGACAGGACACAGCGGCCCCGACAGGACACAGCGGCCCCTGACAGGACACAGCGGCCCCCTGACAGGACACAGCGGCCCCTGACAGGACACAGCGGCCCCTGACAGGACAGAGCGGCCCCCTGACAGGACACAGCGGCCCCTGACAGGACACAGCAGCCCCTGACAGGACACAGCGGCCCCCTGACAGGACACAGCAGCCCCTGACAGGACATAGCGGCCCCCTGACAGGACACAGCGGCCCCTGACAGGACACAGAGGCCCCTTGACAGGACAGAGTGACCCCCTGACAGGACACAGCGCCCCCTGACAGGACAGAGCGACCCCCTGACAGGACACAGCGGCCCCCTGACTGGACACAGCGGCCCCTGACAGGACATAGCGGCCCCTGACAGGACACAGCAGCCCCCTGACAGGACACAGCAGCCCCCTCTCAAGGTTCCCACAGGTGTCTTTCTCCAAACTGCTCTGAAAACCTCAGTCTTCTGCATTGAGCTGCTGAGTCCTGTCAGGGGCAGAGGGGGCACAGCAGCCGTATGTGTCTGTACAGGGGGTCACCAGGACGCTGCTCCTCAGGATTTATAGCTGGGGAATAGGCTCACCTCCCAGAGATGTCATATAAAATATAAATATATTTATCACAAGCACAGTATATGTAGAAGTATGGAAGTCCACAATATTACAGAAAAAAGTAAGTGAGGCCGGCCTCCAGCATGAGAGGCTACGGGAGAAGATCTGCAGGGGATAAAGGCTCTCGGGCCTCGCTCACACTGGCGTATAACACGGCCGGGTGCTATGTGACGCTTTATCGCACAGCACTCGGCACAATGTTATACTCTGGGGCAGCGCAGATCTGTGATTTTCTTTCTGCAGACTGAAATTGGCCTGTGGAAAAATAATCTGCAGCGTGCTGTGAGTGGCTCTGGAATTTGGATCACACGCACCCATTGAAATCTATGGATAAGTGTGAAACATCAGGCTGCACTCAGCTGTCATCTGAGTGCAGTCTGACATTCACGGCCTCTGATAATGGAGAAATTAAGTTCTCTTGTCTTAATGTGCTCTGATTCATCCAAGAGACTCGGATCACACGAAGATGGCGCTCGGATGAGAGTTTGAGCTGATTTTTTTTTTTCCTCTGCACAATTCTTTTTCAGGTACATACAACCTCCAAAGTGTAAGGAATTAACTTGCCGACATCACGTGTAGTATAACGTCACCTCACAGTTCTGGGCACATTTTAAAAAAGACATCAACAAACTGGAGCAAGTTCAGAGAAGAGCGACCAGAATGGTGACCGATCTGCAAACCGTGTCCTATGAGAAACGGTTACAGGATCTGGGAATGTTTAGCTGCAAGAAGACTGAGAGGAGACTTAATAGCCGTCTACAAATATCTGAGGGGCTGTCACAGTGTAGAAGGATCATCTTTATTCTCATTTGCACAAGGAAAGACTAGAAGCAATGGGATGAAACTGAAATAGAGAAGATACAGATTAGATATTAGAAGAAAAGTTTTGACAGTGAGGGCGATCAATGAGTGGAACAGGTGGCCACGAGAGGTGGTGAGTTCTCCTTCAATGGAAGTCTTCAGAGGCTGGACAGACATCTAGGTAAAATGAAGGACTGCATCCAATCCAGGTGAAGAAACTCTCCTTTTATTGTGCCAAATGCGACGTTTCCACCATCAGAGGTCTTTTTCAAGCATACAAAATAGTTAAAATGGCAGCCTTAAATAGGAACTGGCTGGAATTGCCACCAATCCCCTTACAGGAAGCCGCCCATATAATTTACATATAAACATATAATCAAGTGAACAATATATAAATACAACACCAAGTACGGTATATCACATATCCCCAGAAAAATGTGCAAGATCCCATACACAAAGAGAGATTCCCATAATAATTGCCATATACATTCTTGCTAGCACATGGTGGATGTCAAACGTAAATAAACAATGGCACGCTGTCATGTGCGGACCAGTCACCATTGCCTCACCACCAATGTCGTATCATATAACATGGAGTCGTCCCGTGTCCAGGCTGCACCAATCAGATATCCAAATATCCCAGCAAATCCCATTCAGCATAACAATATCGCTACCTGCTCAATTCCCATGAGGACTGCCACTGGCCCATATGACAGAGCCAATGACAGACCCGCAGGCGCAGTAGAGTCACCTCGGAAAGAGCACCACATCACATGATCGGAGCTCCGGCAATGCGTCATGCCCAGCGAGGACCCGCCCTACTCCATTGTGCGTCACCAGTCCCGACGTGCGAGTGCGCATGACTCCCAGCTCAACACCAGCGGCGGCAAATTACTCCGCCTAGGAGAGCAAAGAGCCACTCCCACACGCCACAGCGGCCCTGGCTTTCGCACCAAAGGGGGGGGGAAAGTATTCCATCACTACGGCATGCCACCTGACTATACCGGGCTATATACCTAAACCCAGCTACGTCGGGCCATATGTTAGTTGCCTTAACCATGCACAAATTAATATTCATACCACCCTTAATCTATTAAATCTATACCAAATCCATGGTTTTCCATAATTAAAGAGAGGAGCTAATGACCCCCATAAAAAATATTATTTAAGGTACAATACAACAACTAATTCCCAGGTGTCAAAAAAAGGGGGGGAGGGATTATTTTATTATACATAATGGAAGCCACCAGGACAATCATACTTGTACCTGGTGACAACCACTAGACCAGCCACAATCATAATAGGACAACACTCAAGACAGTCTATGCAAAGACTCATCAAAAAACCTTCAACAATAGGCATCGTGGAATATCTCCCTATAAGACACATGCATAAATTAAAACCAACCAATTATTAAAAACAAGACTACACTAACTAAATGTCACACGGATATTTAAGATGCACATAACTGCAGGTTATACTCAATATTCAAACCTCCAGGATAAAGAGAACCAAGTCTAGATATCCACTTCAACTCTTTTTGTTTCAATAATCTAACTCTATCCCCACCTCTCCTCAACATTGGTACACTATCGATTACCCTGAACCTCAATTGACTAACCGAATGCCCACTCTCCACAAAATGTTTGGGAACCGGCAACTCCACCATCTTAGTCCTACATGGTGCTTTTGTGTTTTCCAATGCGCGCCTTAATCTCCATGGTGGTCTCGCCCACGTATGTCAATCCACACGGGCATACTATTAGATATATTACAAAACTAGAGGTACAAGTATATCTCTCCTTGATGTAAATTTTCTTCCCAGTATGCGGGTGATAAAAAAAAAGTCACCTTTAATTAAATTACCACAACAGGCACAACCCAAACAGGGAAAATTCCCCATCCTGGGCGGGGCCAAGGTCCTTTGTACAACTGTCCGTTCAGGGCCTATATCAGATTTAACTAGCCTATCCTTTAAATTATAGCCCCTCCTAAACGAGAAGATGGGGGGTCGAGTAAATTCATCTATTCCAGGAAGACCTTGTCGCAATAAATGCCAATGTTTAACCAAGATATTATTAATTTGACGACTTGCAGTATTAAAAGTGGATACAAATGGGATCCGTCTATCTTTCATTCATCTTGCTGTTCTGTTTTCTTACATCTGTTCCAGACACATTTTTAACCTTCCTCCTATGCTCTGCAACTGTATTGCCAGGATAGTCTCTATCAATAAATTTTTTACACATCACATCCAACCTTGAATCAAGAAGTGAATCATCTGTCACAAATCCTGTGAACTCTCAACATCTGGCTCCAGGGTAAGGACTCAACCATACCCCTGGGATGATGGCTGTTAAATTGCAACAGACTATTTCTGTCTGTACCTTTGACAAACAGATCTGTCTTCAGAGAGAATCCATCTTTATGGTCCTCACACTGCTTGAGTTCATCCTCAGGAGGAATTATTTTCTTTTTGGGCATGACTACTACTTGCAGTTAAGAGGTACCGCCATGGGGTCCAATGTGGCCCCTACTTATGCTAACATCTACATGGCGGTACTTGAGGAGCAGTACATGTACAGTTCTAAATATTAGCCCCATGTCCGGGCCTGGTGGTGCTACATCAACAACGTCTTTGTCTGTTGTAGTGTAGAGGTTGGGGAATAAAAGTGGGGAACGTGCTCTGGAAGCGGTGCTCTAGATAACTGGTGTGTTTTCTGCAGAGACGATTCCTGGTTGGAAGAAGTGATCGCATTGTGCGCTGGATGAAGAAGAAAAGCAAAGATGAAGGACTTTAACTAGAGAGGTCACTGGTAAGTCTGTGTGTTAACTGTATATTGACACTATATGCTATGTACAGAGCTCTTGTGTATAATGTCACTATTGATCACTGTATTACCTGTACACTGGCACTATATAGAGAGCTCCTGTGTACAATGTCACTAGTGATCACTATTACCTGTACACTATACACTATATACAGAGCTCCTGTGTATAATGTCACTAGTGATCACTATTACCTGTACACTATACACTATATACAGAGCTCCTGTGTATAATGTCACTGGTGATCTTTGTATTACCTGTACACTGACACTATATACAGAGCTGGGTATAATGTCACTGGTGATCACTGTATTACCTGTACACTGGCACTATATACAGAGCTCCTGGGTATAATGTCACTGGTGATCACTGTATTACCTGTACACTGGCACTATATACAGAGCTCCTGTGTATATTGTCACTGGTGATCACTGTATTACCTGTACACTGGCACTATATACAGAGCTCCTGTGTATAATGTCACTAGTGATCACTGTATTACCTGTACACTGACACTTTATACAGAGCTCCTGTGTACGTCACTGGTGATCACTGTATTACCTGTACACTGACACTATATACAGAGCTCTTGTGTATAATGTCACTAGTGATCAATGTATTGTACACTATATACAGAGCTCATGTGTATAATGTCACTGGTGATCACTGTATTACCTGTACACTATACACTATATACAGAGCTCCTGTGTATAATGTCACTATTGCAGCGCTGGTTTCCTGGGTTATAATCCCACCAAGCACAACATCTGCAAGGAGTTTGTATGTTCTCCCCGTGTTTGCGTGGGTTTCCTCCGGGTTCTCCGGTTTCCTCACATACTCCAAAGACATACTGATAGGGAATTTAGATTGTGAGCCCCATCGGGGACAGTGATAATGTGTGGAAACTGTAAAGCGCTGTGGAATATGTTGGCGCTATATAAAAATAAAGATTATTACTATTGATCACTGTATTACTTGTACACTATATACAGAGCTCCTGTGTACAATGTCACTGGTGATCACTGTATTACTTATACACTGATACTATACACTGCATACTATGTACAGAGCTCTTGTGTATAATGGCAGTTATGGTGATATATTAGTATTGTGTTTTTTTTATTAATGATTATTATTGTAGTAGTGTGTCATTATATGTTGTCTGAAATGTAGTTCGGCCATGGTGTGGCGGTGTTTGTTCCTTGTACATGGTATTATTCGGTCACGATGTGGTGGTAATATGTGGTCTGGGAATGGTGTGGCAGTATTTGTTGTTTGCATGTGGTATTATTCGGTCACGATGTGGTGGTAATATGTGGTCTGGTCATGGTGTGACAGTATTTGTTCCTTGTACATGGTATTATTCGGTCACGATGTGGTGGTAATATGTGGTCTGGTCATGGTGTGGCAGTATTTGTTCCTTGTACATGGTATTATTCGGTCACGGTATGATGGTAATATGTGGCCTGGTCATGGTGTGGCAGTATTTCTTCCTTGTATGTGGTATTATTCGGTCACAATGTGGTGATGATTCGTCGTCCTTCCATGGTGTGATGGTATTTGTCCCTTTTATGTGGTATTATTGGTTATTTAAAAAAAATAAAAATAAAAGAAAAAATAAATAAAATATACCTAAAATAAGTGTTGGATAGTTTAAGAAATGTTTAATAGTTTAGAGTAAAGTAGGGCCGGGCCAAAAGAGTCTACCCTGTTATAGTAGCGACTTAAAAATTATTTTGGCTAAAACAAAAGCTGCGTCTATGTATATGATCTGGTGTTAGATGGGAACTGTTAATGTGTGATTGGTGAGGACGTGGTGCAGAAGTGGAGACTTTCCAAGAGTGGGGGGTGCGACATTGGAAGGTTTGGGGGGGGGCGGAGCTGGGGTAGAGCCTGGGTGGAGTCTCAAGGGGGCCCAAACAATTTTCCAGTATGAGGCCCGAAATTCCTAGTGCAGAGCAGGCACTAATGTGAAGGAGGCAGGAGTTGTGCTTCTCAGGGGGCGAGCTCACCAGAGGATTCTCCGGTTTCCCAGTGGACCTGTCCGAACTTGCCTTCCGGCATCCCCCCTGTGATTCTTCTGATTCCTAGACCCTGTATGACGTCACTGCTGCGGTGCAGGGAGTGCCGCTGTGCTCTGATCCGGCGGCGCAGGGAGGGCCGCTGTGCTATGATCCGGCGGTGCAGGGAGTGCCGCTGTGCTCTGATCCGGCGGTGCAGGGAGGGCCGCTGTGCTCTGATCTGGCGGTGCAGGGAGGGCCGCTGTGCTCTGATCCGGCGGCGCAGGGAGGGCCGCTGTGCTATGATCCGGCGGTGCAGGGAGTGCCGCTGTGCTCTGATCCGGCGGTGCAGGGAGGGCCGCTGTGCTCTGATGCGGCGGTCACGGCTGCTGCATCGGGGTCCTGAGAATCCTTTTGCTCATCTCTGCGTTCTGGTGGTTTATTACCTTATGGGATGTCGGTCATTACAAGAATTAGCAGGAGGTCGGCACAGGCCTTGGCATTTATAGACAACTCTTACACTATTACCCAGTGTCGTGCTGCGGTGCCAAGGGCCCACCAGTAACAACTCCAGGGCCCCCCTTTTTCAACTAAATGCATTATCCTCAATCACAAATGTATCTAACAATGATGTGGGCAGATTGTTACATGAATAAAACGCCGCCTTTGACTTTATATAGAGATTCCAGGATATTCTGCCAAGTGCTGCTTATGTAAGAGGGTGGTGGCCCACTCCTGCACGGGGCCCACCGGAGGATTCTCCGATTCTCCTGTGTGCCAGTCCGCGTCTGTTATTTCCTATAACTTTATCCCAGGAAGCCGCGGCCGAACACTTATGTCACCAGTTACATCACCAGTAATTACGTCGATTTACCCCTGAGCAAAATTTGTCATTTATCCTCAGAGAAAGATCTAAGAGTAAATATCGGCATTTATCTGCTGCGCACTGGATAAATATCACCAAACACGGCAAATGGCAGAGGCACAGAGTTATCAGGGCGATGTCAGCACAAAAGTCTGAGAAGAAAGAGCGGAGGCTGCTGGACATTGTATAATTATATACAGGAGATGCCCAGGTTATACCGGCTGTACATATATAATTATATACAGGAGATGTCCAGGTTATACCGGCTGTACATAGATAATTATATTCAGGAGATGTCCAGGTTATACCAGCTGTACATATATAATTATATACAGGAGATGTCCAAGTTATACCAGCTGTACATATATAATTATATACAGAAGATGCCCAAGTTATACCAGCTGTACATATATAATTATATACAAGAGATGCCCAGGTTATACCGGCTGTACATATATAATTATATACAGGAGATGTCCAGGTTATATCGGCTGTACATATATAATTATATACAAGAGATGCCCAGGTTATACCGGCTGTACATATATAATTATATACAGGAGATGTCCAGGTTATATCGGCTGTACATATATAATTATATACAGGAGATGCTCAGGTTATACCGGCTGTACATATATAATTATATACAGGAGATGCCCAGGTTATACTGGCAGTACATATATAATTATATATAGGAGATGCCCAGGTTATACCGGCTGTACATATATCACTATATACAGGAGATGCCCAGGTTATACCGGCCGGACATATATCACTATATGCAGCAGATGCCCAGGTTATACCGGCTGTACATATATCACTATATACAGGAGATGCCCAGTTTATACCGTCCGTACATATATAATTATATACAGGAGATGCCCAGGTTATACCAGCTGTACATATATAATTATATACAGGAGATGCCCAGGTTATACCGGCTGTACATACATCATTATATACAGGAGATGACCAGGTTATACCAGCTGTACATATATAATTATATACAGGAGATGCCCAGGTTATACCGGCTGTACATACATCATTATATACAGGAGATGACCAGGTTATACCGGCTGTACATATATAATTATATACAGGAGATGCCCAGGTTATACCGGCTGTACATACATCATTATATACAGGAGATGACCAGGTTCTACCGGCTGTACATACATCATTATATACAGGAGATGACCAGGTTATACCGGCTGTACATATATAATTATATACAGGAGATGCCCAGGTTATACCGGCTGTACATACATCATTATATACAGGAGATGCCCAGGTTATACCGGCTGTACATCCATCATTATATACAGGAGATGCCCAGGTTATACCAGTTGCTCTCACATTTCCTCAGTGTATATGCCCAGGTTTCGGTACCTGGTGCAGCTCAGGGTTTGGGTCAGACTAACCTCTTCTTTCTGGGATCTGCGGCCTGGGAAGGTGAGGACGGTGGAGGTGGCAGCCCCCTGAAGGATGAGGTGCTGCGGTGTCGGGCGACTGTGACGTCACCTGAGCTGGATCCGACCTCTCATGAAACATTCACCAGTGTGCAGGTGTAACTGGAGAGCGTTCACTGGAGTCACTGGGGCTTCTCCTGCCCGATCTCCGGCCGCACTGGGGGCAGAGTGACACCTAGGATGTCTCTGATGCTTCCAGGAAATGTTTCTATTATTGTTTGATACAGTTCATTAATATTGTATCTCCGGTATCTGAGCTTCTCCGTAGGTGACAGCTGCCGGTGACCATTACGCTGCCTCCCGGGTCGCCCCTGTACAGCTTATGGACATCCGATGTTTCCTTGGAGCAGTCCCCCAGGTGTATATCATATATGGGGGGCGCTGTCTCTGCTTCGCTTCACAATTGACCTCTTATTAAGGATCCTCTTGGTTCTCAAGAATGGAGGGATGTTACATTTTATGGTGTATAGCTCGCTGCCTCGGTGACCGACCACCCTGTTGTGTATCAGCGGTCGCCGGTTTCCTAGGTAAGGAGCTCAGCGCTTACAGGATCTTTGCTGTAGAGCCTGTAAACGCTGCTCTGAAACTGCTGGATTCAGCAGCTCTGTTCCTCTGCAATCCTGCAGTGCTGCAGAGTGAAAGCTGCGGGTGTGCGCAGTCCTGGGGCCCACGGTCAGGGCCAGCGCATAAATCAGTCTGCTGGACCAAATGTCAGACTTCAGAGGAGTGAGGAGGGCGCAGCTAAAAGAAGGGGATGCACAGACCAGGTCCAGGCCGCTCTGCCCTGTCAGTCCTCACTGATTTCCATAGCTCTGCTTGCTGGCAGTGACTGAGAACATTGTTCTTTGTAATGGGAGGTCACGCTGCCGGCACACACCACCAATATTCTGCTGCGGAGTCGGCGCAGTGCGAGGTGGTCTGCTCTGTTCTCCTCACTGCGGCCCGAATTTCATTCATTGTCAGAAAGGAGAAAGTGGAAAAACCTTTGGGAAAAACTGACGACACTCGGAGCAAACTCTGATCTGAAGAATCGCTCCGTATTTCTTGTATGTCAGAAAAACGTGCGAATCAGTGACTCAGGCCTGAGGGGTGATCACATTTTTAGGGAGTTTGTAACATGATTGTTGTTTATTGTCCCGTGAGGCGTCCGTCTCGCTGGTTTACCGTGCAGATGTCAGTGTATTGTATCCGGTGAGCAGCAGTGCCTGTAGGATATCGCCCCACGTCTGGGCCCAGAACGTGACAAGCACCTCAGAATACTACATCCTAGTCCTGAGAGCACTGTATGGCGGCACGCTCCGTGGGCGACACCTGCGTTCTGCGCTGACGATACTTTTGGTATTGATACCTTGGAGTCTTGGTCAGGATGCCCAGGTGACATGTCTGACCTCAGCGAGGAGTAGGGGAATGTATCATCCCCAGTCTGTAACAATGTATCAGTGCAGGGCGCCGCACACAGAGCCCCATTGTCCCCCCACATTCCACATTCATTATGGAGATTTTACTCTGGGTGACAACAGGCTGGACTGTTCCGTGGAATTCTCTATCCTCTTACACAACATATGATTAGAAGCTCCTGCGATGAAGCTGCATATATCAGGAAACAATATCACAACAATACATAATGCCACAGCCCCGCCCACAGGTCACACAAAGCCCCGACCCGAAGCACCATAATCTCATTAACTGAAAACCACAAATCCAGATTCCACAACAACCACAAGACGGATTTCATAAGCAGGTATCAGTGTAATCAGTATAACGGCACCGACCTGACACTGTCTGCAGTCACTGAGCACAATCCTGATCACAGGTATCCGTGTAATCAGTATAACGGCACCGACCTGACACTGTGTGTAGTCACTGAGCACAATCCTGATCACAGGTATCAGTGTAATCAGTATAACGGCACCGACCTGACACTGTCTGCAGTCACTGAGCACAATCCTGATCACAGGTATCCGTGTAATCAGTATAACGGCACCGACCTGACACTGTCTGTAGTCACTGAGCACAATCCTGATCACAGGTATCAGTGTAATCAGTATAATGGCACCGACCTGACACTGTCTGTAGTCACTGAGCTCAATCCTGATCACAATTATCATTGTAATCAGTATAACGGCACCGATCTGACACTGTCTGTAGTCACTGAGCACAATCCTGATCACAGGTATCAGTGTAATCAGTATAACGGCACCGACCTGACACTGTCTGTAGTCACTGAGCACAATCCTGATCACAGGTATCAGTGTAATCAGTATAACAGCACTGACCTGATACTGTCTGTAGTCACTGAGCACAATCCTGATCACAGGTATCAGTGTAATCAGTATAACGGCACCGATCTGACACTGTCTGTAGTCACTGAGCACAATCCTGATCACAGGTATCAGTGTAATCAGTATAACGGCACCGACCTGACACGGTCTGTAGTCACTGAGCACAATCCTGATCACAGGTATCAGTGTAATCAGTATAACGGCACCGACCTGACACTGTCTGTAGTCTCTGAGCACAATCCTGATCACAGGTATCAGTGTAATCAGTATAACGGCACTGACCTGACACTGTCTGTAGTCACTGAGCACAATCCTGATCACAGGTATCAGTGTAATCAGTATAACGGCACTGACCTGACACTGTCTGTAGTCACTGAGCTCAATCCTGATCACAATTATCATTGTAATCAGTATAACGGCACTGATCTGACACTGTCTGTAGTCACTGAGCTCAATCCTGATCACAATTATCATTGTAATCAGTATAACGGCACCGATCTGACACTGTCTGTAGTCACTGAGCACAATCCTGATCACAGGTATCGGTGTAATCAGTATAACGGCACCGACCTGACGCTGTCTGTAGTCACTGAGCACAATCCTGATCACAGGTATCAGTGTAATCCATATAATGGCACCGACCTGACACTGCCTGTAGTCACTGAGCACAATTCTGATCACAGGTATCAGTGTAATCAGTATAACTGCACCGACCTGACACTGCCTGTAGTCACTGAGCACAATCCTGATCACAGGTATCAGTGTAATCAGTATAGCTGCACCGACCTGACACTAGTCACTGAGCACAATCCTGATCACAGGTATCAGTGTAATCAGTATAACGGCGCCGACCTGACACTGTGTGTAGTCACTGAGCACAATCCTGATCACAGGTATCAGTGTAATCAGTATAAAGGCACCGACCTGACACTGTAGTCACTGAGCACAATCCTGATCAAAGGTATCCGTGTAATCAGTATAACAGCACCGACCTGACACTGCCTGTAGTCACTGAGCACAATCCTGATCACAGGTATCAGTGTAATCAGTATAGCGGCACCGACCTGACACTGTCTGTAGTCACTGAGCACAATCCTGATCACAGGTATCAGTATAACGGCACTGACCTGACACTGTAGTCACTGAGCACAATCCTGATCACAGGTATCAGTGTAATCAATATAGCGGCACCGACCTGACACTGTCTGTAGTCACTGAGCACAATCCTGATCACAGATATCAGTGTAATCAGTATAATGGCACCGACCTGCCACTGTCTGTAGTCACTTGAGCACAATCTTGATCACAGGTATCAGTGTAATCAGTATAACAGCACCGACCTGACACTGCCTGTAGTCACTGAGCACAATCCTGATCACAGGTATCAGTGTAATCAGTATAGCGGCACCAACCTGACACTGTCTGTAGTCACTGAGCACAATCCTGATCACAGGTATCGGTGTAATCAGTATAACGGCACCGACCTGACGCTGCCTGTAGTCACTGAGCACAATCCTGATCACAGGTATCAGTGTAATCAGTATAACGGCACCGACCTGACACTGTAGTCACTGAGCACAATCCTGATCACAGGTATCAGTGTAATCAGTATAACGGCACCGACCTGACACTGTCTGTAGTCACTGAGCACAATCCTGATCACAGGTATCAGTGTAATCAGTATAACGGCACTGACCTGACACTGTCTGTAGTCACTGAGCACAATCCTGATCACAGGTATCAGTGTAATCAGTATAACGGCACCGACCTGACACTGTCTGTAGTCACTGTGCACAATCCTGATCACAGGTATCAGTGTAATCAGTATAACGGTACTGACCTGACACTGTCTGTAGTCACTGAGCACAATCCTGATCACAGGTATCAGTGTAATTGTTGAGGAGAGCCATAAGATCAAATACTTAATTAACCTCAACACATAAGGTAATTGAGGGAAACAACCTATAACATGTATTGTTTAACCTTACATAAGTTTTTCCTCAGACAAAGTAAGACACTTAAGATGGCTGCCATCTCCTATACCAGAGCCATGTGCTTAGGTATCCAAGATGAACAATGAAGACACTGAAGATGGCCACCATTTCCTGTTTCAGCAGACCATGCGGTCTGGTATCCAAGATGACGCCCACCTCGATGACCTCATGGATCCACCCACAGCGACGCCCACTCTGATGACCTCACGGACCAACCCACCTAGATGACCTCATGGATCCGCCCATAGACTTGCTCATGCCCAACCCACTAACCAATGGAATACATCCGATCACTCCCATTTTAGAGCTAACCGAGCCCCCTTACAGGAGATATATAACATTGTGTTTTCACTAATAAAAGCCCTTCTTGGAGCTGAGCCACACATTGATCAAGAAGAGTTACAGCTGACTGTGTCTGGTGTATTTCTTTAGTGCACATGATCAATATCCATTAGGCCAGGAGTAGGCAACTAGAGAATTGAACATTTATATTAATTGTTCAACCCTAATATTTGGCCGCCCAACGGGGGGCCAGCAGAGGAAGAGCCCTGAACCCTGGAAACCGGCGACTGGAACGGCTGGATGCACTGAGTACCCCGAATCTGGAGACTGATCAACTCCTTAACAGAACACGGTAAGTCTGCTGATTTTTATAATCTGTAGTCTTTACCTGTGTCCTTCGGGGTATCCTGTGCAGATTGCCTGACCGTGTCCGGTTTTCTTGGTATCTGTAAGACGGCAGAAAGGGTATCTCCGCTGCTGGTCATTTAATTGCAAGAACCGTCACGTTTTAGTTGCCTACGGCCTGTTACATGTTGTGAAGAGGGGAGATGATTGGTAGTAAAGAAAAGAAATATTGTGTAAGGACAGTCAAAGCAGGTTAGTGTTTACAGAGGGCTACAGGCAAGTGATAAAACAGGAAAAACAGGGTATGTACTGGTAGTTAAAGAAAAGCATTGTGTTTGGAACAAAGAAGGTTTCTAGGAAAGACAAAGCAAGTGTTTACAGAAAGCGAACCATTGTGTTTGGAACAGGGCAGGTTTGTTTTTAAAGAAGGAAAGCAAGCAAGTGTAGAATAATAATAATTTTTGTCTGTGGTATACGGTTGTCGCCTGTGATAAGATTTTCAGTTCTGTACAAGAAGGACTAGGACCTGGAGTAATTGACTCGGCCTAGGGGCCCGGTAAATCTTGGAGCAATTGGCTCAGTTCGGGCATAAGAAATTGTGTAGCGGCTCATTGAAACTTGGAGCAATTGGCTCAGTTTGGGCCAATTAAATTTATAGTTTTTCTTTTTTTTGCCCCGTGACATCGAGTAATTGACTCTGCACGGGGACCGGTAAGTTAGGGAGCAATTTGACAAAGTAGGGAATAATTGGTTTGTAAAGTACGGAGCACGGAAGTCAGACAGGGACCACGTGACAAGAAGCAATAGGAGCTGAGTACTGCAGACTCAGTTCCCTTTAGAATCTCAGGTTTGAGTCATCTCCCCCGTCTTATTGTTTGTTTGGTGTTTGTTATCTTGATAGATAGATATATATCTATAGAAAGATGGAGAAAT
Organism: Ranitomeya variabilis; assembly: GCF_051348905.1. Lineage (NCBI taxonomy): Eukaryota > Metazoa > Chordata > Amphibia > Anura > Dendrobatidae > Ranitomeya > Ranitomeya variabilis. The sequence continues at coordinate 419,220,625 of NC_135233.1, forward strand.
TAATGCAGTTCTGCCGTATAGGCACTAAGCCAAATTCAGATGGCAAGTTAGACTCATGCACACTAGTAGCGACTCGTGAAGGGAAGAGTCATATTAAGCAATGTAAAAAGCTTATGAAGTTGTGTGGAATGCCAGAAGGGGGAAGGTTGCAGCCCCTGGACTGGAAGCTTGTCTTGAAAGAAAGAAAAGGTATCCTAGAAGATAATGGATTGTTGTCTATTGCTAGGGCAGGAGAAAGAGTCTCTGAAAGTATATATATATAAAAAAAAAAAAGGAAAAATTGGAAATTGGGTAGAAGAGAAAAGGAATAGAAAGAATAGAGTTTTGAGTTGTGTATTACAAAAATATATCCTGTGAGCGGCCACCACCGTATAATGGTGGCTCAGAGCCATGTGGTAAATGTAATGGTCGCCATTTTGTTAATGGCCAATGTGTTAAATGTGATAGCAGCCAAAATGGTGGCTCAGAGCCATGTGGTAAATGTAATGGTCGCCATTTTGTTAATGGCCAATGTGTTAAATGTGATAGCAGCCAAAATGGTGGCTCAGAGCCATGTGGTAAATGTAATGGTCGCCATTTTGTTAATGGCCAATGTGTTAAATGTAATGGCAGCCAAAATGGTGGCCCAGAGCCAGGTGCTAAATGTAATGGCGGCCATCTTGGTAGTGGTAAATATAATTCTGACGGCAGCCATCTTGGTGGTGGTAAATATAATTCTGATAGCAGCCATCTTGGTGGTGGTAAATATAATTCTGACGGCAGCCATCTTGGTGGTGGTAAATATAATTCTGACGGCAGCCATCTTGGTGGTGGTAAATATAATTCTGATAGCAGCCATCTTGGTGGTGGTAAATATAATTCTGACGGCAGCCATGTTGTGGATGGCAAAGGTGTTAATTCTGACGGCAGCCATGTTGTGGATGGCGAATGTGCTGCTCCTGGTGGTGAACATCTCAGATTAAGGCTACACACCACATCACCAAATCCTTGTTACCCAGTAATGACCACTAACGGCCAATACTATATTCCTTCGGGAAGTGAACAGGCTTTACCCATGTTTCCTATCTCTGTTGTTTCCAATGGGGCACCAACCCTTTCCTCTATCACTCCTGTTGTGAATCCAGCAGTCCTCCCACCTGGATCGTCCCCAGCACCTACCCTTTCTACTATCACTTCCAATGCCAATTTAGCCGCACACCCACATGAGATGCTCCAAGCAGCGGCCTCTCCTCCCAATGCTTCCACAACAGCACTCTCACGCAGCCTACATAACCCTATGCCCAGTACCTCACAGGCTGTCTCGCAGCCAAGCGCACACCTGTATGGGACGGTGGCGACTGTATCAAGGGGGGGCTCAATGTGGGAGGGGGATACCAGTAGCACAGGAAGCACAAAGGGGAGGGAATGTTGGCAACCTATTTTTGAAAAAGAACTTCCTGAGGGACCCTTGTTAGTGGTGGGAAAGGGTGACATAACAACAATGGAGACAGACGCTATTGTTAATGCTGCCAATTCTCGGTTAGAACACAATGGAGGTGTAGCTAGAGCTATAGTGGAAGCAGGAGGGGTGACTATTCAAGCTGACAGTCATATCATTGTTGAGTCACGTGGTCAGATAGCTGTTGGGGACATAGCGGTGACTAAAGCTGGCAATCTTCCTGTGTAGAATGATCATACATGCTGTGACCCCTACTTATGACCCTATTCATCCAGACGTTAGTGCTCAACAACTTCGTGCAGCAATAACTCGCATTAATGAGGACAGGACTGTTAAAGCTTTTAAGACTGCCTGCGTCACCTGGAGCCCATACCATGATACTGGAGCTGCCCAAATAGAGCCCTTCATTCCAGGACTGTTACCTCCTCCGGCTCCTCATACACAAGGGACTACATCTGCACTCCCGGTGCCATCTCTACTCCCGCTTCAGGTGCCACCGCCAACAGTGCCAATGCTCATGTCTGAGGAGCCCACCATCTGTGTCAAGTTTACACCCCGGCACGCTGCTACTCTGTTGAACCAAGTTCTAGATCCAGAAAAACAGCCAATGCCTTTCTACAGGTGCATGACGAGACATGGGACTCTGGTGTTGAGTTCTGCCAAGAACCTAAGACAAGGGCCTCGGATGAGTTGGCTGACCTATCAATTATTATTGTTGCCAAAGGTTTCCAGATGCCTCAAAGCTGATGCAGCCATTGTACGATGACCTCAAGACGTCAGCGTTTCCACTATGTACTAAATCCGTGGAAGCTTTCTACGCTCTCAAACAGGCCATACAGTCTGCACCAGCTCTTGGAATCCCAAATTATCAACTACCTTTTTACTTGTTTGTCAGTGAAGTAGCAGGACATGCTTCCGGAGTCCTAGCACAAAAACATGGGGGAAGAACAAGACCAATCGGCTACTACTCTGCCCGCCTGGACTCTGTGTCTCAAGCTTCCCCGACTTGCCTCAGAGCTGTTCATGCTGCACATATGCTTCTGGACAAAACTTCTGATATCATCTGAGGACATCCAGTTCTCTTAATGGCTCCACACGACATAATTGCTTTGTTGGAACCTAAACATCTGTTGGTGCAGCATCATATGAGACTCCAATGTTCGCTCTTGGTTCCGGATAATGTCACTCTTGTCCGCTGCAGCATCTTCAAACTGTCCACGCTGCTTCCTCTTTCCAGGGGGGATGTGGATGATACTGATGCTCTCGGAGAAGATGCCTCTACACACTCAGAGGATCATGACTGTCTCAAACAAATGCAGGAAGAAGCAGCCTCCAAGAAAAACGTGTCTGAAGACCCACTCCCACATGCTGACCTGACGTTCTTCACTGATGGTTCCAGATTTGCAGATGAAACAGGAAGATTCCATACGGGATATGCCGTGGTTACACATGACCAGGTCATCTCAGCTGGATCGCTACCACCGCACATGTCTGCACAAGAAGCGGAACTTAAAGCTTTGACGTTGGCTTGTCAGGAAGCGACGGAGAAGGTGGTCAACATCTATACGGATTCAAGATACGCTTTTGGAGTGGCTCATGACTTCGGCAGTATCTGGGCAGCCAGAGGATACCTAACGTCCAGTGGAACTCCTGTAAAACATGCTGCTATCATACAAGAACTTGTGGCCGCTCTAGATCTACCTTTGGAGGTTTCAGTAATCAAGATCAAAGCTCACGGGAGATTGGATTCTCCAGAAGCAAGGGGGAACTTCTTTGCTGACAAAACAGAAAAAACCTATGCTGTGGATCCATTTAGGAAAGAGAAAGCAGCGATGTACGTGTCACAAGACACTGAAGAAGGGACTAAAGCCTCTCTTATGAGGATTATCCATCTACATCAAGACAAGACATCAGATGATGAAAAGAAGTCATGGCAAGAAGGAGGAGCTAAAAAAGGATGAAGATGGAGTCTGGAGGGTGAACACAAAGGTCTACCCCGTAATCTGTACCCTTCAGTGACAGAATGGGCACACGGTATCACCCACAGAGGCAAGAATCGGATGAATGACCTGATTTGGAAGACCTACATGGCACCTGGGATTTCTACTGTCACCCAAAAATATTGCAAGTCCTGCCTTGTGTGTGCAACATGCAATCCAGCACCGCCTCAGAAACATTTGGCTAAACCACTATCCCTTTCAGAGAGTTCAGATCGATCGTATTCAAATGCCAAAAGTAGGGAAGTGCGAGTACGTACTGGTAGTGACTGACATGTTCTCAGGATGGCCCGAAGCCTATCCAGTAACCAACATGACTGCCAGAGTGACTGTTAAGAGACTGATGACTGAAGTAGTCTGCAGATATGGGGTCCCAGAGGTAATTGAGAGTGACCAAGTACCTGCGTTCACTGCTGCTCTTACTAAGGAACTATGGACATTAGTGGGAGCGGATTTGGGTTTACATACTCCATATCACCTACACAGCAGTGGGAAAGTAGAAACACTGAATGGCACCTTGAAAAATAAAATACTGAAAGCCAGATAGGAGGTCAGACTTGGACGGACATTTTGCACGTTGCCTTATACTCAGTCAGAAACACTACAAGGGGTCCCATTAAACTCACACCATACGAGATTCTTTTTGGGGGGCCTCCAAGATTGGGTCAATATTTTCCACAACAGCTAGCCTTGGGAAGTGATATTCTTGTAAATTATGTAATTGTTGTTACTAAAGAACTGTCAGTAACACATGTACGAGTTTTATCATCCATTCCAGGTCCAGATTCCAGTGACGGTACCCATGCTTTCCAACCTGGTGACTACGTGCTTGTAAAGAAGTTCATCAGAAAAGACATTCCTGGAGTCGAGATTTAAGGGTCCCTACCAAGTGCTCCTGACTACTCCTACTTCGGTCAGGATTGCTGAGCGCCTCCTGGATCCATCTCTCACATTGTAAATTTGTTAGACAGGTAGGGACAGAGTAGGATCTGACCTGCTTGTCAAAGTCCAGCTACAAAGGGAGGTTTTCCACAAGGGAAAACTTGTCTCAAACTGGTGAAAACTCCAATTCCCCCTCCCGGGCAAGACGGTCAGATCTAGGATGTGTACATCAGGGTTAGTCACATGTGTATATTACTCTAAGTAACCATGGAGATGGGAGATTGGAGAGTAATAGATCCAGCAGGTTGGGAAGTCCCGAGGACACTGGTAACACGCTCCGATATACCTCCTCAGTATACCCATAATTGGTCACACATTCTCTGGTGTCTATAGCATCCATATTGTCATGAAGCCTATGATGTCATAATAACACTTAACATCGATGGGTTAGGGAACCACGGTGGGATCAAGATAAAAGAAAAGGTTAATAAAGTATTTAGGGGGGACTGTTGAGGAGAGCCATAAGATCAAATACTTAATTAACCTCAACACATAAGGTAATTGAGGGAAACAACCTATAACATGTATTGTTTAACCTTACATAAGTTTTTCCTCAGACAAAGTAAGACACTTAAGATGGCTGCCATCTCCTATACCAGAGCCATGTGCTTAGGTATCCAAGATGAACAATGAAGACACTGAAGATGGCCACCATTTCCTGTTTCAGCAGACCATGCGGTCTGGTATCCAAGATGACGCCCACCTCGATGACCTCATGGATCCACCCACAGCGACGCCCACTCTGATGACCTCACGGACCAACCCACCTAGATGACCTCATGGATCCGCCCATAGACTTGCTCATGCCCAACCCACTAACCAATGGAATACATCCGATCACTCCCATTTTAGAGCTAACCGAGCCCCCTTACAGGAGATATATAACATTGTGTTTTCACTAATAAAAGCCCTTCTTGGAGCTGAGCCACACATTGATCAAGAAGAGTTACAGCTGACTGTGTCTGGTGTATTTCTTTAGTGCACATGATCAATATCCATTAGGCCAGGAGTAGGCAACTAGAGAATTGAACATTTATATTAATTGTTCAACCCTAATATAATCAGTATAACGGCACCGACCTGACACTGTCTGTAGTCACTGTGCACAATCCTGATCACAGGTATCAGTGTAATCAGTATAACGGTACTGACCTGACACTGTCTGTAGTCACTGAGCACAATCCTGATCACAGGTATCAGTGTAATCAGTATAACGGCACCGACCTGACACAGTCTGTAGTCACTGAGCACAATCCTGATCACAGGTATCAGTGTAATCAGTATAACGGCACCGACCTGACACTGTCTGTAGTCACTGAGCACAATCTTGATCACAGGTATCAGTGTAATCAGTATAACGGCACCGACCTGACACTGTCTGTAGTCACTGAGCACAATCCTGATCACAAGGGCACTTTAAATAAGATTGGAACAAATAATTTATGTTGCAGCATTTTACATGGAGACAAATGCAATGTGCACAAAATTCTGCATTTCGGCATGACATGTGATACATTGGGGAGCGTGCGACCAGGCTTAATAAAAGCTGTACAGCTGTCGCTTTCACCATCTTATTAAGGGCGACATTTGATGAATATAGAGTCGCTATGTTCTGGAGTAAGTTTGTATCAGGTGGCCGTCTATATCACAAGTGAGTGCACAGGTGGATACATTGTAAAGGTCACAAGGTGCAGAGATGCTGGAAGGGAACTGAAAGTTGCCAGATACTCACCGGCGTCAGAGGCAGTAGCGGGAAGGCTCGTCCGTGCAGGAATGCCAACTCACGGAGCCGGAATCTTCAGCAGTGTGCGGCTCCTTCCACCACGTCTTCCCCAGCAGCGTGCTGATCCTTCCTCCACGTCTTCCCCGGCGGAGCGCGGCTCTTTCCTCGTCTTCCCCGGCGGAGCGCGGCTCTTTCCTCCACGTCTTCCCCGGCTCTTTCCTCCACGTCTTCCCCAGTGGAGCGCAGCTCTTTCCTCCACGTCTTCCCCGGCGGAGCGCAGCTCTTTCCTCCACGTCTTAACCGGCGGAGCGCAGCTCTTACCTCCACGTCTTCCCCGGCGGAGCGCGGCTCTTTCCTCCACGTCTTCCCCGGCAGAGCGCGGCTCTTTCCTCCACGTCTTCCCCGGCGGAGCGCGGCTCTTTCCTCCACGTCTTAACCGGCGGAGCGCAGCTCTTACCTCCACGTCTTCCCCGGCGGAGCGCGGCTCTTTCCTCCACGTCTTCCCCGGCAGAGCGCGGCTCTTTCCTCCACGTCTTCCCCAGCTTACGGGGCTGGATTCTTCAGCAGCGCGCTGCTTCTTCCACCACGTCTTCTGCCAGGGAGGCTGTGCATACTTTCGCTGGGGCTGCAGCCCAGAATCTCTTGGAGTTGTTCTATTTTTGTGCTGTTTTCACAGATTTGCGGTGAGGCCCCATTTTCGTGCTCATCGGTCAGAACTTTGAAGACTGTAATTAGAGACTGGAGGAAATGTGAGCAGAGCCGAGAAAATAACAGGAGCAGCAGAAAGACTGTGTGCAGAGCAAGGTCTATAACATTGAAGACCCCGACAGACGAGGTCCCCGAAGCAAAAACAGATGGGCATTATAATGCACCATTCCAGCCGTTCTGGAGGCAGATGTGGCCCCTGTGTGCTCCCCTGGTCTACAAGGGCTCTCAGGCAGACTACTAACCCCAGCATCCTCGCTGTAAACAAACACTACTTCTATATTATGTATTAATACAGCACAAAGGAGCTGCAGCTCCCACCTGCCCAAGTGTCTGAACTCCCAGGATGCAGCAAACCCTTGTAGTAAAGACGGCGGCAACACGGGTGCAAGATACTGATGAGACCACCACTCACATCCTACCAGTCCATGGAGGGTGACTGCTCAATATATGACTGCACAATAGAGGCCTGTATAGGGCACTGGTCACAGCTTACAGCCTATTAGTGCTGGACAGCCACCTAACCTATCTAAGTGCACCTCATGAAGGCAGATACTGTTGTTTACAAGGCAAAGAATGCTGGGTCCGGCTGCCCAAGATATACAAGCTCGCAACCCGCGCCAAGAGTCCTCACACTTGCAAGTTCTAACTCTGAACTTCATAGCCCGGGGTCACACTTGCAACTGCAATGCGAGTCTCTCGCATCAATACCCGGCACTCGGGAGCGGAGCATGTGGCTACATGTATTTCTATGCAGCTGAATGCTCCGGTCCTGAGTGCCGGCGGCACTGCCAGGTATTGATGTGAGATGAGGGTGATGATCGACAGCTCTGTGTGGAGAACCTCCATCAACGGGGATGCTGACTGGCTCTGCTGAGGGTTGTAGTTCCACAGCAGCCAGTACCCCCACTGTCTCTCTCCCTGTTACTTCTCATGTTAGGTTAAGAACTTTTTGAAATTCCAGAAATGAAAAGACAAATAAAGGCGCCGGACCTTCTTCCTCTCCATACACAGTGACGGATCTGCAGGTTGGTGCTGGCTCGGGCCTCTCAGATTATTTTGTCTGACACAGTGAAGCTTGTGGTTTCCTGTAAATTCCCAGAAGTTCTTCTGATATGTAAGAAAATAGCTGCAGCTCCATGAACTCGGCCTCAAACTGCTCTGGCCCCATGTGCGGGGAATAATACTCCCATTATTGGCTGCTCTGGATGATGGGAAATGTTCAGAATTTCATACAATATTGCTGCAATTTAATGTGGGCTACGCACTACAACTCCTACAATGCACCACAGCAGACTACAGGCTGCACACTGGGAGTCAGCGAAGGCAAGTAGATGTGATGAGGCAGCGCCTGAGAGCTAGCAGCAAATCAGCTGCAGGATGGTGAAGCGATGGCCAGGGGACCACCACGGTGCAGGAAGACTACTGTACACAAGAAGAGGTGCAAACAACGAAGAGTAGATTTATTGGAGGGCAGGGAATGAAGTGGATGAGGAAGATGCAAACGGGTATGCAATGGCAAAAGATAATTTACAAGAGTCATATTCTTTAGTTTGTCCGTAAAATAGCATGGTGCTCCAACTGTGACAGACTCAATATATGTCACACAAGTAAATGCAAACCATAAACAAAGAATGATGCTACTCTATATATAACCTCCCTGGCCTTTACTAAGCATGCCTCATGGCTGCCGTGTTCTGACTATTGAAGCCTACACTAAGCCCTGACATGTGCACAAAACAGGAACAAACTCACGGTGATGTTGGGGACTCAGATCCAGTCCCGGGGGCCCCCAGCAGTCTAGTACGGTGGTGCGCATGGCTTTGTCAGCTTTGTGAAACGTAGTCTTCTCCTTGCTTCTGGGTCTTGGAGGTGCTCCTGGAAACTGTAAATCCTTTTCTCTGTATCTTTGTGGCTCCTCGAACTAACACAGGACAGCCACCCTTGCTGCACCCGGAAAAGTCTGTCAGATCTCACAAGTCCACTCCGTTACAGGCTGAGGGTCCTCTCTTGCAGCTATATTAGGACACAGTTCTCCTCTCTTGCAGCTATCAGCACAAAGTTCTCTGCAGCAGCCTCAGCTCACACACTGTTGAGGCTCCACCCCTGCCATCTGCACAGTCCAGTTCATTCACACAGTTTATTGCAGGGGAGAAACAGAGCATTCCATCCTGCCAGACAAGGGGGTGCAGTCTCTTAAAGTAACAGCGTGTTCCTTACTCTCCATAACAGCACCACCCTCCTACATGCCTTCTTAATGATAGTCGTCCCCGCCCATCACAGCATCAAGGTCAAGGTGTAATGAAGGAACATGCAATGCAGAAACAGCACCTATAGAGGAGGCAACAAAGTTGTAAAAACAGACAGAGCACACTGTTCTAAATATAGGACTGGTGGAACCCCTGCATTAGACCTCTGGGATCTCCGAAGCTCTTGGCTGTCAGGCAAGCCTTGACTATCTTCCAGAGGAACACTTGCTGCAGGAGTCATTGTGGGCTCTTGTCTGGTCTCGTCCTCATGTGGCGGTACTGGTACATCCATGGGATTACCGTCTATGTGGCTGATGACCCCCTACTGTCAGGGACGGTCCACCACTCGTCATCGATTTCACCATCAGGCATGACAGATTCAAGAAGTGGAGTAGCGCCTTCAGGCAACAATGGTGTAGAACAGACCTCAAACTGGCAGGGCCGCAGCATATTTCTGTGAAGTACTCTAGGGGCGGACGCCCCACTCTCAATCTGCACCTCGTAGACAGGGCCGTTAGCATATACTCGCTCGATTACTCTGTAAGGCAGTACTTCCCATCTCTCACTTAGTTTTCCCTTGGGGCGTTTCTCTCTGACTAATACTCAGTCTTCGGGTTGGAGCGGTAACTCTTGAGTCAGTTTGCGGCCCGTATGTTCTTTTTCTTGAAGCTGCTGACCCGCCAACCACCATATCGTTTGTAATCGTTGCCGATGCTCTTTCAGCCATGAGGTGGCAATTCGCTCCATCAGCTCCTCTGGCTGTTCCAAATTCAGCTCAATGATCTCTCGTCCAGCTCTTTCAAACCGAAGTAGATAGGGGGTATAACCCGTGGTGGAGTGGACCCAATTATTGTACTACCTGGCAGGTAGTCTGGCCAACATGCCTTATCCTCCTCCAACGTTCTCAGCATTTGAAGTAAGGTTCGGTTGAAGCATTCACATGCTCTGTTACCTTGAGGGCGGTAAGGGGTGGTCTGGGACAGCTCGATGCCATACATATGATACAGTTCTTCCATCACCTTGCCTTGGAAACATGCGCCTTGGTCGGAGTGGATGCACTTTGGGCACCCATACACCCGGATGAAGTCTTGACATGGCTCGTGCCACCGATTCCGCAGCCTGATCTCTAGTCGGGGTGACTACTGTGAACTTAGAGAAATGATCGGGTCATCACCAAACAGTACTGTAGCCCCCGGGCCGAGTGTCCCATGAGGAGATAGTTGATCATCAAGACTTCTAGCGGTTCCTTCGTTTGTATGGTCTGGATGGGTTCCCTCATTTTGGTACTCTTAATGAGGTCACATACTCGACATTGCCGGCAAACCTCTTCCACCACAGATTCCAACCGGGGGCAATACACATACCGCTGTAACCATTGATAGGTCTTTGTGGGGCCGAAGTGAACTCCAAATTTGTGGGCTTCTTTAGCTACTTCTTGAGCCATTTTTTGCCCGGCGTATTGGAGAGCCCGAAGGGCATCCAGTTAAACTCGAACAGCCCCATAGGGAGGATTAAGGCGTTTTTTTTTTGTCTTTTTCTGCCACGGCTACTTGCCAGTATCCGCTTGCTAGGTCCAGGGTGGAGAAGTACTTAGCTTTCCCCAATGCTATCAAGGATTCCTCGATGCGGGGCAACGGATACGAGTCTCGAACAGTGCAGGTATTGAGTTTCCTGTAATCTACACAGAACAGGATGGTCCCATCCTTTTTCTTGACGAGCACCACCGGGGCTGCCCAAGGGCTCTGACTACTCTGCACCACTCCTAAATCCAGCATCTGCCTCAGTAATGTTTTCACCTCTTGATACATCTTGGGCGGGATCTGCCTATATCGTTCTCGAATTGGAAGAGCTTCCCCGGTCGTTATTTCATGCGTGATGGCTTCAGTACAGCCAAAATTCTCGGCGTGACGGGCGAATGTGGCCTGATTTTCCCACAGCATAGTTTCTATTGCTTGCACACGCTCAGGGCCCAGAGCCTTCACATCCACTTCCATTTGATCAAGGATGACCCGTCCACTCCGGGGATGGCATCTCCTCGGCCCCCGCAGCAACTGCTAGGGTCCACCCCGCACCTTCTTTCGGATATAAAGACATCTCCTTCTGACTCACCACTTCACCCTTATGTAGGTACAGCAGGGCCAGATCTGTCCCTCGTGGCAAGGTGACCTCCCCAGGGCCCACATTCAAAGCTCTTATGGGGATGTGTCCTCGCTGGACCACAGCTATCGTACAAGCTATCATGACTTCTTGGTCCACTCCTCCGCCTACCACAGGCTGAACAATCACTTCCAACCTGTCAAGGTTGCGATGAGTCCCCACTGGAAGGTATACTATAGTTTCTTGCTCAGGAGGCAGGATTACAGGTTCTTTACCAGGAGCCCTGATGACCCCTACGGTCTGATAGGATGGTACACTCTTCTGCGTCCCACAGACGCGGATCAGTAGTTGATGGCTTCTTGAGTAGGCTTATGTGTAGTAGCCTTCTTCCAATATCCAGGTCCCCGTTTGGTAAATATAATCTGATCGAGTTCACGTAGGATATTCATTCCCAGTACTACAGGCACATCTTCTTATTTGATAGGCTCAGGGACTAGCAGGATCCCTTTTCTCCCCACTTCTTGCCCAAAGATTCGAATATTCATCCACATGACCCCTGTGATCGGGATCGATTGTTGGCAGCAAAGAACCGGATCAATGTATCTTTTTCTTGCTTGGCCAGGGCCTGGAAATGCTGCCTGAAACACTTTTCTGGCATCGTCATCACTTGTGACCCGGTATCTATCAGGCAATCTACTAGAACTCCCTCTAATTCAGCACGTAGGATGGGACAACCAGCAATCAAGTGTTCATTATAATATGGAGCGGCCTCTCTCCTCGCCTCCCCCGCAGAGTGCTGCACTACTGCGGGGGTTGGTAGTTTGACGGCAGCTTCCGCTGGCCTTGAGTATAGTTCCGACTGTCTCTGGCAAGGTGCCCCCATCCTCCACATTCCCAGCATTGGATGCCTCCTCGCTGGGGGGCACCTCGAGCCTGTCCTCGTGCCTCCGATGCCTGATGGGAGGGGGCTTGCTCCCACTGATCCCATATTGGTTGGGCCGAGGAATGGTTGCATGAGTATGGTGGGTCAGACTGTTGTAGTTCCCCCACTCTTCGCTCCATCTGGGTCAGTTTCTCTTGCACGTTGACAAGGGACCACTGCAAGTCCTGCACCACCTGGACCAGCACCTCCTGATGGTTTGGGTCCCCTCTGATATTGGCACCCTGGACACACATCACCCTAGACGCGTAGCTCTCTTCTTTACTTCGAGCCACTGTTTCCGCCAGGATTTGACGAAACGTAAGAGCCGGATCTGCCCGGACCTGTTCTGACAGTGCTCGCCTCAAGGATGTCCTTTGCAGTCCCAGAATGAATTGCTCCCGGAGTATCCGGTCTTTAGAGCCTATGCCACCAAATCCTTCCACCTCCTTTCTCTGCACCTCCCCTAACACTTCTTGCAGTGCTGTTGCATACTGAGAAATTCCTTCTTCCCGCTGCAGCCTAAAGAAAAATTTGGCGCGAAGGTGTTCGGCGCTAGCAGTCTCACCGTAGATCCTTTAGGGTACTGCGGGTGAGTTCTGGTTGTAGGCAGATGTTTCTACGGGCTTCTCCCTCTAGGGCAGTTAAAGCAATGCCCGCTTCAAGGTCTGGGCTGATGTTCTAAATCTTCAGGGTGCTTTGCAGCCGGGACACCCAGTCGGAGAATGTCCTTGCAGGGGTTTCACCAATGCCCACAGCATCTCCATTAACATTAGCATTCCCGCCGCTGCTGTCTGCTGCCTCCATCTTGGTGACAGTACCACTTGAAGCGATGGCCAGGGGACCACCATGGTGCAGGAAGACTACTGTACACAAGATGAGGTGCAAACAACAAAGGGTAGATTTATTGGAGGGCAAGGAATGAAGTGGATGAGGAAGATGCAAACGGGTATGCAATGGCAAAAGATAATTTACAAGAGTTATATTCTTTAGCTTGTCCGTAAAATAGCATGGTGCTCCAACTGTTACAGACTCAATATATGTCACACAAGTAAATGCAAACAAGAAACAAAGAATGATGCTACTCTACGTATAACCTCCCTGGCCTTTACTAAGCAGGCCTCACGGCTGCCGTGTTCTGACTATTGAAGCCTACACTAGTCCCTAACATGTTCACAAAACAGGAACAAACTCACGGTGATGTTGGAGACTCAGATCCAGTCCCGAGGGGCCCCCAGCAATCTAGTACGGTGGTGCGCAGGGTTTTCTGTCAGCGCCGTGAAACGTGGTCTTCTTTTTGCTTCTGGGTCCTGGAGGTGCTCCTGGAAACTAAATCCCTTTCTCGGTATCTTCGTGGCTCCTCGAACTAACACAGGACAGCCACCCTCGCTGCACCCGGAAAAGTCTGTCAAATCTCACAAGTCCACTCAGGCTGAGGGTCCTCTCTTGCAGCTATATTAGGACACAGTTTTCCTCTCTTGCAGCTATCAGCACAAAGTTCTCTGCAGCAGCCTCAGCTCACACACTGTTGAGGCTCCACCCCTGCCATCTGCACAGTCCAGTTCATTCACACAGTTTATTGCAGGGGAGAAGCAGAACATTCCATCCTGCCAGACAAGGGGGTGCAGTCTCTTAAAGTAACAGCGTGTTCCTTACTGTCCATAACAGCACCACCCTCCTACAATGGTCTGATATGTACACTGGCACTGATATACAGCACAAAGACAGGCACTACTAAATAGACCGGCGCTGACATACAGCACAAAGACCGGCACTGATATAAAGACCGGCACTGATATACAGCGCAAAGACCATATAGACCGGCACTGATATACAGCACAACGAATGGCACTGATATATAGATTGGCACTGATATACAGCACAAAGACCGGCACTGATATACAGCACAAGGACCGGCACTGATATATAGACCGGCACTTATATACAGCACAAAGACAGGCACTAATTTATAGACCGGCATTGATATACAGCACAAAGACCTGCACTGATATATACACCGGCACTTATATACAGCACAAAGACCGACACTGATATATAGACCAGCACTTATATACAGCACAAAGACCGGTACTAATATATAGACCGCCACTGATATATAGACCTTATTCTCCGCACTCCCGGCCTTTATTCTCCGCACTCCCGCTCCTTATTCTCTACACTCCTGCCCTTTATTCTCAGCACTCCGATCCTTCCCCCGGCAGCTGGATATCAGCTTCTGGGCATATCCTTACTGATGATAATAATAGTAATAATAATGTTTATTTATATAGCGCCAACATATTCCGCAGCGCTTTACAGTTTAACAGTTTCAAACACAACAGTCATAACTAACAACGTTAACAATACAATAATTAAAGCACAATAAGCCGCCCCTGCTCGTGAGAGCTTACAATCTACAATGAGGTGGGAGAGATACAAAGTACAGGTGTGTATTTACAATGATGTGTTCACAATGATGGTCCAGCTATCTTCAGGGGGTGGGGGATAGATGGAGATTGTGAATGGACTACACACAAGCATAAAATGACTTTTATTAGGGAACGTGATAGGCCGCTCTAAACAAATATGTTTTGAGGGCGCACTGAAAATTATGCAAATTGTGGATGGTCCTAATATCTTGGGGTAGAGCATCCCAGAGGATTGGCGCAACACGGGAGAAGTCTTTGAGTCGGGAGTGGGAGGTACGGATTAGTGCAGAGGTTAGTCGGAAGTCGTTTGCAGAGCGCAGTGGTCGGTTAGGCCGATAGACAGAAGTGAGGGAGGAGATGTGAGGGGGCCGCACTGTGGAGAGCTTTGTGGGTGAGAACAAGTACTTTGAATTGTATCCTGTAATGAATAGGCAGCCATTGTAACGACTGGCGAAGAACGGACGCGTCCGAGTAACGATTAGCCAGATGGACGACCCTGGCTGCTGCATTAAGGATGGACTGGAGAGAGGGGAAAGTCGAGTGAGGGGGAGGCCAAGTAATAGAGCTTTGCAGTAGTCCAGGCGGGAGTGGATCAGGGGGACAGTGAGGGTTTTTGTTGTTTCTACGGTGAGAAAGGGGCGGATTCTAGAGATGTTCTTTAGGTGTAAGCGGCACAAGCGAGCAAAAAATTGTATATGGAAGGTGAAGGAGAGATCAGAGTCAGACATAACACCCAGACAGCGCGCCTGCTGCTGGGATGTTATTATGGTGCCACCCACGGAGAGGGAAACGTCAGGTTTAGGGAGGTTAGTAGATGGTGGGAGCAGGAGAAGTTCAGTTTTGGAGAGGTTGAGTTTCAGATAGATATGATGTTGGAGACTGCGGACAGACAGTCACAGGTGTTCTGTAGTACAATGGGGGTAAGGTCAGGGGATGACGTGTATAGTTGTGTGTCATCGCATAAAGATGTATCGTTTCTCCTTGCGGAGATCGACATGCTAAGCATGGCGAGATAAGGATACTTAAAGCCGCAATGCTCCTCTGGGTAATATGCTAATTATGCAAATTGTCTCTTCAGAGGGGAAGAGAGCTAGAACTCTAGTGCCACCTATTGGAAGGTAGCAAAACAGTGTCTGCAAATTGAGATTCTGGTCTGGCTCTTATCCTAAGTCATGTGACAAGGCTCGTTAAAGGGTCAGCATTGACTTGTAGGATTGCTACCTTCCAATAGGTGGCACTAGAGTTCTAGCTCTCTTCCTCTCTGAAGAGACAATTTGCATAATCGGCATAAAGATGGTACTGAAAGCCAAACCTGCTGATGGTCTGTCCAATTGGGGCCGTGTAGAGAGAGAAGAGAAGGGGGCCAAGGACTGAGCCCTGAGGTACCACGACAGCGAGAGGAAGAGGAGATGAGGTGGAGCCAGAGAACAGAACACTGAAGGAGCGGTCAGAAAGATAGGACGAGAACCAGGAGAGAGCAGTGTCCTTAATGCCTAGTGACTGAAGCCTAGAGAGTAGGAGGGGGTGGTCAACAGTGTTGAAAGCTGCAGAGAGGTCGAGAAGAATGAGCAGAGAGTGGTCACCGTTACATTTTGCTGTCAGAAGATCATTGGTCACCTTGAGGAGTGCAGTTTCTGTAGAATGTAGGGGGCGGAAGCCGGACTGTGAAGGGTCTAAGAAGGAGTGAGTGGAGAGGTAACGGGTAAGGCGGGAGTAGACCAGGCGCTCCAAGAGTTAAGAGATGAAGGGGAGATTGGAGACTGGTCGGTAGTTATTTGTGCAGGATTGATCGATAGAGGGTTTCGCGATAAAACCGTGAAAAAAACGCTCACATTAAGTGCAGCGCCCCAGAGTCCTGGTCGTTGCAGTAATGTCGCTCTCCCACCAGGGGGAATGATGGTACGTCTGATGGCACTAAAGGAGTTCACCTGACCAGGTATCACAGTCACACACTACACTTCACACTCCAACCACGAGGGGGAGCAAAGGGTTGTATCTATTAGGCCACTCCTCACACTCGGGTAAAACTGGGGGTTGGATAGGAAGTTAGCCAGAAAGCTGCCTGGGTGAGACCCAGAAAAGACCTGTCAGGCAGACAGAGAGAGAAGGAGGAACATCTGAGCTGCAGACAGAGGTCCCTGTCAGGGGTGGGATCCTGACAGAGACATAGTAAGAGATAGAACGTTACGGAGCTGCGCCTGCACCTCATTGCGGCAGCATCCTAAGAAAGGACAAGAAGCGAAGTATATTGTTGAGAGTGAGAAACGAGATCACAGCACAAGGAGATAATACCGGGAGGAGTCTTGCCTTAAGACCAGCAACATCCTTCTGAGGCGCGTAGCCGGTGGCCAGAACACCGAGGGAGTAATTGGCTCTACGCATTACTTTGAACTATGGCAGGACAGTTAATTCCAAGTTGGCTGCCCAACCTTAATACCTAATGAAGACAACGGAGGCAAATTGTGGGAGAGGGGCGTCTCTATGGTCCCTATAAAATAGCTCCAGGCCTACCCCGTCATACGGGTCGTCCTATCCATACCATCTGGGGGATGGAGAGAGAATATCAGAAACATACACGACAGTTGTGAGGACTATCCCGTGGTGCTCAGCAGGGAAGTACTACAACACACAGGCGCTAGTAGGAAGGCTACTAATTTCCACCTGCAAAGGGAACTCTGGATGCGCCTTCGCACAAGCCGGATTCAGCCAGCCCTGTTAGCAGTGCTCTGGATGGTGGACGCTGAAGTCTACAGTAAAAGGTAAAGAGACTGCAACCCTGTGTCCTCGTTATTTACTGCGACCTACACCATCATCATTTACCTTACTGGGAAGCCCTGGGGATATACTTCACATGTGGGAAGGTATTCCATCTAGCTGCCATAACATCACCCCAGCGGACCCCTAAGCAGCGTCGGTCACCCTGACCGAATACCACAGGTGGCGTCACGAACACTTGACAAACTACATCCTTTAATTGGGCGCCCCTTAGCAGGGCCACGGACCGGGTCGGGCCACCATGACATCCCCAGAACCGAGACAGAGGGACCCGGTACCGAGTACCCCACTGCCCTGCACCTGGGGGCGATCCAACTTTGGCGTCATGAACAGGATCTACTTAAGCCTGAAGAATCATGTCATGTGTGCCTAAGAACTGTGTCGGAACTGTGATTTATTGCAAAGACTGCGTATTGCTATTTGCCGCCAAAAATTCCCGCCAAAATCGCCACCATTACCGCGCCACGAGGAGCGCAGGAGAAGAAGAAGGGCGTGGAGTTGTGGGCGTGGACGAACTGAAGATCGCGAAGAACAATGGCCGCCCAGTCTAAATATTTCTGTATCCTGAGGACGTGTCCGTCAGCAGCCGAGGTCCGCCTCCTAATTCTCTATGGCGGGCGGAAACCGAAGAAACGAAACAATGACTCAGAAGAACCGGAGCCGACGACCAGTGGGGACCTTCGGAAAAGGATGGCCCCGCACAGACCTCCATCACCGGAGGATTACTCCGGCATGCCAGCGCTGGAGAGCCTGGACCCCTCGGAGTTGCCTATGGAGAACCCGCTGCTTGCGCGACCACCGGCCCTGGCGCTTTCCTCGGAGGAGTGGAGGGGCGTCGAGAGTCGCCACGAGCGCAGGTACCCGGTGCGGTGGCATTCTGGGAGTCTGCCCCCCTTCCTCACTTACCCCGCTCACCGCTGCGACCGCTGGAGCTCCGGCGTCTTCGCCACCCGACCCCGGACCGGCGAGGGGACCTGACCTCGGATCCTTCCCCTGGGGAGAGTACCGGAACCACCTGATCGCCGAGTATCAGCGGGAAGTGGAGCAGGAGGCTAGAGGCGAGTTGCAGGGAGGTTCCTTGCCGAAGTGGGGTGTTGTGATTGTGTACCAACCCCAGAGAGGAAAAGGGTTCGTGCAGGAGATCGGGTCGTCAGTGAGGGTCCACATCACTCGGGAGGAAGTGGAGTCCTGCCTGAGCGGAGATGGTGCGGATCCCATCCTGAAACTCGGAGACGCCATCACCTACCGCCGGTACCAAAAAGGGAACGGTTGGTGGGCCCAGGATATACAGCGATGCACAACCCTGCTGGCAGTATCCAGAACCATCGGGGAAGAACTTGCCGCTAACGCGGCTGCAGCAGCCTTTGCCACCGCTGGCATCATCCATCGGACCACCCAGACCTTTATTGCCGCGCACGACGGACCCCTAATCAGCGTCGGTCACCCTGACCGAACACCACAGGTGGCATCACGAACACTTGACAAACTACATCCTTTAATTGGGTGCCCCTTAGCAGGGCCACAGACCGGGTCGGGCCACCGTAACATCCCCAGAACCGAGACATAGGGACCCGGTACTGAGTACCCCACTGCCCTGCGCATGGGGGCGATCCATAAGCATCCTATTAAAAGAATGCAATCCGCATTTTGTATGCACATGCTGCGTTTTTTTTCTGAGCGGAAACGCATTCTGGAAATAAACGCAGCATGTCCATTAATTTGCGGAATCGCGGGGATTCCGCACACATAGGAATGCATTGATCCGCTTACTTTCCACACGTGCCTTTGCCCACCATGACGGCAATTCTGCAACGTGTGCACTTAGCCTAAAAATTGTAGTTATTTGAGTTGTGACGACTGGAGAGAGAGACTGGAGGAGATGAGAGGGAATGGGGTAGGTGGTGCATGTAGTTGGACGAGAAGAGAGGAGCCTGGAGACTTCTTCTGTGATGGGATCGAATGTGGAAAATGAGCCAGGGGAGATGCAGGGAGAGATGGGAGTCACTGAACTTGGTGGCTGGGAGCGGATTTCCTTACGGGTATTGTCTATTTTCTCTATAAAGTGGGAGGCCAGGTCATCAGCACAAATGTCTGTGATAGGGGCTTGTGCTTTTGGCCTGAGGAGGGAGTGAAAGGTGTCACAAAGTTTCTTGGGGTTGTTGGATAGTGAGGAGATCAGGGTGGTGTAGTAGGACTGTTTGGCGAGGTGAAGGGCAGAATTATAGGTTCTTAACATGAATTTGAAGTGTATGAAGTCTTCTGGTGTGTGAGTTTTCCTCCATAAGCGTTCAGCACTTCTAGAGCATCGCTGGAGAAATCGGGTTTGCGATGTGAGCCAGGGCTGTTTTACTTTGTGTTTGGAGGTTCTGAGGGTGAGGGGAGCTACTTGGTCCAGGGTGCTTCTAAGAGTGTCATTGTAGTGATGTACAGCCAGATCAGGTCAGGAAAAAGAGGAGATTGGGGACAATGATGAGTGTAGGGAGTCTGAAAGTGTATGAGGGTTAATGGCATGTAGATTTCTGAATGTGTGGTAGGTAGGAGGGTGCTGGGGTGGGCGAGGATTTGTGAGTGTGAAGGAGAGAATGTTGTGGTCAGAGAGGGGAAGCGGTGAGTTATTTAGGTAGGAGATTGAACAGAGCTGGACAAAGACCAGGTCAAGGGTGTTACCATCTTACTGATGGACACCCATTCTTGTCTCATCAGACCTCGAAGTTATTACACTTTCTGGTGTTTTGTCACATTGTGTGCATTTGTAGCGCCCCCACTGCCGCAGGGTCGAGGGGTACCCGGTACCGGGCCTCTGAGTCTCGGTCCTGGGGTTGTCACGGTGGCTAGACCCGGTCCGTGACCCTGCTGAGGGGCGCCCAATGAAAGGTGTGGGTGGTGATGATGTAGTGGTGCGGTGCAGGTCGCAGTAAATAACGAGGACACCAGGTTGCAGTCTCTTTACCTCTTTACTGAAGGCCTCAGGATCCTCAGTCCGGAATACGGTTAACCGGGCTGTGGGAGTCCGGCCGGTCCGATGGCACCTCCAGAGTTCCCTTTGCAGGTGGAAATCTGTGCCTACCTTCTAGCGCTTGTGTGTTGTGGTCCTCCCCTGCTGTGCTTACGGGATAGTCCCCACAACTGTTATCTGTTTCTGAAGTTCCCTCACAACTCGATTATGATGTTCTTCTTCGTCCCCCAGATGATATGGCTAGGACGCACCCATATGACGGGTAGGCTCGGAGCTCTTCCGGGACCCTAGTGTTGCCCCTCTCCAGTTGTTGCCCCCTATGTCTTCTTAGGTGATTTGAGTGAGACAGCCCGCCTATAACTGACTGTCCTGCCGTAGGTTTGAAGTAAGGCCTGGAGCTCAATACTTCCTCGGCGTTCCGGCCACCGGCTACGCGCCTCAGTAGGATGTTGCCTCGTCTTACAGCACGACTCCTACTGGTGTTTCTCCTTGTTGTGTCGATCTCATTTCTCACTCAGCCACAATAAACCTCGCTTCTTGTCCTTTCTTGGGGTACCGCCGCGATGAAGTGAAGGCGCGGTCCCGTAATGTTCTCTCTGTTCGCTAGGCCTCTGTCAGGATCCCACCCCTGACAGGGACCCCCCTGAATCTTCCCCTGCAACACCCTCTGCCACAGGATGTTGCCTGGTTCCAATCCAGTCAGCTTCTCTCTAACTTCCTCTCTAACCCCCAGTTTTACCAGATTGTGAGGAGTGGCCTAATACATAGCACCCTTAGCTCCCCCTGGAGGCCAGACTGTGAAGTGTATTGGTGTCTGTGATACCTGGTCAGGTGAACTCCTTCAGTGCCATCAGACGTACCATAGCCCCCCTTAGCGGCGGAGCATCAGTACTGCAACGACCAGGACTCTGGGGCGCTGCACATTGACCGCAGGTTCTCAATGGGGTGAGATCTGGGAGTTTCTGGCCCTGGACCCCAAATATCAATGTCTGGAGAATAAGGGGCAGCACTGGGTATATTGAGGTAGATGGCTGTGCTGACTTTGGTCTTGATAAAACACAGTGGACTTACACCAGCAGATGACATGGCTCCCCAAACCATCACTGATTGTGGAAACTTCACACTAGACCTCCAGCAGCTTGGATTGTGGCCTCTCCACTCTTCCTCCAGACTCTGGGACCTTGATTTCCAAGGTCTAGTGTGAAGTCTCCACAATCAGTAATGGTTTGGGGAGCCATGTCTTCTGCTGGTGTAGGTCCACTGTGTTTTATCAAGACCAAAGTCAGCGCAGCTGTCTACCAGGACATTGTAGAGCACTTCATGCTTCCCTGTTATGGTTCTCAATGGCAAGAGAACATAGCCCAGCAAACATACGAACTAGCTCTTGGAAGGATGGAAACTAAACTGACCATGAACTAAACCTGCCGCACAACTAACAGTAGCCGGGTAGCGTAGCCTGCGTTTTATCCCTAGACGCCCAGCGCCGGCCGGAGGACTAACTAATCCTGGCAGAGGAAAATATAGTCCTGGCTCACCTCTAGAGAAATTTCCCCGAAAGGCAGACAGAGGCCCCCACAAATATTGGCGGTGATTTTAGATGAAATGACAAACGTAGTATGAAAATAGGTTTAGCAAAATTGAGGTCCGCTTACTAGATAGCAGGAAGACAGAAAGGGCACTTTCATGGTCAGCTGAAAACCCTATCAAAATACCATCCTGAAATTACTTTAAGACTCTAGTATTAACTCATAACATCAGAGTGGCAATTTCAGATCACAAGAGCTTTCCAGACACAGAAATGAAACTACAGCTGTGAACTGGAACAAAATGCAAAAACAAACAAGGACTAAGTCCAACTTAGCTGGGAGTTGTCTAGCAGCAGGAACATGCACAGAAAGGCTTCTGATTACAATGTTGACCGGCATGGAAGTGACAGAGGAGCAAGGCTAAATAGCGACTCCCACATCCTGATGGAAACAGGTGAACAGAGAGGATGATGCACACCAGTTCAATTCCACCAGTGGCCACCGGGGGAGCCCAAAATCCAATTTCACAACAGTACCCCCCCCTCAAGGAGGGGGCACCGAACCCTCACCAGAACCACCAGGGCGATCAGGATGAGCCCTATGAAAGGCACGGACCAAATCGGAGGCATGAACATCAGAGGCAGTCACCCAAGAATTATCCTCCTTACCGTATCCCTTCCATTTGACCAGATACTGGAGTTTCCGTCTGGAAACACGGGAGTCCAAGATTTTTTCCACAACGTACTCCAACTCGCCCTCAACCAACACCGGAGCAGGAGGCTCAACGGAAGGCACAACCGGTACCTCATACCTGCGCAATAATGACCGATGAAAAACATTATGAATAGAAAAAGATGCAGGGAGGTCCAAACGGAAGGACACAGGGTTAAGAATCTCCAATATCTTGTACGGGCCGATGAACCGAGGCTTAAACTTGGGAGAAGAAACCCTCATAGGGACAAAACGAGAAGACAACCACACCAAGTCCCCAACACAAAGCCGAGGACCAACCCGACGCCGGCGGTTGGCAAAAAGCTGAGTCTTCTCCTGGGACAACTTCAAATTGTCCACTACCTGCCCCCAAATCTGATGCAACCTCTCCACCACAGCATCCACTCCAGGACAATCCGAAGATTCCACCTGACCAGAAGAAAATCGAGGATGAAACCCCGAATTACAGAAAAAGGGAGACACCAAGGTGGCAGAACTGGCCCGATTATTGAGGGCAAACTCCGCTAAAGGCAAAAAAGCAACCCAATCATCCTGATCTGCAGACACAAAACACCTCAAATATGTCTCCAAGGTCTGATTCGTCCGCTCGGTCTGGCCATTAGTCTGAGGATGGAAAGCAGACGAGAAAGACAAATCTATGCCCATCCTAGCACAGAATGCTCGCCAAAATCTAGACACGAATTGGGTACCTCTGTCAGAAACGATATTCTCCGGAATACCATGCAAACGGACTACATTTTGAAAAAACAGAGGAACCAACTCGGAAGAAGAAGGCAACTTAGGCAGGGGAACCAAATGGACCATCTTAGAGAAACGATCACACACCACCCAGATGACAGACATCTTCTGAGAAACAGGAAGATCCGAAATAAAATCCATCGAGATGTGCGTCCAGGGCCTCTTCGGGATAGGCAAGGGCAACAACAATCCACTAGCCCGAGAACAACAAGGCTTGGCCCGAGCACAAACGTCACAAGACTGCACGAAGCCTCGCACATCTCGAGACAGGGAAGGCCACCAGAAGGACCTTGCCACCAAATCCCTGGTACCAAAGATTCCAGGATGACCTGCCAACGCAGAAGAATGAACCTCAGAAATGACTTTACTGGTCCAATCATAAGGAACAAACAGTCTACCAGGTGGGCAACGATCAGGTCTATCCGCCTGAAACTCCTGCAAGGCCCGCCGCAGGTCTGGAGAAACGGCAGACAATATCACTCCATCCTTAAGGATACCTGTAGGTTCAGAATTACCAGGGGAGTCAGGCTCAAAACTCCTAGAAAGGGCATCCGCCTTAACATTCTTAGAACCCGGCAGGTAGGACACCACAAAATTAAACCGAGAGAAAAACAACGACCAGCGCGCCTGTCTAGGATTCAGGCGTCTGGCGGACTCAAGATAAATTAGATTTTTGTGGTCAGTCAATACCACCACCTGATGTCTAGCCCCCTCAAGCCAATGACGCCACTCCTCAAAAGCCCACTTCATGGCCAAAAGCTCCCGATTCCCAACATCATAATTCCGCTCGGCGGGCGAAAATTTACGCGAGAAAAAAGCACAAGGTCTCATCACGGAGCAATCGGAACTTCTCTGCGACAAAACCGCCCCAGCTCCGATTTCAGAAGCGTCGACCTCAACCTGAAAAGGAAGAGCAACATCAGGCTGACGCAACACAGGGGCGGAAGAAAAGCGGCGCTTAAGCTCCCGAAAGGCCTCCACAGCAGCAGGGGACCAATCAGCAACATCAGCACCCTTCTTAGTCAAATCAGTCAATGGTTTAACAACATCAGAAAAACCAGCAATAAATCGACGATAAAAGTTAGCAAAGCCCAAAAATTTCTGAAGACTCTTAAGAGAAGAGGGTTGCGTCCAATCACAAATAGCCTGAACCTTGACAGGATCCATCTCGATGGAAGAGGGGGAAAAAATATATCCCAAAAAGGAAATCTTTTGAACCCCAAAAACGCACTTAGAACCCTTCACACACAAGGAATTAGACCGCAAAACCTGAAAAACCCTCCTGACCTGCTGGACATGAGAGTCCCAGTCATCCGAAAAAATCAAAATATCATCCAGATACACAATCATAAATTTATCCAAATAATCACGGAAAATGTCATGCATAAAGGACTGAAAGACTGAAGGGGCATTTGAAAGACCAAAAGGCATCACCAAATACTCAAAGTGGCCCTCGGGCGTATTAAATGCGGTTTTCCACTCATCCCCCTGCTTAATTCGCACCAAATTATACGCCCCACGAAGATCTATCTTAGAGAACCACTTGGCCCCCTTTATGCGAGCAAACAAATCAGTCAGCAGTGGCAACGGATATTGATATTTAACCGTGATTTTATTCAAAAGCCGATAATCAATGCACGGCCTCAAAGAGCCATCTTTCTTAGCCACAAAGAAAAAACCGGCTCCTAAGGGAGATGACGAAGGACGAATATGTCCCTTTTCCAAGGACTCCTTTATATATTCTCGCATAGCAGCATGTTCAGGCACAGACAGATTAAATAAACGACCCTTAGGGTATTTACTACCCGGAATCAAATCTATGGCACAATCGCACTCCCGGTGCGGAGGTAATGAACCAAGCTTAGGTTCTTCAAAAACGTCACGATATTCAGTCAAGAATTCAGGAATCTCAGAGGGAATAGATGATGAAATGGAAACCACAGGTACGTCCCCATGCGTCCCCTTACATCCCCAGCTTAACACAGACATAGCTTTCCAGTCAAGGACTGGGTTATGAGATTGCAGCCATGGCAATCCAAGCACCAACACATCATGTAGGTTATACAGCACAAGAAAGCGAATAATCTCCTGGTGATCCGGATTAATCCGCATAGTTACTTGTGTCCAGTATTGTGGTTTATTGCTAGCCAATGGGGTGGAGTCAATCCCCTTCAGGGGTATAGGAGTTTCAAGAGGCTCCAAATCATACCCACAGCGTTTGGCAAAGGACCAATCCATAAGACTCAAAGCGGCGCCAGAGTCGACATAGGCATCCGCGGTAATAGATGATAAAGAACAAATCAGGGTCACAGATAGAATAAACTTAGACTGTAAAGTGCCAATTGAAACAGACTTATCAAGCTTCTTAGTACGCTTAGAGCATGCTGATATAACATGAGTTGAATCACCGCAATAGAAGCACAACCCATTTTTTCGTCTAAAATTCTGCCGTTCACTTCTGGACAGAATTCTATCACATTGCATATTCTCTGGCGTCTTCTCAGTAGACACCGCCAAATGGTGCACAGGTTTGCGCTCCCGCAGACGCCTATCGATCTGGATAGCCATTGTCATGGACTCATTCAGACCCGCAGGCACAGGGAACCCCACCATAACATCCTTAATGGCATCAGAGAGACCCTCTCTGAAATTCGCCGCCAGGGCGCACTCATTCCACTGAGTAAGCACAGCCCATTTACGGAATTTCTGGCAGTATATTTCAGCTTCGTCTTGCCCCTGAGATAGGGACATCAAGGCCTTTTCCGCCTGAAGTTCTAACTGAGGTTCCTCATAAAGCAACCCCAAGGCCAGAAAAAACGCATCCACATTGAGCAACGCAGGATCCCCTGGAGCCAATGCAAAAGCCCAATCCTGAGGGTCGCCCCGGAGCAAAGAAATCACAATCCTGACCTGCTGAGCAGGATCTCCAGCAGAGCGAGATTTCAGGGACAAAAACAACTTGCAATTATTTTTGAAATTTTGAAAGCAAGATCTATTCCCCGAGAAAAATTCAGGCAAAGGAATTCTAGGTTCAGATATAGGAACATGAACAACAAAATCTTGTAAGTTTTGAACTTTCGTGGTGAGATTATTCAAACCTGCAGCTAAACTCTGAATATCCATTTTAAACAGGTGAACACAGAGCCATTCCAGGATTAGAAGGAGAGAGAGAGAGAAAGGCTGCAATATAGGCAGACTTGCAAGAGATTCAATTACAAGCACACTCAGAACTGAGAAAAAAAAAAAAAAATCTTCAGCAGACTTCTCTTTTCTCTCCTTTCTCTGTCAATTAATTTAACCCTTGATGGCCGGTCAAACTGTTATGGTTCTCAATGGCAAGAGAACATAGCCCAGCAAACATACGAACTAGCTCTTGGAAGGATGGAAACTAAACTGACCATGAACTAAACCTGCCGCACAACTAACAGTAGCCGGGTAGCGTAGCCTGCGTTTTATCCCTAGACGCCCAGCGCCGGCCGGAGGACTAACTAATCCTGGCAGAGGAAAATATAGTCCTGGCTCACCTCTAGAGAAATTTCCCCGAAAGGCAGACAGAGGCCCCCACAAATATTGGCGGTGATTTTAGATGAAATGACAAACGTAGTATGAAAATAGGTTTAGCAAAATTGAGGTCCGCTTACTAGATAGCAGGAAGACAGAAAGGGCACTTTCATGGTCAGCTGAAAACCCTATCAAAATACCATCCTGAAATTACTTTAAGACTCTAGTATTAACTCATAACATCAGAGTGGCAATTTCAGATCACAAGAGCTTTCCAGACACAGAAACGAAACTACAGCTGTGAACTGGAACAAAATGCAAAAACAAACAAGGACTAAGTCCAACTTAGCTGGGAGTTGTCTAGCAGCAGGAACATGCACAGAAAGGCTTCTGATTACAATGTTGACCGGCATGGAAGTGACAGAGGAGCAAGGCTAAATAGCGACTCCCACATCCTGATGGAAACAGGTGAACAGAGAGGATGATGCACACCAGTTCAATTCCACCAGTGGCCACCGGGGGAGCCCAAAATCCAATTTCACAACACTTCCCTCTGCCGATAAGCTTTTTGGAGATGGAAATGTCATTCTCCAGCAGGCCTTGGCCCCTGTCCACACTGCCAAAAGTACCAATACCTGGTGTAAAAACAACAGTATCACTGGGCTTGGTTGGCAGCAAACTCTTCCTCCAGACTCTGGGACCTTGATTTCCAAGGTCTAGTGTGAAGTCTCCACAATCAGTGATGGTTTGGGGAGCCATGTCATCTGCTGGTGTAGTCAAGTAAATAAGGCAGCACACTGCAGCGCTGAAACATGCAAACATGAAACATGAAAACTGAACTGCATTACTGCACTAGAAATATGAAAAATGAGAGCGTTTAGCGCATAAAAATGGCCAATTTTATGTGTACCTGGTAGCCACTTTAGGGCATCTCTCGTATACCAGGTCCTACGCTTTCCTTTCCTCGCTGAGAATAAACGTCTCCATCTGAATGGGTACCTGTGAAACCTCTTCTTAGACTAACATTCTCTCTCTCTGTGGAGGAGTAATGGACCTGTTGCGATTAAAACACCTGTGGCTAAGAGGCGGAGTGCTCAGTCAGAAGGCTAAAGAATACATTTCAAAAAACTGACCGTCACATCCAAACATAGACTAAGTGTGAACAGGTGCTGAACCTAGAGTCACCAACTCATATACAGTCAAGTAAATAAGGCAGCACACTGCAGCGCTGAAACATGCAAACATGAAACATGAAAACTACGCTTTCCTTTCCTCGCTGAGAAACAGGTACCCATTCAGATGGAGACGTTTATTCTCAGCGAGGAAAGGAAAGCGTAGGACCTGGCCATTTTTATGCGCTAAACGCTCTAATTTTTCATATTTCTAGTGCAGTAATGCAGTTCAGTTTTCATGTTTCATGTTTGCATGCTTCAGCGCTGCAGTGTGCTGCCTTATTTACTTGACTGCATATGAGTTGGTGACTCTAGGTTCAGCACCTGTTCACACTTAGTCTATGTTTGGATGTGACGGTCAGTTTTTTGAAAAATATCTGCTCGTGTAGGTCCACTGTGTTTTATCAAGACCAAAGTCAGCGCAGCTGTCTACTAGGACATTGTAGAGCACTTCATGCTTCCCTCTGCCGATAAGCTTTTTGGAGATGGTAATGTCATTCTCCAGCAGGCCTTGGCCCCTGTCCACACTGCAAAAAGTACCAATACCTGGTGTAAAAACAACAGTATCACTGGGCTTGGTTGGCAGCAAACTCGTCTGACCTTAACCCCATAGAGAATCTATGGAGTATTGTCAAGGGGAAGATGAGACACCAGACCCAATTATGCAGACGAGCTGAAGGCTGCTATCAAAGCCACCTGGGCTTCCATAAGCCCTCAGCAGTGCCACAGGCTGATCGCCTTCATGCCACGCTGCATTGATGCAGTAATTGATGCAAAACGAGCCCCGACCAAGTATTGAATGCATGTAGGACAAAATTTCCGATTTTACCATCATTTTTCAAGCTGGTGTTATAAAGTATTCTAATTTACTGAGATAATGACTTTTGGGTTTTCATTGGCTGTAAGCCATAATCATCAACTTTAACAGAAAGAAACACGTGAAATAGATCGCTCTGTTTGTAATGACTCTACAGAATGAGTTTCACTTTTTGTATTGAAGAACTGAAATAAATGAACTTTTTTGATGATATTCTAACTTTGTGAGAAGCACCTGTAGAATATAGTCCGTAAATGAATGATATATGGAGAATCCATCCTGCACCAACATAGTCACATAGAGAGCGCTGACGAGAGCCGCAGCGATTATCCAGGAGGAGCAGCATGCAGACTTGGCAAAAAAATCATGGGAGGCTTTCAATATCCTATAACTCTCCCAGATGGTAATACCCCTTAGATTCATTGTGGCCATATTGTCTTACAATGTGGCCCTTGGATTAGAAAAGGAAGTGTACCCCTGGTCTTAAAAGGACTACCCTGATAGGAGCAGCACCATAATCAGTGTCCAATGGCAGGCCGAGTGCCCCCCAGTAATGGCAGGCCAAGTGCCTCCCAGTAATGGCAGGCCCAGTGCCCCCCAGTAATGGCAGGCCCAGTGCCCCCCAGTAATAGCATGCCGAGTGCCCCCCAGTAATGGCAGGCCCAGTGCCCCCCCAGTAATGGCAGGCCGAGTGCCCCCCAGTAATGGCAAGCCCAGTGCCCCCCAGTAATGGCAGGCCCAGTGCCCCCCCCAGTAATGGAAGGCCGAGTGCCCCCCAGTAATGGAAGGCCGAGTGCCCCCCAGTAATGGCAGGCCGAGTGCCCCCAGTAATGGTAGGCCCAGTACTCCCTGTAGTAACAGGCACGGTGCCTCCTAGTGACTGTTTCCCAGCTGTCCCGATGCAGTGTGTGATTTCTGCCTCCGTGGCCGGGATCTGCAGAGCTCAGTGGGTACGAACCCAGACTTGCACAGCTGGGTGATGCCATGAGCCTGTACTTTCCATCCTCCTTCCTCCACACATTTGTCTGACAAGGGATGAAAGGGGAGAAATATTTTTAGTTGTATGGGGGAGGAGGCTTTCATGTGGTGAATGTAATAGAGAACACATGAAAAGGGTCAGGACATGAGGCAGCAAGGAACAAGCACAAGCTACTGCTCTGCGTTATCAGCCGTTAGGCAGGAGGAAGTCCTGGACAGGTGGCCACAATCTATTACTCCCTGTTATCAGCCATTACTGGAGGAAGTGACTGTAGGACAGGAGACTAAAATCTATTAATCCCTGTTATCAGCCATTACTGGGGAGGTGACTGTAAGGGTACTGTCACACAGTGCAATTTTGATCGCTACGACGGTACGATTCGTGACGTTCCAGCGATATCCATACGATATCGCTGTGTCTGACACGCAGCAGCGATCAGGGACCCTGCTGAGAATCGTACGTCGTAGCAGATCGTTTGGAACTTTCTTTCGTCGCTTGATCACCCGCTGACATCGCTGGATCGTTGTGTGTGACACCGATCCAGCGATGTGTTCGCTTGTAACCAGGGTAAACATCGGGTAACTAAGCGCAGGGCCGCGCTTAGTAACCCGATGTTTACCCTGGTTACCAGCGTAAACGTAAAAAAAACAAACAGTACATACTCACATTCCGGTGTCTGTCCTCCGGCGTCTCAGCTTCTCTGCACTGTGAGCGCCGGCCAGCCGGAAAGCGAGCACAGCGGTGACGCGGTGACGTTACCGCTCTGCTTTCCGGCTATGGTGCTTACACAGTGCAGAGAAGCAGAACGCCGGAGGACAGACACCGGAATGTAAGTATGTACTGTTTGTTTTTTTTACGTTTACGCTGGTAACCAGGGTAAACATCGGGTTACTAAGCGCGGCCCTGCGCTTAGTAACCCGATGTTTACCCTGGTTTCCCGGGGACTTCGGCATCGCTCCAGCGCCGTGATTGCAACGTGTGACCGCAGTCTACGACGCTGGAGCGATAATCATACGACGCTGCGACGTCACGGATCGTGCCGTCATAGCGATCAAAATTGCACTGTGTGACAGTACCCTAAGACAGATGCCTGCAATCAGTCATATCCTGCTAGGAGCAGCACCTGTCTCGTGACTTCCAGGAGGAGGCCCACAGTCTGCCTCTCTTCTCCCCAGGGAGAGGCAGGCTTCCTGGGAGGCCGGCATGGCTTCCCAGGCTTCTGTTCTCCGGTCTATGCCAGTGGAGGACAGGGAGCAGCAGCAGCAACCGGCCCAGGAGATTGTGAGGAGGTCAGAACGGGTGAGGAAAACCATACCCACCTACACCAACCCCCAAAACGGCTCATCGTCTGCCCAGAGTACGGGAGTACGAGGACGCCAGCAAAGCACTGACAGGGCTGAAGGAGGAGCTGCGGGAGGACTGGGTCCAGAACACCCGTGACTCCAACAAGGAAAGACTCGCGACCTCCCAGAGGTTCAGAGCCCCTGAGATGAGGTGGTCCGGTTAGTGCTCCTCCGGGAGGGGATTGAGAAAAGCGCAGGTCCCTTCCTTGAGAGGTTTAAGAACCAGCGGCGGTTCTCAGAAATGAGGTTAAATACCTCAGGAGAGCCGCCAGCCGGCGTCCTAAGCGAGGAGGAGGAGGACGACGATGTGGCTGTGGCTGGAGTCCCACATGCTGGAACAAGCCGGGAGAGTGAGTCGCAGAGCCGACAACAGGGGAGCGGCCTCCCGGCACGGCAGAGGACTCCGACAGCACAGGCTGGAGTGTCAGCAGAGGAAGAGGAGGAGGGCGGTCTGCTAGAGGAGATACGAGAGCTGCAGTCTCCAGTGAACCTGGACCGCTTTTCCTTTGGTGAGGACGAGCCAGCAGAGGAAACCAAGAAGAAGAAGACGGAGACCGCACGGGAGGTGGTGAGTTACAAATATGTACCTATGGCTGATGTTACACCTACCACCTCCTGTGTAAACCCCACCAAACCTAAAGGCACGGGCTCTGCAGTGGGTCCGGGGCATAGGCAAGGTGGGGAGAGCAGGAGGACGTCCGGTGGTGATGCCGTCTGTGCGGGGAACAGTGCAGGGGGCGAGGCTGTGGAGGTATTCACGGCGCCGGACATAGGGGACCCCGAGGAGTTTCCCTCTCTGCCCTCTGCGGCTAAGCCGGTTATCACCGGGGCCAAGGAGGGCGAGGGGGGTGTCCACGCCGTTGCGAAAGGGGGATGCCGAGGCTGTGGGGGGCAGGTCCGAGGAACATGGTGCGGCGAAAGGAGGGCGCACTGTTGTGACAGGGGCGCAGTGCGCCTCAACGGAGAAGAGGCACGCGGCTGCGACAGGGGAGCAGCGTGTCCAAAAAGCACAGAAAAAGCAGGAAAAATCATCTGCAGGGAACACTGGGCGCCCTGCTGCGACAGGGGGACAGAGTGCTCCAGCACCCCAGCGTGACACCAGGACCCCGAAGTCTGTGGGTGCAGGGCAGGCGGCGCCCCCCCAACAAGCAGCGGGCCCAGAATAATAAAGTGCAAACTGCTGCAGTAGGGGGGCAGGACGCTCCAGAGACACAACAGAAAGCCAGCACCAATCAAGGGAAAATGGGTGTGGTGCTGCACCCCTCCCCCAGTCCAGCAGGTGTGAGTGCAGAGAAGCCAGACACAAGCAAGGAAGGAAGGAATGGATGTGACTGTGGAAGGTGCAGAGAACAGTGGCACATAAGGCGGTGAGAATACTGGTAATAAAGTGACGGGGAATGAAAGGAGCTGTGCAGGAAATGATGGGAGTAGTAGTGGAGTGAATGGTGGGAGTAGTGAAGTTGCAAATGATGGGAGTAGTGGTGGAGTGAATGAGGAGAGCGTTACTGGTGTTGGTGGAGGGTAACTAGGTAGTGGTCCCACTGCCCCCCTGGCAGTGGCGGGGGCTTTAGCCCCAAGCTATTCAGGAGCTGTCACTGTTGGGGATAGTAGTGCACCCTTGTCTGGTGACCCTGAGGATGGTGACTTGCAACAGCGCTTCCTGGACACCCTGAGGAAAGGGGAGAGTTCCATCAATGTAGAGGGGAGGGAGGTTGATCTGTCTTTCTGGATAGAGAGACACGGTCTTTCCGCCTTCCGAGATAGAGGGACAGAGACTGGTCTCTGCCGAAACCGGGGCAGAGGAGTAACCGTAGGAACATGGCCGGTCTCCAGTGGGTAAGCAAGGATGCCTGTCCTGATCGGTCAAAGGTTGCTGAGCTCCTGCTGCGGATGAGCTTCGCGGCATATGACATCTTCGCCTTGATCCATCCCTATGGGACCTCCTACTTTGATGTCAGCTTCGTGAGACCAGAGGGCCTTGAGCGTTTCTGGTCTCGCCATGAGCTGGCTTGGGGTCGCCCTGAATGGCAGGGTTTCTTCTTTGTAGTGATATCCCGCCAGAACCTCAGTCAGGAAGGTGACCATTTTGACCACCTGGGTTGGTCGATACAGCGACATCGTCGGTATTCCCGAAAAGACCCTCGACGACCATGGTATCTGGTCAGGGACCTGGACCTTCATGGTCATGGAAATTGAAGGTTTCAGGAAACACCGTTACCTATATCCCTTCCTCAATATTTTTGGGGAGGGACAGGATCTTGATTTTCTACCGGGGGCAGCCTAAGGGCTGTCACAGGTGCGGTAGCCCCACTCACTTCAGTGCGCAGTGTACCACCCAGAAATGCACACTGTGTGGGGAACTCGGCCATCTCGCTGCTACCTGTGGCAGGATTAGGTGCAACTTGTGTGGTGACCTCGGTCACCCGTTCAGTCGCTGTCCGCGTTCCTTTGCCAATGCGGTCCTGAAAGCGGCGAGTGCAGGATAGGCGAAAGCCGAGACTAATCTCGCCGGTGAATGGTCCAGTAGGGGCAGAGGAGGCAGGGAACCGGTGAGGAGCAGGCTGCCGCCATCCAATATCAGGCGGCAGAAGCAGCGCTATGGGAACGGGGCAGGGAGTAATGACCCTGAACTCTGTCCCGGGTGCTTCACTTGCAGCTGAGGATCCTAAAGACAGTGAATTAAGCGAGGAAGTCGAGACTTGAAAGGGAGGAGCAAAAGGACACCATGTCTTCCCAGGAACCTTCATCCGGTGACAGTCTGGATGAGGGAGAGGGCGAGTGGTCACAGCAAAAGAAAAAGGGTAACAGGAAAACAACTAAGGATAAGAGGGGGTCCGGGCCTCAAGCCTCCTATTTGGAGTGCGACCCCTCTGACTCTCTAGCCCTGATCCAGGTGCCATTGGAAGGTCCAGCCACCCCCGCTCTGGTGGATCTCTCCAACCAGTTCCAGGCCCTCCAGGATTTCCTTCCAGAGGGTGAGAGCAGGGACCCGGAGGCGGAGGTTGCGGACAAGGTTGTTGGGGCTCAGGAGGTCGCTGGGTCGTCTTCTTTGGGGGAAATAAAAGGCCCTCTGGGGAGACACTCAGGACCACTGGACAAGGACCAGAGTGTATGTAAGAAGAGAATGGATGAGTCTGTTTGTCTTAAGCGCACTAAAAGCTCATTATTGTCAGAGCAATAGGGTGAAACTGTTGGGGGATGAGAAGAAAAAGGCTATCTAATTCAATCAATCATGATGGTGGCACCCACCCCGTTGACGATGTCAACCATTAATGTTTACAGCGTAAAGTCAGAAGCGGCATGGTACACGGCCTTTTATTTTCTTGGTCAACTTGATGCCGACATTTTGTTTTTGCAGGAGACCAGGTTGACTGACCTATCAACTATGCATAAAGCAAGGCAGGAGTGGAGGCATGGGCCTCCTACTGGTCTCTTGCGACTGAGCCATATAGCGAGGTGGCAGTCCTTTTTAAGACTGCAGCGGTTTAATGCAGGTGATTAATCGAATTAGAAATGGGAAGATATTTGATACTAGATGTCTCCATGGGGGGGACAGGAGCTTCGGCTCATTAACATCTACGGTCCCCAGTCCAAGTGGGACCGCAAGTGTCTCTTCATGAAGATCAAACCTTTCTTATTTTCGAGTCGGCAGGTGGTCTTGGAAGGGATTTCAATAATGTCACGAGACCCCGTGATAGAGGAGGTTCTAGAGACTGGCTGGCTTACGATTGCGTCGTGCTAAATAGGATAGGAGTGAGGCTCGCCTGGTGGATTTCCACATCCGGCACAACACAGGCCACTCGGGATTCGCCTTTTTTAGAGGTACCCAGTGCAGTTCTAGGATAGACAGGTTTTATTTGAAGGAGGAGGCCACCATCTCACCGTTGTCGGTTATGGAGGTGGAGTTCTCCGATCACTGATTGTTTTCTCTAAACGTTACAAAGACTCTTGATGGGAAAAGGTTATTGGAAGCTGAATTTGTCACTACTTGAGGAAGAAGACGTTCCTTTGAGGAATTTCTTCAGAGCCAGGTTCCGCTGCAGGGTCTAAGTAACACTAAGTCAGAGTGGTGGGAGATGTTCAAACATCGGGTGGTGAAATTCTTTTGGCAACTCTCGAACCTCAGAAGTCTGAACAGGGATCGCCTTTATCAGAGCCTGAGGAGGAAACTTTAGCATCTTGTCTCGTCTGGAGGTTGCCGCAGGGAGATCTCCGGTGTAATTTCCTTGCTGAAGATGTGTCAGTACGATAGGCACGCATCTTTGGTTTTGAGAGGGATTACGGGAAGTACTACTTGCGCGACCCTTACAGAAGCTGCAAGATGTCAGTGAATAGTAAGATAGTGACGGGCTGATAGACAGTACGGGATCCCTGAGAAGGTCCAGATCAGGGATTTTGGAGGTTGTGAGTTCATACTACTCGCACCTCTTGGGAAGGAAGGAACAGGATTGTGACAGGATGTCGGCTTTCCTGGCTGAAGCTGTTCCTAAGTCAGGGGCTGACCTCTCACTTGGTGTTTTGGCATAAGCGATCAAAGAAGAGGAAGTGAAACTGGTGATCGATGGGCTCAGACCCAAAAAATCTCGTCTTAACATCGAGTTCTTTAGGACCTTTAGGGACTCCTTGGTCCCCCTCTTGACTGGGGTGTTCAATGCGTGTGCACTCTGTCGAGCTCATTACGGAGTTCAGGTTTGACCATTTTGTCAAAGGGTAAGGATCTGTCATGCATTGAGAATTGGCGTCCCATAGCACTTCTCAATGTGGACAGGAAGGTTTTGGCTAAGATTCTTTTCAACTGGTGAAGTTTGCACCACAGCTCCTTTCGGAGGCTGAGCAATGCTGCGTTCCTGGCCGTAGCACTTCCCGTGCTATTCTAGGTGTCCGAGAGGCCGTGGAGCAAGGCAGTGCGGGCAGGGTTCTTGTTGACCCTGGATCAGGCAAAATCCCTTGATCGGTTCGACCATGAGTATCTCTGGTCCACTCTTTTGAGGTACGGTCTGCCTGGAGGGTTTCTGGACTGGCTTAAGACCTTGTATGCAGGGGCTGACATTTTCCCTTTGGCAAACGTGTGGATTGGACAACTTTTCTGGGTAGGATTTGGTGTCTGCCTGGGCTGCCCTCTTAGCCCTTTGCTTTGCGCATGTCACGGGAAGTCTAGGTGGGCAAGAGCTAATAACCCGGGCCCCTGCAATTTCCCTCAGACTAGGGAAATCCTGACTGACCCTCTACCTAGAGTTTACACTGATGGTGTGCATGTCTAGGCCTCCACCCTCTCCCTGTCTCCTGTTTCAACCCTAGGCTGAAACCACCACCCAGTGAAGAGATAATACACCAATACCCACAGTTAGCACAGACAAGGATAACGGAAAATATACACCACGCCGCAGTCACTCAGGAATACACTATAAATGCACAGGGCAAAATAAATACAAATATAGGAAGGAGTAAATAAGACAAAGGGAAATACACCACCAGCAACGATACTCCAACTACTAGCTCACCACTCCAGACCGAGATAACATGCACAAGACAGAAGCTATAATCGGCGATGCCCAATGTTCAGGAGAACTATTTAAAGGCAGTGGGCATGGCCCAGCTTCCAATCCGAGCACCAGGTAATTTAACCCTGGACCAGCTAGATAAAATCTAGCCGACGCCAATGAGCGCATAGTGGTCAAAAGCGGAATTATCGCTGTCTGTCGAACGACCTGGTCTGAACAGCGTCCGACATGACAGCGCATTTGAGATTGATCGTTTCCTCAAGAGTCGATTGTGGACCATTGGCGGGGGTAAGGATAGGTGGGGTGGCGCCAGAGGCTATCCTGAGGTTAGTAGCCTATGTGCACGACATCACTGTGTTTGTTTCTTGGCAAGAGGAAGCGATGGTGGTGTCAGAAGTGGAGAGCTACTCGGAGGCATCCAGGTCCAAAGTCAACCAGGACAAGTGTGAGAGTCTCTGGCTGAGAGGTGGGAATCCTGGGTTTGATCTTCCGGTCACCCTCCCTGAACTCCAGGAACATGCCAAAGTCCTAGCCATTGAATTTGGCCAGGGTGATTACCCCACTGGGACATTACTTTTCTATAGGTTGCCAGAGCGTGCAGAACAGGAGCTCGTCCACGATTGCCAAGCTCGGGCACCTTACCAATCTGCACATACTGTGGCCCCTCTTGTTGTGGGTGTGACAGTGATGTTGCTTTTGTGTCATGTCTTAGCATATATTGTGGCTTGTTCTGCTGACATGTTGCGTGCAGCCAGTCACAGACTATGGCTCGGTAATGTCCTACCTAGTACAGCTGGGCACACGATGGCGTGTTTTTAATGTGTATTACTGCCATGTGATGTGTGAGGCTGTACGAGTACATTACATTTTCTCGGAGACATGCCCCGGTCATACACTGATGGCCTAGCCTTTCCGGGTGCCACTCATTAGATGTAACGCCTCCATACTCCACAGCATTGTCAGCAGTGTACATTGGGATGTTTACTTCTAAAGTGTGGCTGTCAGCCGAGTGTTCCTGTGCATGGGAAAGTTGGGAGATAGTCGGCCGTGCAATATTAATTCTATGAGTGCCTTGGCGGATGCTGGTGACATGGCAGGCATCAGTGTCGTAAGAGGATTCCCGCTCCTGGAATAGATAGAGCAGTAGTAGAAGTATGAATTCAGAGCAGCTGAGCATAGAATGCCTGTATTGCAGCTAGCTAGTTGTGGCGGTGAGTAACACTAGTTATACATGGTGGGCTCTGCTCTGGGGATATAGAAAGGGCCACAACAAAGCCTGAAAGTACTCCAACCTTATCCACCTCCTTACATTTAGGGTCAGGAGCAGAATGTCTGTCCAAAACTGCAGACTGACACAGACAGTGCTGTAGAGATGGGGCATGAAGGATAGGCGGAGGATTACAGACGTCAGCCCGACACTATGGGGTGTAGGGTATTGGTGGGTGAGGAGTGCTGCGCTGTAGAGATGGGGCATGAAGAATAGGCAGAGGATTACTGATGTCAGTCCGGCTTTATGGGGTGTGTCACGGATCCCTTCTCCGTCGTGTCACTTATTCATCACGTGCCCGCTCTCACACGTGACTTGGGGTTGTGCCTGCAAGGGTTAATCTATCTCCCCACTCTCAGTCCAGCATTCAACCTCTGTCCTATGCTGTAATGGGAGCATAAATCACACACCGACCCAGGCCACACACCCGCTCATACACGCTGCCACCACTCATCGAATACACGGGCGATGAGTCCCAGAGCTAATAATACTAATAAAAATATGTCTATCACTCATAAGGCTCACACACCTTAGGATATGGATTCTTTTAGAACATTCAAGGTTCAACTTGTTAAAGTTTTATACTTTAATAACAAAAGGTTCAATGTTTACAATAAGGACAAGGTATAAAAATATGATAATAAAAAGACATACAACTATGCAAAACAGTATCAAAATAAACAGGAGAAACTTACAGAAGTTATCTAACTGGTAGTTGCCTTCTGCTCCCTGGGGGTAGGACGAATGTAGATTGGATCACATCAGCTTCTCAGGCTGCCCCCATCATGTGAACACAATTCTCTGTCTGCAGCCTAAATTTATAACTTTGGTCTGGAGGTCAGGTTTCTAGACCGGCCCCTCAGGTTAATATCATAATTGCTGGCTTGTTGATTGGCCATGGCCGCTCTGCTAATGAATATATATTATTTTCCTCTTGAGACACTTGTGACCAGGTTCCCAGGAATAGATCCCCTCAGGCCACAATTAGCATCTCCCCTCCAAGCGCTAGGAGGTGCCAAATGTTACCTTCTTCTTGGCCCTAGCTAGACCTCCTGGTAGATATGGGGACACAATGTCTACTAGTCCCAAGGAAGTACCTGTTAACACCTAGGTGCGACTTGCCTTCAGGACAGATGTTACATTATCACTAGTCACACATATAACCCTAGACATAGGCCACTACACACATATAGATATATATACACATATTTCACCACACCTCCCTCCTTATGAACGTGCATGGGGGTTGACTTACAGGTCAGCTCCCGAGCACGTATCTGGTTCTGCCCCATCTTGGCGAGAAAGGCCATCAGCATTGCCATGATCAACGCCCTTCTTATGCTGAATTGTGAAATCATATTGCGGAAGTATCAGACTCCATCTCAGCAATTTCCCATTGTCCCCAACTATTCTGTTGAGCCAACTCAATGGGTTATGATCTGTGATCACGGTGAAGTTGCGCCCATAGAGGTATGGTTGCAGCTTCTGCAGAGCCCACACAATTGCCAAACATTCTTTTTCAATGGTGGCATAAGCCACTTCTCTGGGCAGGAGTTTGCTGCTTAGGTACAGAATTGGGTGTTCCTCTCCTTGATGGTTCACCTGGCTGAGAACTGCACCTAGCCCATAGGTGCTGGCATCTGTCTGCACTACAAACCGGCGAGTGAAATCTGGGGCCTGCAGGATGGGTGAACTAACCAATACCGACTTTAGGGCAGAAAATGATTCTTCACACTGAGGACTCCAGGATACAATTTTAGGAAGTCTCTTCCTGGTCAGATCAGTTAACGGTTTGGCCAGAGCACTGTAGTTTGGTACAAACCCCCTATAGTACCCAGCCGTACCCAGGAAGGACAGTACCTGCTTCTTAGTTTGTGGGGTGGCCCAGGCTGTAATGGCTTCTACCTTCCCTGGCTCAGGTTTTAGCAGTCCTCCCCCCACCCAGTGTCCCAGGTATTGTACTTCCCGCATGGCTACCTGACACTTCCCTGGCTTAACAGTAAAGGTACCGTTACACTAAATGATTTACCAACGATCACGACCAGCGATACGACCTGGCTGTGATCGTTGGTAAGTCGTTGTGTGGCCGCTGGAGAGCTGTCACACAGACAGCTCTCCAGCGACCAACGATTCTGAAGTCCCTGGGTAACCAGGGTAAACATCGGGTTACTAAGCGCAGGGCCGCGCTTAGTAACCCGATGTTTACCCTGGTTACCATTGTAAATGTAAAAAAAAAAAAACAGTACATACTTACATTCCGGTGTCTGTCACGTCCCTTCGCCTTCAGCTTACCGCACTGTGTCAGTGCCGGCTGTAAAGCACAGCACAGCAGTGACGTCACCGCTGTGCTCTGCTTTTACTTTACGGCCGGCGCTCACAGTCAGTGCGGGAAGCTGACGGCGAGGGACGTGACAGACACCGGAATGTAAGTATGTACTGTTTTTTTTTTTTAAATTTACAATGGTAACCAGGGTAAACATCGGGTTACTAAGCGCAGCCCTGCGCTTAGTAACCCGATGTTTACCCTGGTTACAAGCGAACACATCGCTGGATCGGTGTCACACACACCGATCCAGCGATGACAGCGGGTGATCCAGCGATGAAATAAAGTTCTGGACTTCTAGCTCCGACCAGCGATGTCACAGCAGGATCCTGATCGCTGCTGCGTGTCAAACACAACGAGATCGCTATCCAGGATGCTGCAACGTCACGGATCGTCGTCGTTCTCGTTCAAAAGTTGCTCAGTGTGACGGTACCCTAAGACCTGCAGTTTTAAGCTTTTGCAACACCTGAGAAAGATGTACGAGGTGTTCCTCCCAAGAATCACTAAAGATGGCTATATCATCAAGATAAGCGACGGCAAAACCATCACATCCTTCCAATAAGTGATTGACCAACCTCTGGAAGGTCGCAGGGGCATTCTTCATACCAAAGGGCATCACCAGAAACTCAAACAGCCCGAATGGTGTTATAAAGGCAGACCTCTCCTGAGCTTCTCTGGTCAAGGGTATCTGCCAGTATCCCCTACTCAGGTCCATGATGGTAAGGTACGATGCTTTAGCTAGCTGCTCTATCAGCTCATCTATCCTCGGCATGGGTGTTGTGATTTTGCTTTTTGCTCCCTCTAGTGGTCATTAGTGATTTGACTCTGGAGCGTCTGTCTTTTCCTATATCCTCACCTGGGCCGTTAGTTCAGGGGCGTTGCTATATAAGCTCCCTGGACCTTCAGTTCAATGCCTGGCATCGTTGAAATC
The DNA here is from genome assembly GCF_051348905.1 of Ranitomeya variabilis. Taxonomy (NCBI): domain Eukaryota; kingdom Metazoa; phylum Chordata; class Amphibia; order Anura; family Dendrobatidae; genus Ranitomeya; species Ranitomeya variabilis. The sequence continues at coordinate 419,261,685 of NC_135233.1, forward strand.
AGAGCTAATCTGTTGTGCTCTTGTCCTCTGATCCTGGTTCCTGTTTTTCAAGCTAAGTCTGCTTCTTTGCTTTTTGCTTTTGTTTTGTTTGGTATTTTTGTCCAGCTTGTTCCTATCTGTATCCTGACCTTTGCTGGAAGCTCTAGGGGGCTGGTGTTCTCCCCCCGGACCGTTAGACGGTTCGGGGGTTCTTGAATCTCCAGCGTGGATTTTTATAGGGTTTTTGTTGACCAGATAAGTTATCTTGCTATATTCTGCTATTAGTAAGCTGGCCTCTCTTTGCTGAACCTGGTTCATTTCTGTGTTTGTCATTTCCTCTTACCTCACTGTTATTATTTGTGGGGGGCTTGTATCTTGCTTTGGGGTCCCTTTCTCTGGAGGCAAGAGAGGTCTTTGTTTTCTTCTCCTAGGGGTAGTTAGATTCTCCGGCTGGCGCTAGTCATCTAGCGATCACCGTAGGCATGATCCCCGGCTACTTCTAGTGTTGGCGTTAGGAGTAGCTATTTGGTCAACCCAGTTACCACAGCCCTATGAGCTGGATTTTTGTATCTTGCAGACTTACACGTTCCTCTGAGACCCTGTCCACTGGGGTCATAACAGTATGCCAGGCCAGTATTAAATGTTTAATGCATTGCAGAAGTGGGATTATAAGAAAGAAAATTTTGAGTTTTTTTTTCCCTCTCTCATTTTTTTTTTCTTTTTCTTTTCCCCTTTACCTCAGAGTGGCTTAAGCTTGCTGCAGACATGAATGTCCAGACCTTGATTACAAGTGTGGACCAGCTTGCCGCTCGTGTGCAGGGCATACAAGATTATGTTACCAGAAATCCTAGGTCTGAACCCAAGATTCCGATTCCTGAACTGTTTTCAGGAGACCGATTTAAGTTTAGGAATTTCAGGAATAATTGTAAATTATTTTTGTCCCTGAAACCTTGTTCGTCTGGAGACTCTGCTCAACAAGTAAAAATTGTTATTTCATTCTTACGGGGTGACCCTCAGGATTGGGCTTTTTCGTTGGCGCCAGGAGATCCGGCATTGGCTGATATTGATGCGTTTTTTCTGGCGCTCGGTTTACTTTATGAGGAACCCAATCTTGAGATTCAGGCAGAGAAAGCCTTGCTGGCTATGTCTCAGGGCCAGGACGAGGCTGAGGTGTATTGCCAAAAATTTCGGAAATGGTCCGTGCTGACACATTGGAACGAGTGTGCACTGGCCGCTGATTTTAGAAATGGCCTTTCTGAGGCCATTAAGAATGTTATGGTGGGTTTTCCCATTCCCACAGGTCTGAATGATACCATGTCCCTGGCTATTCAAATTGACCGGCGGTTGCGGGAGCGCAAAACCGCAAATTCCCTCATGTTGTTGTCTGAACAGACACCTGATGTGATGCAATGTGATAGAAAAACCGCAAATTCCCTCATGGTGTTGTCTGAACGGACACCTGATTTGATGCAATGTGATAGAATCCTGACTAGAAATGAGAGGAAAATTCATAGACACCGGAATGGCTTGTGCTACTACTGTGGTGATTCTATACATGTTATCTCAGCATGCTCTAAACGTATATCTAAGGTTGTTAGTCCTGTCACCGTTGGTAATTTGCATCCTAAGTTTATTCTGTCTGTAACTTTGATTTGCTCACTGTCATCTTATCCTGTCATGGCGTTTGTAGATTCGGGTGCTGCCCTGAGTCTTATGGATCTCTCATTTGCTAAGCGCTGTGGTTTTATTCTTGAACCATTAGAAAATCCTATCCCTCTTAGGGGTATTGATGCTACGCCATTGGCAGAAAATAAGCCGCAGTATTGGACACAGGTTACCATGTGCATGACTCCTGAACACCGCGAGGTGATACGTTTTCTCGTTCTACATAAAATGCATGATTTGGTTGTTTTGGGGCTGCCATGGTTACAGACCCATAATCCAGTCCTTGACTGGAAGGCTATGTCAGTGTCTAGTTGGGGCTGTCGTGGTATTCATGAGGATTCCCTGCCTGTGTCTATTGCTTCTTCTACGCCTTCGGAAGTTCCGGAGTACTTGTCTGATTATCAGGATGTCTTTAGCGAGTCCAGGTCCAGTGCATTGCCTCCTCATAGGGAATGTGACTGTGCAATAGATTTGATTCCAGGCAGTAAATTTCCTAAGGGAAGACTGTTTAATCTGTCGATACCTGAACATACCGCTATGCGTTCATATATCAAGGAGTCTCTGGAGAAAGGACACATCCGTCCGTCTTCTTCCCCTCTTGGTGCGGGATTCTTTTTTGTGGCTAAAAAGGACGGATCTTTGAGGCCTTGTATTGACTATCGGCTTTTAAATAAGATCACTGTCAAATTTCAGTATCCTTTGCCGCTGTTGTCTGACTTGTTTGCCCGGATTAAAGGTGCCAAGTGGTTTACCAAGATAGACCTTCGTGGTGCGTACAACCTTGTGCGCATTAAGCAAGGGGATGAATGGAAAACCGCATTCAATACGCCCGAAGGTCATTTTGAGTACTTGGTGATGCCTTTTGGGCTCTCTAATGCCCCTTCAGTTTTTCAGTCCTTTATGCATGACATTTTCCGGAACTATCTGGATAAATTTCTGATCGTTTATCTGGATGATATTCTGTTTTTTTCTGATAATTGGGACTCGCATGTGGAGCAGGTCAGGATGGTCTTTAAAATTTTGCGTGAAAATTCTTTGTTTGTCAAGGGCTCAAAGTGTCTTTTTGGTGTACAGAAGGTTCCCTTTTTGGGGTTCATTTTTTCCCCTTCTGCTGTGGAGATGGACCCAGTCAAGGTCCGAGCTATTCTTGATTGGACTCAGCCCTCGTCAGTTAAGAGTCTTCAGAAGTTCTTGGGTTTCGCTAACTTCTACCGTCGTTTTATCGCTAACTTTTCTAGCATTGTGAAACCTTTGATGGATATGACCAAGAAGGGCTCCGATGTGGTTAATTGGGCTCCTGCTGCCGTGGAGGCTTTCCAGGAGTTGAAACGTCGGTTTACTTCGGCGCCTGTTTTGTGCCAGCCTGATGTCTCGCTTCCCTTTCAAGTTGAGGTGGATGCTTCAGAGATTGGAGCAGGGGCCGTTTTGTCGCAGAGAGGCCCTGGTTGCTCTGTTATGAGACCTTGCGCCTTTTTCTCTAGGAAGTTTTCGCCTGCGGAGCGAAATTATGATGTGGGCAATCGGGAGTTGTTGGCCATGAAATGGGCATTTGAGGAGTGGCGTCATTGGCTCGAGGGTGCTAAGCATCGTGTGGTGGTCTTGACTGATCACAAAAATCTGATGTATCTCGAGTCTGCTAAACGCCTGAATCCTAGACAGGCCCGCTGGTCATTGTTTTTCTCCCGATTTGACTTTGTTGTCTCGTATTTACCAGGTTCAAAGAATGTGAAGGCCGATGCTCTTTCCAGGAGCTTTGTGCCTGATGCTCCTGGAGTCGCTGAACCTGTTGGTATTCTTAAGGATGGTATTATCTTGTCAGCTATTTCTCCTGATCTGCGACGTGTGTTGCAGAGATTTCAGGCTGATAGGCCTGATTCTTGTCCACCTGACAGACTGTTTGTGCCTGATAAGTGGACCAGCAGAGTCATTTCCGAGGTTCATTCCTCGGTGTTGGCAGGTCACCCAGGAATTTTTGGCACCAGAGATCTGGTGGCCAGATCCTTTTGGTGGCCTTCCTTGTCTAGGGATGTGCGGTCATTTGTACAGTCCTGTGGGACTTGTGCTCGAGCTAAGCCTTGCTGTTCTCGTGCCAGCGGGTTGCTCTTGCCCTTGCCTGTCCCTAAGAGACCTTGGACACATATCTCCATGGATTTCATTTCTGATCTTCCAGTGTCTCAGGGCATGTCTGTTATCTGGGTGATATGTGATCGCTTCTCCAAGATGGTCCATTTGGTTCCTTTGCCTAAACTGCCTTCCTCTTCCGATCTGGTTCCTGTGTTTTTCCAGAACGTGGTTCGTTTGCACGGCATCCCTGAGAATATTGTGTCAGACAGAGGATCCCAGTTCGTTTCCAGATTCTGGCGATCCTTTTGTAGTAGGATGGGCATTGACTTGTCGTTTTCGTCTGCTTTCCATCCTCAGACTAATGGACAGACGGAGCGAACTAATCAGACTTTGGAGGCTTATTTGAGGTGTTTTGTCTCTGCTGATCAGGACGATTGGGTGACCTTCTTGCCGTTAGCTGAGTTTGCCCTTAATAATCGGGCTAGTTCCGCCACCTTGGTTTCGCCGTTTTTCTGCAACTCTGGTTTCCACCCTCGTTTTTCTTCGGGTCATGTGGAACCTTCTGACTGCCCTGGGGTGGATTCTGTGGTGGATAGGTTGCAGCGGATCTGGAATCTTGTGGTGGACAACTTGAAGTTGTCACAGGAGAGGGCTCAGCGCTTTGCCAACCGCCGCCGCGGTGTGGGTCCCCGACTACGTGTTGGGGATTTGGTGTGGCTTTCTTCCCGCTTTGTTCCTATGAAGGTTTCCTCTCACAAATTTAAACCTCGTTTTATTGGTCCTTACAAGATATTGGAAATTCTTAATCCTGTATCCTTTCGCCTGGATCTACCTGTGTCGTTTGCTATCCACAACGTGTTTCATAGGTCCTTGTTGCGGCGGTACGTTGTGCCTGTGGTTCCTTCTGCTGAGCCTCCTGCTCCGGTGTTGGTTGAGGGCGAGTTGGAGTACGTGGTGGAGAAGATCTTGGATTCTCGTCTCTCCAGGCGGAGGCTTCAGTACCTGGTCAAGTGGAAGGGCTATGGTCAGGAAGATAATTCCTGGGTGGTCGCCTCTGATGTTCATGCGGCCGATTTAGTTCGTGCCTTTCACGCCGCTCATCCTGATCGCCCTGGTGGTCGTGGTGAGGGTTCGGTGACCCCTCACTAAGGGGGGGGTACTGTTGTGATTTTGCTTTTTGCTCCCTCTAGTGGTCATTAGTGATTTGACTCTGGAGCGTCTGTCTTTTCCTATATCCTCACCTGGGCCGTTAGTTCAGGGGCGTTGCTATATAAGCTCCCTGGACCTTCAGTTCAATGCCTGGCATCGTTGAAATCAGAGCTAATCTGTTGTGCTCTTGTCCTCTGATCCTGGTTCCTGTTTTTCAAGCTAAGTCTGCTTCTTTGCTTTTTGCTTTTGTTTTGTTTGGTATTTTTGTCCAGCTTGTTCCTATCTGTATCCTGACCTTTGCTGGAAGCTCTAGGGGGCTGGTGTTCTCCCCCCGGACCGTTAGACGGTTCGGGGGTTCTTGAATCTCCAGCGTGGATTTTTATAGGGTTTTTGTTGACCAGATAAGTTATCTTGCTATATTCTGCTATTAGTAAGCTGGCCTCTCTTTGCTGAACCTGGTTCATTTCTGTGTTTGTCATTTCCTCTTACCTCACTGTTATTATTTGTGGGGGGCTTGTATCTTGCTTTGGGGTCCCTTTCTCTGGAGGCAAGAGAGGTCTTTGTTTTCTTCTCCTAGGGGTAGTTAGATTCTCCGGCTGGCGCTAGTCATCTAGCGATCACCGTAGGCATGATCCCCGGCTACTTCTAGTGTTGGCGTTAGGAGTAGCTATTTGGTCAATCCAGTTACCACAGCCCTATGAGCTGGATTTTTGTATCTTGCAGACTTACACGTTCCTCTGAGACCCTGTCCACTGGGGTCATAACACATGGGGTAGACCTCACATGTAGTCAGTACATTTAATTTCCTGTAGTCTACACAGAACTGGGTAGTACGGTCCTTTTTTGGGACAAGAACCACAGGCGAGGCCCAGGCACTCTGGGATTTTTATATCACCTTGAGTTTCAGCATCTCCTCTACCTGTTCCCTCATGTGTGCCTTCACCTCTGCTGACACACGGTATGCAGACTGCCGTACTGGGGGATTAGTACCAGTGTCCACATGGTGAGCTGCTAAGTGTGTCCTCCCAGGCTCCCCTGTGAAGACTTCGGTGAACTTGCTGAGCGCCACCATCAGCTCAGACCTCTGACTGAGGGATAGCTCAGGGTTAAACTCTGCTGACTCCAGGGACTCCACGCACTGAGTCCCGGCCCCCACATCCAGTAACAGATCAGCCTCACCCTCTTCAGGCAGGCTACAGACAGGTAAGACACAGGCCTCCCTGGCATGATGAGCCTTCAACATATTTACATGAAACACTTTCTGACGCTTTGCATGCTCATCTAGTGTCACCACATAATTAACATCATTCAGCCGCTTATGTACAGTATATGGTCCCTCCCATGTGGCCTTTTAATTTATTCTGTAACATAGGGACCAACACCCAAACTTTCTGCCCTTCCTCGTAGGCCCTCAGTCTGGCATTACGGTCGTACCAGACCTTCTGGTTGATTTGGGCCTGGGTCACGTTCTCATGGGCCAGGTTGCTCAGTTTTTGCATTCTCTCTCTGAGCCGCAGTACATATTCGACCACTGAGACTCCAGTAGTTCTGGGGTCATCCTCCCAACAGTCCTTAATCAAATCAAGTGGCCCCCTGACCCTCCTCCCTTAAACCAGTTCAAAGGGGGAGAATCCAGTAGACGCCTGGGGTACCTCTCTGTAGGCAAACAACAGATGGGGGAGGTACCGCTCCCAGTCTCTCCCTTCAGTCTCCACCAGCATTTTGAGCATTTGCTTTAATGTTCCATTAAAACACTCGCAGAGTCCGTTGGTCTGGGGATGATAGGCGCTGGCCACAAAATGCTGTACTTGTATTCTTTCACAGAGGCTTTCCATCAGATCAGACATGAACTGGGTTCCCTGATCGGTCAACACTTCCCTGGGGAAACCCACACGAGAGAACACAGTCAGTAAAGCATCTGCCACTTTGTCTGCTCGGATGGAGGATAGTGCCACATCTTCCGGGTATCGTGTAGCATAGTCCACCACTGTGAGAATGTACTTTTTCCCAGAGCTGCTAGGGATTGCAAGTGACCCTATGATATCCACAGCCACTTGCTGGAAAGGTTCATCGATCACAGGCAGTGGTATCAATGGAGCTTTCTGTATATTCCCGGACTTCCCAACTGTCTGACAAACTACACATGATCGGCAGTAATTGGCAATATCTGTCCCGATCTTGGGCCAATAGAAGTTATGTGTCAGGCGAGCTTTAGTCTTTTGTATTCCAAGGTGTCCGGCCAAAGGAATTTCATGGGCAATCCTCTATAATTGTTCCCTAAATGGATAAGGGACGATCAGCCGCCGTTCATAGTCCCAAGATTCTGTAGTATCCCTGGGGATAGTCTCTGTATACAGTCTGCCCTGGTCCCAGTATACTCACTCTTTGTCAGAAGCAGCAGAGGGTCGGTCTGCAAGATATCTGAGCTCCTCCAGACTGAAATCTGTCTGCAGGGCCTCCTGGAAGCTCTGACGGTCAGCCTGCAGGCCCTGGCCTAGTGTGACTGCCAGGCCCTTGTTATGATCTGGTGGCCTAAGAGCAGCATGAGACGTACTCTGGAGAAGGTGGTACCTGTACTGACCGCAGACCCTGAACTTAACACCGCAACTAGAAGTAGCCGTGGAATGTACCTATCACTCCCTAGACATCTCGACACAGCCGGACGACTAATTACCCCTAGAGATAGAAAAGGGAAAACTATCTTGCCTCAGAGAAAATCCCCAAAGGATAGACAGCCCCCCACAAATATTGACTGTGAGAGGAGAGGGAAAAAAACATACACAGACTGAAATCAGAATTTAGCAAAGGAGGCCACTTCTAGCCAAATAGAAAGGATAGGACAGAGTACTATGCGGTCAGTATTAAAACACTAGAAAATATCCACCACAGAAAATACAAAATCTCCACAGCTAACTAAAGATATGGAGGGTATATCTGCATCTCCAGAGATACCAGCTTGGCTAAACAAATCCTTATACAGACCAAGCTGGACAAGACAAAAACATGGAAAAGAACTGAACAATAAGGCCACAGCATGTGGACAGCAAAAATCAAGGCCAGAACTTATCTTTGTTGAAATGAACAGCAAAGCAGGAGAGACCAGGCAGGGATGTTAATCCTCCAGGAACAATGGACAACTGGCACTGACTAAAGGGTCAAGCAAGATTAAATAGCCCAGTCAGAATTGCAAAAAGTGAACACACCTGATAAATGCTGCGATTCAGAGACAGCAGTGCTACCACTTATAACCACCGGAGGGAGCCCAAGAGCAGAATTCACAACAGTACCCCCCTCTTGAGGAGGGGTCACCGAACCCTCACCAGAGCCCCCAGGCCGATCCGGACGAGCCAAATGAAAGGCACGAACCAAATCCTCAGCATGAACATCGGAGGCAACAATCCAAGAATTATCCTCCTGGCCATAACCCTTCCATTTGACAAGATACTGAAGCCTCCACCTCGAAAAACGAGAATCCAAAATCTTCTCAACCACATACTCCAACTCCCCATCAATCAACACCGGGGCAGGAGGATCAACAAAGGGAACAACGGGCACCACATATTTCCGCAACAAAGATCTATGAAAAACTTTATGGATGGAAAAAGAGGCTGGAAGGGCCAAACGAAAAGACACTGGATTGATAATCTCAGAAATCCTATAAGGGCCAATAAACTGAGGCTTAAACTTAGGGGAAGAAACCTTCATAGGAACATGACGGGAAGACAACCAGACCAAATCCCCAACCCGAAGCCGGGAACCAACATACCGACGACGGTTAGCAAAACGCTGAGCCCCCACCTGAGACAACACCAAATTGTCAACAACATGAGCCCAAATTTGCTGCAACCTGTCAACCACAGAGTCCACCCCAGGACAATCAGAAGGCTCAACCTGCCCTGAAGAAAAACGAGGATGAAAACCAGAGTTACAAAAGAAGGGTAAAACTAAGGTAGCAGAACTAGCCCGATTATTAAGGGCAAACTCGGCCAATTGCAAGAAAGCCACCCAATCATCCTGATCAGCAGACACAAAGCATTTCAAATAAGTTTCCAAAGTCTGATTAGTTCGCTCGGTTTGGCCATTTGTCTGAGGATGAAACGCGGAAGAAAAAGACAAATCAATGCCCAGCCTAGCACCAAAGGCCCGCCAAAACCTAGAAACAAACTGGGAACCTCTATCGGACACAATATTCTCCGGAATGCCATGCAAATGAACCACATGCTGAAAAAACAACGGAACCAAATCAGAAGAGGAAGGCAACTTAGGCAAAGGTACCAAATGAACCATCTTAGAAAACCGGTCACAAACCACCCAGATAACCGACATCCTCTGGGAAACCGGAAGATCCGAAATAAAATCCATAGAAATATGCGTCCAAGGCCTCTCAGGGACCGGCAAAGGCAAAAGCAACCCACTAGTGCGGGAACAGCAAGGCTTGGCCCGCGCACAAGTCCCACAGGACTGCACAAAAGAACGCACATCTCGTGACAAAGAAGGCCACCAAAAGGACCTACCAACCAAATCTCTGGTTCCAAAAATCCCAGGATGACCAGCCAACACAGAACAATGAACCTCCGAAATCACTTTACTAGTCCATCTGTCAGGAACAAACAGTTTCCCCACTGGACAGCGGTCAGGTTTATCAGCCTGAAATTCCTGAAGAACCCGTCGTAAATCAGGGGAGATGGCAGAAAGAATCACCCCTTCCTTCAGAATGCCGACCGGCTCAAGGACCCCAGGAGAATCAGGCAAAAAGCTCCTAGAGAGGGCATCAGCCTTAACATTCTTAGAACCCGGAAGATACGAGACCACAAAATCAAAACGGGAGAAAAACAGGGACCATCGGGCCTGTCTAGGATTCAGCCGTTTGGCAGACTCGAGGTAAATCAGATTCTTATGATCGGTCAAGACCACAATACGGTGCTTAGCCTCCTCAAGCCAATGTCGCCACTCCTCAAATGCCCACTTCATAGCCAACAACTCACGATTGCCGACATCATAATTGCGTTCCGCAGGTGAAAACTTTCGAGAAAAGAAGGCACACGGTTTCATCAAGGAACCATCAGAATTCTTCTGAGACAAAACGGCCCCTGCCCCAATCTCAGAAGCGTCAACCTCAACCTGAAAAGGAAGAGAAACATCCGGCTGACGCAACACAGGGGCAGAAGTATATTGGCGTTTAAGCTCCTGAAAGGAAGAAACAGCCGCAGAGGGCCAATTCGTCACATCAGGGCCTTTCTTCGTCAAATCGGTCAGGGGTTTAACCACACTGGAGAAGTTGGCAATGAAACGGCGATAAAAATTAGCAAAGCCCCAAAATTTCTGAAGGCTCTTCACGGATGTGGGCTGGATCCAATCATGAATGGCCTGAACCTTAACCGGATCCATTTCTATAGATGAGGGAGAAAAAATGAAGCCCAAAAAAGAAATCTTCTGTACTCCAAAGAGGCACTTAGACCCCTTCACAAACAAGGCATTATCACGAAGGATCTGAAATACCATCCTGACTTGTTTCACATTAGACTCCCAATCATCTGAAAAAATCAAAATATCATCCAATATTACAATCATGAATTTATCAAGATAATTCCCGAAATATATCATGCATGAAGGACTGAAACACAGATGGAGCATTAGAGAGTCCGAATGGCATCACAAAGTATTCAAAATGACCTTCGGGCGTATTAAACGCAGTTTTCCATTCGTCACCCTGCTTAATACGAACAAGATTATATGCCTCTCGAAGGTCAATCTTAGTAAACCAACTAGCCCCCTTAATCCTAGCAAACAGATCAGAAAGCAAAGGCAAAGGGTATTGGAATTTGACCGTGATCTTATTCAAGAAGCGATAATCAATACAGGGTCTCAAGGAGCCATCTTTTTTGGCAACAAAAAAAAACCCTGCTCCCAATGGTGAAGAAGATGGCCGAATATGCCCCTTCTCCAAGGACTCCTTAACATAGCTCTGCATGGCGGTATGTTCTGGCACAGACAGGTTGAAAAGTCGGCCCTTAGGGAACTTACAGCCTGGAATCAAGTCAATAGCACAATCACAGTCCCTATGCGGTGGAAGGGAACTGGACTTGGGCTCATTGAATACATCCTGGAAATCTGACAAAAACTCAGGAATTTCAGAAGAGGGGGAGGAGGCAATTGACATCAAAGGAATGTCACCATGAACCCCCTGACAACCCCAACTAGTCACAGACATAGATTTCCAATCTAATACCGGATTATGCACCTGTAACCATGGGAAACCCAGCACAATAGCATCATGCAAATTATGCAACACCAGAAAACGACAATCTTCCTGATGGGCTAGCGCCATGCACATGGTCAGCTGTGTCCAAAACTGAGGTTTATTTTTAGCCAACGGTGTAGCATCAATGCCCCTCAAAGGAATAGGACTCTGCAAAGGCTGCAAGGGGAAACCACAACGTCTGGCAAAGTCCATTACGTTTAGAGCGGCGCCTGAATCCACAAATGCCATGACAGAAAATGACGATAATGAGCAGATCAGGGTCACAGATAACAGAAATTTAGGTTGTACAGTACTGATGGTAACAGAACTAGCGATTCTCTTGGTACGCTTAGGGCAATCAGAAATAACATGAGCAGAATCGCCGCAGTAAAAACACAACCTATTCTGACGTCTGAATCCTTGTCGTTCAGCTCTAGACACAATCCTATCACACTGCATAGGCTCAGGACTCCGCTCAGAAGACAATGCCATAGTGTGCACAACTCTGCGCTCACGCAAGCGCCGTTCAATCTGAATGGCCAGAGACATAGAATCACTCAGACCAGTAGGCGTGGGGAACCCCAGCATAACATCTTTAACGGATTTAGAAAGACCCTTTCTGAAAATTGCCGCCAAGGCATCCTCATTCCATTTAGTCAGTACAGACCATTTTCTAAATTTCTGGCAATATGATTCTGCCGCTTCTTGACCCTGACACAGGGCCAACAAGGTCTTCTCAGCATGATCCACTGAATTAGGTTCATCATACAATAACCCAAGCGCCTGAAAAAAGGTGTCTACATTAAGCAACGCCGGATTCCCAGGTTCCAGGCCAAATGTCCAATCCTGGGGGTCACCACGCAGCAGAGATATAACAATTTTAACCTGCTGGATGGGATCACCAGAGGAACGGGGTTTCAGAGCAAAAAACAGTCCCCAAGAAACAAATCAGGAGTTGGAATTCTAGGCTCTAAAACCAGAGTCTGAACGATATAATCGGAAATACCCTGTACTCTAGCAGCAAGTTGATCCACACGAGAAGCCAATCCCTGAACATCCATACCAGCGCCGAACTCCTGAGCCACCCAGAGGTAAAGAGGGAAAAAAAAAAAAAACACAACAGACTACAAAAAAAAAAATGGCTCAGCACTTTCCTTCCCTTCTTCTGAGATGCGGTTAACTCATTGTTGGCCAGTTGTACTGTTATGATCTGGTGGCCTAAGAGCAGCATGAGACGTACTCTGGAGAAGGTGGTACCTGTACTGACCGCAGACCCTGAACTTAACACCGCAACTAGAAGTAGCCGTGGAATGTACCTATCACTCCCTAGACATCTCGACACAGCCGAAGGACTAATTACCCCTAGAGATAGAAAAGGGAAAACTATCTTGCCTCAGAGAAAATTCCCAAAGGATAGACAGCCCCCCACAAATATTGACTGTGAGAGGAGAGGGAAAAAAACATACACAGACTGAAATCAGAATTTAGCAAAGGAGGCCACTTCTAGCCAAATAGAAAGGATAGGACAGAGTACTATGCGGTCAGTATTAAAACACTAGAAAATATCCACCACAGAAAATACAAAATCTCCACAGCTAACTAAAGATATGGAGGGTATATCTGCATCTCCAGAGATACCAGCTTGGCTAAACAAATCCTTATACAGACCAAGCTGGATAAGACAAAAACATGGAAAAGAACTGAACAATAAGGCCATAGCATGTGGACAGCAAAAATCAAGGTCAGAACCAGTCAGGATTGCAAAAACTTGACACACCTGATGAATGCTGCAATCCAGAGACAGCAGCACTACCACTTATAACCACCGGAGGGAGCCCAAGAGCAGAATTCACAACAGGCCCTGGTCTGAAGCTGAGTTTTCAGTGTCTGTTATCAGGGACCTTGGTGGGTCTGCCATGTATGGAGGCTCTGGGACCACAGTATGGGCCTCCGGTCCTGGCAGTTCTGCCTGAGACTCATCCTCTAATCTCTGGGCCTGAGTCTGAGCCACAGCCTGACTCCGGGTCACAGCTGCCACATACGTACAGTCCTGTGCATTGGGACATTTTCCCTCCTCGCATGGTATCTCAGCTGGGTCACTTTCTTCCACCTTCTCTGCATTATTTACTTGCAAGGGAGGAACATAGTGGGACACCATCCTCCCCAGGTCCGTGCCTAGCAACACATTGGTGGGAATAGCCTCTGATACTCCCACTTCCCTCAGTCCCTTCCCTGCTCCCCAGTCCAGGTGCACACGGGCCATGGGCACGGCAGGGCTGACCCCTCCTATCCCGGTTATAGACATAGTCTTTCCTGGTATGACATCGGCAGGGGTTATCATGGCTGGGCGCACCAGGGTCACCTCTGCCCCAGTGTCTCTGAGACCAATGGTGACTTTATTGCCAACAGTGACAGATTGACAGTTCTCATTAGCCCTTGCATCAGAGCCGGTTACAAAGAGGACAGACGGTGGGGGCACAGACGGCTTTGTGGTGGTAGTTGGGCGCTTCTCCCTATCAGGGCAGACAGCGCTAACATGTCCCACTTTGTTGCAGGAGAAGCAGCGGCGTGCATCACCTAAAGAATGTCTATTCCCCGGGGCCCCATAGAAGGTGGGCTTGAACAGCACTGGTGATCGGCCGGCAGAGGGAGAAGGCTTACCTCCCCTCCAGCTGAATCCCGATGGCTTCTGCACCTCAGGCATCCTGTTAGCCACATAGCAGTCCGCAATCCTTGCAGCCTGATCCGCAGTTTGTGGCTCCCGATCACACAAAAATTGTCGTACATCCGTGGGGCACATGTGAAGAAATTGATCCTTGACCATAAGATCCGTTAAGTCCTCAAAATTGTTAACAGAAAGTCCCCTAATCCATTGGTGGAACGTGGTCCTCAAGGTGCTCACAACATCCGCATAGCTGTCAGTTGATCCACGTTGTAGGTTCCGGAACTTTCTACGATACACTTCTGGCGTCAGGTTGTATTTCCTGATCAGGGGCTCTTTTATGGCCTCATAGTTCCTAACTAGCTCTGGTGGGAGGTCAGCAAAAATTTCCAGGGCTTTGCCTCTCAACCCTGGGGTTAGATAGTGTGCCCACTGCTCACGGGGTAGATGGTACTGCCTGCAAGTTTTTTCAAATCCCTGCAGGAAAGTATCTAAGTCCGTATCCTTCACAGGGAAGTTTTCTAGATGTGGTCTCCTTAGATTTATGTCCTGAGAGGGGGTTATCTGAGGACTGATACCCCGCTCTATTTGAGCCATCTGAAGCCAGAACGCTCTGTCCTCCCGGCGTTCTGCAGCCTCTCTCTCAGCCTGGTCCCGGCGTTCTGCAGCAGCAGCCTGGCGTTCTGCAGCCTCTCTCAGCCTGGCGTTCTGCAGCCTGTCGGTATTGTAGAATTATCTGCATGTGCAGATTGGGATCACTTGTTCCCAGCCATTGTAAGTCCATTTGTAAAGTACAGTCCATAGGCTCCTTAGCACTGGCATTTCCAACAGGTATCTCCGGTGCGAGAGCTGGCATTGCTGGGTCTCTCTGAGGTGGACTCTCTCCTTGGCCAGATGCTTCAGCACTTTGCTCCATGTCATGCTCAATCAAGGAACATATCAGCCGGTCCCTGGATCTGTCGGCTGTCTCTATTCCTCTCTGCTCACAGAGGCCGGTCAGAGCCTCTTTGCTCAGCTTCTTGTACTGGGCTGCCATATCGATGAACAGCCTTTGCCAAATAAAAGATAGAAAAGAAAAACGGGGAGGGGAAACTGTTTGCAAGTGTGTCTAAGTAAGCACTGAGTTGAACCTTGAAGAACTAGTGCACTCCTCGCAAGGATACCAATTCTTTAGTACAGGGAATAATTGCTTAAACCATGCACTAATGCTCTAATAGAAATAATTCTATCCCACCGCTCTGCCACCATTTGTCACGGATCCCTTCTCTGTGGTGTCACTTATTCGTCATGTGCCTGCGCTCACACATGACTTGGGGTTGTGCCTGCAAGGGTTAATTTATCTCCCCACTCTCAGTCCAGCATTCAACCTCTGTCCTATGCTGTAATGGGAACATAAATCACACACCGACCCAGGCCACACACCCGCTCATACACGCTGCCACCACTCATTGAATACACGGGCGATGAGTCCCAGAACTAATAATACTAATAAAAATATGTCTATCACTCATAAGGCTCACACACCTTAGGATATGGATTCTTTTAGAACATTCAAGGTTCAACTTGTTAAAGTTTTATACTTTAATAACAAAAGATGCAATGCTTCCAAAAGGAAAAGGTATAAAAATATGATAATAAAAAGACATACAACTATGCAAAACAGTATCAAAATAAACAGGAGAAACTTACAGAAGTTATCTAACTGGTAGTTGCCTTCTGCTCCCTGAGGGTAGGACGAATGTAGATTGGATCACATCAGCTTCTCAGGCTGCCCCCATCATGTGAACACAATTCTCTGTCTGCAGCCTAAATTTATAACTTTGGTCTGGAGGTCAGGTTTCTAGACCGGCCCCTCAGGTTAATATCATAATTGCTGGCTTGTTGATTGGCCACGGCCGCTCTACTAATGAATATATATTATTTTCCTCTTGAGACACTTGTGACCAGGTTCCCAGGAATAGATCCCCTCAGGCCACAATTAGCATCTCCCCTCCAAGCGCTAGGAGGTGCCAAATGTTACCTTCTTCTTGGCCCTAGCTAGACCTCCTGGTAGATATGGGGACACAATGTCTACTAGTCCCAAGGAAGTACCTGTTAACACCTAGGTGCGACTTGCCTTCAGGACAGAAGTTACATTATCACTAGTCACACATATAGCCCTAGACATATGTCACTACACAAATATAGATATATATACACATATTTCACCACAGGGTGTAAAATATTGGTGAGTGAGCAGCGCCGTGCTGTAAAGATGGGGCATGAAGGATAGGCAGAGGATTACTGATGTCAGCCTGGCTCTATGGGGTGTAGAATATTGGTGGGTGAGGAGTGCCGCACTGTAGAGATGGGGCATGAAGGATAGAAGGAGGATTACTGATGTGAGACCGGCTCTATGGGGTGTAGTATATTGGTGGATGAGGAGTGCCGCACTGTAGAGATGGGGCATGAAGGATAGACGGAGGATTGCTGATGTGAGACCGGCTCTATGGGGTGTAGAATATAGGTGGGTGAGGAGTGCCGTGCTGAAGAGATGGGGCATGAAGGATAGACGGAGGATTACTGATGTGAGACCGGCTCTATGGGGTGTAGAATATTGGTGGGTGAGGAGTGCCGCACTGTAGAGATGGGGCATGAAGGATAGACGGAGGATTGCTGATGTGAGACCGGCTCTATGAGGTGTAGAATATTGGTGGGTGAGGAGTGCCGCGCTGCAGCCAGATTTATACAGGAATAGTTCTCAGATGTTTATCCAGAGATAGAGATAATGGACTCAAGTGTGGCGAATAAACACTGAGGTCAGAATACATGATTTACCTAATAATCTTAAAAGGGTCTGAGAATGTAATTATCCACCCAGGGCCTCTCTGCCCGCAGCAGCCAAGCTACGGTCCCAGCCGTTAGCTCTACACTAACAAGACTCTTATCTATCAAACCAGTCAGGAGGTGGAAACTGGAGATGGGTCCATCCTCACGCCTCAGCATCAGCTCAGTATTATTGCTGACACCCCACCTGTGCATAAGTGTGCAGGGTTGTCAGCCCTGCCCCTGACATCACTGAGTACACTGATTGGTTGTCACTTCCCACTCCTGATGATGACATCATGGAATACAATGATTGGTTGTCACTCCCGCCTCCTGATGATGACATCACTGAATACAATGATTGGTTGTCACTCTCGCCTCCTGATGATGACATCACTGAATACAATGATTGGTTGTCACTCTCGCCTCCTGATGACATCACTGAATACAATGATTGGTTGTCACTCTCGCCTCCTAATGAATCACTGAATACAGTGATTGGTTGTCACACTCGCCTCCTGATGACATCACTGAATACAGTGATTGGTTGTCACTCTTGCTTCCTGATGACATCACTGAATACAATGATTGGTTGTCACTCCCCACTCCTGATGATGACATCACTGAATACAATGATTGGTTGTTACTCCCACCTCCTGATGATGACATCACTCAATACAATGATTGGTTGTCACTCCCCACTCCTGATGATGACATCACAGAATACAATGATTGGTTGTCACTCCCCACTCCTGGTGATGACATCACTGAATACAATGGTTGTTTGTCACTCCCGCCTCCTGATGATGACATCACGGAATACAATTAGTTGTTACTCCCGCCTCCTGATGATGACATCACGGAATACAATGATTGCTTGTCACTCCCCACTCCTGATGATGACATCACGGAATACAATGATTGGTTGTCACTCCCCATTCCTGATGATGACATCACTGAATACAATGGTTGGTTGTCACTCCCGCTTATCTTTATACTTGGCGATCCTGTAATTAATATCTGAAGGACTGATGATCTCGGCTCTTACTTTTTGCTCGTCCTACATGATTGTTCTTCCTTCCTCTAGCACACAGATGCTTCTATAGAGATAATGAGGTGTCAGGCGGTATACAGCATCTGACATCATATATTGTGTGCAGTAATGTCAGCGGGGTGGGTGCTCGCACTGACACCTTCTCTGGGTGCTCTAACCTTCCCCAATAAATGTGATCTTCATGGGTGAGATCTTGGCTCCTCCTGACACCTCATCAGGTTATATAACGTCAGCAGTAATAACCATGGCTCCGGCTGCCAGGAGGAAATTGTCTGCTCTGCTCATGAAGCTTGAATCACAAAAGTTTCCATGTTGTAGCTCTGTCTCTAAACTACTTTGAAGTTTAAGGGAAAACTTTAAATGAGTTCTCTAGGACTAACATTCTTAGCAATATCATGAATATCAGATTAATGGGGTCCACAACCTGCAGCCCATTGATTGGCTGATCACAGTGACTGGATATCAGTGATGTGCGGAGCGGACCACCACAGCACCGTGCCCTGAAGCTGCAGCTCAGCTCCTATTCATGTGACCGAGGGATAAAGTGCAGAACTCAGCAGCTGAAACTAAACAATGTACCATGCTGCCTTGTCCCTCTCCATCACATCATGTACATCCAGCTGACATCACCTGATCAGAGGGGGAAACAGGTGTCTGACCCCGGCTGATCAAATCAGGGGCAGACACTGACAGCTTGTGGCCCCTTTGCAAAAAATGTATTTGGGCCCCTGTCTTTTTATGGCAACCAAGCTAGAGATTAGTTATACTGTGTGTGTGTATATCTTACATAGTCTCTTCTTTATTAAACAGTGCCCTTGTGATGGTGTGATATGCTATGTGGGTATCATTTTTGTGTATATTTATATTTTACTTATTTTCATAGTGTTCTCTTGTAGGATGAGTTCTTATTTGCCATCTGATATTCTCCCCACAGTTCTGTATTGTTATCTCTCCACAGGGTCAGTGAATAATGTTGTTTGCTAATATGCTAATGCCATGTTGACCTAGCTTATTGAAACAATGAGCCCCTATGACCCACCCCCTAACCTGTGAATAAGGAGAGGGACTTGTAAATATCAGGGAGGTGAGACAGAGATCAGATCCGGTGTGGGACCATGATGTGAAGACAGCATATCAGAGAGAGAGAAAGAAGGGAATATGGACTGTTATCCTCTGTGCTGGATTGTTGGACTTTTATTCTGTAACTGAACTGCATTCGTGTTCTGGAATATTTTATCCTTTGTGTGGTGGATCGTATATGGTCCTTTCGTACTTTTACCTAAATAAAGGTCTTGGGATTGTTCACTCTTCGCTGGCTCTGTTGATTGTGTGGTACCGGAGAAGTAATCTGTGACAACTGGTGGCAAGCAGCGGGATCAACAGAGCGTAACCTAATGGAGAACCACCCACAGAGTGAGTACAGAAATTGGACTGTATCCAGTTTACAGGAGAGAGCCAGAGACCTGGGCCTGAACTACCAGGGACTGGCTAAAGAGGCCTTAATTGATCTACTGGTGGGTGCTAGTCAGACCACCTACTCCCATATGTCTGAAGGATGAGCACTGGAGACGAGGACCCCCACCCCAAAAAGCCAGTGGGTGGTGTGGTACAAAGAAGAGATGGCGGTTCTGGGCCCAGGCATCTCTCAGGAGTATAAGGAGGAGGCTGCCCGCCGGGCACAGTGGAGGCAAGAAGCAATGGAGCTTGAAAGAGGGAGTAACGCAATGTGGAATGTAAACCCAACGATCCGGGAGCCTGTACGGATCACCCAGAGTTTAAGCCATTTGATGAGGCTTCCGGAGATGTGGAGGGGTTCTTCAAGGACTTTGAGCAGCGGTGTGCTGTGATGGAGGTGCCCCACTCTGGCTGCATGCGTTTGTTAGTGGGACTCCTGAACGGTAGCCTGGCGGAGGCTTACCGAACCATTGACTCACAGCGGAATCGGGATTATAACTGTAATAGAGTGCAGGGTTGCGTATGTCACCACGGAACAGACAGACCAACTGTTGAAGGGGATTTATTAACAGGGGTAAAATTCTCCTTGCAGGGAGTAAACAGGGGGTTAATAGAGTAAATCAATAGTAAACAGTTAAACGGAAACAAAAGGGTTAACGAGTGTTCTTGTAACTTATCAGTCCAGGGAGGTCCTGACTGAAGGGTCCTTATTCCAATGTGGGTACAGTCACCAGCAGCACTTGAAGAGTCTGAAATCTTTCCTGTCTTTTGAGAACTGGAGACTCCGGGGTTAAACTTTTGCAGCCTGTTCTTCTCAAAGTGAAACTGGAACAAGGAAATAGCACAGTCTCCGTCGCTGCTGCAAGAGCCTCTGTGCACCAGGCTGACAGTCTCTCTGTAGTAACGATGTCACACACACACTGGGCAGTTACTTATCACACTCAGGGATCTGTGCTTGTCACTGCGGTCACCAGGGCTGCACTGAGTCACTGTCTCTGCACTGTCAGGGGAAGAGTCTTCTCAGATTATGGAGGCTTCCAAGTCCCCACTCTCACTCCAGCCTTAGTGCCCTCACGGGGAGCACTCTGTCATGGGGAGCGCGGCGCTGCAGCCTTCTTTCTCTCTGGCACGCTGTCCCCTCTCTGGCGCGCTCTCTCTCCCGCACTTTTCTGACCACTCCCCTCTCTCTTCCCAGCAGTCCCCTGGTCACCTCTGTCCAGGGCAGAAAGTCTTCCCCCCAACAACCCAGCTGTCTGACTAAGTGGTTCCAGGCAAGGAGCAGGGAAAGCAACCTCCTTACATTCCCCCTCTCTTAAAGCTCGCCATTCCACGGGCGAGGACTCTTCGTGCTTCTCTTTGTTCTTTGGAGGGGAGTCAGATACCTGCGATTCTTTCATCTCCTTCTGCTTTTCTTCTTGTACATACTCCCAGACTAAATGGTTTAGGAGCTGCTCATCAGTCAGGCTGAGATATGCTTTCTCTGCTTCATCAACAACTGCTGTCTTCTTCTTCTTTTTCTTCTTCTTCTTAGCCTTGCCGGTAGCAGGTGTTTGCGTAGGGGCTTCTTGCTCGGGTTCCTCAGTCTGGGGGCTTAGTTCAAGCAATTCTTCTCCATAGCTCCCCCTCTCTTTGACAGGAGCATTCTCGTCGAAGCTTGAGTCAGATGAATTAAGACCATGCAGGCCGGACTCTTTGTCATCTGCTCCGGGCTCTGCGGACATCACTTCCCAGGGCTTCTCAACCACACGCCCTGTCTCACACAGCTGTTCCATTTCCCCTGTCCGATCAGGAACTGGTGAGCTGACAGCCAGCACATTCTTCACCTCAGGGGATGACATCAGTGGTTTCTCCTTCTCATTGGCTCGGACCTTGAAAACGAGTGTCGCAGGAACACTTGGCACTTTCTCTCCTTCTTCGGGAACTCGTGCTGGACAGGGTAGTAAAGCACTTTGGTGGTCTTCTCGAGTGAACGTTACTTTCTTCCCGCTGGACTGAGTCTCACCAACAAAACCTTCAGACCCAGGCTGTAGATTCACCAGGTTCGCCTTTACGTGTTGGGATAGCGCAGTCATTTCACGAGAGATGCTTGACACCTTCTCCACCTCTCCTTGGCGTCCGACATTGTGGTACTGTCTTGTCCTAGGAGGAACTCTTCTCCTCCTGCCGTACCATTCCCTCCAGGGGCGACGTTCCCTCCAGTTAGCAGGACCCTCAGAGGGGTGAGCGGATCTCTGCCACCGCTCTTCTCGGGTAGGGCAATTTCTGGACATGTGTCCCGCCTTTCTGCACGACCAGCACTCACGTCTGCGACGGTCTGGAGGGCGCTTCAGTCTGGATCGTCGACCTCGGCGGGGGACATCTCTCATCTGCGGTTGCTCTTCACCCCAGGATATGGAGTTACACTCTGGGGCCACCACCGAAGCCTTCTTCATGCTGCGCACCTCTTCTCTATCTCTTTCTGGCGGCTTCCGCACGTTACCTGTTGTGTATCCGCTTTTTGGGCTCCCCTGGTGGTTGCTGGTGGTACTGGTGACTTGTTTGCACTTTGCTTCTTCTGTTCACCTGCTTCCATCAGCGTTTGGGAGTTTCCTATTTAGCCTTGCTCTCCAGTCATTTCCTTGCCGGTCATCATTGTAACCAGAGCCTTCGGTTGCATGTTCCTGCTACTAGTCTGCTGATCAGCTAAGTGGACTTTGTCCTTTTGTTTTGTATCTTTAGTCCAGTTTGCAGTTTTTGTAATTCTCTGTAGCTGGAAGCTCTTGCGGGCTGAAATTGCCACTCCTGTGTCATGAGTTGACACAGGAGTCTTAAAGTAATTTCAGGATGGTTTTTTGAAAGGGTTTTCAGTTGACCGTGAAGTCCTCTTTTGTATCCTTCTGCTATCTAGTAAGTGGACCTCTCTTTGCTAAATCTACTTTCATACTGTGTATGTCTTTTCCTCTTATTTCACCGTTATTACATGTGGGGGGCTGCTATCATCTTTTGGGGTATTTCCCTAGAGGTAAGCCAGGTCTGTTTCTTCCTCTACCAGGCTTAGTTAGTCCTCCGGCTGGCGCGTGGCATTTAGGAAGCCGTAGGTATGCTCCCTGGCTACTATTAGTTGTGTGGTAGATTTAGCTCACGGTCAACTCGAGTTTCCATCACCCGAGAGCTCGTTCGTTATTTATATGTTTCTTACGTTCCCTTGCCATTGGGAACCATGACAGTATGACCGGCCATGTGTTAATCTTATTGGCAGAAGAAAGGAGAGAAAAAGGAAGTCTGTAAATTTTTTTTTTTTTCTTTTTCCCTATGCTTGCTCCATAGTTGGATCAGTTGTATTTCAGCTCTAATTACTGCCTTTGCCTTTCTCTCCTTATAATCCTTGAATGGCTCTGAGCTCACCTGTTTAAAGATGGATCCTCAGAGTTTGGCTGCAGGTTTAAATAATCTTGCTACGAAGGTTCAAAATTTACAAGATTTTGTTATGCATACTCCTATTTCTGAACCTAAAATCCCTACACCAGAGGTGTTTTCCGGAGATAGATCTCGGTTTCTGAATTTCAAATATAATTGTAAATTATTCCTTTCTCTCAGACCTCACTCCTCAGGAGATCCTGTCCAGCAGGTTAAGATTGCAATTTCTTTGCTGCGAGGTGACCCTCAAAATTGGGCATTTTCATTGGCACCAGGGGATCCTGCGTTGCTCAATGTGGATGCGTTTTTCCTGGCTTTAGGGTTGCTTTATGAGGAACCTAATTTGGAGATTCAAGCTGAAAAAGCTTTGATAGCCCTATCTCAAGGGCAAGATGAAGCTGAGATATACTGCCAAAAATTTTGTAAATGGTCTGTGCTTACTCAGTGGAATGAGTGCGCCTTAGCGGCAAATTTCAGAAAGGGCCTTTCTGATGCCGTTAAAGATGTTATGGTCGGGTTCCCTGCGCCTACAGGTCTGAATGAGTCCATGACAATGGCAATTCAGATTGATCGGCGTTTGCGGGAGCGCAAACCCGTGCACCATTTGGCGGTATCTTCTGAAGAGACGCCAGAGAAAATGCAATGTGACAGAATTATGTCCAGAAGCGAGCGGCAGAATTATAGGCGTAAAAATGGGTTATGCTTCTATTGTGGTGATTCTGCTCATGTTATATCGGCATGCTCTAAACGTACTAGGAAGGTTGACAAGTCTATTTCAATTGGCACTTTACAGTCCAAATTTATTTTGTCTGTAACCTTGATTTGTTCATTATCAGTTATTACCGTGGATGCCTATGTGGACTCTGGCGCCGCTCTGAGTCTTATGGACTGGTCCTTTGCCAGGCGCTGTGGGTTTGATTTAGAGCCTCTGGAAGTCCCTATACCTCTGAAGGGTATTGATTCTACACCTTTGGCTTGTAATAAACCACAGTTCTGGACGCAAGTGACTATGCGTATGACTCCAGACCATCAGGAGGTGATTCGCTTCCTTGTGTTGTACAATTTACATGATGTTTTGGTGCTTGGACTACCATGGTTACAGTCTCATAACCCAGTCCTTGACTGGAAAGCTATGTCTGTGTTAAGCTGGGGATGTCGGGGGGCTCATGGGGACACTCCTATGGTGCCCATTTCGTCATCTATTCCATCTGAGATTCCGGCATTTTTGTCTGATTATCGTGATATTTTTGAAGAGCCTAAGATTGGTTCACTCCCTCCTCACAGGGATTGTGATTGCGCCATAGATCTGATTCCTGGCAGTAAATTTCCAAAGGGTCGTTTGTTTAACCTATCTGTACCTGAACATGCTGCTATGCGCGAGTATATTAAGGAGTCCCTGGAAAAGGGACATATTCGTCCTTCTTCATCACCTTTAGGAGCCGGTTTTTTCTTTGTCTCTAAAAAGGATGGCTCTCTGAGGCCTTGTATTGATTATCGACTCCTGAATAAAATTACAGTCAAATATCAGTATCCGTTGCCTTTGCTGACTGATTTGTTTGCTCGCATAAGGGGGGCTAAGTGGTTCTCTAAGATTGATCTTCGTGGGGCGTATAATTTGGTGCGAATTAAGCAGGGGGATGAGTGGAAAACCGCATTTAATACGCCTGAGGGCCATTTTGAGTATTTGGTAATGCCTTTCGGCCTTTCTAATGCACCTTCTGTCTTTCAGTCCTTAATGCATGATATTTTCCGTGAATATTTGGATAAATTTATGATAGTGTACTTGGATGATATTTTGATTTTTTCTGATGACTGGGAGTCTCATGTTCAGCAGGTCAGGAGGGTTTTTCAGATTTTGCGGGAGAATTCTTTGTGTGTAAAGGGTTCAAAGTGTGTTTTTGGGGTTCAAAAAATTTCCTTTTTGGGGTACATTTTTTCCCCTTCTTCTATTGAGATGGACCCTGTCAAGGTTCGGGCTATTTACGACTGGACGCAGCCTACTTCTCTGAAGAGTCTCCAGAAATTCTTGGGCTTTGCTAATTTTTATCGTCGATTTATAGCTGGTTTTTCTGGCGTTGCTAAACCTCTGACGGATTTGACTAAAAAGGGTGCTGATGTTGCCAATTGGTCCCCTGCTGCCGTGGAGGCCTTTCGGGAGCTTAAGCGCCGCTTTTTGTCTGCCCCTGTGTTACGCCAGCCTGATGTTTCCCTTCCCTTTCAGGTTGAGGTCGATGCTTCCGAGATTGGAGTGGGGGCGGTTTTGTCGCAGAAAAGTCCCGACTGCTCAGTGATGAGACCTTGTGCGTTCTTTTCGCGAAAATTTTCGGCCGCCAAGCGAAACTATGATGTTGGTAATCGGGAGCTTTTGGCCATGAAGTGGGCATTTGAGGAGTGGCTGTTATGACCCCAATGGCGAGGGTCTCAGAGGAACGTGGAAGTCTGCAGAATACAAAAATCCAGCTCATAGGGCAGTGGTAACTGGGTTGACCATATATCTACTCCTAACGCCAACACTAGAAGTAGCCGGGGATCATTCCTACGTTGATTCTAGATGACACGCGCCAGCCGGAGAATCTAGCTACCCCTAGTAGAGGAAAACAAAGACCTTTCTTGCCTCCAGAGAAGGGGACCCCAAAGCTGGATAGAAGCCCCCCACAAATAATGACGGTGAGGTAAGAGGAAATGACAAACACAGAAATGAATCAGGTTTAGCACAGAGAGGCCCGCTTACTGATAGCAGAATAAAGAAAGGTAACTTATATGGTCAACAAAAACCCTATCAAAATCCACACTGGAAATTCAAGAACCCCCGAACCGTCTAACGGTCCGGGGGGAGAACACCAGCCCCCTAGAGCTTCCAGCAAAGGTCAGAATATAGATTTGGAACAAGCTGGACAAAAATACAAAACCAAAACAAATAGCAAAAAGCAAAAGGCAGACTTAGCTGATATAACTGGAACCAGGATCAGTAGACAAGAGCACAGCAGACTAGCTCTGATAACTACGTTGCCAGGCATTGAACTGAAGGTCCAGGGAGCTTATATAGCAACACCCCTAACTAACGACCCAGGTGCGGATAAAAGGAATGACAGAAAAACCAGAGTCAAAAAACTAGTAACCACTAGAGGGAGCAAAAAGCAAATTCACAACAAGTGGCGTCATTGGCTTGAGGGTGCCAAACATCAGGTGGTAGTTTTGACTGATCACAAGAATTTAACTTATTTGGAGTCTGCCAGGCGCCTGAATCCTAGACAGGCACGTTGGTCGTTGTTCTTTTCCCGGTTTAATTTTGTGGTCTCGTACTTACCGGGTTCTAGGAATGTGAAGGCAGATGCTCTTTCTAGGAGTTTTGAGCCTGACTCTCCTGGGAATTCTGAACCTGCTGGTGTCCTTAAGGATGGAGTGGTTTTGTCTGCTGTCTCTCCTGATTTGCGACGTGCTTTGCAAGAATTTCAGGCGGATAGACCTGATCGTTGTCCGTCTGGTAGACTGTTTGTTCCTGACGAGTGGACCACTAGAGTCATCTCGGAAGTTCATTCTTCTACTCTGGCAGGTCATCCGGGAATTTTTGGCACCAGAGATTTGGTGGCTAGGTCCTTCTGGTGGCCTTCCCTGTCTCGAGATGTGCGTGTTTTTGTGCAGTCTTGTGATGTGTGTGCTCGGGCCAAGCCTTGTTGTTCTAGGGCTAGTGGGTTGTTGTTGCCCTTGCCTATTCCGAAGAGGCCTTGGACGCACATCTCTATGGACTTTATCTCGGACCTCCCTGTTTCTCAGAAGATGTCTGTCATCTGGGTGGTGTGTGACCGTTTTTCTAAAATGGTTCATTTGGTGCCATTGCCTAAGTTGCCTTCCTCATCTGAGTTGGTCCCTCTGTTTTTTCAAAATGTGGTTCGCCTGCATGGTATTCCGGAAAACATCGTTTCTGACAGGGGTACCCAGTTCGTGTCTAGATTTTGGCGGGCAGTCTGTGCCAGGTTGGGCATTGATTTGTCTTTTTCGTCTGCATTCCATCCTCAGACCAATGGCCAGACGGAACGAACTAATCAAACTTTGGAGACTTATTTGAGGTGTTTTGTGTCTGCGGATCAGGATGATTGGGTTGCCTTTCTGCCGTTGGTGGAGTTTGCTCTTAATAATCGGGCTAGTTCTGCCACTTTGGTTTCTCCTTTCTTTTGCAATTCAGGGTTTCATCCGCGTTTTTCATCTGGTCAGGTTGAATCTTCGGATTGTCCTGGAGTGGATGCGGTAGTAGATCGGTTGCATCAGATTTGGGGACAAGTGGTGGATAATTTGGAATTGTCCTAGGAGAGGACTCAGCAGTTTGCTAACCGCCGTCGTCGTGTTGGCCCCCACCTTCGTATTGGGGACTTGGTGTGGTTGTCTTCCCGTTTTGTCCCTATGAGGGTTTCTTCTCCTAAATTTAAGCCTCGTTTCATCGGTCCTTATAGGATTTTGGAGATTCTTAACCCTGTCTCCTTTCGTTTGGACCTCCCGGCATCTTTCGCTATCCATAATGTGTTCCATCGGTCGCTGTTGCGGAGATATGAGGTACCGGTGGTTCCTTCTACTGAACCTCCTGCTCCTGTGCTGGTGGAGGGTGAATTGGAGTACGTGGTAGAAAAGATCTTGGACTCCCGTATTTCCAGACGGAGACTTCAATATCTGGTTAAATGGAAGGGCTATGGTCAGGAAGATAATTCTTGGGTAACTGCCTCTGATGTTCATGCCTCGGATTTGGTTTGTGCCTTTCATAGGGCTCATCCAGATCACCCTGGCGGTTCTTGTGAGGGTTCGGTGCCCCCTCCTTAAGGGGAGGGTACTGTTGTGTATCCGCTTTTTGGGCTCCCCTGGTGGTTGCTGGTGGTACTGGTGACTTGTTTGCACTTTGCTTCTTCTGTTCACCTGCTTCCATCAGCGTTTGGGAGTTTCCTATTTAGCCTTGCTCTCCAGTCATTTCCTTGCCGGTCATCATTGTAACCAGAGCCTTCGGTTGCATGTTCCTGCTACTAGTCTGCTGATCAGCTAAGTGGACTTTGTCCTTTTGTTTTGTATCTTTAGTCCAGTTTGCAGTTTTTGTAATTCTCTGTAGCTGGAAGCTCTTGCGGGCTGAAATTGCCACTCCTGTGTCATGAGTTGACACAGGAGTCTTAAAGTAATTTCAGGATGGTTTTTTGAAAGGGTTTTCAGTTGACCGTGAAGTCCTCTTTTGTATCCTTCTGCTATCTAGTAAGTGGACCTCTCTTTGCTAAATCTACTTTCATACTGTGTATGTCTTTTCCTCTTATTTCACCGTTATTACATGTGGGGGGCTGCTATCATCTTTTGGGGTATTTCCCTAGAGGTAAGCCAGGTCTGTTTCTTCCTCTACCAGGCTTAGTTAGTCCTCCGGCTGGCGCGTGGCATTTAGGAAGCCGTAGGTATGCTCCCTGGCTACTATTAGTTGTGTGGTAGATTTAGCTCACGGTCAACTCGAGTTTCCATCACCCGAGAGCTCGTTTGTTATTTATATGTTTCTTACGTTCCCTTGCCATTGGGAACCATGACAGTTACCTCGGGGTATGCCGCTGGTCCCCAAAACGGCAGTAAGGGCTTTCCCCAGACTCTCAATCTCCTCCCAGATTCTTCTTATCTTCAGCTGGGAATCTCGGGTCCACATCGCCTCCTCTTCATTGTGACTGGGTGCTCCGCAGTTGTAGCATCTAGGCAGTCGTCTTCGCCGAGCGGCACTAGTCTCACTTTGGGGGGCGGTCTCTCTTTCTCGCACTGGAGGGCTGTACTCTGCAGCAGGGATCTTCTTATATTCAGCCACCTCCTCACGGACTCGCTTTACCTCCGTCTTCAAGTCTTCTACCCATTGAGGGGCTGTTACCTCCCTGCTCCATACCTTTCTCACTGGCCCTACCACCCCTTGCTCTTGCTCGCGCGTGCGTGCCTCACTCCCGACCTCAGAGAAAGTCATATCTAGCTTTACGCGCATGCACTCTCGCAGGGCCTGTTTCATCAACACATCTCGCAAGCCTGTCACCAGTTGGTCTCGCAGCACAACGTCAACTGACCCCACACCTACGCCGTCCTTCCGTATAATGGCAGTATGAATCTCCTGCAGTGCGTTCATATGTTGCGTCACGGTCTCCCCCTCTCTTTGTACCCAGCAGAACAGTCGCATGCGCAGCTCCCCTACGTCAGTGGGGTCCCCATGCGTCTCCTCAAGTATACGTAATACTTTGTCCAGGGTATCTCTCGCCTGGGGGGGTCTGAGCATAACAGAGTCCCGTGCATCCCCCTCTAGGGCCATCACAGTTATTTCCGCCTGCAGAGCCGGTGTCATAGGATGCATCCGCATCATCCCTCGGATGCGCTCCGTCCAACCCCACAACATGACATTACTCCCTGAAAATTTTGGCAGGTTAGCTAACATGGCTCCCAGGGAGATGCTAGACCTGGGACCTCCCTCAACTGCTTGGTCTGCCCCTTCCGCGCTACCGTGTGACATCCTGCCGACTACGCCAAGTGTAATAGAGTGCAGGGTTGCGTATGTCACCACGGAACAGACAGACCAACTGTTGAAGGGGATTTATTAACAGGGGTAAAATTCTCCTCGCAGGGAGTAAACAGGGGGTTAATAGAGTAAATCAATAGTAAACAGTTAAACGGAAACAAAAGGGTTAACGAGTGTTCTTGTAACTTATCAGTCCAGGGAGGTCCTGACTGAAGGGTCCTTATTCCAATGTGGGTACAGTCACCAGCAGCACTTGAAGAGTCTGAAATCTTTCCTGTCTTTTGAGAACTGGAGACTCCTGGAGACTCCGGGGTTAAACTTTTGCAGCCTGTTCTTCTTAAAGTGAAACTGGAACCAGGAAGTAGCACAGTCTCCTTCGCTGCTGCAAGAGCCTCTGTGCACCAGGCTGACAGTCTCTCTGTAGTAACGATGTCACACACACACTGGGCAGTTACTTATCACACTCAGGGATCTGTGCTTGTCACTGCGGTCACCAGGGCTGCACTGAGTCACTGTCTCTGCACTGTCAGGGGAAGAGTCTTCTCAGATTATGGAGGCTTCCAAGTCCCCACTCTCACTCCAGCCTTAGTGCCCTCACGGGGAGCACTCTGTCATGGGGAGCGCGGCGCTGCAGCCTGCTTTCTCTCTGGCACGCTGTCCCCTCTCTGGCGCGCTCTCTCTCCCGCACTTTTCTGACCACTCCCCTCTCTCTTCCCAGCAGTCCCCTGGTCCCCTCTGTCCAGGGCAGAAAGTCTTCCCCCCAACAACCCAGCTGTCTGACTAAGTGGTTCCAGGCAAGGAGCAGGGAAAGCAACCTCCTTACATAACATTGTAAAGCGGACTATCCTGGATTACCATGCTATCACCCCAGACTCATATAGGGCCAAGTTCCGAGACCTCCCATGTACCACGGGGGGATCGTTTAGGATGTATGCACATAAGATGTCCCAGGCATTTCGGAGATGGCTGGAAGCAGAAAACACCTTTACTGTGGAAGATGTTATACAGGCGTTCCTTATAGAACAATTTCTTGCCAAGTGCCCTGCAGAGGTATGGGAATGGGTCCGGGAGCGCACGCCGTGTACCATAAATAGAGCTGCAGCCCTGGCCGATGAAGCCCTTACTATCCGACTGCAATGGAGGAGGCTTCTGGACAATGAACCACAGCCTTCTCCCGCACCCCGCCCCCCCTGGTTATATCTGCCCCTCCACCCAGCTGCAGGCCGATGACAATCACAGCTCACAATCCTGGGACCCAACAGTTCCGACCACAACCTGGGGGTATCACAGAGAGGAGATGTTACGGGTGTGGGCAACCTGGACATTTGCAGTCTGGCTGTCCCTCAAGGATTCAGAGGGAGCCCCATGCAGCCCCACCTCGTCCAGTGCATCTTGTGCACTCCATCCCGCCTGAGGAAGTGCTACCACCACCCCCACCAGAGTGGGCCACCGGCCACGACACCATAGATACCCCTCCTGGAGTGTACGGACTCCGGCCTTTGTCCATCAGAAAAACAGAGCAACGGCATTGCCACCTGCAGGATGTCTTAATTGATGGATACAAAGTGTCAGGATTTAGAGACACGGGGGAATTCCTGACTATCGCTGATCCCCGTGTGGTTCGACCCGAGGCAATTCACCAGGGCCCGGGAATTCCCATTGTCCTGGCGGGGGGTGTCCGCAAATATATACAGCGAGCTTTGGTACGTTTGGATTATGGTTTTTGAGAAAAACTGTGTTGTATTGGAGTTATGGGGGGACTTCCTGCAGATATCCTCCTTGGAAATGACATTGGGGAGTTACAAAGTCATTTTGTGGGAGCAGAAGGTCCGTGGGCCTCTCACTCTTCTGAAAGAACAATTGGAGGGAAATATCGCAGATACCGGAACGCCCATCATTCCCTGCGTTCTAGAGTTCAGAGACTGTCTCACCCAGCTAGCTACCTTGGCTAATGAACATCAGCGAACGGCCCAGTCCAGTCAAAAAGCCTGGTATGACCATAAAGCCAGGACCCGGGACTTTATGGATAACAAGTGCTCATGATTATTGCAACCCCTGCCACTGTACAAGGAACTATAAACAGTGGAGCAAAGTGGACTAAAGTGAGCAGGCCAGAGGTCTGTGTAGACCTAATGACGTGCTCACTTACTATGAGGGGGGAGAGGTTGTGATGGGGTGATAAGCTATGTGGGTATCATTTTTGTGTATATTTATATTTTACTTATTTTCATGGTGTTCTCTTGTAGGATGAGTTGTTATTTGCCATCTGATATTCTCCCCACAGTTCTGTATTGTTATCTCTCCACAGGGTCAGTGAATAATGTTGTTTGCTAATATGCTAATGGCATGTTGACCTAGCTTGTTGAAACATTGAGCCCCTGAGACCTTCCCCCTCCTGACCTGTGAATGAGGAGAGGGACTTCTAAATATCAGGGAAGTGGGACAGAAATGAGATCCTGTGTGGAACCATGATATGAAGAGCATATCAGAGAGAGAAAGAAGGGAATATGGACTGTTATCCTCTGTGCTGTATTGTTGGACTTTTATCCTGTTACGGAACTGCATTCGTGTTCTGGAATATTTTATCCTTTGTGTGGTGGATCGTATATGGACCTTTCGTACTTTTACCTAAATAAAGGTCTTGGGATTGTTCACTCTTCGCTGGCTCTGTTGATTGTGTGGTACCGGAGAAGGAACCTGTGAAAGCCCTGTTTTGTTATGTATAGCACCATCCCTTAATACATAGTGCCATCCCTTTTTATGTATAGCACCGTCCTTTATTACATAGTGACCTCTCCTGTTATGTACAACACCATCCTTTATTACATAGTGACGTCTCCAGTTATGTATAGCACCGTTCTTTATTACATAGTGCCCTCACTTATGTACAGCACCTTGCTGTCACAGGTTTACCTCGACAGAGAGGGGCCAGAAGACCACAGCGTCTGATTTCACATACTCTAGCACTGATTAGAAGCACTTCATCTTCATAATAAATGGTGCAGGTTACTGTTAGCAGTGCAAACTGTTCCGCTTAGTCTCTGAAGCCTCCCTGCTTGAATAATCTCAACTGTTCAGTGTTGGCCACTCCTCTCTCCTGCATATACTCGCTTCTGGCAATCTGGATGGCCAGTATTAATCTTAAACTGCCTGATGTGGAGTGGAGGTGTCGGTTGTTGATAGAGGCCTTTGGAGTGTTGATCTGTGACTGTTGCTTGGTTTTCAGATTTGTGCAAAATCCTCATCCTCTCCTATTTGGTTTTCCTTCCTTTTCTCTCCTCTGTTCCTCTTATGTCTGTGAGTGCTTGTTTGTATGTATGCTGTTTTTTCCCTTTATCCCAGTACGCCCTCCCTTGTTAGTCTGGTTTGTGCATATATGTCACGATATTGTATGAAATGTAATATGACTTTGTAGCTTTGCTGTGGGCTAAAAACCCCCCTTCTCTGTGTGTTTCTGTTTGCTGAGATGTTGATGTGTAGAAAAGGTTTTATTGCTCTAGTCGTAAATTCCAGGCTTTGGGCAACTTCCTCATCTCTCCTCCCATCTAGAAGCAGCTAGAACTGGTAAAGAAGTTTCCCAAAATCCATGAAGTCCTTTGTTTCAATATTGTAAGATATTGGACCAACGATTTTGGCTAGGAAAATAATGAATCCATTTTGCGAATCTCCATCGGCGGAGCTATCGGCCACGATAAACACGGGCTTCTAGTTCAAACAGGGACAAAATACGGATTTCTCTGGAACTGAGTGTCTCTACTAGCCCGAATTTAGTATCTATAGAGAGCAAATCTTAATACAAGTTGAATGAGGGGTGTGTTATGACTCTACCAGATTCTCCAGCGAAGATATGACAGTCATAAGAATGGTTGGAGAAAACTGTACAGCTGAGGAAGGAGGAGGGCGATCCTAACTCAACCCCTTTAGTGATGTCACGAGGCTGGAGGTTAAAAGTCTTTACTCTTAACCCAGCCTGGAGTCTTAGAGAGTCTTACTGGAGGAGCTGAGACCTCCTGATGCACTGGGACATTTGGGGTCCCGCACACCAGCATGGTTTTGCCTGCAATGTCCTGAGAACATGAGTGTTACCTTTTCTCATTTAATCCCTTTATTTTATAATTACCTTGTACATTTTCAATTGTCTCATATTATAACATCTTTATATGCCTTTTTTGTAAACACTGCCTTAAACTTTCGGAGTAAAATAGATAATTACTAGTTCGTTCTTCCTGTTCTAAAACGTACCTTAAGCCTTCTGAAGGGAATTATGCTACTGTTTTGGGTTAGCTTCGGACCTGTTTAATCGAAGCTGGTGGCGGAATACCTTTGTACCGGATAGTTGGGAGTCATTGTAGCGACTGCGGCGTTAATAATTATTGTTCCTGCCTGAGTGGGAGTATGTATATCGCCTCGCTGCAGCGTGCCCAATAGCCAGTACATAGCAGTCAGCCTTTCTGGCGACTAGTTACTCTAGGTGTAGTACCTAATCTGACCTGAGGGTAAGGGGGGCGCCAGAGAGCTGCAAGTTTCAAGTGGAACTGTAAGCGGGATATACATAAATCCCTGCAGTTCGTGGTATATTGAAGAGCAGTGGGATACCTAAAATAAGCCCCTGCTGTAAACTAAGAGGTCAATAGCCTTGTGTGTGTTTTTTCATCACATTGTAGCAGTGGAGGGATAACTAAGATAAGCCCCCCTGCACATGTGATAGCCGTCGGTTGGCCTAAAGTCACCCCGACCCGTGACGTAGGGGTGACGGTCACGGTGTGAATAGTGACAATATACATGCACTATTACTCCCCACTTTCCTGGGTGAGGGAGGGGGACAGATATAGGGCTGATTCAGGAGTTCAGCAAGGTACGTGGCCCTGGTGTTTTCACCATCAGAAGTAATCCAGGGAGCAGAGATAACTAGGGCGCCCTTAGCATTAGGGACAGAGAAGGAGCACTTGGCCCCAGGTATTCCAACAAGAGAGTTGTAACACATCACTTATTACAGAGTGCCCTTTCTTGTTATGCGCAACACCAATATTTATTACGTAGTGCCCTCTCTATTTATGTGTAGCACCATCCTTTAGTACATAGTGCCCTCTCTTTTTATGTACAGCACCGTCCCTTATTACATAGTGCCCTCTCTTTTTATGTACAGCATGGTCCCTTTCATCATTGTGCCCTCTCTTGTTATGTACAGCATCTTCCCTTATTAATGCCCTCTTTTTATGTACAGCAAATTACATAGTACCCTCTCGTTATGTACAGCGGCGTCTGTTATTACACAGTGCTCTCCCTTATTATGTATGCAGTATTGTGTACACAGTATTGTGTATTGTGTACACAGTTCCCTCACTTGTTGCCCTCTCTTATGTACAGCACTGTCCCTTACTACATAGTGCTCGCTCTTATTATATAGAGCATCGTCTCTTATTACATAGTGCCTTTTCTTATGTTCAGCACCATCCTTTATGACACAGTACCCTCTCGTGTTATGTACAGCACTGTCCTTTATGACATAGTGCCTGCTTTTATGTGCAACAACGACCCTTATTACATAGTTGCTTTTCTTATGTACAGCCCACTTCCTTATAACATAATGTTGTCTCTTGTTATGCCATTTACTAAAGACTATTGGAGCAATGCACATGGAGCTGAGTCCATGGCTCTAAGGGACGCAGACTGTTCCAGCACGGAGCATCAGTTACGTCTATATGTTATTGCTGTGTATTATTAGTGATTTGCTCACTCGTCAGTTCATTCTCAGGGATCAATGTTTCCATTCAGTGACAGTTGGCAGAGGAAGACGAGCAGGCTTGATGTATAGCTAAAGGTACCTTCACACTGAACAACTTAACAACGATAACGATAGCGATCTGTGACGTTGCAGCGTCCTGGATAGCGATATCGTTGTGTTTGACACGCAGCAGCGATCTGGATCCTGCTGTGATATCGTTGGTCGGAGCTAGAAGGCCAGCACCTTATTTCGTCGCTCGATCACCCGCTGACATCGCTGAATCGGTGTGTGTGACGCGGATTTAGCGATGTCTTCACTGGTAACCAGGGTAAACATCGGGTTACTAAGCGCAGGGCCGCGCTTAGTAACCCGATATTTACCCTGGTTACCAGTGTAAATGTAAAAAAAAACAAACACTACATACTTACATTCTGGTGTCTGTCGGGTCCCCCGGCGTCCGCTTCCCTGCACTGTGTCAGCGCCGGCCGGCCGTAAAGCAGAGCACAGCGGTGACGTCACCGCTCTGCTTTAGGGCCGGCGCTTACACAGTGCAGGGAAGCGGACGCCGGGGGACCCGACAGACACCGGAATGTAAGTATGTAGTGTTTGGGTTTTTTTACATTTACACTGGTAACCAGGGTAAACATCGGGTTACTAAGCGCGGCCCTGCGCTTAGTAACCCGATGTTTACCCTGGTTACCCGGGGACTTCGGCATCTTTGGTTGCTGGAGAGCTGTCTGTGTGACAGCTCTCCAGCGACCACACAACGACGAAACAGCGACGCTGCAGCGATCGGCATCGTTGTCTATATCGCTGCAGCGTCGCTTAATGTGACGGTACCTTTAGGCCCGCAGGAGATTGCTAAGGGTACATGTAAAACACTCATCCTATCAATCTCATCTGTACCTCAGGAGCCTTCGGCCATTGTGCTCCCGGCCACTAGGCCCATTGTGTGGATGGAGATAGTTGACCCAGGGGAGTCGTCACCACAGGGGGTCTCACATGCAGTCCCAGTTAAGGGACTTATGGAATATGCTTCATTCTTTAAGATAAAAGCAAAATGTTTAAGGGGGAGGGTGTGAACACTTCTGCCCATTCAGGCGGCTGATCCCAGGGAGCGGGGAAGAAGCCACATGTTAGTCAGGGTGTTGGGAGAGTGATGTAGAATTGAAAGTATGGAGGATGAGGTCCTGGAGCCATGGATGGCCTGTGGAGTTTCGGAGATCGGTTGCCGGCTGGGATTGACACACACACGTGCTGCTGTTGAAGTATCTGTCCTCTGGATTTCAGGGACTTTCTTAAGGACTGTTCCTGCTTGATACATGGACGTTGGTTGTGTTACCTGTCGTCTAGAGGAGCCTGGACTGTGACTACAGACTATACTGGCGAGAGATACGAGATCTGTGGGCCAACCAAAAGTTGGGAAACAGCGAGTATCGTCTGGTACGGGGGCAGTGGGACCACCGGCCGCGGGGAGGGGATCTTGTGGACTGGAGGCAATGTGTTTTGACAATATACCCGGAGTTGTTGTAAAACCATGTATGTAAGGAATAAAATATAGCTGCATCGTTACCCTGCCTAGGTGATTATTCCAACCCACAACCTCAGATCTTCACAGTCCTCATTTTGGTATAATGTCCCCCGTCCTGGTATAATGTCATCATCCTGGTATAATGTCCCTGGAACCTGGTACAATGTCCCCATTCTGGTACAATGTCTCCATTCTGGTATAATATCTCCATTCTGGAACAATGTCCCCATTCTGCTATAATATCACCTATTCTGGTACAATGTCCTCATTCTGGTATAATTTCCTCATTCTGGTATAGTGTCCCCATCCTGGTACAATGTCCCTATTAAGGTATAATGTCCTCATTCTGGTAAAATGTCCCCGCATCCTCATATAATGTTCCCATTCTGGTATAATATCACCCATCCTGGTGTAATATTCCCCATTTGGTATAATGTCCCCATTCTGGTATTAAGTCCCCCATCCTGGTATAATATTCTCCATTTGGTATAATGTCCCCATCCTGCTATGCTATCCCCCATCCTGGTATAATGTCCCCCATCCTGGTATAATATTCCTCATTTGGTATAATATCCTCAACCTGGTATAATGTCCCCCATCCTGCTATGATATAACCCATCCTGGTATAATATCACCCATCCTGGTATAATGTCCCCCATCCTGGTATAATATTCTCCATTTGGTATAATGTCCCCATCCTGCTATGATATCCCCCTTCCTGCTATGATATCCCCCATCCTGGTATAATGTCCCCCATCCTGGCATAATATTCCCAATTTGGTATAATGTCCTCAACCTGGTATAATGTCCCCATCCAGCTATGATATTCCCCATCCTGGTATAATGTCCTCCATCCTGGTATAATATCACCCATCCTGGTATAATGTCCCCCATCCTGGTATAATGTCCCCCATCCTGGTATAATGTCCTCCATCCTGGTATAATATCACCCATCCTGATATAATGTCCCCCATTCTGCTATGATATCCCCCATCCTGGTATAATATCACCCCATCCTGGTATAATATTCCCCACTTGGTATAATGTCCCCATCCTGGTATAATGTCCCCCATTTGGTATAATGTCCCCCATCCTGCTATGATATAACCCATCCTGGTATAATATCACCCATCCTGGTATAATGTCCCCCATCCTGGTATAATATTCTCCATTTGGTATAATGTCCCCATCCTGCTATGATATCCCCCTTCCTGCTATGATATCCCCCATCCTGGTATAATGTCCCCCATCCTGGCATAATATTCCCAATTTGGTATAATGTCCTCAACCTGGTATAATGTCCCCATCCAGCTATGATATTCCCCATCCTGGTATAATGTCCTCCATCCTGGTATAATATCACCCATCCTGGTATAATGTCCCCCATCCTGGTATAATGTCCCCCATCCTGGTATAATGTCCTCCATCCTGGTATAATATCACCCATCCTGATATAATGTCCCCCATTCTGCTATGATATCCCCCATCCTGGTATAATATCACCCCATCCTGGTATAATATTCCCCACTTGGTATAATGTCCCCATCCTGGTATAATGTCCCCCATTTGGTATAATGTCCCCCATCCTGCTATGATATCCCCCATCCTGGTATAATGTCCCCCATTTGGTATAATGTCCTCATCCTGGTATAATGTCCCCCATCCTGGTATAATATTCCCCATTTGGTACAATGTCCCTATCCTGGTATAATGCCTCCCAGATTTAGTGTGCCTATCTTTGGCCAATTCCGCCAGTTGGTCCAGACATCCCGTATGTGATGACGATGCTGCAGTCTGCTCTGAATATGCACCAGTGACATTTTGACTATTATCTTTCCCTTTCTCCCGCTGACTGGTGCAGGTGGGTCAGCGGGCCATGACTGTGTGTATGAGACATGGGGTTAATGAGCTCCTGCTGACACCTGGAATCTGTCCTACAGCTTATAGTCTCGATTGTACCTGCGATAGAGGCGGTGAGCACCTGGCAAACCGGTTGAGCGTCCAGCTCCTGGAGGCTGCGAGTCCCCTGGTATAACGCTCTCTTGTTGCCCTCACCATGTTGTACCAGATGTGAATCTTCGGATCTACAGATCTCTCCATTCTTAACTTTCCTCTTGGCCTGAAATATCCCGAAATAAGAGGTGTCAGATGATCAGCTTTTTGCTGGAGCTTCACGCGACTTTAGCCACGACATTGATGGCTCTGCTACATTGCAGCGTAATGCAGGTGATTGGGGACATCATTGCATGACCAGCGTTGTGGCCGGTGTCGCCGAGGAGCCCCACGCTTGGGATACAGCATTTTATACAGGTCTGAATCTGTGAGTGACGACCAACTGACCTAGTCCTCCCGGGGGGCATCATCAGCTGTCGACCTCCCAATGCCCCTGACATGGAGGACCTTTCCTAATGTGAAGCTACAGGTGGAGGAGCAGCGCTGAGACCTTGCAGCCAGGTATCTTCTTGTGTGACTCAGACTGCGGCGTCCCCTCCTCATTATACAGG
This sequence comes from Ranitomeya variabilis, assembly GCF_051348905.1. NCBI lineage: Eukaryota > Metazoa > Chordata > Amphibia > Anura > Dendrobatidae > Ranitomeya > Ranitomeya variabilis. Next base: position 419,300,414 of record NC_135233.1, read on the forward strand.
AATATTGGCGGCATCGCATGCTCTCAGTAATATCCGCAGGTTTTATGTGAGGACGTTCCGGGATATTGAGTCCACGAATGCAGGATTATGTTGTTGCATGGGCTCAATATGAAGGTCCTTGTTGTTTATTTCCCTCGCAGCCCGGATAGAACAATCCGCGGCTCCCGTAATCCTGAGAGATTTCAGTGTTATGAATGAAGACGGAAATGGAATGAAACAAATGTTGTGTTTACAAAACAAGAGAGATGTGCGGAGCGATCGCTACTGTGCCCGTCCATCAACGGAGGACATGCTGCCACTCATCATAGGGATCACAGATGGTGGCGCCCCCTACTGAACCGTCCTAATGACTTCTGTGCAGACATACTGTGCAACGTGCGGAAATCCTAATCGACATTGGGCATAAATGTCTCACAATTCTACAAAGACCTAATCAGCAAAAGATCGGCCGCGCAGCTCCAACCGAGCCTGTGATGAAATAAGAAAACGATACCAAGCGCATCTGAGGTTATACATTACACATTTCAGGAGAACATCACCCAGAGCACGGGAGACATTGTAACTCCTACCACACACAACATAACCAGAAAGTATAACAGTACAAAGATACAATGTGAGCAAAGGAAGCTGTGAGGAGCAAGTTACTGCAAGAACCTTCCTGAAAACTCTTAATGTCCGAAGTAAAAAATGTAAACATTAATGATAACTGGCCAATAAAGTATGTTTATGTAGCGCCCCCACTGCCGCAGGGCCGAGGGGTACCCGGTACCGGGCCTCTGAGTCTCTGTTCTGGGGTTGTCACGGTGGCTAGACCCGGTCCGTGACCCTGCTGAGGGGCGTCCAGTGAAAGGTGGTGGTAAATGGTGGTGATATTGCAGTGCAGTGTAGGTCGTAGTAAATAACGAGGACACCAGGTTGCAGTCTCTTTACCTCTTTACTGAAGGTTTTAGAGTCCTCAGTCCAGAGCGCTGTCAACAGGGCTGTTTGAGACCGGCCGGTCCAAAGGCACATCAGGAGTTCTCTTTACAGGTGGGAATCAGTGTCTACCTTCTAGCGCTGTGTGTTGTAGTCCTTCCCTGCTGAGCTCCCGGGATAGTCCTCACAACTGATTCTGTCTGTCTCTCATGTTCGTTCTCACCGTCCCCCAGGTGATATGGTAGGACGCACCCGTATGACGGGGTAGGCCTGGAGTTCTTCCGGGACCCTAGAGTCGCCCCTCTCCCACAGCTGCCTCCGTTGTCTGCTTAGGTGATTTGTGTGAGACAGCCAACCTATAATTGGCTGTCCGGCCGTGGTTTGCAGTAGTACTTAGAGTCTCTTACTTGCTCGGCGTTCCAGCCACCGACTGTTTGCGCCTCAGAAGGATGTTGCCTCGGTCTAACAGCACGACTCCTTCTGGTCCTAATGCCTCTTTTCTGTATTCCCGTTGTTCACTGGTTAGTTCTGCTCTTAGGAGTCTGCCAGGATCCCATCCCTGACAGGTCCTGTCACCAGCTCTTCCCAGTTACTTCTCTCCCTGTCTTCCTGTCCAACTCCCAGTTTTACCAGAGTGTGAGGAGTGGCCTACTAGATAGAACCACCCCCCCTGGTGGCCGGAGTGTGAAGTGTAGTGTGAGTGTTACCTGGTCAGAGAAACTCCTTTAGTGCAATCAGACGTAACATCACTCCCCTTAGTGGCAGAGCGACATTACTGCAACGACCAGGACTCTGGGGCGCTGCACTCCCCCCCGGTTAAATCCAGTACTCCCGGACTGGGAAAACAAGAACAACAATACATGTTAACAGAAAAAACACAAAATTTTGAAATAGCATAAACAATTAAACATAACAGTGCTTCCCTTTATGGGAGGTGAGGACTCTTGAACGTTGCAAAAGTTAGGTCATGCACAGTTTATGACTCTCAGTTCAATGGTTGAAACAGTGGGGACCCCGGGTAAACAAAGGGGTCCCCCTTTTGAAAGTTTTTGAGCAATTCACCGTCCATTACTCTATTGTCCATTTTAAAACCTGTAACAAAAGATATGCACACAAACATTTTCAACTAAATAGCAGCCCTCGCTAATACCTCCAAGTTTTGTAACGGAGGGGAGTTTGGTTCTGAGTGCTGCGTGTGGACCTTCGCAGCGCAGGGGTTGCTATTGGCCTAACAGGGCCCGCCATGCTTGCTACCGCTGGTGTAGTGCACTGTCTTCTAGCTACACTTCTAGTGAGTCTGGGTAGCACTGGCAGGTTGGGGCTCTCAGAGCTGCTGCTATCAACAGTGGGTACAGCAGATTCACCGATACCAGAGGGAGGATTTGCCGGTTCAACAGTTGGCATGGCATCTTCAGGTAGGGCTTGTTGAGGTTGCGGGGCCGGATGATCTGGTACCACCATTGCTTCTGGTGGGTCCGGCTGTTGAAACGTTAGAACAGGTACCACGATGGCCTGATTTATCTGAGTCCAGGACTGGGGAAAGTCACCAAGGACGGTATGGATCATCTTCTCCTTTTCCACCGACGGGGAGATTCTTGGGGCCGTGTCCCTCTCTCTCAACTTATCGGGGCAGACCTTAAGGTGATCCCTGGATACCGCAGTCGAGGTCTCCCCTCTGTCCTTGCTGATGAGACAGACCTTCGTGTTGTCGAAATCGGATGGCAGGATGGTATACGGTTCCGCTTCCCATTGGTCATCGAGCTTGTGTAGTCTCCTCTTTCGTTTAAGTACTTGCTCACCAGGTGACAGGGGAATCGCAGGAGCGTGCTGATTGTAGTCCCTTTCTTGTTTTTGCCTAGCCTGGGCGAGACTTCTTTCCACGCACTCCTGTACTTTGCGGTACCTTCGCTGCCTTTCTGCATCCCAATCTGCATCCGGCGAGGTATCTTCGGGGACTAGGACCCCCATGTCCAGATCAACGGGTAATTGGCTAGGCCTTCCCCTCATTAGGTACGCTGGAGTACAGTTGGTGGAATTTACTGGGATGTGATTGTAGATATCCACCAAGTCAGGCAACTTTGTCGGCCACAGGTTCCGTTCCTCTACGGGCAAGGTCTTCAATAAGTCGATCACCACCTGGTTCATCTTTTCGCACATCCCATTGGTCTGAGGATGGTACGGCGTGGTTCGGATCTTCTTACACCCGTACAGTTGGCAGAACTCTTGGAACACTTCTGCTTCGAATGCTGGTCCCTGATCGGTCAGTACCTTCTCCGGGTAGCCATGGGGCCTACAAAAGTACTGCTGGAAGGCCTTGGCGGCAGTCCTGGCCGTTAGATCCTTGACAGGTACAACCACCAAAAATCTGGAGTAGTGATCTACGATGGTAAGAGCGTAGATATAGCCTGACCAGCTAGGTGTCAACTTCACATGATCCAGCGCGACCAGTTCGAGCGGCCGTTTGGTGATGATAGGCTGCAGGGGAGCCCGTTGGCTGCCACGGTCCTTCCTGCGTAGGCTACATGGACCGCACTCCCGACACCACTTCTCAATGGCTCTCTTCATGCCAATCCAATAGAACCTTTCTCGGAGTAGCCTCTCTAGCTTCCTCCATCCGAAGTGTCCGGCTCCATCGTGGTAGGCTCCCAGAACCATGGGCGCATCTCGCCTTGGCACCACTATCTGCCACACCAATTCATGAGTACGTGGGTCGATGCTCCTCCTGCACAGCTTGCCATCATGGATAAACAGTTTGCTTCTCCCCTTCCACAGTTGTTGGGTTTCCTGTGGATCATCTGGGCCGGGATGCAACCCTGCCTGCGTCAAGAGCTCTTTCACCCGACGGACCGCGGGGTCACCATCCTGGGTCTCCGCCCACCCGTGATGGGGCAGGGGATTCAGCGTGGCATCCGGTTGGTTCCTGTGCCTGTTCTTCACATGATGAGAGTTCTGAGTGGCTTTGGGGCGATGGAATGCAGGCAGCTCCACCTCTTCAAGTGCCTCCGGGTCTTCTCCCGTTTCTGGCAAATTGGGCATTCGGGACAAGGCATCGGCATTGGCATTCTTGTGTCCCGCCCGGTACTTGATGGTGAAATCGTAGTTGGACAGCCGGGCCATCCACCGCTGTTCCAAGGCCCCGAGTTTGGCAGTATCCAGATGCGTTAGCGGATTGTTATCCGTGAAGACGGTGAATTTCGCGGAGGCCAGGTAGTGTTTGAACCTCTCTGTCACTACCCAGACGATGGCAAGGAATTCCAGCTTAAAGGAACTGTAGTTGTCAGGGTTTCTTTCCTTGGGACGGAGTTTCCTGCTGGCGTAAACGATCACCCTTTCTTTGCCTTTCTGGACCTGGGACAGCACGGCTCCTAATCCCACATTGCTGGCATCTGTGTACAGCACAAACGGTTGGTCGTATTCGGGGTAAGCCAGTACCTCTTCTCCCGTCAGTGCCGACTTCAAACAAGCGAAGGATCCCTCCAGCTCCTCGTTCCAATCAAAGGGGGTGTTCCTCCCCTTGGTCTTCTTTGGTTAGCCCACCAACAGGTTTTGCAAGGGTGCGGCCTTCTTGGTAAAGTCCTTAATGAACCTCCGGTAATAGCCTACCAGCCCGAGGAACTGCCGGACTTCGTGAAGGTCACTGGGCCTTGGCCAGTCCTTGATCACCGTGACCTTGTCGGGGTCTGGGGCCACTCCTTCAGCACTCACCACATGGCCCAGGTACTGCACTTTAGGTTTCAGCAGATGACACTTGGACGGTTTCACCTTTAAGCCAAAGTTGGACAGGGCTTCAAACACCTCGGCCAGGTGCTTCAGATGGTCTTCGTAGGTCTTAGAGAAGACAATGACATCATCCAAATACAGCAGCACGGTTTCGAAGTTCATGTGTCCCAGGCAGCACTCCATCATCCTCTGGAACGTCCCGGGAGCATTGCACAATCCGAAGGGCATGTAATTGAACTCGCAGAGACCCATTGGTGTCGTGAAGGCCGTCTTCTCTTTGTCCGCCTCCGCTACAGGAACCTGCCAGTACCCACTGGTGAGATCTAAGGTAGAGAAGTAGTTAGCAGATTTTAAGGCAGCCAGAGACTCCTCTATCCTGGGCAGTGGGTATGCGTCCTTATGTGTAATGCGATTCAACTGCCTGTAATCAACACACATCCTCATTGTACCATCTTTCTTTTTAACAAGGACTAACGGAGCTGCCCAGGGGCTACAGCTGTCTCTCACCACCCCAGCCTCCTTCATTTCCCGCAACATGTCCTTGGCACACTGGTAATGAGCTGGGGGTACAGGGCAATATCTCTCTTTTATGGGTCGGTGATCTCCCGTGGGGATATGATGTTGGATCCCTTTCACCTGCCCAAAATCTAAGGGGTGTTTGCTGAATACCTGCTCGTACTCGTGTACCACCCTGTAGGCCCCCTGTTTTTGATGGGATGGGGTAGAGTCAGTGCCCACATGCAATTCCCGACACCAATCTTTCGAGTGCTCTGCAGAACCGCTATCCTCCGCCACGTTTGACGGGACCAAGGGTTCAGGTGTCTGTATCACACTATTATTAACAGTGAACAATTTGGCCAGCGTGGCATACTTGGTGAGGTGAACCTCTTCCTCCCCACAATTGAGGACACGTACGGGCACTCTCCCCTGGCGAACGTCGACCACCCCCCGGGCTGTCAGAATAGTAGGCCTATTGTCTGAATATACGGGTTCTACCACGGCCTGGTAGTCCTTTCCCCTGAGGCCTATGGCTGCCCGACACCATATTAACATTTCACTCCTGGGGGTATCGCGATGGGGTTTGAATCACTCACAGTGACACGACCAATCTCACCACCAGTCAGCTCTACCTGCTGTCTCTGCATCAGAGCTCTGATCTCCTTCTGCAGGGCACGTTGCTCACTGTGGCCAGCGGTTTCTGCCACCTGTTGCAACAAAACAATAACTTCTGCAAGACAATTTTCTATAACATTAGTACCAAGAGTCATCATGGGATTACATTCTCGACGATCAATATCAACAATCACAATCCCTTGGGCTTTCAATTCCACCCGCCCCACCTTGATGGTGACCTCCTTATACCCCACTTGTGGCAACGGCTGACCATTACTGGCTATTATGGTGAAATCATCGTCAGGGCCACGAGTAATATCGGTGTCCTCCCAATACCGTTTATAAGGCACGTAAGGTATAGTTGTCACCTGAGAACCGGTGTCCAGCAAAGCGTTCAAGGGGATTCCATCAACCACTACAGGGAGAACTGGTCGTCCTCCAATGTACTTGGTTCTCCAATGCTGCGGGCCTGACCGTCCTACTCCTGGGGGTTGGCCCTTTGCCCCAGGGGTTGCTCGTTTAAAGGACAGTACCTTGCAAGGTAGCCCACCTGGTGACAGCGGCGGCAGATGGGTCGTCCGTCCTGGTGGAAGCGATCATCGTTCCGGCCTCTGGTCGGCGGAGTCCTCCTCTGTCGCATCCAAGGGACATCCTCTGGTCTGGAGGCCAACTGGATCTTCTCCTTGGGGGCCTCCTGTAGGGACTGCACCGTCCGGGCCAGGGCAGCAACGCTCTTGGTTAGCTCCTGCATCTGGAGGCGAAGTCCTTCAGGGGAGTCGTCCTCTAAGCTCTGGGCATCGGCCTCGGCGGCGACTGGGGCATCCGACGCCACCTCCTGGTGGTATGTGAGAGCGGGATGCCGGGGAGGTGCTGCACGGCTGGGCTGTCGCTCCTGCAATGCCTGGATAGCTTTATCTTTGAATTGCGCAAAAGTCAAGTCTGGATTTTGCATGGCCAGGAAGTGCAATTGGCCCCGCTGGTGACTGCACAGGAGCCCCTCAATGAACCGCTCCTTCAGGATTTTATCCTCATCCTGCATGCTGCCGGGGTCACTCTGCTTAATGGCCCGCATCGCCTCCTGGAGATTAAGGGCATAGTCCCGTAAGCTATCCTGCGGTCTCTGTTTGCATCCATAGAAAGTCAGTTTAATTTCTGTAGCAGTGCGAATATCGAAGGTAGCTTTAAGCTTTGCAAAAATCTGCTGTGCAGTTCCCTTATCCTCGGCGGGCCAGGACTTCAATTCTCTCAGAGCCGCCCCAAAGAGTTGGCCGGTTATCATATGAACCTTCTGAGGCTCTGTCAGGGGATAGAACTCGAGCAGGCTGCAGAGCCCTTCCTTAAAGTCAGTGAATGTATGCGACTCCCCAGAGTATCGTGGGAGCCAGGCCGCTCCGGGCAGGTATGGCATAGAGAAGGGCATTATGGCTTTTGTGTTAGCGGCAGCGTCCGACTGGCTGAGGGGAACAGCGGGTTCTGCGGCAACCGGTGGTTGTATTAGGGCCGCGGCTTCGCCCGCTGCGGGGCCCGGAGGTGCCCCTGCGTCCCCGGCTGCGGCCTCTTCCTCCGCTCCTCCCGACTCGGACATGGCTGGCCCTTCCTCCACTAACCTGCTGGAGATCGGAGTTCCTCTTCCGGGATCGGCACGTTACCGCGCTTTCTCGTTCCGCGCTTCTTTTTGGCCGGTCCCGCCCACGAAGCTGAGGCTCCTCCCTCCGCACACTGCGATGGCGAATCGTGGCGGGAACTCCTGGCGGCAATTGTCAACGCACAGTCTTTGCAATAAGTTACAGTCCAAGCACAATAAATCACAGTTCCAAGGCACACATGACCTGATTCTTCAGGCTTAAGTAGATCCTGTTCGTGACGCCAAATTGTAGCACCCCCACTGCCGCAGGGCCGAGGGGTACCCGGTACCGGGCCTCTGAGTCTCTGTTCTGGGGTTGTCATGGTGGCTAGACCCGGTCCGTGACCCTGCTGAGGGGCGTCCAGTGAAAGGTGGTGGTAAATGGTGGTGACATTGCGGTGCAGTGTAGGTCATAGTAAATAACGAGGACACCAGGTTGCAGTCTCTTTACCTCTTTACTGAAGGTTTTAGAGACCTCAGTCCAGAGCGCTGTCAACAGGGCTGTTTGAGACCGGCCGGTCCAAAGGCACATCAGGAGTTCTCTTTACAGGTGGGAATCAGTGTCTACCTTCTAGCGCTGTGTGTTGTAGTCCTTCCCTGCTGAGCTCCCGGGATAGTCCTCACAACTGATTCTGTCTGTCTCTCATGTTCGTTCTCACCGTCCCCCAGGTGATATGGTAGGACGCACCCGTATGACGGGGTAGGCCTGGAGTTCTTCCGGGACCCTAGAGTCGCCCCTCTCCCACAGCTGCCTCCGTTGTCTGCTTAGGTGATTTGTGTGAGACAGCCAACCTATAATTGGCTGTCCGGCCATGGTTTGCAGTAGTACTTAGAGTCTCTTACTTGCTCGGTGTTCCAGCCACCGACTGTTTGCGCCTCAGAAGGATGTTGCCTCGGTCTAACAGCACGACTCCTTCTGGTCCTAATGCCTCTTTTCTGTATTCCCGTTGTTCACTGGTTAGTTCTGCTCTTAGGAGTCTGCCAGGATCCCATCCCTGACAGGTCCTCTCACTAGCTCTTCCCAGTTACTTCTCTCCCTGTCTTCCTGTCCAACCCCCAGTTTTACCAGAGTGTGAGGAGTGGCCTACTAGATAGAACCACCACCCCTGGTGGCCGGAGTGTGAAGTGTAGTGTGAGTGTTACCTGGTCAGAGAAACTCCTTTAGTGCAATCAGACGTAACATCACTCCCCTTAGTGGCAGAGCGACATTACTGCAACGACCAGGACTCTGGGGCGCTGCATTTACCCTAGTGGTGGCTGCAGACAGGATCTGATCATGTATCTCTGTATACAGGGAGCTCCCCCTAGTGGTGGCTGCAGATAGGATCTTATCATGTATCTCTGTATACAGGGAGGTCCCCCTAGTGGTGACTGCAGACAGGATCTTATCATGTATCTCTGTATACAGTGAGCTCCCCCTAGTGGTGACTGCAGACAGGATCTCATCATGTATCTCTGTATACAGGGAGCTCCCCCTAGTGGTGACTGCAGACAGCATGTTATCATGTATCTCTGTATACAGGGAGGTCCCCCTAGTGGTGGCTGCAGACAGGATCTTATCATGTATCTCTATATACAGGGAGCTCCCACTAGTGGTGACTGCAGACAGGATCTTATGTATCTCTATATACAGGGAGCTCCCCCTAGTGGTGGCTGCAGACAGGATCTTATATGATATGTATATCTCTGTATATCTCTGTATCCTCCTGGTGGTTACTGCTGACAGGATCTTATCATGTATCTCTGTATACAGGGAGCTCCCCCTAGTGGTCACTGCAGACAGGATCTTATCATGAATCTCTGTATACAGGGAGCTCCTCCTAGTGGTGACTGCAGACAGGATCTTATATGATATGTATATCTCTGTATATCTCTGTGTCCTCCTGGTGGTTACTGCTGACAGGATCTTATCATGTATCTCTGTATACAGGGAGCTCCCCCTAGTGGTCACTGCAGACAGGATCTTATCATGTATCTCTGTTTAGAGGGAGCTCCCCCTAGTGGTCACTGCAGACAGGATCTTATCATGTATCTCTGTATACAGGGAGCTCCTCCTAGTGGTGACTGCAGACAGGATCTTATCATGTATCTCTGTATACAGGGAGCTCCCCCTAGTGGTGACTGCAGACAGGATCTTATCATGTATCTCTGTATACAGGGAGCTCCCCCTAGTGGTGACCGCAGACAGGATCTTATCATGTATCTTTGTATACAGGGAGCTCCCCCTAGTGGTCACTGCAGACAGGATCTTATCATGTATCTCTGTATACAGGGAGCTCCCCCTAGTGGTGACTGCAGACAGGATCTTATCATGTATCTCTGTATACAGGGAGCTCCCCCTAGTGGTGACTGCAGACAGCATGTTATCATGTATCTCTATATACAGGGAGCTCCCCCTAGTGGTGACTGCAGACAGGATCTTATCATGTATCTCTGTATACAGGGAGCTCATCCTAGTGATGACTGCAGACAGGATCTTATCATGTATCTCTGTATACAGGGAGCTCCCCCTAGTGGTGACTGCAGACAGGATCTTATGTATCTCTATATACAGGGAGCTCCCCCTAGTGGTGGCTGCAGACAGGATCTTATCATGTATCTCTGTATACAGGGAGCTCCCCCTAGTGGTGGCTGCAGACAGGATCTTATCTTATGTATCTCTGTATACAGGGAGCTCCCCCTAGTGGTGACAGCCCTCCCCAGTCTGGGACCCTCTGAGCTGACAGCCTTCCCCAGGCTGGGATCCTCTGACCTGACATCCTTCCCCAGTCTTTGACCCTCTGACCTGACAGCCCTCCCCAGTCTGGGACCCTCTGAGCTGACAGCCTTCCCCAGGCTGGGATCCTCTGACCTGACATCCTTCCCCAGTCTTTGACCCTCTGACCTGACAGCCCTCCCCAGTCTGGGACCCTCTGAGCTGACAGCCTTCCCCAGGCTGGGATCCTCTGACCTGACATCCTTCCCCAGGCTGGGACCCTCTGAGCTGACAGCCCTCCCCAGGCTGGGACCCTCTGAGCTGACAACCTTCCCCAGGCTGGGACTCTCTGACCTGACAGCCCTCCCCAGTCTGGGACCCTCTGAGCTGACAGCCTTCCCCAGGCTGGGATCCTCTGACCTGACATCCTTCCCCAGGCTGGGACCCTCTGAGCTGACAGCCCTCCCCAGGCTGGGACCCTCTGAGCTGACAGCCCTCCCCAGGCTGGGACCCTCTGAGCTGATCAAAGACCAACAAAAGCGCCGTCTAAACAGGTGGAACGCATAGTGCGTTCCACATTGGGGAAAGCACAATGGCGACAGGCGCATGCGCAAAACAGAATGGCGTGGAGAAATGCAAAACACGCCACATAGGAACCGCCCCCGGAAATTATCAGACACAGGAGGGGCGCCGTCTATCCAAGTGGAGCGCAAATTGCATTCCATACCGGACAGAAAAAGAAATGGCGAGTAGCGCATGCGCAGATCACAGCGCAAGGGGGTAATTTATTCAATACCAATGAGTCAAAACAGTGTGTGCAAGATAAAAATAAGCTCGCACGCATGCCCTAAGTGTCTCACACATAAACCAAAAACAAATCAAATATGCCAGGTAGTCACATACAAATAATGATTACAAAACAGAAGAAAAAATTAAAAACATAAAAACAGTCCACAAACAGTTACAAATAAGAACCCACAGCAAAAAAGAGGACAATAAGGAAAAAATGAAAAGAGGAATGAAACAATATTATATCACAAAAATGAGATAGAAAATAGATACAGTATCAATATACATGGCTATAGCTCAAATAACACAGCACCTGACAGGTGGCTAGATAAAACTAGCGAAGGTCAATTGTTCATTGAGGCCCAAAGGGGTCATGGATCTCAATATATAAATCCATCTTGTTTCACGCTGTACTAGTTTTTTGTCCCAATCACCTCGTCTCACCGAGGGGGTAATAACCTCGATAAATCTGAAATTTAGAGTTACCTTAGATGTGCAGTAATGACTGACACACAGGTGGAGTAGAGAACACTCATCATTTGCGGTGACGTCTCCCCCCAGTGCGGTCCCATGAAATCTCTCTTTGTAGCCGCCATAATCCTTGTGTATAACCCCGTTGGACGCCGTGGTCCTTGACAGTAATACGCGGTTCAGCGCTGGATATTGGGGTGTGATGTCTGTTTCGGTGTCTGCCTGCACCATCTTCCCCTCAAATAGAATCAGCGCCTGGGGAATGAGATTACATGAAATGCAGACGTCTTGTCTGTGATCCCGGAATCCTCCAGACGGGAGGTAATGTCGTTATATTTACATCCACCGAAACTACCGGTGACCCTGCGCTATAAACTAATATTGTGCGACTGGCGGTCATGTGACAGGCTCCAGATAATGAGGCACCCTGCACATATGGAGGCCAGCGCACATAATATGGAGGCCAGGAGCATATGAAGTATCTGGATGTCACACAGACCCGGACATTGCAGTGATTAATGGTGCAGGAACCCGGCCAGTCCGGTACAGTCCGTGACGTATCTGGTGCTCGGAAGAGATGAGCTGCTAGAAAAGATGCAGCTATAGGAACAAAGCCCAGGTCATAGCAGCTCTGCTTACTATGGGATATAACATATGATACACACAGTGCAGCGATAATACAGAGTGATGTCACAGTACAGGGACAATGCACACACAGTGATGTCACAGTACAGGGACCGTGCACACAGTGACGTCACAGTACACGGATAATGCACACAGTGACGTCACAGTACAGGGATAATGCACACAGTGATGTCACAGTACAGGGATAATACACACAGTGATATCACAGTACAGGGATAGTGCACACAGTGATGTCACAGTACAGGGATAGTGCACACAGTGATGTCACAGTGCAGCGATAATACAGAGTGATGTCACAGTACAGGGACAATGCACACACAGTGATGTCACAATACAGGGACCGTGCACACAGTGACGTCACAGTACAGGGATAATGCACACAGTGACGTCACAGTACAGGGATAATGCACACAGTGACGTCACAGTACAGGGTAATGCACACAGTGATGTCACAGTACAGGGATAGTGCACACAGTGATGTCACAGTACAGGGATAGTGCACACAGTGATGTCACAGTGCAGCAATAATACAGAGTGATGTCACAGTACAGAGATAATACACAGTGATGTCACAGTACAGGGACAGTGCACACAGTGACGTCACAGTACAGGGACAGTGCACACAGTGACGTCACAGTACAGGGACCGTGTACACAGTGATGTCACAGTACAGGGATAATGCACACAGTGATGTCACAGTACAGCGATAATAGAGAGTGATGTCACAGTACAGGGACAATGCACACAGTGACATCACAGTACAGGGACAGTGCACACAGTGACGTTACAGTACAGGGACAGTGCATACAGTGACATCACAGTACAGGGATAATACACACAGTGATGTCACAGTACAGGGATAATATACACAGTGACGTTACAGTACAGGGATAATGCACACAGTGACGTCACAGTACAGGGATAATATACACAGTGACGTTACAGTACAGGGATAATGAACACAGTGATGTCAACATACTTGGATAATATACACAGTGATGTTACAGTATAGTGATAATACTCGCACTTATGTCACAGTACTGGATTATATGAAAACTGTTGAAGGAAAGAGCGCAATAGTGTCTTATCTGAGAAGGTTAGTCCATAGGATTGCACTCACCAGATGTAGCTGCGTTGAAGCATTGAAAGGATTCGCTGCAGCAGATCCACGAGTCCAGGAAGAAGCAGCCGTTAGATACAGATTGGGAAAATTGTGGTAAATTTCTGCTCTGCTGAATCACTGGAATTCCAGAATTATTAGTACATGTGGCTTTATTATTATATGCATTTCAGAGTTCAAGACTCCTTCATCATGTTCCTGTGGTGTTTCCTGATGAAGGAGTCTTGAACTCTGAAACGTGTAGAATAATAAAGCCAGATGTACTAATAATTCTTGAATTCTAGTGATTCAGCAGCACAGAAATTTACAATTTTCCCAATCTGTAGCGAAGTACTGGGATTATAACGCACACAGTAACAGTGTCAGAGCCGGCTATAGAGGCATTTGCCTAGGGTCCCCACTTCCCTAGGGGACTAACGCACACAGTAACAGTGTCAGAGCCGGCTATAGAGGCATTTGCCTAGGGTCCCCACTTCCCTAGGGGACCCCAACCTGTGCCCCTCCACAATGCACTCTCAATTCTATCAGCATTATAGATGCTGATACAGCTGAATTCAATGATAGAGGAGAGAGCGTCAGGTGATGCTTCCTCTCCAATAATTCCCCCTCTGCTTCTGATTCAATGAGCACGATGGCATCACTTCATCGTGCACCATGCTGTGCCGAGCAGTGGAGCTGCTGAGTAGATGTACTGCAGAGACCGGAGCAGTGGGGGAACAGGGAGAGGTGAGTATATACTTATTTATTTTTAAATCAATGAGTATGTGGTGGTCATAATACTTTATACTATTCTGTGGTGGTGCATTGTACCCTATGAGGCTGCAATATACTCTATGTGGGCTGTGTTACACTCCTTGGGATTGCATTATAGTCTTTGCTGGCTTCATTATGCTCTATGGGGGCTACATTATGCTCTATGGGGGCTACATTATGCTCTATGGGGGGGCTGCGTTATACTCTATCAATGGCTATTGGAAGTGCAGCGCCCCAGAGTCCTGGTCGTTGCAGTAATGTCGCTCTTCCACAAGGGGGAGTGATGTTACGTCTGATGGTACTAAAGGAGTTCACCTTGCCAGGTATCACAGTCACACACTACACTTTACACTCCAGTCCACCAGGGGAAGCAAAGCTTCTATCTACTAGGGCACTCCTCACACACAGGTAAAACTGGTGGGTTGGATAGGAAGTTAGTCAGAAATAAGCAGACTGGGCTTCGACCAGACAACATCGAGGAAGAAGCAGCCTGGGTTTGACCCAGAGAGGTCCTGTCAGGGGTGGGATTCTGACAGAGGTCTAGCAAGAGATAGAACGTTACGGAGCTGCGCCTGCACTTCATTGCGGCAGCATCCTAAGAAAGGACACGAAGCAAAGTATATTGTGGAGAGTGAGAACCGAAGTCACAGCACAAGGAGATAACAACGGGAGGAGTCCTGCCCCGAGGTAGGCAACCTCCTTCCGAGGCGCGTAGCCGGTGGCCGGAACACCGAGGGAGTATTGACTCTACGCATTACTCCAAACAATGGCAGGACAGTCAATTCCAAGTTGGCTGCCCAACCTAAATACCTAAGAAGACACGGAGGCAATTGTGGGAGAGGGGCGTCTCTAGGGTCCCTATAAATTAACTTCAGGCCTACCCCGTCATACGGGTTGTCCTATCCATATCATCTGGGGGACAGAGAGAGAACATCAGAAATATCTACGAAGGTTGTGTGGACTTTCCCGTGGTGCTCAGCAGGGAGGTACTACAACACACAGGCACTAGTAGGAAGGCTACTGATTTCCTCCTGGCTAAGGGAACTCTGGATGTGCCTTCGGACCGGCCGGACTCAGCCAGCCCTGTGAGCGGTACTCTGGTGTTGTGATTTTGCTTTTTGCTCCCTCTAGTGGTCATTAGTGATTTGACTCTGGAGCTTCTGTCTTTTCCTATATCCTCACCTGGGCCGTTAGTTCAGGGGCGTTGCTATATAAGCTCCCTGGACCTTCAGTTCAATGCCTGGCATCGTTGAAATCAGAGCTAATCTGTTGTGCTCTTGTCCTATGATCCGGGTTCCTGTATTTCAAGCTAAGTCTGCTTCCTTGCTTTTTGCTTTTGTTTTGTTTTGTATTTTTGTCCAGCTTGTTCCAATCTGTATCCTGACCTTTGCTGGAAGCTCTAGGGGGCTGGTGTTCTCCCCCCGGACCGTTAGACGGTTCGGGGGTTCTTGAATCTCCAGCGTGGATTTTTATAGGGTTTTTGTTGACCAGATAAGTTATCTTGCTATATTCTGCTATTAGTAAGCTGGCCTCTCTTTGCTGAACCTGGTTCATTTCTGTGTTTGTCATTTCCTCTTACCTCACCGTTATTATTTGTGGGGGGCTTGTATCTTGCTTTGGGGTCCCTTTCTCTGGAGGCAAGAGAGGTCTTTGTTTTCTTCTCCTAGGGGTAGTTAGATTCTCCGGCTGGCGCGAGTCATCTAGCGATCACCGTAGGCATGATCCCCGGATAGTTCTAGTGTTGGCGTTAGGAGTAGCTATTTGGTCAACCCAGTTACCACAGCCCTATGAGCTGGATTTTTGAATCACGCAGACTTACACGTTCCTCTGAGACCCTGTCCACTGGGGTCATAACAGTATGCCAGGCCAGTATTAAATGTTTAATGCATTGCAGAAGTGGGATTATAAGAAAGAAAATTTTGAGGTTTTTTTTTCCCTCTCTCATTTTTTTTTTTTTTTTTTCTTTTCCCCTTTACCTCAGAGTGGCTTAAGCTTGCTGCAGACATGAATGTCCAGACCTTGATTACAAGTGTGGACCAGCTTGCCGCTCGTGTGCAGGGTATACAAGATTATGTTACCAGAAATCCTAGGTCTGAACCCAAGATTCCGATTCCTGAACTGTTTTCAGGAGACCGATTTAAGTTTAGGAATTTCAGGAATAATTGTAAATTGTTTTTGTCCCTGAAACCTTGTTCGTCTGGAGACTCTGCTCAACAAGTAAAAATTGTTATTTCATTCTTACGGGGTGACCCTCAAGATTGGGCTTTTTCGTTGGCGCCAGGAGATCCGGCATTGGCTGATATTGATGCGTTTTTTCTGGCGCTCGGTTTACTTTATGAGGAACCCAATCTTGAGATTCAGGCAGAGAAAGCCTTGCTGGCTATGTCTCAGGGCCAGGACGAGGCTGAGGTGTATTGCCAAAAATTTCGGAAATGGTCCGTGCTGACACATTGGAACGAGTGTGCACTGGCCGCTAATTTTAGAAATGGCCTTTCTGAGGCCATTAAGAATGTTATGGTGGGTTTTCCCATTCCCACAGGTCTGAATGATACCATGTCCCTGGTTATTCAAATTGACCGGCGGTTGCGGGAGCGCAAAACCGCAAATTCCCTCATGTTGTTGTCTGAACAGACACCTGATGTGATGCAATGTGATAGAAAAACCGCAAATTCCCTCATGGTGTTGTCTGAACGGACACCTGATTTGATGCAATGTGATAGAATCCTGACTAGAAATGAGAGGAAAATTCATAGACGCCGGAATGGCTTGTGCTACTACTGTGGTGATTCTACACATGTTATCTCAGCATGCTCTAAACGTATATCTAAGGTTGTTAGTCCTGTCACCGTTGGTAATTTGCATCCTAAGTTTATTCTGTCTGTAACTTTGATTTGCTCACTGTCATCTTATCCTGTCATGGCGTTTGTAGATTCAGGTGCTGCCCTGAGTCTTACGGATCTCTCATTTGCTAAGCGCTGTGGTTTTATTCTTGAACCATTAGAAAATCCTATCCCTCTTAGGGGTATTGATGCTACGCCATTAGCAGAAAATAAACCGCAGTATTGGACACAGGTTACCATGTGCATGACTCCTGAACACCGCGAGGTGATACGTTTTCTCGTTCTACATAAAATGCATGATTTGGTTGTTTTGGGGCTGCCATGGTTACAGACCCATAATCCAGTCCTTGACTGGAAGGCTATGTCAGTGTCTAGTTGGGGCTGTCGTGGTATTCATGAGGATTCCCTGCCTGTGTCTATTGCTTCTTCTACGCCTTCGGAAGTTCCTGAGTATTTGTCTGATTATCAGGATGTCTTTAGCGAGTCCAGGTCCAGTGCATTGCCTCCTCATAGGGAATGTGACTGTGCAATAGATTTGATTCCAGGCAGTAAATTTCCTAAGGGAAGACTGTTTAATCTGTCGATACCTGAACATACCGCTATGCGTTCATATATCAAGGAGTCTCTGGAGAAAGGACACATCCGTCCGTCTTCTTCCCCTCTTGGTGCGGGATTCTTTTTTGTGGCTAAAAAGGATGGATCTTTGAGGCCTTGTATTGACTATCGGCTTTTAAATAAGATCACTGTCAAATTTCAGTATCCTTTGCCGCTGTTGTCTGACTTGTTTGCCCGGATTAAAGGTGCCAAGTGGTTTACCAAGATAGACCTTCGTGGTGCGTACAACCTTGTGCGCATTAAGCAAGGGGATGAATGGAAAACCGAATTCAGTACGCCCGAAGGTCATTTTGAGTACTTGGTGATGCCTTTTGGGCTCTCTAATGCCCCTTCAGTTTTTCAGTCCTTTATGCATGACATTTTCCGGAACTATCTGGATAAATTTTTGATCGTTTATCTGGATGATATTCTGTTTTTTTCTGATAATTGGGACTCGCATGTGGAGCAGGTCAGGATGGTCTTTAAAATTTTGCGTGAAAATTCTTTGTTTGTCAAGGGCTCAAAGTGTCTTTTTGGTGTACAGAAGGTTCCCTTTTTGGGGTTCATTTTTTCCCCTTCTGCTGTGGAGATGGACCCAGTCAAGGTCCGAGCTATTCTTGATTGGACTCAGCCCTCGTCAGTTAAGAGTCTTCAGAAGTTCTTGGGTTTCGCTAACTTCTACCGTCGTTTTATCGCTAACTTTTCTAGCATTGTGAAACCTTTGACGGATATGACCAAGAAGGGCTCCGATGTGGTTAATTGGGCTCCTGCTGCCGTGGAGGCTTTCCAGGAGTTGAAACGTCGGTTTACTTCGGCGCCTGTTTTGTGCCAGCCTGATGTCTTGCTTCCCTTTCAGGTTGAGGTGGATGCTTCAGAGATTGGAGCAGGGGCCGTTTTGTCGCAGAGAGGCCCTGGTTGCTCTGTTATGAGACCTTGCGCCTTTTTCTCTAGGAAGTTTTCGCCTGCGGAGCGAAATTATGATGTGGGCAATCGGGAGTTGTTGGCCATGAAATGGGCATTTGAGGAGTGGCGTCATTGGCTCGAGGGTGCTAAGCATCGTGTGGTGGTCTTGACTGATCACAAAAATCTGATGTATCTCGAGTCTGCTAAACGCCTGAATCCTAGACAGGCCCGCTGGTCATTGTTTTTCTCCCGTTTTGACTTTGTTGTCTCGTATTTACCAGGTTCAAAAAATGTGAAGGCCGATGCTCTTTCCAGGAGCTTTGTGCCTGATGCTCCTGGAGTCGCTGAACCGGTTGGTATTCTTAAGGATGGTATTATCTTGTCAGCTATTTCTCCAGATCTGCGACGTGTGTTGCAGAGATTTCAGGCTGATAGGCCTGATTCTTGTCCACCTGACAGACTGTTTGTGCCTGATAAGTGGACCAGCAGAGTCATTTCCGAGGTTCATTCCTCGGTGTTGGCAGGTCACCCAGGAATTTTTGGCACCAGAGATCTGGTGGCCAGATCCTTTTGGTGGCCTTCCTTGTCTAGGGATGTGCGGTCATTTGTACAGTCCTGTGGGACTTGCGCTTGAGCTAAGCCTTGCTGTTCTCGTGCCAGCGGGTTGCTCTTGCCCTTGCCTGTCCCTAAGAGACCTTGGACACATATCTCCATGGATTTCATTTCTGATCTTCCGGTGTCTCAAGGCATGTCTGTTATCTGGGTGATATGTGATCGCTTCTCCAAGATGGTCCATTTGGTTCCTTTGCCTAAGCTGCCTTCCTCTTCCGATCTGGTTCCTGTGTTTTTCCAGAACGTGGTTCGTTTGCACGGCATCCCTGAGAATATTGTGTCAGACAGAGGATCCCAGTTCGTTTCCAGATTCTGGCGATCCTTTTGTAGTAGGATGGGCATTGACTTGTCGTTTTCGTCTGCTTTCCATCCTCAGACTAATGGACAGACGGAGCGAACTAATCAGACTTTGGAGGCTTATTTGAGGTGTTTTGTCTCTGCTGATCAGGACGATTGGGTGACCTTCTTGCCGTTGGCTGAGTTTGCCCTTAATAATCGGGCTAGTTCCGCCACTTTGGTTTCGCCGTTTTTCTGCAACTCTGGTTTCCACCCTCGTTTTTCTTCGGGTCATGTGGAACCTTCTGACTGCCCTGGGGTGGATTCTGTGGTGGATAGGTTGCAGCGGATCTGGAATCTTGTGGTGGACAACTTGAAGTTGTCACAGGAGAGGGCTCAGCGCTTTGCCAACCGCCGCCGCGGTGTGGGTCCCCGACTACGTGTTGGGGATTTGGTGTGGCTTTCTTCCCGCTTTGTTCCTATGAAGGTTTCCTCTCCCAAATTTAAACCTCGTTTTATTGGTCCTTACAAGATATTGGAAATCCTTAATCCTGTATCCTTTCGCCTGGATCTTCCTGTGTCGTTTGCTATCCACAACGTGTTTCATAGGTCCTTGTTGCGGCGGTACGTTGTGCCTGTGGTTCCTTCTGCTGAGCCTCCTGCTCCGGTGTTGGTTGAGGGCGAGTTGGAGTACGTGGTGGAGAAGATCTTGGATTCTCGTCTCTCCAGGCGGAGGCTTCAGTACCTGGTCAAGTGGAAGGGCTATGGTCAGGAAGATAATTCCTGGGTGGTCGCCTCTGATGTTCATGCGGCCGATTTAGTTCGTGCCTTTCACGCCGCTCGTCCTGATCGCCCTGGTGGTCGTGGTGAGGGTTCGGTGACCCCTCACTAAGGGGGGGGGGTACTGTTGTGATTTTGCTTTTTGCTCCCTCTAGTGGTCATTAGTGATTTGACTCTGGAGCTTCTGTCTTTTCCTATATCCTCACCTGGGCCGTTAGTTCAGGGGCGTTGCTATATAAGCTCCCTGGACCTTCAGTTCAATGCCTGGCATCGTTGAAATCAGAGCTAATCTGTTGTGCTCTTGTCCTATGATCCGGGTTCCTGTATTTCAAGCTAAGTCTGCTTCCTTGCTTTTTGCTTTTGTTTTGTTTTGTATTTTTGTCCAGCTTGTTCCAATCTGTATCCTGACCTTTGCTGGAAGCTCTAGGGGGCTGGTGTTCTCCCCCCGGACCGTTAGATGGTTCGGGGGTTCTTGAATCTCCAGCGTGGATTTTTATAGGGTTTTTGTTGACCAGATAAGTTATCTTGCTATATTCTGCTATTAGTAAGCTGGCCTCTCTTTGCTGAACCTGGTTCATTTCTGTGTTTGTCATTTCCTCTTACCTCACCGTTATTATTTGTGGGGGGCTTGTATCTTGCTTTGGGGTCCCTTTCTCTGGAGGCAAGAGAGGTCTTTGTTTTCTTCTCCTAGGGGTAGTTAGATTCTCCGGCTGGCGCGAGTCATCTAGCGATCACCGTAGGCATGATCCCCGGCTACTTCTAGTGTTGGCGTTAGGAGTAGCTATTTGGTCAACCCAGTTACCACAGCCCTATGAGCTGGATTTTTGAATCACGCAGACTTACACGTTCCTCTGAGACCCTGTCCACTGGGGTCATAACACTCTGGACTGTGGACTCTGAAGTCTTCAGTAAAAGGTAAAGAGACTGCAACCTTTGTGTCCTCATTATTCATCGCGCCTTACAACGACCACTATCATCATCCACACACTTTGGGAAGCCCTGGGGACATACTTCACCTGTGAGAAGGTATACCATCTAGCTGCCATTCCATCACCCCAGCGGACCCCCAGCAGCGTCGGTCACCCTGACCGAATACCACAGGTGGCGTCACAAACACCGTACAAACTTACACCTTTAATTGGGCGCCCCTCAGCAGGGCCACGGACCGGGTCGGGCCACCGTGACATCCCCAGAACCGAGACCGAGGGAGCCGGTGCCGAGTACCCCATTGCCCTGCGCCTGGGGGCGATCCAGAAGTGCATTATACTTTATGGGGGCTGCATTATACGATATGGAAGACTGTTGGGTGCATTACACTATAGGGAGGTCTATGTGGAGTGTGCTATGCTATATGTAGGACTGTGGAGTGTATTATACTATATGGAAGTCTATGGAGAGTGTATTATACTATATGGAGGACTATGGGAGGACATTATACTTTATAGGGGCTGCATTATGCTGTATGGAGGACTGTGGGGAGTGTATTATACTATATCAATGACTATGGGCACAGTATATTATATGTAAGACTGAGGTGTACATTATACTACATAGAGGACTATTGGGTGTGCATTATACTATATGGAGGACTATCGGGTGTGCATTATACTATATCAAGGACTATGGGGCACAGTATACTACAGTATATGTAAGACTATGGGGTGTACATTATACTATATGGAGGACTATGTGGAGTGTATTACACTATATGGAGAACTATGGAGAGTGTATTATACTATATGGAGGACTATGGGGGCATTATACTTTATGTGGGCTGCATTATACTTTATGGAGGACTGTGGGGAGTGTATTATACTATATGGAGGACTATCGGGTTTACATTATTCTATATAGAGGACTATGGGAAGTGTATTATACTATATCAAGGACTATGGGTCACAGTATACTATATGTTAGACTATGGGGTGTACATTATACTATATGGAGGACTATCGGGTGTCCATTTTACTATATAGAGGACTATTGGACAGAGTGAACTACTCCTTCCCCACCTGGTATAAAGAGGCCAGGAAAGAAGAGTCAAACAACTTCAATATTGTTGATCAAGCTTGTTTAACCCCTTAACGACCGCCGATACGCCTTTTAACGGCGGCCGCTAAGGGTACTTAAACCACAGCGCCGTTAATTAACGGCGCTGTGGAAAAAGTGAATAGCGCCCCCCAGAGTCGGATTTTCTCTGGGGTCTCGGTTGCCGAGGGTAGCCGAGACCCCAGAGAACATGATTCGGGGGGGTTTTACCGACCCCCAAGTTGCGATCGCCGGTAATTAACCATTTACCGGCGGTCGCAACAAAAAAAAAAAAACGCGATTTGCCGTTTAATTTCTCTGTCCTCCGATGTGATCGCACATCGGAGGACAGAGAAATGTGGTCCCCGATGGCCCCCAATAGCCCCCCGATACTTACCTACCTCCCCCGGTGCTCCTCGTGGCTCCCGATGGGCGCCGCCATCTTTTTTCCGGGAAAAAATGGCGGGCGCACGCGCAGTACGCCCGCCGCCCGGCACCCCGAAGATCTTTGGGGTCTCGGCTGCCGGGGGTAGCCGAGACCCCAAAGAACATGATCGGGGTCGGTTTGCACCGACCCCTGCTTTGCGATCGCCGGTAATTAACAGTTTACCGGCGACCGCAAAAAAAAAAAAAAAAAAAAGCGATCAGTTATTTCTCTGTCCTCTGATGTGATTGCACATCAGAGGACAGAGAAATAGGGGGATTCGGGGACCCTAACATACTCACCCGGTGTCCCTGGGTCCTCTTCTGTCTTCTCCTGCCAGCCGGCTTTTTCATCATGGCGGGCGCATGCGCAGTGCGCCCGCCATCTGCTGCCATCTGCCGGCCGGCAGGAGAAGACGAGTTGGGGCTAAAATTAGGGTTAGGGTTAGGGTTAGAGTTAGGGTTAGAGTTAGGGTTAGGGTTAGAGTTAGGGTTAGGGTTAGAGTTAGGGTTAGGGTTAGGGTTAGGGTTAGAGTTAGGGTTAGGGTTAGGGTTAGAGTTAGGGTTAGGGTTAGAGTTAGGGTTAGGGTTAGGGCTAAATTTAGGGTTAGGGCTAGGGTTAGGGTTAGGCTACTTTCACACTAGCGTTTTTTGGCTTCCGTCGCAATGCGTCGTTGGAGAAAAAACGCATCCTGCAAAAGTGCTTGCAGGATGCGTTTTTTCTCCATTGGCTTGCATTAGCGACGCATTGCGACGGATTGCCACATGTCGCATCCGTCGTGCGACGGATGCGTCGTGCTTTGGCGGACCGTCGACACAAAAAAAACTACATGTAACTTTTGTGCGACGTGTCCGCCATTTCCGACCGTGCATGCGTGGCCGGAATTCCGCC
The DNA here is from genome assembly GCF_051348905.1 of Ranitomeya variabilis. NCBI lineage: Eukaryota > Metazoa > Chordata > Amphibia > Anura > Dendrobatidae > Ranitomeya > Ranitomeya variabilis. Next base: position 419,323,607 of record NC_135233.1, read on the forward strand.
CCCGCCTCCCCGCACCTCACAATGGGGCAGCGGATGCGTTGAAAAAACAGCATCCGCTGCACCCGTTGTGCGGCGCTTACAACGCTAGCGTCGGTACGTCGGCCCGACACACTGCGATGGGCCGAGTACGACGCTAGTGTGAAAGTAGCCTTAGGCTTCTTTCACACTTGCGTCGGTACAGGGCGGTCGCAATGTGTCGGCCCGACGTACCGACGCACGTTGTGAAAATTGTGCACAACGCGGGCAGCGGATGCAGTTTTTCAACGCATCCGCTGCCCAGTCTATGTCCTGGGGAGGAGGGGGCAGAGTTACGGCCACGCATGCGCGGAAATGGCGGACGCGACGTACAAAAAAAAGGTTACATTGAACTTTTTTTGTGACGACGGGGGCTAAAGTTATGGTTAGGGTTGGGGCTAAAGTTAGGGTTAGGGTTGGGGCTAAAGTTAGGGTTAGAGTTGGGATTAGGGTTAGGGTTTGGATTAGGGTTGGGATTAGTGTTACGTTTGGGATTAGGGTTGGGATTAGGGTTAGGGTTGGGATTAGGGTCAGGGGTGTGTTGGATTTAGGGTTTTGATTAGGGTTATGGTTAGGGTTGAGATTAGGGCTGTTTTGGGGTTAGGGTTGTGATTATCGTTAGGGTTGTGATTAGGATTATGGATCGGGTTGAGATTAGGGTTAGGGGTGTGTTGGAGTTAGGGTTGGAGTTATAATTTGGGGGTTTCCACTGTTTAGGTACATCAGGGGGTCTCCAAACACGACAGCCAATTTTGCGCTAAAAAAGTCAAATGGTACTCCCTCCCTTCTGAGCTCTGCCGTGCGCCCAAACAGTGGTTTACCCCCACATATGGGGCATCAGCGTACTTGGGATAAATTGGACAACAACTTTTGGGGTCCAATTTCTCCTGTTACCCTTGTGAAAATAAAAACTTGGGGGCTAAATATCTTTTTTGTTGGAAAAAAAAATATTTTTTTATTTTCACTACTCTGCATTATAAACTTCTGTGAAGCACTTGAGCTTTAAAAGTTCTCACCACATATCTAGATAAGTTCCTTAGGGGGTCTAGTTTCCAAAATTTGGTCACTTGTGGGGGTTTCTACTGTTTAGGTACATCAGGGGCTCTGCAAACGCAACATAACACCCACAGACAATTCTATCAAAGTCTGAATTCCAAAATGGCGCTCCTTCTCTTCCGAGCTCTGCCGTGTGCCAAAACAGTGGTTTACCCCCACATATGGGGTACCAGAATACTCAGGACAAATTGGAGAACAAATATTGGCATCCAATTTCTCTTGTTACCTTTGTGAAAATAAAAATTTGGAGGCTAAAAAAATCTTTTTTGTGGGAAAAAAAATATTTTTTATTTTCACTACTCTGCATTATAAACTTCTGTGAAGCACTTGGGCATTCAAAGTTCTCACCACATATCTAGATAAGTTCCTTGGGGGGTCTATTTTCCAAAATGGGGTCACTTGTTGGGGGTTTCTACTGTTTAGGTACATTAGGGGTCTGCAAACGCAACATAACGCCCGCAGACAATTCTATCAAAGTCTGCATTCCAAAATGGCGCTCCTTCCCTTCCGAGCTCTGCCGTGCGCCCAAACAGTGGTTTACCCCCACATATGGGGTACCAGCATACTCAAGACAAATTGGACAACAACTTTTGGGGTCCAATTTCTCTTGTTACCCTTGTGAAAATAAAAACTTGGGGGCTAAAAAATCTTTATTGTTAAAAAATATATATTTTTTATTTTCACGACTCTACATTATAAACTTCTGTGATGCACTTGGGCATTCAAAGTTCTCACTACACATCTAGATAAGTTCCATGGGGGGTCTACTTTCCAAAATGGGGTCACTTTTGGGGGGTTTCTACTGTTTAGGCACATCAGGGGCTCTCCAAACGCGACATGGCGTCCGATCTCAATTCCAGTCAATTTTGCATTGAAAAGTCAAATGGCGCTCCTTTGCTTCCGAGCTCAGCCATGCGCCCAAACAGTGGTTTACCCCCACATATGGGGTGTCGGCGTACTCAAGACAAATTGTACAACAACTTCTGGGGTCCATTTTCTCCTGTTACCCTTGGTAAAATAAAAATTTGGAGGCAAAAAGATCATTTTTGTAGAAAAAATGCGATTTTTTTATTTTCACGGCTCTACGTTATAAACTTCTGTGAAGCACCTGGGGGTTTAAAGTGCTCACCACACATCTAGATAAGTTCCTTAAGGGGTCTAGTTTCCAAAATGGTGTCATATGTGGGGGGTCTCTACTGTTTAGGCACATCAGCGGCTCTCCAAACGTGACATGGCGTCCGATCTCAATTCCAGCCAATTCTACATTGAAAAAGTAAAACAACACTCCTTCTCTTCCAAGCTCTGCGGTGCGCCCAAACAGTGGTTTACTCCCATATATGGGGTATCGACGTACTCAGGAGAAATTGCACAACAACTTTTGTGGTCTAATTTCTCCTGTTACCCTTGTGAAAATAAAAATTTGGGGGCAAAAAGATCATTTTTGTAGAAAAAATGAGATTTTTTATTTTCACGGCTCTACGTTATAAACTTCTGTGAAGCACTTGGGGGTTCAAAGTGCTCACCACACATCTAGATAAGTTCCTTAAGGGGTCTAGTTTCCAAAATGGTATCACTTGTGGGGGGTTTCCACTGTTTAGGCACATCAGGGACTCTCCAAACGCGACATGGCATCCGATCTCAATTCCAGCCAATTCTGCATTGAAAAAGTCAAACGGTGCTCCTTCACTTCCAAGCTCTGTGTTGCGCCCAAACAGTGGTTTACCTCCACATATGGGGTATCGACGTACTCAGGAGAAATTGCACAACAACTTTTGTGGTTTAATTTCTCCTGTTACCCTTGTTAAAATAAGAATTTGTGGGCGAAAAAATCATTTTTGTGAAAACAAATGCGATTTTTTATTTTCACGGCTCTACGTTATAAACTTCTGTGAAGCACTTGGGGGTTCAAAGTGCTCACCGCACATCTAGATAAGTTCCTTGGGGGGTCTAGTTTCCAAAATGGTGTCACTTGTGGGGGGTTTCCACTGTTTCGGCACATTAGGGGCTCTCCAAACGCGACATGGCGTCCGATCTCAATTCCAGCCAATTCTGCATTGAAACAGTCAAACGGTGCTCCTTCACTTCCAAGCTCTGCGGTGCGCCCAAACAGTGGTTTACCTCCACATATGGGGTATCGGCGTACTCAGGAAAAATTGCACAACAAAATTTGTGGTTAAATTTCTGTTTTTACACTTGTGAAAATTAAAAAAAATGGTTCTGAAGTAAAATGTTTGCAAAAAAAAGTTAAATGTTCATTTTTTTCTTCCACATTGTTTCAGTTCCTGTGAAGTACGTAAAGGGTTAATAAACTTCTTGAATGTGGTTTTGAGCAGCTTGAGGGGTGCAGTTTTTAGAATGGTGTCACACTTGGTTATTTTCTATCATATAGACCCCTCAAAATCACTTCAAAGGTGATGTGGTCCCTAAAAAAAACATGGTGTTGTAAAAATGAGAAATTGCTGGTCAACTTTTAACCCATATAACTCCCTAACAAAAAAAAAAATTGTTTCCAAAATTGTGCTGATGTAAAGTAGACATGTGATAAATGTTATTTATTAACTATTTTTTGTGACATATCTCTCTGATTTAAGGGCATAAAAATACAAAGTTTGAAAATTGCAAAATTTTAAAAATTTTCGCCATATTTCCATTTTTTTCATAAATAATTGCAAGTAATATCTAAGAAATGTTACCATTAACTTGAAGTACAACATGTCACGAAAAAACAGTCTCAGAATCAGCGGGATCCGATAAAGCGTTCCAGAGTTATAACCTCTTAAAGTGACACTGGTCAGAATTGTAAAAATTGGCTCGGTCAGTAAGTACCAAATTGGCTCTGTCACTAAGGGGTTAATGACCTGAACTCAGCACTTGTAAATACATGCGAAATGTTTCTGTGTGGTGGTGCGGTATGTTAGTTTCATAGTAAATATTAAGATCTCTGAAGCCACTAGTAAGGGGGGCATTCACCCCCTCCCTCCTCCTCTGTTTTGCAGTATGACAAGAGCTTGCAATCGAAGCTGCCTTGAAATAGAATTACCCAGTTGACAGAGGAAATTACATAATGTTGTGAAGTGACAATCCTAATTAAAATGCAGGCAACCTCTTTCAAACCAAAGGACCCCTGCAGTGCCAAAGAGGAAGTCTATTTTAGTAGGTGAATTACACAGTTTAACATATGGGAAATGAGGAAGACAGAGAATTATAGATTGGAGAGGAAGAGAAGTGACAGAACAAATTAAAATTCCTTTAGAAGTCCAGGCTCCCATGTGGGGACATGGTGAAGTCCATGTTCGGAGTCTGTGCCCGAACAGTAGGTGTCCGGTACAGACACCGAACTTTACTGTTCGGGTTCGCCCATCTCTATATATAACATAGTAACATAGTTAGCCAGGCCGAAAAAAGTCATGTGTCCATCCAGTTCAGCCTATATTCCGTCACAGATCTACGTCCTTCTACAGAACCTAATAACTGTAAGATACAATATCGTTACGCTCCAGGAAGACGTCCAGGCCTCCCCTGACCCCTTGACTGAGTTTGCCATCACTACCTCCTCAGGCAAGGAATTCCAGATTCTCACTGCCCTAACAGTAAAGAATCCTCTTCTATGTTGGTGGTAAAACCTTCTCTCCTCCAGACGCAAAGAATGCCCCCTTGTGACCGTCCCCTTGGTATAAACAGATCCTCGGAGAGATATTTGTATTGTCCCCTTATATACTTATACATGGTTATTAGGTTGCCCCTCAGTCGTCTTTTTTCTAGACTAAATAATCCTAATTTTTCTAATCTCTCTGGGTATTGTAGTTCCCCCATTCCCTTTATTAATTTTGTTGCCCTCCTTTGTACTCGCTCTAGTTCCATTATATCCTTCCTGAGCACCAGTGACCAAAACTATACACAGTACTCCATGTGCAGTCTAACCAGGGATTTGTACAGCCTGTTAAACAAAGTACATTGCTTCTGTAATTGACTTTAAAGCTAATCTCATCGCCTCTATAAGGGCCTGTAACATCAAGCTCATTGCCTTTATAAGAGCCTGTCACGATAATGTGAATATGCCATGTTTGAGTATCTACCTAAAAGTACATTGGCTTTTCAGGCACACGCTGTGGGCCTTTCAGACCCCCACTTCCCACTCTGCCTGTGTGTGTAACCCAAAACCCCTCATTTCTCCCCCTCCCTCAAGAATTTATATGGCTTCAAAGTGAAAGTACAAGTAGAAGCACATGGGAAAAAAAGTTTCTTTGTCTTTGCTAATGTAAATATCATAGCATCAATTATTGATAGAAGTGAGACAAATACATTTTTGACATGGGCTTCGGTAGAACTATCAGCCAGTGAGTTTTCTAGGTTCCAGAACCAGCACAATTGAGAAACGGATTACTACGTAACTAGGTCACCCAGCCACCCCATGTCTATACGTAAACGAATCCCTATAGCACGCTGAGCATAACGACAAGGGTGTCGTCTTTCTACGAGGTTCCTACGCCAAGATATGTGGGATGATGATTTTTCATACTGCTAAGACGGGAGTATCCAGCCTCTAAATGAGGTCACCACAGGGGCAGGGCTTTGGTTTTAGGCTAGAAAATAACTGAGTGAAGCAGCAGTCTTCACGTGTCTTTGTCTGGGGTCTAGCTGCTATACAGATGTTCTATGCATCTAGATGTGTCCCCTTCCCCACAGCACACGGTCAGCCATAAGATAAGATGACATTACAAAATGCAAGTGATTTTTCAACGTTAATCCCATTTTATTTGTAATTGTACTGTACATACGATATTCAACTTTATAATATCTTTTTATACCTCTGTAAATACTGCCTACCTTTTTTGGAGTAAAATATTTTAAATTACTAGCTTGTCTCTCCTTACTCTATTACATACGGTCACGTCCTCTGAAGTGAACTACGCTACTAATCTGGGTTGGCTCCGGACCCATTAATAATTATGAAATCAGAGCTGGTTGGAGCAGAATTTGACCTGTGCAATTGCGAGGTTTGGCAGCAACCGGCGGCGTTGATAATTATTGTTCCTGCCTGAGTGTGAGTATTTATATCGCCCTAGCTGCAGCGTGCCTAATAGACAGTACATAGCAGGCAGCCTTTCTGGCGTCTACTTACCCTAGGTGCAGTACCCTGACTGACCTGAGGGTAAGAGCCAGAGAGCTGCAAGTTCCAAACAGGGAAGTGGGATATAGATAAATCCCCTTCAGAAAGAACCAGGGGCAACCAAACAACCCCGGTTCATTAGAAATTGGTGTGAGTGGTGGGGATGATAAAGGTATCCTCCCAGTGAACTGTGACATATTGGTGACAGCACGGTGGGATTCCTGACAGAGCCTGTAACACCAAGCTCATCACCTCTGTAAGAGACTGTAACATCAAGCTCATCGCCTCTATAAGAGACTGTAACATCAAGCTCATTGCTTCTATAAGAACCTGTGAAACAAAGCTCATTACCTCTATAAAAGACTATAACACCAAGCTCATTGCCTCTATAAGAACCTGTTAAACAAAGCACATTGCCTCTGTAAGAGACTGTAACATCAAGCTCATCACTTCTATAACAGACTGTATCAGCAAACTCATTCCCTCTATATCAAGCTCATCGCCTCTGTAAGAGGCTGTAACACCAAGTTCATTGCCTCTATAAAAGACTATAACATCAAACTCATTGCCTCTGATAGCCTGTTAAACAAACCACATTGCCTCTGTAACAGACTGTAAAGCTAAGTTCATTGCCTCTATGAGAGCTTGTAACACCAAGTTCATCGCCTCTATAAGAGACTGTGACATCAAACTCATGGCTCCTATAAGAGACTGTAACATCAAGCTCATTGCCTCTATAAGAGACTGTAACACCAAGCTCATCGCCTCTATAAGAACCTGTGAAACAAAGCTCATTGCCTCTATAAAAGACTATAACATCAAGCCTCTGTAAGAGACTATAATGCCAAGCTGATCGCATCTATGAGACTGTAACATTAAGCTCATCCCTTCTATAAGAGGCTGTAACACCAAGCTCATCGCCTCTATAAGAGACTAATATCAAACTCATTGCCTCTGATAGCCTGTTAAACAAACCACATTGCCTCTGTAACAGACTGTAAAGCTAAGTTCATTGCCTCTATGAACGCCTGTAACACCAAGCTCATCGTCTCTATAATGGACTGCAACACCAAGTTCATCGCCTCTATAGGAGACTGTAACATCAAGCTCATAGCCTCTATAAGAGACTGTAACACCAAGCTCATTGCCTCCAGGAGAGCCTGTAATATCAAACTCATTGCCTCTATAATGGACTGCAACACCAAGCTCATCGCATCTATAAGAGACAGTAACATCAAACTTATCGCCCCTATAAGACACTGTAACATCAAGCTCATTGCCTCTGAGAGCCTGTAACATCAAGCTCTTCGCCTTTGTAAGGGATTGTAACACCAAACTCATTGCCTCTATGATAGCCTGTTAAACAAAGCACATCACTTCTTTAACAGACTGTATCAGCAAGCTGATTGCCTCTATAAGAGACTATAACATCAAGGTCATCACCCTATAAGAGACTGTAACATCAAGCTCATCGCTTCTATAAGAGACTGTAACACCAAGCTCGTCACCTCTACAAGAAACTGTAATATCAAGCTCATAACCTCTATAAGAGACTGTAACACCAAGCTCATCGCCTCTATAAGAGACTGTAACATCAAGCTGATCGTCTCTATAAGAGACAGTAACATCAAGCTCATTGCCTCTATAAGGGACTGTAACACCAAGCTCATTGCCTCTACAAGAGACTGTAACATCAAGATCATCGCCTCTATAAGAGACTGTAACACTAAACTCATTGCCTCTACAAGAGACTGTAACATCAAGCTCATCGCCTCTATAAGAGACTAACATCAAGCTCATTGCCTCTATAAGAGACTGTAACATCAAGCTCATCGCCTCTATAAGAGACTGTAACACCAAGCTCATTGCCTCTATAAGAGACTGTAACACCAAGCTCTTTGCCTCTATGAGAGCCTGTAACATCAAGCTCATCGCCTCTATAAGAGACTGTAACATCAAGCTCATCGCCTCTATAAGAGACTGTAACATCGAGCTCATCGCCTCTATAAGAGACTGTAACACCAGACTCATTGCCTCTATAAGAGACTGTTTCAGCAAGCTCATTGCCTCTTTAAGAGACTGTAACACCAAGCTTGTCCCCTCTATAAGAGACTGTAACACCAAGCTCATTGCCTCTATAAGAGACTGTAACATCAAGCTCATCGCCTCTATAAGAGACTGTAACACCAAGCTCATCGTCTCTATAAGAGACTGCAACATCAATCTCATCGCCTCTATAAGAGACTGTAACATCAAGCTCATCGCCTCTATAAGAGACTGTAACACCAAGCTCATCGCCTCTATAAGAGACTGTAACACCAAGCTCTTTGCCTCTATAAGAGACTGTAACATCAAGCTCATCGCCTCTATAAGAGACTGTAACACCAGACTTATTGCCTCTATAAGAGACAGTATCAGCAAGCTCATTGCTTCTTTAAGAGACTGTAACACCAAGCTCGTCACCTCTATAAGTGACTGTAACACCAAGCTCATTGCCTCTATAAGAGACTGTAACATCAAGCTCATCGCCTCTATAAGAGACTGTAACACCAGACTCATTGCCTCTATAAGAGACAGTATCAGCAAGCTCATTGCCTCTTTAAGAGACTGTAACACCAAGCTCGTCACCTCTATAAGAGACTGTAACACCAAGCTCATTGCCTCTATAAAAGACTATAACATCAAGCTCATCGCCTCTGTAAGAGACTATAATGCCAAGCTGATCGCATCTATGAGACTGTAGCATCAAGCTCATCCCTTCTATAAGAGGCTGTAACACCAAGCTCATCGCCTCTATAAGAGACTAATATCAAACTCATTGCCTCTGATAGCCTGTTAAACAAACCACATTGCCTCTGTAACAGACTGTAAAGCTAAGTTCATTGCCTCTATGAGCGCCTGTAACACCAAGCTCATCGTCTCTATAATGGACTGCAACACCAAGTTCATCGCCTCTATAGGAGACTGTAACATCAAGCTCATAGCCTCTATAAGAGACTGTAACACCAAGCTCATTGCCTCTAGGAGAGCCTGTAATATCAAACTCATTTCCTCTATAATGGACTGCAACACCAAGCTCATCGCATCTATAAAAGACAGTAACATCAAACTCATCGCCCCTATAAGACACTGTAACATCAAGCTCATTGCCTCTGAGAGCCTGTAACATCAAGCTCATCGCCTCTGTAGGGGATTGTAACACCAAACTGATTGCCTCTATGATAGCCTGTTAAACAAAGCACATCACTTCTTTAACAGACTGTATCAGCAAGCTGATTGCCTCTATAAGAGACTATAACATCAAGGTCATCACCCTATAAGAGACTGTAACATCAAGCTCATCGCTTCTATAAGAGACTGTAACACCAAGCTCGTCACCTCTACAAGAGACTGTAATATCAAGCTCATAACCTCTATAAGAGACTGTAACACCAAGCTGATCGTCTCTATAAGAGACAGTAACGTCAAGCTCATTGCCTCTATAAGGGACTGTAACACCAAGCTCATTGCCTCTACAAGAGACTGTAACATCAAGCTCATCGCCTCTATAAGAGACTGTAACACCAAACTCATTGCCTCTACAAGAGACCGTAACATCAAGCTCATCGCCTCTATAAGAGACTAACATCAAGCTCATTGCCTCTATAAGAGACTGTAACATCAAGCTCATCGCCTCTATAAGAGACTGTAACACCAAGCTCATTGCCTCTATAAGAGACTGTAACACCAAGCTCTTTGCCTCTATGAGAGCCTGTAACATCAAGCTCATCGCCTCTATAAGAGACTGTAACATCAAGCTCATCGCCTCTATAAGAGACTGTAACATCGAGCTCATCGCCTCTATAAGAGACTGTAACACCAGACTCATTGCCTCTATAAGAGACTGTTTCAGCAAGCTCATTGCCTCTATAAGAGACTGTAACACCAAGCTCTTTGCCTCTATGAGAGCCTGTAACATCAAGCTCATCGCCTCTATAAGAGACTGTAACATCAAGCTCATCGCCTCTATAAGAGACTGTAACATCGAGCTCATCGCCTCTATAAGAGACTGTAACACCAGACTCATTGCCTCTATAAGAGACTGTTTCAGCAAGCTCATTGCCTCTTTAAGAGACTGTAACACCAAGCTTGTCAGCTCTATAAGAGACTGTAACACCAAGCTCATTGCCTCTATAAGAGACTGTAACATCAAGCTCATCGCCTCTATAAGAGACTGTAACACCAAGCTCATCGTCTCTATAAGAGACTGTAGCATCAAGCTCATCGCCTCTATAAGAGACTGTAACACCAAGCTCATCGTCTCTATAAGAGACTGTAACACCAAGCTCATCGCCTCTATAAGAGACTGTAACACCAAGCTCTTTGCCTCTATAAGAGACTGTAACATCAAGCTCATCGCCTCTATAAGAGACTGTAACACCAGACTTATTGCCTCTATAAGAGACAGTATCAGCAAGCTCATTGCTTCTTTAAGAGACTGTAACACCAAGCTCGTCACCTCTATAAGTGACTGTAACACCAAGCTCATTGCCTCTATAAGAGACTGTAACATCAAGCTCATCGCCTCTATAAGAGACTGTAACACCAGACTCATTGCCTCTATAAGAGACAGTATCAGCAAGCTCATTGCCGCTTTAAGAGACTGTAACACCAAGCTCGTCACCTCTATAAGAGACTGTAACACCAAGCTCATTGCCTCTATAAGAGACTGTAACATCAAGCTCATCGCCTCTATAAGAGACTGTAACACCAAGCTCATCGCCTCTATAAGAGACTGTAACATAAAGCTCATCGCCTCTATAAGAGACTGTAACATCAAGCTCATCGCCTCTATAAGAGACTGTAACACCAAGCTCATCGCCTCAATAAGAGACTGTAACACCAAGCTCTTTGCCTCTATAAGAGACTGTAACATCAAGCTCATCGCCTCTATAAGAGACTGTAACATCGAGCTCATCGCCTCTATAAGAGACTGTAACACCAAGCTCATTGCCTCTTTAAGAAACTGTAACACCAAGCTCGTCACCTCTATAAGAGACTGTAACACCAAGCTCATCGCCTCTATAAGAGACTGTAATATCAAGCTCATAACCTCTATAAGGGATTGTAACACCAAGCACATCACCTCTATAAGGGATTGTAACACCAAGCTCATCACCTCTAAAAGGTATTGTAACACCAAGCTCATCGCCTCTATAAGAGACTGTAACATCAAGCTCACCACCTCTATAAGAGACTGTAACACCAAGCTCATCGCCTCTATAAGAGACTGCAACATCAAGCTCATCGCCTCTATAAGAGACTGTAACATCAAGCTCATCGCCTCTATAAGAGACTGTAACACCAAGCTCATCGCCTCTATAACAGACTGTAACACCAAGCTCTTTGCCTCTATAAGAGACTGTAACATCAAGCTCATCGCCTCTATAAGAGACTGTAACACCAGACTCATTGCCTCTATAAGAGACTGTATCAGCAAGCTCATTGTCTCTTTAAGAAACTGTAACACCAAGCTCGTCACCTCTATAAGAGACTGTAACACCAAGCTCATTGCCTCTATAAGAGACTGTAACATCAAGCTCATCGCCTCTATAAGAGACTGTAACGCCAAGCTCATCACCTCTATAAGGGACTGTAACATCAAGCTCATCACCTCTATAAGAGACTGTAACATCAAGCTCATCGCCTCTATAAGAGACTGTAACACCAAGCTCATCGCCTCTATAAGAGACTGTAACATAAAGCTCATCGCCTCTATAAGAGACTGTAACATCAAGCTCATCGCCTCTATAAGAGACTGTAACACCAAGCTCATCGCCTCAATAAGAGACTGTAACACCAAGCTCTTTGCCTCTATAAGAGACTGTAACATCAAGCTCATCGCCTCTATAAGAGACTGTAACATCGAGCTCATCGCCTCTATAAGAGACTGTAACACCAGACTCATTGCCTCTATAAGAGACTGTATCAGCAAGCTCATTGCCTCTTTAAGAGACTGTAACACCAAGCTCGTCACCTCTATAAGAGACTGTAACACCAAGCTCATCGCCTCTATAAGAGACTGTAATATCAAGCTCATAACCTCTATAAGGGATTGTAACACCAAGCTCATCACCTCTATAAGGGATTGTAACACCAAGCTCATCACCTCTATAAGGTATTGTAACACCAAGCTCATCGCCTCTATAAGAGACTGTAACATCAAGCTCACCACCTCTATAAGAGACTGTAACACCAAGCTCATCGCCTCTATAAGAGACTGCAACATCAAGCTCATCGCCTCTATAAGAGACTGTAACATCAAGCTCATCGCCTCTATAAGAGACTGTAACACCAAGCTCATCGCCTCTATAACAGACTGTAACACCAAGCTCTTTGCCTCTATAAGAGACTGTAACATCAAGCTCATCGCCTCTATAAGAGACTGTAACACCAGACTCATTGCCTCTATAAGAGACTGTATCAGCAAGCTCATTGTCTCTTTAAGAAACTGTAACACCAAGCTCGTCACCTCTATAAGAGACTGTAACACCAAGCTCATTGCCTCTATAAGAGACTGTAACATCAAGCTCATCGCCTCTATAAGAGACTGTAACGCCAAGCTCATCGCCTCTATAAGGGACTGTAACATCAAGCTCATCGCCTCTATAAGAGACTGTAACATCAAGCTCATCGCCTCTATAAGAGACTGTAACACCAAGCTCATCGCCTCTATAAGAGACTGTAACACCAAGCTCTTTGCCTCTATAAGAGACTGTAACATCAAGCTCATTGCCTCTATAAGAGACTGTAACATCGAGCTCATCGCCTCTTTAAGAGACTGTAACACCAGACTTATTGCCTCTATAAGAGACTGTATCAGCAAGCTCATTGCCTCTATAAGAGACTGTAATATCAAGCTCATAACCTCTATAAGGGATTGTAACACCAAGCTCATCACCTCTATAAGGGATTGTAACACCAAGCTCATCACTTCTATAAGGGATTGTAACACCAAGCTCATCGCCTCTATAAGAGACTGTAACATCGAGCTCATCGCCTCTATAAGAGACTGTAACATCAAGCTCATCGCCTCTATAAGAGTCTGTAACACCAAGCTCTTTGCCTCTATAAGAGCCTGTAACATCAATCTCATCTCCTCTATAAGAGACTGTAACACCAAACTCATTGCCTCTACAAGAGACTGTAACATCATGCTCATCGCCTCTATAAGAGACTGTAACATCAAGCTCATCGCTTCTATAAGAGACTGTAACATAAAGCTCATCGCTTCTATAAGAGACTGTAACATCAAGCTCATCGCCTCTATAAGAGACTGTAACACCAAACTGCCTCTACAAGAGACTGTAACATCAAGCTAATCGCCGCTATAAGGGATTGTAACATCAAGCTCATCGCCTCTGTAAGAGACTGTAACACCAAGCTCATCGCCTCTGTAAGAGACTGTAACACCAAGCTCATCGCTTCTATAAGAGACTGTAACATCCAGCTCATCGCCGCTATAAGGGATTGTAACACCAAACTCATTGCTTTTTAAGAGACTGTAACATCAAGTTAATCGCCTCTATAAGAGACTTTATCTATAATGGACTCTAACACCAAACTCGTTGCTTCTATAAGAGATTGTAATGTCATGCTCATTGCCTCTGACAGCCTGTAAAACAAAGCTCATTGCCTGTATAAACAAACACCATAAGAAGGCTGTTAGGGCTAGCGGAACACACCGAGAAAATATAGTTTTTTATTGTTATTGATGCGTTCGCAGCCCGGGGTCCACCGTGCAGGAGAACCTGCTGCTAGCAAATGGCAGCACTATATGGCGGTATTGGCTAGCTCTGTTAACTCACAGAGCAGCCGTGAAAGCAAAGCTCTGCACCCTGTTAGACTTCACAGGAGCACAGGCTATCTGCCCAACAGAGAGCAGTCAGTGGTCATGCATGCACACAAAACTCCTCGCCGGAGGTGCCAGCATTCTAGGGCCTTATTTCAGCCAGGTCCCTGAATACACACAAACTCCTCGCCGGAGGTGCCAGCATTCTAGGGGCTTATTTCAGCCGGGTCCCTGAACACAATCTTACATGACCACACTGGCACAAAGCACATAACTTAGAAAGATACTAGCGCATGGCCATGCGGCCATGCGAGCCTTTTATAGCTGCAGCCAGGACAGGACCTTCCTAGAAGGACCAATGAGAAGCTGCCACAGAGCCTGAGCACCTTCAGGACCTTCCTAGAGGACCAATGGGCTTTGCTGCAGTATCCAAGCATGTGACCCTCGATCTCCAATGAGAGATCTTACCCTGGGCATGCTCAGAAGGAGAAAAGCAGGACTTAGTCCCAAAAGTGTCTGCTCGCCGCTGCCCAGCACTGACGTCAATGGCAGAAGCTGGAGAAGCAGCAGTAATCCTCCTCACAGAGTCAGACTGAGCGAGACGCTGGGACTGACATCTCCACTGAGCAACCTCCACTGTGGCAGGAGAAGAATGGGAGACTGCAGCGGAGATGGCCTGAGATTCCCCCTGTGCAGATGCGGGAACTTGACCCCTAACATAGGCCTCCTGATGTAAGATGGAGGCTGATGTTAGTGACATAAACCAGAGGCCAGTGTGACTGAGAGGAGATGGTCATATAGTACTGCATTGTGGGTCTTGAGTTTCTTATGAGGTCACTGGGGACAGTGTTTGTCCTGTGAATGATGGTGTAGTTCTACTGATGTTCTGTCCCTCCATATAGAACATTCTGCGCTATGTCATGTGGGCACAGAACCTGCTAATCAGAAAACCAGTCTCCGGTCCTGAAGCTCCCAAGGGGTGAGAGCTTTATAAATATGGGGTTCAGTCTGGACGCCATATTCTACTGGTGATGTGAGGCCTCTGGGGGTTATCACTGGCCACCATTATTTACCTGTAGTGGATAAAACCACCATAAAGAAAGGAGCAGGAACGGCACTGTATCTAAAATACTTTTTAATCTTGCTGAAATACACAATTGATACAATGTTTCTTCTATTTGTAACATACTGTACAATCATGTCAGTCCAAGGCACGGCGCACTCCACTCATCCGGCCCAACGGAGACCTGTACAGTGCAGTCCGCCAGGACGCCGCAATGTAAAGAATCAATGGATGCCGTCAGATTTTATTTTGAAATATAAGATATAAAAAGAATAGACTCATTTGGTTGTAATAAATACTTTTCTCTCTGTCTCTATACAATAAATAACAGAAGGGCGCTAGCAATGGGTTAAAAATGCAAAACAAAAAAAAATGGGTCTTGGTTCAGATGCAGAACGGTTTTGTTTGATCTTCGTGATGTGGTGTTTTTGGAAGAAAGTTGAATTTTCATTTTCATGGCAATCTACAAAAAAGAAAAGAAAATTATATTTTAAAAAATGTAATAAAAAATAAAGAAATGTCTATGTGACATAAACGCTTGAGAGAGTGAAGTGCTAATAAAGTGACTGCAGCGTCACACTGCTGCTGAGCATGTCTCGTCCTTGCACAATGCTTCTCTGATCCACATGTGACATGGTGGGGGATAGTTACAGTACATCGGACGAGAGGCGCCATATTCTCTTCAGAGATTACATCCAGTACAATGTCATTGGCCAAGAACATCCACTGAGGGTGACGCCCAGGAGGACTCTGATCTGGAGCTCCGCCCCTGCAGAGCCCTCCACGATGTAATGACTCATTTCCATCCTTGATACGCTTGTGACTATTATACTATCGAAAGCCTCAAATGAGCGTGATCCCCAATCTGATGAGGGTTACTGGATCAGCCAAATATTACTGGCATTGTCAATGTCAAATTGTATAATGATTATTTCTTAATCTAGATGTAATTTGTATTAATATTATCAACTATTAATATTGCCGGGATAAGGAAACATTAGTAATGGTGGTTATATGGTTACGGTAGCTCAGTGTTAGTGACTATTCATTTACATTACTAATATTACTACAATAGGAGCCATTGTGTTAGATTAGTGGAAGGTTGGATCAGTAATAGTCGTTGTTGGGAGTAGTTACTATTGGGTTAGTTTAGTAACCATTGCTAATGAGATAATTTGTAACCAGGTTACTAATAGGGTAGATTCGTGTTAGCTGCATTATTAGGATGGGTTAGTAGATAATATTATTATTATTATACAGTAGTAGCCGTTATGTTAGATTAGCAGTCGTTATTAGTAGGGTAGATTGGTACGAATAGTCCTAGTCCTAGTTTATTAGGACCGCTTAGTTTAGATGAGTGTTAGTGACTGTGCTGTTAGTTTGGTAATAGTTTAATTGTATAAAGGGAGTCTGTCACCCACAAAGTAACACTTTTATTGCTCACCCCTTTATGTGGGGGGCACGGCCCCTAGAAATATCACACCAGACAGACATTTAATGGTGTATTTTCAGAAGAAAAGGGCCCAGGCTCTTGTCTTCATTGACAGGTAAGTGTGTCCGCTGTCTAAACTCACTTGTACACTGATACTGGAGGGCCCCATGGTCACACTCACATCCTGGCTGCGGACGCACTCTGACACCTGCCTGTCTGCAGCTGAGGACATTGAAGACTTGTGAGCTGCCACTGCTAACACTGTGCCCGCAGCCTGCACCGACACTGAGTGCACCGCCGGGCTCCTACAGTGTCAGTGCACAAGCGCATAAACAGAGATTGCTTCTAGCCAGCATTCACCATTACCAAGTGAGCGCTATGAATCAAGTTAAGGGACTGGGCTTAATATTGAAAAGAGTAAGAGTTCACCACGCCATAGGCCACGCCGGGGGTTCGCCACGCCATAGGCCACACCGTAGACCATTCCAAGGGTGCACCACACCATAAACCATTCCAAGGGTGCACCACGCCATAGACCATTCCAAGGGTGCACCAAGCCATAGACCGTTCCAAAGGTGCACCACGCCATAGGCCATACCATAGACCATTCCAAGGGTGCACCACACCATAAACCATTCCAAGGGTGCACCATGCCATAGACCATTCCAAGGGTGCACCACGCCATAGGCCACACCATAGACCATCCCAAGGGTGCACCACACCATAAACCATTCCAAGGGTGCACCACGCCATAGACCATTCCAAGGGTGCACCATGCCATAGGCCACTCCAAGGGTGTACCACGCCATAGGACACACAATAGACCATTCCAAGGGTGCACCGCACCATAGACCATTCCAAGGGTGCACCACACCATAGACCATTCCATGGGTGCACCACACTATAGACCATTCCAAGGGTGCACCACACCATAGACCATTCCAAGGGTGCACCACACCATAGACCATTCCAAGGGTGCACCACACCATAGACCATTCCAAGGGTGCACCACGCCATAGACCATTCCAAGGGTGCACCATGCTATAGGCCATGCCATAGACCATTCCAAGAGTGCACCATGCCATAGGCCACGCCAAGGGTGCACCACGCCATAGGCCACACCATAGACCATTCCAAGGTTGAACCACGCCATAGACCATTCCAAGGGTGCACCACGCCATAGACCATTTCAAGGGTGCACCACACCATAGGCCACACCATAGACCATTCCAAGGGTGCACCACGCCATAGGCCACACCATAGACCATTCCAAGGTTGAACCACGCCATAGACCATTCGAAGGGTGCACCACGCCATAGACCATTTCAAGGACCATAGGCCACACCATAGACCATTCCAAGGGTGCACCACCCCATAGGCCACACCATAGACCATTACAAGGCTGCACCACACCATAGGCCACACCATAGACCATTCCAAGGGTGCACCACGCCATAGGACACGCCAAGGGTGCACCACGCCATAGGCCACACCACAGACCATTCCAAGGGTGCACACACCATAGACCATTCCAAGGGTGCACCACGCCATTGACCATTCCAAGGGTACACCACACCATAGGACACGCCAAGGGTGCACCATGCCATATGCCATGCCAAGGGTGCACCACACCATAGGCCATGCCAGGGGTTCACAATGCCATAGGCCACACCAAGGGTGCACCATGCCATAGGCCACGCCAAGGGTGCACCACATCAAGGACCATTCCAAGGGTGCACCACGCCATAGGCCACACCATTGACCATTCCAAGGGTGCACCACACCATAGGCCACACCATTGACCATTCCAAGGGTGCACCACGCCATAGGACACACCAAGGGTGCACCACACCATAGGCCACGCCAAGGGTTCACAATGCCATTCCAGGGGTGCACCATGCCATAGGCCATGCCAAGGGTGCACCACGCCATAGGCTACACCAAGGGTGCACTGAAGCGCCCTCATTTGCATGTTAAATAAAAGTTTATATTTTTGCAAGTCTAACATTAAAATATAGATGCCTGATATAATTTGTACAGGTGCGAAGTCTCCTACATAAATGGTTACATTGTATAAGAGGATGACGGACTCCGCTTAATGTTAGCTGCTGTTCGGTCAGTAACCGTTGCTATTGGGGGAGATCAGCAGTAATTGATACTAAAACAGATTAATATCGGTAGAATTAGTTTCTATTAATTTTAGTAGTTCCTTTTGGGATACTGCAGTTCTGACTAGTCTGGGTGGATTCGTAGTAGTATTTGTTATTTGCAGTGGATTACTGATTATTATGAGGGAATAATCTGAGTGATTATAGGACTGATTACTGTCGGCCGTTCTTGGGGTTGGGGTAATTTTTAGACATTGTTTTTTATTCCAAGTCCTCATTATCAACTATTAATATTGCCGGGATAAGGAAACATTAGTAATGGTGGTTATATTATTACGGTGGCTCAGTGTTAGTGACTATTTTAATAGCCAATAAAGACTAATTATACAGTTGTGAGCTGATATCAATAGCCTGGGAAGCTCCATGGCTATTAACCCCTTCCCAGGCTATAAACACCGGCCCCCAGCCGTTGGCTTTCCCTCGGCTGGTTACGAAAATTACGCGGGAGCCCACGCCATTTTTTTCAGAAAAATAATCTTTTATTAATTAAATACACGTACAGTAAGCTGCACACACAATGTACAAACTGTATTTGTCAGAGATCTATATATGTACCTATTCTATATGTATTTACTGTATGTAATCCATCTCTTCTATCCTAGCGGCTCCTGCGGTGATTTTACAGAACTTGGCAGATGAATTACCAGCTTTTATTCTATCTAAGTAATAGAACAAGAAAAATGAAGGCAGCACACCAATAAATGAAAAAACTGTGTAGTTTATTGGCCCATTTATGACGTTTTGGTCCCAAGTGTGGACCTTGCTCAAGCCACAATTGGGACCGAACGTCGTACATGGGCCAATAAACTACAGTTTTTTTCATTTATTGGTGTGCTGCCTACATTTTTCTTGTTCTATTGTAAAGGTTTGGTATATACCTGTAAGGTGTTTGCACCCTTTTGTATGTGTGTGTGTGTGTGTGTATATATATATATATATATATATATATATATATATACACACACACACATATATATATATAAAATTGTCTAAGGGGTACTTCCGTCTTTCTGTCTGCAACTTCCGTCACGGAAATCCCGCGTCACTGATTGGTCTCGCCAGCTGCCTGTCATGGCTGCCGCGACCAATCAGTGACGGGCACAGTCCGATTAGTCCCTCCCCTACTCCCCTGCAGTCAGTGCCCGGCGCCCGCTCCATACTCCCCGCAGTCAGTGCCCGGCGTCCGCTCCATACTCCCCTCACCGCTCACACAGGGTTAATGCCAGCGGTAACGTACCGCGCTATGCCGCGGGTAACGTTACCGCTGCTATTAACCCTGTGTGTCCCCAACCTTTTACTATTGATGCTGCCTATGCAGCGTCAATAGTAAAAAGATATAAAGTTAAAAATAATAAAAAACCTGCTATACTCACCCTCCGTAGTTCGACAATGCGCTCGCGCCGGCCGCCATCTTCCGTTACCAGAGATGCTTTGAGAAATTACCCAGAAGATTTAGCGGTCTCGCGAGACCACTAAGTCATCTGGGTAATTTCGCAATGCATCCTGGGAACGGAAGATGGCGGCAGCCGAGCGCATAGGGACAGCTTTGCTGGATCCCAGGGGGTGAGTATATAACTATTTTTTGTTTTAATTATCTTTTTTTAACACGGATATGTGCCCACACTGCTATATACTATGTGGGCAGTGTTATATAGTGCGTGGGCTGCGTTATACACAGAATGGCTGCTATATACTACTTGGCCAGTGTTATATACCACGTGGGCAGTGTTATATACCGCGTGGGCTGTGTTATATACTGCGTGGGCTGCGCTATATACCACGTGGGCTGCGTTATATACCGCGTGGGCTGCGTTATATACCGCGTGGGCTGCGTTATATACCGTGTGGGCTGTGTTATATACCGCGTGGGCTGCGTTATATACCATGTGGGCTGCGTTATATACCGCGTGGGCTGCTATATACTACGTGGGCAGTGTTATATACTACGTGGGCAGTGTTATATACTGCGTGGGCAGTGTTATATACCGCGAGGGCAGTGTTATATACCACGTGGGCTGCGTTATACACAGCGTGGCTGCTATATACTACTTGGCCAGTGTTATATACCACGTGGGCAGTGTTATATACCGCGTGGGCTGTGTTATATACTGCGTGGGCTGCGTTATATACCACGTGGGCTGCGTTATATACCGCGTGGGCTGCGTTATATACCGCGTGGGCTGCGTTATATACCACGTGGGCTGCGTTATATACCGCGTGGGCTGCGTTATATACCGCGTGGGCTGCGTTATATACCGCGTGGGCTGCTATATACTACGTGGGCAGTGTTATATACTACGTGGGCAGTGTTATATACTGCGTGGGCAGTGTTATATACCGCATGGGCAGTGTTATATACTGCGTGGGCTGTGTTATATACTGCGTGGGCTGCATTATATACCACGTGGGCTGCGTTATATACCGCGTGGGCTGTGTTATATACTGCGTGGGCTGCGTTATATACCACGTGGGCTGCGTTATATACCGCGTGGGCTGCGTTATATACCGCGTGGGCTGCGTTATATACCACGTGGGCTGCTATATACTACGTGGGCAGTGTTATATACTATGTAGGCAGTGTTATATACTGCGTGGGCAGTGTTATATACCGCGTGGGCAGTGTTATATACCACGTGAGCTGCGTTATATACCGCATGGCTGCTATATACTACGTGGCCAGTGTTAGATACTATGTGGGCTGTGTTATGTACTGCGTGGTCTGTGCTATATATTACGTGGCCACTGTTATATACTGCATGGCCTGTGTTATATACTACGTCGCCTGTGTTATATACTGCGTGGCTGCTATATACTGCGTGGGCTGTGTTATATACTATTTGGGCTGTGTTATATACTGCGTGGCCACTGTTATATATTGCGTGGCCTGTATTAACGCATCGGGTATTCTACAATATGTATGTATATATATATATATATATATATATATATATATATATAGCAGCCACATAGTATATAGCACAGGCCACATAGTATTTGTCTGCTATATACTACATGGCTCCTATATACTACGTGGCCTGTGCTATATACTATGTGGCTGCTATATACATACATACATACATATTCTAGGAGACCCGATGCGTTAGAATCGGGCCACCATCTAGTATATACAGGGGTTGGACAAAATAATGGAAACACCTAACGTTTTGGCATTATAATCTTCGAACATGTTATAAACATGCAAACCGTGACATATGGTAATGTTTTGTAGTTGATTATTTGTGTTATGTGATACGTGTATGTAAATTAACTGTTTGTTTTGCAGAATTGTAAGAACATTGATGAGAACCTGATACCAATGGCAGACCTCTCGGATTTTCAAAGAGGCCAAATTGTTGGTGCTCGTATGGCAGGCGCTAGTGTAACAGAAAGTGCCCGAATGCTTGGCGTGTCAAGAGGTACTGTCTCCAAAGTAATGACTGCGTTTGAAAGAGAAGCAAAGCACAGGTCCGGAGTCGAAGTCGACTGAGAGAGACTGTTGGACTCTAAAGCGAATTGTGAGAGAGGATTGCAAGACCACGGCTCTGAAAATCACTGCTGAGCTCAATGAACACCTACAGAACCCAGTTTCCATGAAAATTGTTCGTCGGGAGCTGCACAAATCTGGATTCCACAGAAGAGCTGCAATTAGAAAACCGCTGCTCTCAATGACAAATGTTTCCAAGCGTTTAGAGTGGTGTAGAAACCTCCAGAAGTGGTCCCTCGAGCAGTGGAAACGTGATATTCTCATCGTTTACCCTATTTCCGACCTCCGGCAGAGTGTACATTTGGAGACAGCCGAAAGAAGCATTCCATCCAGACTGCCTTCTCCCAACCGTAAAACATGCCGGAGGGGAATGCCATCTTTCAGGATGATAGTGCACCAATTCCTACGGCTAGATTCATTAAAGCATGGCACGAGGAACATTCAAATGAAGTTGAGCATCTCATCTGGCCCCCACAATCCCCAGACCTCAACATTATTGAGCATTTATGGTCGATTTTAGAGATTCAAGTTAGACTGGAGGGTGCTTTAACTGCAGAATGGGCTAAAATTCCTTTGAAAACAATTCACACCTTGTATGAATCCATACCTTGGAGAATTGAGGCTGTATTTGCCGCAAAAGGTGGCCCTACACCATATTAAACTAACTTTTGTTGATGTTTCCAGGTGTTTCCATTATTTTGTCCAACCCCTGTGTGTGTGTATATATATATATATATATATATATATATATATATATATATATATATATATATATATATATATATATATATATATATATAGTACAGACCAAAAGTTTGGACACACCTTCCCATTTAAAGATTTTTCTGTATTTTCATGACTATGAAAATTGTACATTCACACTGAAGGCATCAAAACTATGAATTAACACATGTGGAATTATATACTTAACAAAAAAGTGTGAAACAACTGAAAATATGTCTTATATTCTAGGTTCTTCAAAGTAGCCACCTTTTGCTTTGATAACTGCTTTGCACACTCTTGGCATTCTCTTGATGAGCTTCAAGAGGTAGTCACCAGGAATGGTCTTCCAACAATCTTGAAGGAGTTCCCAGAGATGCTTAGCACCTGTTGGCCCTTTTGCCTTCACTCTGCAGTCCAGCTCACCCCAAACCATCTCGATTGGGTTCAGGTCTGGTGACTGTGGAGGCCAGGTCATCTGACGTAGCAGCCCATCACTCTCCTTCTTGGTCAAATAGCCCTTACACAGCCTGGAGGTGTGTTTGGGGTCATTGTCCTGTTGAAAAATAAATGATGGTCCAACTAAACGCAAACCGGATGGAATAGCATGCCGCTGCAAGATGCTGTGGTAGCCATGCTGGTTCAGTATGCCTTCAATTTTGAATAAATCTCCAACGGTGTCACCAGCAAAGCACCCCCACACCATCACACCTCCTCCTCCATGCTTCAGGATGGGAACCAGGCACGTAGAGTCCATCCATTCACCTTTTCTGCGTCGCACAAAGACACGGTGGTTGGAACCAAAGATCTCAAATTTGGACTCATCAGACCAAAGCACAGATTTCCACTGGTCTAATGTCCATTCCTTGTGTTCTTTAGCCCAAACAAGTCTCTTCTGCTTGCTGCCTGTCCTTAGCAGTGGTTTCCTAGCAGCTATTTTACCATGAAGGCCTGCTGCACAAAGTCTCCTCTTAACAGTTGTTGTAGAGATGTGTCTGCTGCTAGAACTCTGTGTGGCATTGACCTGGTCTCTAATCTGCGCTGCTGTTAACCTGCGATTTCTGAGGCTGGTGACTCGGATAAACTTATCCTCAGAAGCAGAGGTGACTCTTGGTCTTCCTTTCCTGGGGCGATCCTCATGTGAGCCAGTTTCTTTGTAGCGCTTGATGGTTTTTGCCACTGCACTTGGGGACACTTTCAAAGTTTTCCCAATTTTTCGGACTGACTGATCTTCATTTCTTAAAGTAATGATGGCCACTTGTTTTTCTTTACTTAGCTGCTTTTTTCTTGCCATAATACAAATTCGAACAGTCTATTCAATAGGACTATCAGCTGTGTATCCACCAGACTTCTGCTCAACACAACTGATGGTCCCAACCCCATTTATAAGGCAAGAAATCCCACTTATTAAACCTGACAGGGCACACCTGTGAAGTGAAAACCATTCCTGGTGACTACTTCTTGAAGCTCATCAAGAGAATGCCAAGAGTGTGCAAAGCAGTCATCAAAGCAAAAGGTGGCTACTTTGAAGAACCTAGAATATAAGACAATTTCAGTTGTTTCATACTTTTTTGTTAAGTATATAATTCCACATGTGTTAATTCATAGTTTTGATGCCTTCAGTGTGAATGCACAATTTTCACAGTCATGAAAATACAGAAAAATCTTTAAATGAGGTGTGTCCAAACCTTTGGTCTGTACTGTGTTTATATATATATATATATATATATATATATATATATATATATATATATATATATATATTGTGTGTCACTGATGTGTGTATGTATGTGTGTGTATATATATATATATATGTATATACAATGTGTGTCACTGACATGTGTGTGTATATACTGTATATATATATATATATGTATATACTGTATATATATATATACAAATACACACACACACACGTCAGTGACACACATTATATATATACAGTCATGGCCAAAAGTATTCACACCCCTGCAATTCTGTCAGATAATACTCAGTTTCTTACTGAAAATGATTGCAAACACAAATTCTTTGTTATTATTATCATCATTTAATTTGTCTTAAATGAAAAAACACAAAAGAGAATGAAGCAAAAAGCAAAACATTGATCATTTCACACAAAACTCCAAAAATGGGCCAGACAAAAGTATTGGCACCCTCAGCCTAATACTTGGTTGCACAACCTTTAGCCAAAATAACTGCGACCAACCGCTTCCGGTAACCATCAATGAGTTTCTTACAATGCTCTGCAGGAATTTTAGACCATTCTTCTTTGGCAAACTGCTCCAGGTCCCTGATATTTGAAGGGTGCCTTCTCCAAACTGCCATTTTTAGATCTCTCCACAGGTGTTCTATGGGATTCAGGTCTGGTCTCATTGCTGGCCACCTTAGAAGTCTCCAGTGCTTTCTCTCAAACCATTTTCTAGTGCTTTTTGAAGTGTGTTTTGAGTCATTGTCCTGCTGGAAGACCCATGACCTCTGAGGGAGACCCAGCTTTCTCACACTGGGCCCTACATTATGCTGAAAAATTTGTTGGTAGTCTTCAGACTTCATAATGCCATGCACACGGTCAAGCAGTCCAGTGCCAGAGGCAGCAAAGCCACCCCAAAACATCAGGGAACCTCCGCCATGTTTGACTGTAGGGACCGTGTTCTTTTCTTTGAATGCCTCTTTTTTTCTCCTGTAAACTCTATGTTGATGCCTTTGCCCAAAAATCTCTACTTTTGTCCCATCTGACCAGAGAACATTCTTCCAAAACGTTTTAGGCTTTTTCAGGTAAATTTTGGCAAACTCCAGCCTGGCTTTTTTATGTCTTGGGGTAAGAAGTGGGGTCTTCCTGGGTCTCCTACCATGCAGTCCCTTTTCATTCAGACGCCGACGTATAGTACGGGTTGTCACTGTTGTACCCTCGGACTGCAGGGCAGCTTGAACTTGTTTGGATGTTAGTTGAGGTTCTTTATCCAACATCCGCACAATCTTGCGTTGAAATCTCTTGTCAATTTTTCTCTTCTGTCCACATGTAGGGAGGTTAGCCACAGTGCCATGGGCTTTAAACTTCTTGATGACAGTGCGCACGGTAGATACAGGAACATTCAGGTCTTTGGAGATGGACTTGTAGCCTTGAGATTTCTCATGCTTCCTCACAATTTGGTTTCTCAAGTCCTCAGACAGTTCTTTGGTCTTCTTTCTTTTCTCCATGCTCAATGTGGTACACACAAGGACACAGGACAGAGGTTGAGTCAACTTTAATCCATGTCAACTGGCTGCAAGTGTGATTTAGTTATTGCCAACACCTGTTAGGGGCCACAGGTAAGTTACAGGTGCTGTTAATTACACAAATTAGAGAAGCGTCACATGATTTTTCAAACAGTGCCAATACTTTTGTCCACCCCCTTTTTTATGTTTGGTGTGGAATTATATCCAATTTGGCTTTGGGACAATTCTTTTTGTGTTTTTTCATTTAAGACAAATTAAATGAAGATATTAATACCAAATAATTTTTGTTTGCAATTATGTTCAGGAAGAAACTGAGTATTATCTGACAGAATTGCAGGGGTGTGAATACTTTTGGCCATGACTGTATATATATATATATATATATATATATATATATATATATATATATATATATGTATTCTGTGTGTATTCTGTGTGTATATACATCCATTTAATCTATTCTATTCTAACCTGTCACTGTGATATTACTGTATGCTGCACATGAATTGTCGGCTTTTCAAAGGACACCGATGCGTAATAATTGGACAGCACTCGCATGCTCCGAGTGTTGTATGATTTTTTTTCTCGCACCCATAGCCTTGCATTGGCAAGTCTCAGTGACATTCGCAGTAAATCGCAGCATGTTATGATATTACACGCACGCTGAATACTTCCGAGAACATAAATAGTGATGTGAGCTGCCCATAGATTAACACTGGTCCGAGGGCTGTGATGTTTTTTTGCATAGCGCTCGTCAGTATTCTACGGTGGTGTGACCCGGCCTTATCCGTATATCACGGGGCTCTACGGTTACATTATAATTATCCATGTTGTGGAGTGAAGCTCGCTGCGTACACAGATACAGCACCGGGACCAGGCATGCGGATGCAGCCGGTGCGCTGGGTTAGGTTTTCCTTGTGTATGTGGCGTCTTTCTTTCCGTGCGCTCGTTATCACTCCGTTATTTCTCTTCCCTTTCTGACTATCCGTGTCTCAGTCTCTGCTCTGATCATTGACAGCAGCTCGGAAATGTAATAAACACAGGATTTGGATAAAATAAGTGTAACATCTGATGTAAAGGAAAAAAACTACGTTGTGGGGTTCTGGTGAGGAGAGCGCTGCAGATAATCTGGCGTCTAATCTTCCTTCATATTACGGTCCAGTGTTTGATATTACACTATATTAGTGGCTGATACATTTCATGCTGAATTACATTAGATTAGGGAATTGTATTAGAGGCAATCCTATTAGTTCATGTTACAGATTAGGGTGTATTACATCCTCGCTCATCCTATCAGCGGTATTTTGTATCATCTATGACATTACATGCCTTGTCTATGCTCAGGTATTGCAGCCATATTACACTATGCATCAGTGACTGACCGGCTCTGACCATTACCATATTCCTGTTGTCATGGCTGGCTTTAGACGTGGAGGCTTCGTCTTCTCCTGCCAAATGCTTTGGAACCGACATTTGTGGGCACAAAATTACTCTTCACCATTCCCCCTGACCGGCTGAGGAAGTCCGCCAGGCGGTGGGTGACGCAGGTCGCCGTGTTGCACGCTCTCTTCTGTGCTGTCACGTTGCTTCTGGGGTCAAGTAAGAAAAAAACTAATTATCATCTGTGATATGGGCTGAATGTCTGGAAACATGCTGAGACTTGTAGTCCCCCAGCTCCCTACTCCATCAGTCTATTCTTGGTACATAGGGATCTGATGGTCATCATACAAATTGTGAAATTCACATAAATCATAAGAAAATATCTAAAAAGTTACATCAGCGGCAAAATCCTAAGAAACCTCAGATGTGTCATCTGCTGAGCACAGGAGGGAGACGGCTAGTGAATTCCTGATATTGGCCACTAATCAGGCTTATAGAAGCCGGCACAGATCTGCAGAACGATCTACTCAATGCAGAAAATGTATCAACACGACTGTTACATTGTATCACTACAATGAGACACGAACCAGGCAGCATGACGGGAAGCACTAGATTGTGCAAACAGGACCCCAAACCTACAAATATACCAACTCCATAATAAGAAGGAAAGACAGAGAAAATGGAGTATGGAGGTAGAAAGATGCTTACAGTATTAATAGATATACAAAAGAAAATAATCTAGACAATAAAAGCCCAGAGTAAAGTGCACAAGGATAATGCTGACGGATTACCGATGCTGTGCACCCGCCAACAGTGAGCAGGGGGCGCTTATCTAATAAGATCAGTAGTAGCAGGAATTGTGACCAAATAGTCCAAACATAGTATGCAGAGATGCAGATAAATTGTGCTTACCAGTATATAAGCTGGAGGATTAGCAGCACCGGACAGGACCCGAAAAGAACCTTCTATACAAAAAAGCGAAACCTACGTTGGGGTTCCTTTCTACCTACATACTCCATTTTCTCCGTATTTCATTGTATCACTACAAGTATTCCAATCACAGGTTACAATGTATCAAGGAGGAAATAGTGTCTTACCTTCATGGATTAGTGTGTTACCTGCGTTCTTCTCCTGCAGTCCGCTGTTAACCCCTCACCCGCCCTGCGCTATCTGATCTCCCTCACTACAGAGCTGACCTTCTAGTCTACAGAACACTATTAAACCACAAAACTTCTCCTTGTAGAAAAATAGGTTTATTAATTGAGTACGGAGCAGGCGGATGAGAGGATTTTATTTGTACATAAGCAGCAATGAAAAGGGACAAAGCGCTGTGAGCTGGAATCTGAAGTAATGATGGGGGTCCAGCGCGCTCGTGTTCTAGGGTGGGGGCTCCTGCGCCTAGCTAACTGGCTCTAGTAATATATGAGGTTGGTTGTGCGCTGCGCTCCAGCTGAGGGGCCCTGGCCATGTTATCTCCACATGCATCAGCCTTGCGTTAGTTATTAATATCAAACTGCTCGCCATAGTTGGCGTAATGTTCATTGTCCATGGCGGCCAGGGCGCTTCTCTTCTTGCCAGGCGTGCCAGCACCGACATCAGTGCGAGGATAAGAGTTTAATTTGTGCAAATCCTGAGAGAGTTTCCACAGCGTGCAAGTACTCAGACCTGAGCAACGTTTGGACATGGGTCTATCCAAGCTGCAGGGGGGGAAACAGAAAAAAGAGACATGCCAAAAAACAGCCAAACTAAAGTGGTCAAGACACATGCACCCTCATGCACCTCTGCACGTCCATATGTCATGCGGTAACCAGACGGCGGTGAGAAGTGAGAGCTGCCTGCTGTAGCATGCTGAGTGTGAGTGGTAGATGGGGTGCAGGCATGCGGAGTGTGAGCACTAGACTTGGGGTACGGTCCCCGCTGCAGTATGAGGTGCAGGCATGCGGAGTGTGAGAACTAGACTTTGGGTACAGTCCAGCTGCAGTACGGGGTGCAGGCATGCGGAGTGTGAGCAGTAGACTTGGGGTACAGTCCCCGCTGCAGTACAAGGTGCAGGCATGCGGAGTGTGAGCACTAGACTTGGGGTACAGTCCCCACTGCAGTATGAGGTGCAGGCATGCGGAGTGTGAGCAGTAGACTTGGGGTACAGTCCCGCTGCAGTACGGGGTGCAGGCATGCGAAGTGTGAGCACTAGACTTTGGGTACAGTCCCGCTGCAGAGCGAGGTGCAGGCATGCGGAGTGTGAGCAGTAGACTTGGGGTACAGTCCCGCTGCAGTATGAGGTGCAGGCATGCGAAGTATGAGCACTAGACTTGGGGTACAGTCTGGCTACAGTATGAGGTGCAGACTTGCGGAGTGTGAGCAGTTGACTTGGTACAGTCCCGCTGCAGTACGGGGTGCAGGCATGTGGAGTGTGAGCACTAGACTTGGGGTACAGTCCCGCTGCAGAGTGAGGTGGAGGCGTGCGGAGTGTGAGCAGTAGACGTGGGGTACAGTCCCGCTGCAGTACGGGGTGCAGGCATGTGGAGTGTGAGCAGTAGACGTGGGATACAGTCCCGCTGCAGTACAAGGTGCAGGCATGCGGAGTGTGAGCAGTAGACGTGGGGTACAGTCCCGCTGCAGTACGAGGTGCAGGCATGCGGAGTGTGAGCAGTAGACTTGGGGTACAGTCCTGCTGCAGTATGAGGTGCAGGCGTGCGGAGTGTGAGCAGTAGACTTGGGGTACAGTCCCGCTGCAGTATGAGGTGCAGGCATGCGGAGTGTGAGCACTAGACGTGAGGTACAGTGCCCACTGCAGAGCGAGGTGCATGTGTGCGGAGTGTGAGCAGTAGACTTGGGGTACAGTCTCGCCGCAGTACGGGGTGCAGGCATGCGGAGTGTGAGCAGTAGACGTGGGGTACAGTCCCGCTGCAGTATGAGGTGCAGGCATGCGGAGTGTGAGCACTAGACTTGGGGTACAGTCCCCGCTGCAGTACCAGGTGCAGGCATGCGGAGTGTGAGAACTAGACTTTGGGTACAGTCCCGCTGCAGTACGAGGTGCAGGCATGCGGAGTGTGAGCAGTAGACTTTGGGTACAGTCCCGCTGCGGTACGAGGTGCAGGCATGCGGAGTGTGAGCACTAGACTTGGGGTACAGTCCCGCTGCAGTATGAGGTGCAGGCGTGCGGAGTGTGAGCAGTTGACTTGGGGTACAGTCCTGCTGCAGTACAATGTGCAGGCATGTGGAGTGTGAACACTAGACGTGGGGTACAGTCCTGCCGCAGTACGGGGTGCAGGCATGCAGAGTGTGAGCAGTAGACGTGGGTACAGTCCTGCTGCAGTACGAGGTGCAGGCATGTGGAGTGTGAACACTAGACTTGGGGTACAGTCCTGCTGCAGTATGGGGTGCAGGCATGCAGAGTGAGCAGTAGACGTGGGGTACAGTCCCGCTGCAGTATGAGGTGCAGGCATGCGGAGTGTGAGCACTAGACTTGGGGCACAGTCCCCGCTGCAGAGCGAGGTGCTGGCATGCGTAGTGTGAGCAGTAGACGTGGGGTACAGTCCCGCTGCAGTACGGGGTGCAGGCATGCGGAGTGTGAGCAGTAGACGTGGGGTACAGTCCCGCTGCAGTGTGAGGTGCAGGCATGCAGAGTGTGAGCACTAGACTTGAGGTACAGTCCCGCTGCAGTACGAGGTGCAGGCATGTGGAGTGTCAGCACTAGACTTGGGGTACAGTCCCGCTGCAGAGCGAGGTGGAGGCGTACGGAGTATGAGCAGTAGACGTGGGGTACAGTCCCGCCGCAGAACGGGGTGCAGGCATGTGGAGTGTGAGCACTAGACTTGGGGTACAGTCCCGCTGCAGAATGAGGTGGAGGCATGCGGAGTGTGAGCAGTAGACGTGGGGTACAGTCCCGCTGCAGTACGGGGTGCAGGCATGTGGAGTGTGAGCAGTAGACGTGGGATACAGTCCCGCTGCAGTACAAGGTGCAGGCATGCGGAGTGTGAGCAGTAGACGTGGGGTACAGTCCCGCTGCAGTACGAGGTGCAGGCATGCGGAGTGTGAGCAGTAGACTTGGGGTACAGTCCTGCTGCAGTATGAGGTGCAGGCGTGCAGAGTGTGAGCAGCAGACTTGGGGTACAGTCCCACTGCAGTATGAGGTGCAGGCATGTGGAGTGTGAGCACTAGACGTGGGGTACAGTCCCCGCTGCAGAGCGAGGTGCAGGCGTGCGGAGTGTGAGCAGTAGACTTGGGGTACAGTCCTGCTGCAGTATGAGGTGCAGGCGTGCAGAGTGTGAGCAGCAGACTTGGGATACAGTCCCACTGCAGTATGAGGTGCAGGCATGTGGAGTGTGAGCACTAGACGTGGGGTACAGTCCCCGCTGCAGAGCGAGGTGCAGGCGTGCGGAGTGTGAGCAGTAGACTTGGGGTACAGTCCCGCCGCAGTACGAGGTGCAGGCATGCGGAGTGTGAGCAGTAGATGTGGGGTACAGTCCTGCTGCAGAGCGAGGTGCAGGCATGTGGAGTGTGAGCAGTAGACGTGGGATACAGTCCCGCTGCAGTACAAGGTGCAGGCGTGCGGAGTGTGAGCAGTAGACGTGGGGTACAGTCCCGCTGCAGTACGAGGTGCAGGCATGCGGAGTGTGAGCAGTAGACTTGGGGTACAGTCCCGCTGCAGTACGGGGTGCAGGCATGTGGAGTGTGAGCAGTAGACGTGGGATACAGTCCCGCTGCAGTACAAGGTGCAGGCATGCGGAGTGTGAGCAGTAGACGTGGGGTACAGTCCCGCTGCAGTACGAGGTGCAGGCATGCGGAGTGTGAGCAGTAGACTTGGGGTACAGTCCTGCTGCAGTATGAGGTGCAGGCGTGCAGAGTGTGAGCAGCAGACTTGGGGTACAGTCCCACTGCAGTATGAGGTGCAGGCATGTGGAGTGTGAGCACTAGACGTGGGGTACAGTCCCCGCTGCAGAGCGAGGTGCAGGCGTGCGGAGTGTGAGCAGTAGACTTGGGGTACAGTCCCGCCGCAGTATGAGGTGCAGGCATGCGGAGTGTGAGCAGTAGATGTGGGGTACAGTCCTGCTGCAGAGCGAGGTGCTGGCGTGTGGAGTGTGAGCAGTAGATGTGGGGTACAGTCCCGCTGCAGTATGAGGTGCAGGCATGCGGGGTGTGAGAACTAGACTTGGGGTACAGTCCCCGCTGCAGTACGAGGTGCAGGCATGTGGATTGTGAGAACTAGACTTTGGGTACAGTCCCGCTGCAGTACGAGGTGCAGGCATGCGGAGTGTGAGCAGTAGACGTGGGGTACAGTCCCGCTGCAGTACGAGGTGCAGGCATGCGGAGTGTGAGCAGTAGACTTGGGGTACAGTCCTGCTGCAGTATGAGGTGCAGGCGTGCGGAGTGTGAGCAGCAGACTTGGGGTACAGTCCCACTGCAGTATGAGGTGCAGGCATGTGGAGTGTGAGCAGTTGATGTGGGGTACAGTCCTGCTGCAGAGCGAGGTGCTGGCATGTGGAGTGTGAGCAGTAGACGTGGGGTACAGTCCCGCTGCAGTACCGGGTGCAGGCATGCGGAGTGTGAGCAGTAGACGTGGGGTACAGTCCCGCTGCAGTATGAGGTGCAGGCATGCGGAGTGTGAGAACTGGACTTGGGGTACAGTCCCCGCTGCAGAGCGAGGTGGAGGCGTGAGGAGTGTGAGCACTAGACTTGGGGTACAGTCCCGCTGCAGAGCGAGGTGGAAGCGTGCGGAGGGTGAGCAGTAGACGTGGGATACAGTCCCGCTGCAGTACGGAGAGCAGGCATGTGGAGTGTGAGCACTAGACTTGGGGTACAGTCCCGCTGCAGAGCGAGGTGGAGGCGTGCGGAGTGTGAGCAGTAGACGTGGGGTACAGTCCCGTTGCAGTACGGGGTGCAGGCATGTGGAGTGTGAGCACTAGTCTTGGGGTACAGTCCCGCTGCAGAGCAAGGTGGAGGCGTGCGGAGTGTGAGCAGTAGACGTGGGGTACAGTCCCGCTGCAGTACGGGGTGCAGGCATGTGGAGTGTGAGCACTAGACTTGGGGTACAGTCCCGCTGCAGAGTGAGGTGGAGGCGTGCGGAGTGTGAGCAGTAGACGTGGGGTACAGTCCCGCTGCAGAGCGAGGTGGAGGCGTGCGGAGTGTGAGCAGTAGACGTGGGGTACAGTCCCGCTGCAGTATGACATGCAGGCATGAGGAGTGTGAGCTCTAGACTTAGGGTACAGTCCCGCTGCAGAGCGAGGTGGAGGTATGCGGAATGTGAGCAGTAGACGTGGGGTACAGTCCCGCTGCAGTATGAGGTGCAGGCATGTGGAGTGTGAGCAGTAGACTTGGGGTACAGTCCCAGCTGCAGAGCGAGGTGCAGCCATGCTTACATCATGCTGTAGTGGCGTTATTACAATGCAGTCCATGCGCTGCTATTGATCTCTCTGCTCGGAGGGTGATGTCATCGCTCGGTGCATTATGTGAACGCCCAGTTATATTATTAATCCTCTCACTGCAGACAAAGCAACTGTCATTACACTACATGCCTGACTGGGGGAGCATGCAGGACTGTGAGCGAGGACACCCCCAGACCCGGGTCCTCCCGTCTCCATGGTACCATACCTCACGCTCACATCCCATGGTCTCTCCACGGGATCATTGCTTCTCTTTATGACTAATGGACATGGGGCAGACACTATTGCTCGGCGGACACCTGCTGCATGGAAACAGTTATGGACTCTGAGGATGATGAGGGTGATAAATCACAGTTGTCAGGACACAGGTGAGAGGAGATCAACAGGTCAGTTCTATGCCCAGTGCGAGCTGTGACAGGCAAATACCCGGGCATCACTGTGGATCTGTGCTGCCCCCTATGTGTGGGGTCAGACATGACACGAAGATGTGCTCTGTGCTTTATGGCTCCTGAAAATTGGTATCATATATATCCCCCACATATAAAGCCTGCATTCTACTCTATGCTGTGCAGTGGTCCCTACACATAGAGGCTGCAGTCTACTCTGTGCTGTGCAGTGGTCCCTACACATAGAGCCTGCAGTCTACTCTGGGCTGTGCAGTGGTCTCTACACATAGAGCCTGCAGTCTACTCTGTGCTGTGCAGTTGTCCCTACACATAGAGCCTGCAGTCTACTCTGTGCAGTGGTCCCTACACATAGAGCCTGCAGTCTACTCTGTGCAGTGGTCCCTACACATAGAGGCTGCAGTCTACTCTGTGCTGTACAGTGGTCCCTACACATAGAGGCTGCAGTCTACTCTGTGCTGTGCAGTGGTCCCTACATATTGAGGTTGCAGTCTACTCTGTGCTGTGCAGTGGTCCCTGCACATAGAGCCTGCAGTCTACTCTGTGCTGTGCAGTGGTCCCTACACACATAGCCTGCAGTCTACTCTGTGCTGTGCAGTGGTCCCTACACATATAGCCTGCAGTCTACTCTGTGCTGTGTAGTGGTCCGTACACATATAGCCTGCAGTCTACTATGTGCTGTACAGTGGTCCCTACATATTGAGGCTGCAGTCTACTCTGTGCTGTGCAGTGGTCCCTACACATAGAGCCTGCAGTCTACTCTGTGCTGTGCAGTTGTCCCTACACATAGAGCCTGCAGTCTACTCTGTGCAGTGGTCCCTACACATAGAGGCTGCAGTCTACTCTGTGCTGTACAGTGGTCCCTACACATAGAGGCTGCAGTCTACTCTGTGCTGTGCAGTGGTCCCTACATATTGAGGCTGCAGTCTACTCTGTGCTGTGCAGTGTTCCCTACAAATAGAGCCTGCAGTCTACTCTGTGCTGTGCAGTGGTCCCTGCACATAGAGCCTGCAGTCTACTCTGTGCAGTGCAGTGGTCCCTACACATAGAGCCTGCAGTCTACTCTGTGCTGTGCAGTGGTCCCTACACATATAGCCTGCAGTCTACTCTGTGCTGTGCAGTGGTCCCTACACATATAGCCTGCAGTCTACTCTGTGCAGTGATCCCTACACATAGAGGCTGCAGTCTACTCTGTGCTGTGCAGTGGTCCCTACACATAGAGGCTGCAGTCTACTCTGTGCTGTGCAGTGGTCCCTACATATTGAGGCTGCAGTCTACTCTGTGCTGTGCAGTGGTCCCTACACATAGAGCCTGCAGTCTACTCTGTGCTGTGCAGTGGTCCCTACACATAGAGCCTGCAGTCTACTCTGTGCGGTGCAGTGGTCCCTACACATAGAGCCTGCAGTCTACTCTGTGCTGTGCAGTGGTCCCTACACATATAGCCTTCAGTCTACTCTGTGCTGTGCAGTGGTCCCTACACATATAGCCTGCAGTCTACTCTGTGCAGTGGTCCCTACACATAGAGCCTGCAGTCTACTATGTGCTGTACAGTAGTCCCTACATATTGAGGCTGCAGTCTACTCTGTGATGTGCAGTTGTCCCTACACATAGAGCCTGCAGTCTACTCTGTGCTGTGCAGTTGTCCCTACACATAGAGCCTGCGGTCTACTCTGTGCAGTGGTCCCTACACATAAAGGCTGCAGTCTACTCTGTGCTGTGCAGTGGTCCCTACACATAGAGGCTGCAGTCTACTCTGTGCTGTGCAGTGGTCCCTACATATTGAGGCTGAAGTCTACTCTGTGCTGTGCAGTGTTCCCTACACATAGAGCCTGCAGTCTACTCTGTGCTGTGCAGTGGTCCCTACACATAGAGCCTGCAGTCTACTCTGTGCAGTGGTCCCTACACATAGAGGCTGCAGTCTACTCTGTGCTGTGCAGTGGTCCCTTCATATTGAGGCTGCACTCTACTCTGTGCTGTGCAGTGGTCCCAACACATATAGCCTGCAGTCTACTCTGTGCTGTGCAGTGGTCCCTACACATATAGCCTGCAGTCTACTCTGTGCAGTGGTCCCTACACATAGAGGCTGCAGTCTACTCTGTGCTGTGCAGTGGTCCCTACACATAGAGGCTGCAGTCTACTCTGTGCTGTGCAGTGGTCCCTACATATTGAGGCTGCAGTCTACTCTGTGCTGTGCAGTGGTCCCTAAACATAGAGCCTGCAGTCTACTCCGTGTTGTGCAGTGGTCCCTACACATAGAGCCTGCAGTCTACTCTGTGCGGTGCAGTGGTCCCTACACATAGAGCCTGCAGTCTACTCTGTGCTGTGCAGTGGTCCCTACACATATAGCCTGCAGTCTACTCTGTGCTGTGCAGTGGTCCCTACACATATAGCCTGCAGTCTACTCTGTGCAGTGGTCCCTACACATAGAGCCTGCAGTCTACTATGTGCTGTACAGTAGTCCCTACATATTGAGGCTGCAGTCTACTCTGTGATGTGCAGTTGTCCCTACACATAGAGCCTGCAGTCTACTCTGTGCTGTGCAGTTGTCCCTACACATAGAGCCTGCGGTCTACTCTGTGCAGTGGTCCCTACACATAAAGGCTGCAGTCTACTCTGTGCTGTGCAGTGGTCCCTACACATAGAGGCTGCAGTCTACTCTGTGCTGTGCAGTGTTCCCTACATATTGAGGCTAAAGTCTACTCTGTGCTGTGCAGTGGTCCCTACACATAGAGCCTGCAGTCTACTCTGTGCTGTGCAGTGGTCCCTACACATAGAGCCTGCAGTCTACTCTGTGCAGTGGTCCCTACACATAGAGGCTGCAGTCTACTCTGTGCTGTGCAGTGGTCCCTTCATATTGAGGCTGCACTCTACTCTGTGCTGTGCAGTGGTCCCTACACATAGAGCTTGAAGTCTCTGTGCTGTGCAGTGGTCCATACACATAGAGCCTGCAGTCTACTCTGTGCTGTGCAGTGGTCCCTACATGTACAGACTCCAGTCTACTCTGTGCTGTGAAGTGGTCCCTACACATAGAGGCTGCAGTCTACTCTGTGCTGTGCAGTGGTCCCTACATGTAGAGGCTGCAGTCTACTCTGTGCTTTGCAGTGGTCCCTACATGTACAGATTGCAATCTACTCTGTGCTTTGCAGTGGTCCCTACATGTAGAGGCTGCAGTCTACTCTGTGCAGTGGTCCCTACATGTAGAGGCTGCAGTCTACTCTGTGCTTTGCAGTGGTCCCTACACATAGAGGCTGCAGTCTACTCTGTGCTGTGCAGTGGTCTCTACACGTAGATGTTGCAGTCTACTTTGTGCTGTGCAGTGGTCCCTACATGTACAAGCTGCAGTCTACTCTGTGCTGTGAAGTGGTCCGGACACATAGAGCTTGCAGTCTACTCTGTGCTTTGCAGTGGTCCCTACATGTACAGGCTGCAGTCTACTCTGTGCTGTGCAGTGGTCCCTACACATAGAGGCTGCAGTCTACTCTGTGCTGTGCAGTGGTCCCTACATGTAGAGGCTGCAGTCTACTCTGTGCTGTGCAGTGGTCCCTACACATAGAGGCTGCAGTCTACTCTGTACTGTGCAGTGGTCCCTACATGTAGAGGCTGCAGTCTACTCTGTGCTATGCAGTGGTCCCTACGTGTAGAGGCTGCAGTCTACTCTGTGATTTGCAGTGGTCCCTACATGTACAGGCTGCAATCTACTCTGTGCTGTAGTCCCTACATGTAGAGGCTGCAGTCTACTCTGCTTTGCAGTGGTAACTACACATAGACTGCAGTCTACTCTGTGCTGTCCAGTGGTCCCTACATGTACAGGCTGCAGTCTACTTTGTGCAGTGGTCCCTACATGTAGAGGCTGCAGTCTACTCTGCTTTGCAGTGGTCCCTACACAGAGGCTGCAGTCTACTCTGTGCTGTGCAGTGGTCCCTACATGTAGAGGCTGAAGTCTACTCTGTGCTGTGCAGTGGTCCCTACATGTACAGGCTGCAATCCACTCTGCTTTGCAGTGGTCCCTTCACGTAGATGCTGCAGTCTACTCTGTGCTTTGCAGTGGTCCCTACATGTAGAGGCTGCAGTCTACTCTGCTTTGCAGTGGTCCCTACACAGAGTCTGCAGTCTACTCTGTGCTGTGCAGTGGTCCCTACATGTAGAGGCTGAAGTCTACTCTGTGCTGTGCAGTGGTCCCTACATGTACAAGCTGCAGTCTACTCTGTGCAGTGGTCCCTACACGTAGATGCTGCAATCTACTCTGTGCTGTCCAGTGGTCCCTACATATAGAGGCTGCAGTCTACTCTGTGCTGTGCAGTGGTCCCTACATGTAGAGGCTGCAGTCTACTCTGTGCTGTGCAGTGGTTGCTACATGTAGAGGCTGCAGTCTACTCTGTGCTGTGCAGTGGTCCCTACACATAGAGGCTGCAGTCTACTCTGTGCTGTGCAGTGGTCCCTACACATAGAGCCTGCAGTCTACTCTGTGCAGTGGTCCCTACACATAGAGGCTGCAGTCTACTCTGTTCTGTGCAGTGGTCTCTTCATATTGAGGCTGCACTCTACTCTGTGCTGTGCAGTGGTCCCTACACATAGAGCTTGAAGTCTCTGTGCTGTGAAGTGGTCCCTACACATAGAGGCTGCAGTCTACTCTGTGCTGTGCAGTGGTCACTACATGTAGAGGCTGCAGTCTACTCTGTGCTTTGCAGTGGTCCCTACATGTACAGACTGCAATCTACTCTGTGCTTTGCAGTGGTCCCTACATGTAGAGGCTGCAGTCTACTCTGTGCAGTGGTCCCTACACATAGAGGCTGCAGTCTACTCTGTGCTGTGCAGTGGTCTCTACACATAGAGCCTGCAGTCTACTCTGTGCAGTGGTCCCTACACATAGAGGCTGCAGTCTACTCTGTGCTGTGCAGTGGTTGCTACATGTAGAGGCTGCAGTCTACTCTGTGCTGTGCAGTGGTCCCTACACATAGAGGCTGCAGTCTACTCTGTGCTGTGCAGTGGTCCCTACACGTAGAGGCTGCAGTCTACTCTGTGCTGTGCAGTGGTCCCTACATGTAGAGGCTGCAGTCTACTCTGTGCTTTGCAGTGGTCCCTACATGTACAGACTGCAATCTACTCTGTGCTTTGCAGTGGTCCCTACATGTAGAGGCTGCAGTCTACTCTGTGCAGTGGTCCCTACATGTAGAGGCTGCAGTCTACTCTGTGCTTTGCAGTGGTCCCTACACATAGAGGCTGCAGTCTACTCTGTGCTGTGCAGTGGTCTCTACACGTAGATGCTGCAGTCTACTTTGTGCTGTGCAGTGGTCCCTACATGTACAGGCTGCAGTCTACTCTGTGCTGTGAAGTGGTCCGGACACATAGAGCTTGCAGTCTACTCTGTGCTTTGCAGTGGTCCCTACATGTAGAGGCTGCAGTCTACTCTGTGCTGTGCAGTGGTCTCTACATGTACAGGCTGCAGTCTACTCTGTGCTGTGCAGTGGTCCCTACACATAGAGGCTGCAGTCTACTCTGTGCTGTGCAGTGGTCCCTACATGTACAGGCTGCAATCTACTCTGTGCAGTGGTCCCTACATGTAGAGGCTGCAGTCTACTCTGCTTTGCAGTGGTCCCTACACAGAGGCTGCAGTCTACTCTGTGCTGTGCAGTGGTCCCTACATGTAGAGGCTGAAGTCTACTCTGTGCTGTGCAGTGGTCCCTACATATACAGGCTGCAATCTACTCTGTGCAGTGGTCCCTACACGTAGAGGCTGCAGTCTACTCTGTGCAGTGGTCCCTACACGTAGATGCTGCAATCTACTCTGTGCTGTCCAGTGGTCCCTACACATAGAGGCTGCAGTCTACTCTGTGCTGTGCAGTGGTCCCTACATGTAGAGGCTGCAGTCTACTCTGTGCTGTGCAGTGGTCGCTACATGTAGAGGCTGCAGTCTACTCTGTGCTGTGCAGTGGTCCCTACACATAGAGCCTGCAGTCTACTCTGTGCTGTGCAGTGGTCCCTACATATAGAGGCTGCAGTCTACTCTGTGATTTGCAGTGGTCCCTACACATAGAGGCTGCAGTCTACTCTGTGCAGTGGTCCCTACTTGTAGAGGCTGCTGTCTACTCTGTGCTGTGCAGTGGTCCCTACATGTACAGGCTGCAATCTACTCTGTGCAGTAGTCCCTACATGTAGAAGCTACAGTCTACTCTGTGCAGTGGTCCCTACATGTAGAGGCTGCAGTCTACTCTGTGCTGTGGTCCCTACACGTAGATGCTGCAGTCTACTCTGTGCTTTGCAGTGGTCCCTACATGTAGAGGCTGCAGTCTACTCTGCTTTGCAGTGGTCCCTACACAGAGGCTGCAGTCTACTCTGTGCTGTGCAGTGGTCCCTACATGTAGAGGCTGCAGTCTACTCTGTGCAGAGGTCCCTACACGTAGATGCTGCAGTCTACTCTGTGCTTTGCAGTGGTCCCTACATGTAGAAGCTGCAGTCTACTCTGCTTTGCAGTGGTCCCTATACAGAGGCTGCAGTCAACTCTGTGCTGTGCAGTGGTCCCTACATGTAGAGGCTGCAGTCTACTCTGTGCTGTGCAGTGGTCCCTACATGTACCGGCTGCAATCTACTCTGTGCAGTGGTCCCTACACGTAGATGCTGCAATCTACTCTGTGCTGTCCAGTGGTCCCTACATATTGAGGCTGCAGTCTACTCTGTGCTGTACAGTGGTCCCTACGCATAGAGCCTGCAGTCTACTCTGTGCTGTGCAGTGGTCCCTACACATAGAGGCTGCAGTCTACTCTGTGCAGTTGTTCCTACATGTAGAGGCTGCAGTCTACTCTGTGCAGTGGTCCCTACATGTAGAGGCTGCAGTCTACTCTATGCTGTGCAGTGGTCTCTACATGTAGAGGCTGCAGTCTACTCTGTGCTGTGCAGTGGTCCCTACATGTAGAGGCTGCAGTCTACTCTGTGC
Organism: Ranitomeya variabilis; assembly: GCF_051348905.1. Taxonomy (NCBI): domain Eukaryota; kingdom Metazoa; phylum Chordata; class Amphibia; order Anura; family Dendrobatidae; genus Ranitomeya; species Ranitomeya variabilis. The sequence goes on from NC_135233.1 coordinate 419,364,797, forward strand.
TGTGTAGTGGTGCCTACATGTACAGGCTGCAGTCTACTCTGTGCTGTTCAGTGGTCCCTACACGTAGAGGCAGCAGTCTACTCTGTGCTGTGCAGTGGTCCCTACATGTAAAGGCTGCAGTCTACTCTGTGCTGTGGAGTGGCCCTTACACATAGAGGCTGCAGTCTACTCTGTGCTGTGCAGTGGTCCCCTACACATAGAGGCTGCAGTCTTTTCTGTGCTGTGCAGTGGTCCCTACATGTAGTGGCTGCCGTCTACTCTATGCTTTGCAGTGGTCCTTACACGTAAAGGCTGCAGTCTACTCCGTGCTGTGCAGTGGTCCCTACACATAGAGGCTGCAGTCTACACTATGCAGTGGTCTCTACACATAGAGGCTGAAGTCTACTCTGTGCTGTGCAGTGGTCCCTACATGTAGAGGCTGCAGTCTACTCTGTGCTTTGGAGTGGCCCTTACACATAGAGGCTGCAGTCTACTCTGTGCTGTGCAGTGGTCCCTACACATAGAGGCTGCAGTCTACACTATGCAGTGGTCTCTACACAGAGGCTGCAGTCTACTCTGTGCTGTGCAGTGGTCCCTACATGTAGTGGCTGCAGTCTACTCTGTGCTGTGCAGTGGTCCTTACACATAGAGGCTGCAGTCTACTTTGCTATGCAGTGGTCCCTACATGTAGAGGCTGCAGTCTACTCTGTGCTTTGCAGTGGTCCTTACACGTAGAGGCTGCAGTCTACTCTGTGCTTTGCAGTGGTCCCTAAATGTTGAGGCTGTAGTCTACTCTGTGCTGTCCAGTGGTCCTTACATGTAGAGGCTGCAGTCTACTCTGTGCTGTGCAGTGGTCCCTACATGTAGAGGCTGCAGTCTACTCTGTGCTGTGCATTGGTCCTTACACGTAGAGGCTGCAGTCTACTCTGTGCTTTGCAGTGATTCCTACATGTAGCGGCTGCAGTCTACTCTGCACTGTGCATTGGTCCTTACATGTAGAGGCTGCAGTCTACTCTGTGCTGTGCAGTGGTCCCTACATGTAGAGGCTGCAGTCTACTCTGTGCTGTGCATTGGTCCTTACATGTAGAGGCTGCAGTCTACTCTGTGCTGTGCAGTGGTCCTTACATGTAGAGGCTGCAGTCTACTCTGTGCTTGTGCAGTGGTACCTACATATAGATGCTGCAGTCTACTCTGTGCTGTGCAGTGGTCCCTACATGTGGAGGCTGCAGTCTACTCTGTGCTGTGGTCCCTACATGTAGAGGCTGCAGTTTACTCTGTGCTGTGCAGTGGTCCTTACATGTAGAGGCTGCAGTCTACTTAGTGCTGTGAAGTGGTCCTTACATGTAGAGGCTGCAGTCTACTCTGTGCTGTGCAGTGGTCCCTACATGTACAGGCTGCAGTCTACTCTGTGCTGTGCAGTGGTCCTTACATGTACAGGCTGCAGTCTACTCTGTGCTTGTGCAGTGGTCCCTATATATAGATGCTGCAGTCTACTCTGTGCTGTGCAGTGGTCTCTACACATAGAGGCTACAGTCTACTCTGTGCTGTGCAGTGGTCCCTACATGTACAGGTTGCAGTCTACTCTGTGCTGTGCAGTGGTCCCTACATGTAGAGGCTGCAGTCTACTCTGTGCTGTGCAGTGGTCCTTACACGTAGATGCTGCAGTCTACTCTGTGCTGTGCAGTGGTCCCTACACGTAGAGGCAGCAGTCTACTCTGTGCTGTGCATTGGTCCTTACACGTAGAGGCTGCAATCTACTCTGTGCTGTGCAGTGGTCCCTACACGTAGAGGCTGCAGTCTACTCTGAGCTGTGGTCCCTACACATAGACCGTGCAGTCTACTCTGTGCTGTGCAGTGGTCCCTACATGTAGAGGCTGCAGTCTACTCTGTGCTGTGGTCCCTACACATAGAGCCTGCAGTTTACTCTGTGCAGTGGTCCCTACACGTAGAGGCTGCAGTCTACTCTGGGCTTTGTAGTGGTCCCTACATGTAGAGGCTGCAGTCTACTCTGTGCAGTGGTCCTTACACGTAGAGGCTGCAGTCTACTCTGTGCTGTGGTCCCTACACGTAGAGGCTGCAGTCTACTCTGTGCTTTGCAGTGGTCCCTACACATAGCGGCTGCAGTCTACTCTGTGCTTTGCAGTGGTCGTTACACGTAGAGGCAGCAGTCTACTCTGTGCAGTGGTCCTTGCACGTAGAGGCTGCAGTCTACTCTGTGCTGTGCAGTGGTCCCTACACGTAGAGGCTGCAGTCTACTCTGTGCTCTGCAATGGTCCTTACACGTAGAGTCTGCAGTTTACTCTGTGCTGTGCAGTGGTCTCTACACGTAGAGGCTGCAGTTTTCTCTGTGCTTTGCAGTGGTCCGTACACGTACAGGCTGCAGTCTACTCTGTGCTGTGCAGTGGTCCCTACACGTAGAGTCTGCAGTCTACTCTGTCCAGTGGTCCCTACATGTACAGGCTGCAGTCTACTCTTTGCTGTGCAGTGGTCCCTACACGTAGAGTCTGCAGTCTACTCTGTGCAGTGGTCCCTACATGTAGAGCCTGCAGTCTACTCTGTGCTGCGTTCAGTGTCAGCATTTTATAGGAAGGCTCCGCTCTTACCTGTTCCCGTCATTCGCCTGCTCCATTTCTTCTGCTGTCATCTGCACAAACTCTTTGACCAGTGCATTGAGTAACCTCCGCGCCTCATAGTCACTGACTGTGACCCGGTCTGGTAATGACTCCAAGCCCGATCTTCATGGAAAGAAAGCAGGTGGTGACTAGTCTGCGGGGTCCGCACGGAGCCATCCCGACTGACACTTACCTGACTGGAGCCGCCTGTGAGCTGCACATCTGGCAAACCAGCAACCCCAGGACAGCAAGGAGAGATGAGATCTTCAGCACGACCATAATGTCCTTCCTACAGAGATTTAAGGGAGAAGCGTTGGCCGTCTGCCAGCAATGCCATCAGCATTAAGAGAGTCCTGAGTAATGATGTGAGAGCAGCCTGGACCCCGGTACCCTGCAAACGCTCCACATTCATCACACACAACTCCCAGCCGCTCAGACACCATCCGAGCAAACAGGCTTATTACAAGAAGAGTCAAGTCAATGAACCGCCGCGTACTACTAGCCACAGGCGGCCAACGGCGACTCTGAGACTGGTAGTACGCCTAATGCAGAGCAACAGGTCTTCGCGTGGGTTCCCTCCAAGGCTCCAGTCAACTGATGGCAAAGCATCTCGCATCCAAAACTGGAGACTGGGTGGAAGGAGTGGAGGGTCATCCTGTGCCCACCGCTGTATGGACCGCTCATCAGCTACTCACCAGCCAGTGGTCCTTGTGTAGAGTGCAGATCACAGAGACTTCTCACAAACTAGTCAAATCTCAGTGTTCTCCAATGGGGGAGGCTAGGCTTTTATATGTAGCTCCTGGCTGCCAGTGTGTAGGCGTTGGATGAGTGGTGCCCAGCCAATAAGCTCCACCCGGGGCTTCCAGTGGCCAATCCCCATTAGTGCACGGACCCCAAGCCTTCCAATGACGTCATCACAGTCACTGAGTATTCCATTCACAAAATGTGCCAGTCATTTTGGCCACTGACAGACTCATTTGCATTGATGTCATTGAAAAAAAAAGTCAAAATAAAAAAAAAACTTAAAACGTTAATGAAAAGTAAAAGAAAGACTCTCCAGCCATTAATAATTTATCCTTTCCTTACACGGCTCCCCCTCCTTCCAAAAATGACTGTATTTTCTGCTAGAAGACAGCTAAGTGAATGAGCAGCGTTTATTAGAAGCGACATCTACTGCAAACACCACTGCATTGCAGACACTCACCCAGGGACCATCGGATCGCTGACTACCAAATCCTCCAGAGTTGGGCAGCCTGGAGTAGTCGGGACGACTTCCTGCCTCCACAGCAGCTGGACCGTGGTGGAGAGATCCCACCTATACAGGGCAGCCCTCATATCTCGCCTGCCCCGACCAAGGCTAATGTCCAGGGGTTCTCTCTGTCTCAGAGGAGGAGAAAGCCTCAAAGAAGATCAAACTGAAGAAAGACATGAAATGGCGGAGAGAAAGAGAAAGCAAGAAACTAAGAGTAAGAAACTAAGGAAGATCAAGAAACTAAAGAGAGAGCAAGAAACAAAAGAGAGCAAGAAACTAAAGAGAGATCAAGAAACTAAAGAGAGATCAAGAAAGTAAAGAGAGAGCAAGAAACTAAGGGAGATCAAGAAACTAAAGAGAGAGCAAGAAACTAAGAGTAAGAAACTAAAAGAGTAAGAAACCAAGAGATCAAGAAACTAAGAGAGTAAGAAACTAAAGAGAGATGAAGAAACTAAGAGAGTTAGAAACTAAGGGAGATCAAGAAACTAAGAAAGCAAGAAACTAAGAGTAATAAAATAAGAGAGTAAGAAACTAAGAGAGTAAAAAACAAAGGGAGATTAAGAAAAAGAGAGATCAAGAACTAAAGAGAGATCAAAAAACTAAAAAAGAGCAAGATGCTAAAAAAGAGCAAGAAACTGAGAAAACAAGAAACTAAGGGTAATAAAATAAGAGAGCTAGGAACTAAAGAGATAAATACTCTAAAGAGGGAGAAAGAAACTGAGAGAGCAAGAAACTAAGAGAGTGGGCAGAGAGGAGGGTGGAGAAAGAGACAAATTAAGAGACCGAGTGAGATGACACAGGAGGGAGAACAGAGAGTGAAGGACATGAGAGAAAGAGAGATCAGCTCAGAGAGGGAATGAGAAACTACATGAAGGAGAGGCGAGCTGCATAGGAAAGCGAAAAAAACACTACCGGGAATCACTGAACGAGTGGAGATGTAGAGAGGGGAAGAGGAAAGAGGAGGGAGGGAGATACAATACATAGGAGATCCACTGATAAATGGAAAGATTCAAAACACAGATAGAAGGCTGCAGAGACAGTCACCACAGAGGAATGAGGACAGCAGAGATGGAAATACAGAAAACCAGGGAGGTTCCTACATACAAAGGTACATAACATTCTACCTGCCCCCACCAGTAAAGGGAGCTGTACTCTGAGCTCTATCCCTGTATACAGGGAGCTCCCCCTAGTGGTGACTGCAGACAGGATCTTATCATGTATCTATGTATACAGGGAGCTCCCCCTAGTGGTGGCTGCAGACAGAATATTATCATGCATCTCTGTATACAGGGAGCTCCCCCTAGTGGTGACTGCAGACAGGATCTTATCATGTATCTCTGTATACAGGGAGCTCCCACTAGTGGTGGCTGCAGACAGGATCTTATCAGGTATCTCTGTATACAGGGAGCTCCCCCTAGTGGTGACTGCAGACAGGATCTTATCATGTAGCTCTGTATCCATGGAGCTCCCCCTAGTGGTGACTACAGACAGGATCTTATCATGTTTCTCTGTATACAAGGAGCTCCCCTAGTGGTTGCTGCAGACAGGATCTTATCATGTATCTCTGTTTACAGGGAGCTCCCCCTAAGTGATGGCTGCAGGCAGGATCTTATCATGTATCTCTGTATACAGGGAGCTCCCCCTAGTGGTGACTGCAGACAGGATCTTATCATGTATCTATGTATAAAGGGAGCTCCCCCTAGTGGTGGCTGCAGACAGAATATTATCATGCATCTCTGTATACAGGGAGTTCCCCCCTAGTGGTGGCTGCAGACAGGATCTTATGTATCTCTGTATACAGAGGGTGCTCCCCCTAGTGGTGACTTCAGACAGGATCTTATCATGTATCTCTGTATACAGGGAGCTCCCCCTAGCAGTGGCTGCAGACAGGATCTTATCATGTATCTCTGTATGCAGGAAGCTCCCCCTAGTGGTGGCTGCAGACAGGATTTTATCATGTATCTCTGTATACAGGAAGCTCCCACTAGTGGTGGCTGCAGACAGGAGCTTATTATGTATCTCTGTATACAGGGAGCTCCCCCTTGTGGTGGCTGCAGACAGGATTTTATCATGTATCTCTGTATACAAGGAGCTCCTTCTAGTGGTGGCTGCAGACAGAATCTTATCATGTATATCTGGATACAGGGAGTTCCCCCTAGTGGTGACTGCAGACATTATATTAACATGTATCTCTGTATACAGTGAGCTCCCCTAGTGGTGACTGCAGACAGGATCTTATCATGTATCTGTATACAGGGAGCTCCCCCTAGTGGTGACTGCAGACAGAATCTTATCATGTATCTCTTTATAGAGGGAGCTCCCCCTAGTGGTGGCTGCAGACAGGATCTTATCATGTATCTCTGTATGCAGGGAGTTCCCCCTAGTGGTGGCTGCAGACAGGATCTTATCATGTATCTCTGTATACAGGGCGCTACCCCTAGTGGTGACTGCAGACAGAATCTTATCATGTATCTCTGTATACTGGGAGCTCCCCCTAATGATGACTGCAGACCTAGTATTATCTTTTATCTCTGTATACAGGGAGCTCCCCCTAGTGGTGACTGCAGACAGGATCTTATCATGTATCTTTGTATACAGGGAGCTCCCTCTAGTGGTGGCCGCAGTCAGGATCTTATCATGTATCTCTGTATACAGGGAGCTTCCCCTAGTGCTGGCTGCAGACAGGATCTTATGTATCTCTGTATGCAGGGAGCTCCCTCTAGTGGTGACTGCAGACAGGATCTTATCATGTGTCTCTGTATACAGGGAGCTCCCTCTAGTGGTGGCTGCAGACAGTATCTTATCAAGTGTCTCTGTATACAGGGAGCTCCCCCTAGTGGTGACTGCAGACAGAATCTTATCATGTATCTCTGTATACAGGGAGCTCCCCCTAGTGGTAACTGCGGACAGGATCTTATCATGTGTCTCTGTATACAGGGAGCTCCCTCTAGTGGTGGCTGCAGACAGTATCTTATCAAGTGTCTCTGTATACAGGGAGCTCCCCCTAGTGGTGACTGCAGACAGAATCTTATCATGTATCGCTGTATACAGGGAGCTCCCCCTAGTGGTGACTGCAGACAAAACCTTATCATGTGTCTCTGTATACAGTGAGCTCCCCTAGTGGTGACTGCAGACAGGATCTTATCATGTATCTCTGTATACAGGGAGCTACCCCTAGTGGTGACTGCAGACAGGATCTTATCATGTAGCTCTGTATACGGGGAGCTCCCCCTAGTGGTGACTACAGACAGGATCTTATCATGTATCTCTGTATACAAGGAGCTCCCCTAGTGGTGGCTGCAGACAGGATCTTATCATGTATCTCTGTATACAGGGAGCTCCCCCTAGTGGTGACTGCAGACAGGATCTTATCATGTATCTATGTATACAGGGAGCTCCCCCTAGTGGTGGCTGCAGACAGAATATTATCATGCATCTCTGTATACAGGGAGTTCCCCCTAGTGGTGGCTGCAGACAGGATCTTATGTATCTCTGTATACAGGGCGCTCCCCCTAGTGGTGACTTCAGACAGGATCTTATCATGTATCTCTGTATACAGGGAGCTCCCCCTAGTGGTGGCTGCAGACAGGATCTTATCATGTATCTCTATACAGGGAGCTCCCCCTAGTGGTGGTTGCAGACAGGATCTTATCATGTATCTCTGTATACAGGGAGCTCCCCCTAGTAGTGGCTGCAGACAGGATCTTATCATGTATCTCTGTATACAGGGAGCTCCCCCTAGTGGTGGCTGCAGACAGGATTATATCATGTATCTCTGTATACAGGAAGCTCCCACTAGTGGTGGCTGCAGACAGGAGCTTATTATGTATCTCTGTATACAGGGAGCTCCCCCTTGTGGTGGCTGCAGACAGGATTTTATCATGTATCTCTGTATACAAGGAGGTCCTTCTAGTGGTGGCTGCAGACAGAATCTTATCATGTATATCTGGATACAGGGAGTTCCCCCTAGTGGTGACTGCAGACATTATATTAACATGTATCTCTGTATACAGGGAGCTCCCCCTAGTGGTGGCTGCAGACAGGATCTTATCATGCATCTCTGTATACAGGGCGCTCCCCCTAGTGGTGACTGCAGACAGGATCTTATCATGTATCTGTATACAGGGAGCTCCCCCTAGTGGTGACTGCAGACAGAATCTTATCATGTATCTCTTTATAGAGGGAGCTCCCCTAGTGGTGGCTGCAGAAAGGATCTTATCATGTATCTGTATGCAGGGAGTTCCCCCTAGTGGTGGCTGCAGACAGGATCTTATCATGTATTTCTGTATACAGGGCGCTCCCCCTAGTGGTGACTGCAGACAGAATTTTATCATGTATCTCTGTATACTGGGAGTTCCCCCTAATGATGACTGCAGACCTAGTATTATCTTTTATCTCTGTATACAGGGAGCTCCCCCTAGTGGTGACTGCAGACAGGATCTTATCATGTATCTCTGTATACAGGGAGCTCCCCCTAGTGGTGACTGCAGACAGGATCTTATCATGTATCTCTGTTTACAGGGAGCTCCCCTAGTGGTGGCTGCAGAGAGGATCTTATCATGTATCTCTGTATACATTGAGCTCCCCCTAATGGTGACTGCAGACAGGATCTTATCATGTATCTTTGTATACAGGGAGTTCTCCCTAGTGATGACGGCAGACAGAATATTATCTTGTATCTGTATACAGGGAGCTCCCCCTACTGGTGGATACAGACATGATCTTATCATGTATCTCTGTATACAGGGAGCTCCCTCTAGTGATGAATGCAGACAGGATCTTATCATGTATCTCTGTATACAGGGAGCTCTCCCTAGTGGTGGCTGCAGACTGGATCTTATCATGTATCTCTGTATACAGGGAGCTCCCCCTAGTGGTGACTGCAGACAGGATCTTATCATGTATCTCTGTATACAGGGAGCTCCCCCTAGTGGTGGCTGCAGACAGGATCTTATCATGTACCTCTGTATATAGGGAGCTCCCCCTAGTGGTGACTGCAGACAGGATCTTATCATGTATCTCTGTATAGAGGGAGCTCCCCCTAGTGGTGACTGCAGACAGGATATTATCATGTATCTCTGTATACAGGGAGCTCCCCCTAGTGGTGACTGTAGACACAATCTTATTTATTTTGTGGTTCTAAATAGTTTGAAGATGTCATAAGAAATTTATCGGTGCAGAATTTTGAGCTGCAACTCAATTTGATGCTTGTAAAATGTGGACATTTCTTCTAGTCTGAAGAGGTCTCGAAATCATCTGGAATAGATCAAATCTGCCTGATGCTTATTAGCAGGAATAGGAGATAATTGGCAGTGGACGGACAACCTGAATAGATGTTGGTGTTTTTTAGGAGCGAGAATATGGGATGAGACAGTGGATTCTTATTGACGTTGAATTAAGCAACTTTTATGTTTTTTTTTCTATTATAAGTTTAATGAGTTTTATTTTCCACAAAATTGAAAAAAAATGTTGAACGTCATTTGCTGAAGCAGGAAAACATTGGAGGGGTCCACATTTGAGGGGCAGAAGTCCTATTTTGCTCTGCTGATTTGCGTATTTGCTGGAAGTGATTGATGCCTCCATCCAGTTCAGTGTGATGATCAGTAGGAGGAGATGGAGCCATCAGGCAGTGTACACAGCTCTGTGCTGAGTGTTTACTCCCTGCTCTAATGGACAAACACTGGAGCAGATGCCTTCCGGGGACCCACAGAGGACATCAGAAGCCCCATGTTTACTCAGCTGGGGCCACACATCACCTGGGGCGTCAGCACTCACTACAACTCAATATATCACTCGATGCAGGGGCGAGGAGGTGCACCTGTATACATGTGAAGGCACGGTGAGTGCCCGGAAATATTGATATATGTGAATAAAGAACACTCCTCATGTACTGCGCACCATGCACAGATTATACATGGTGGTGCTACCCAGAGAGCAGACAGTGACCACATTAAGGGAAATGATGCATTGCCCAACAATTACTTACATTGGCCTGTGAAGCTGAACTGTGCACCTATACTGCAAAGCATTGCCAAGAGAAGGCTTCCATGGCCCAGATAAGTAGTGTGCGCCGAAAGCGGCAACCACTGACCTCAGCCTTCTAGAGACTCATACTGTCCTCTGCTGGCAGCTGCCATAAGACTAGGGAAGTCGCAATGAAATGGCTTCTTCTATATTACTGCTAGAAAGACCCCTATAAAAATGAGTCTTTTCACCAGTAGTGGCCACAATGTGATATGGAAGAGGCATCCTGACCCCCAACATGTGCTGTCTGCAGAGAATTCACCTTCTTCTCCTGGGTGTTCCCTGTGCTGCAGGAGACTAATGGGGACAGTGGAGTCTGGGGTGGTGCGAGGCTAGAGGAGGACAAGGTATTGTGTAGGGCACAGAGGTGTTTGTAAGCGGCAAAGGATTCCTAAAAGACAAAGGAGTCTATGAGGGATGTTTTCACAAAATACATGTGTATGGAAACCTCCTGAATATGACAGTTAATGTAAGATAGAATTCAAACGTCTTATCACTTTATAGACGAATCCGGGGGGCGATAGAAGAGTCTGGAGGTAATAGAAGAGTCCTGAGCGGATGGAGGAGTCCAGAGGTAATAGAAGAGTCCAGAAGAGATGGAGGAGTCCGGTGCGGATAGAAGAGTCCAGAGGTAATAGAAGAGTCCGTAGCGGATGGCAGAGTCCGGAGGGCAATAGCAGAGACTGGAGTGGATAAAAGAGTCCAGAGGTATTAGAGGAGTCCAGAAGAAATGGTAGAGTGCAGAGCGGATGGAAGAGTCTGGAGTTAATAGAAAAGTTCGGAGGCGATAGAAGAGACTGAAGCGGATAGAAGAGTCTGGAGTGAATGGAATAATCTGGAGGGGACAGAAGAGATCAGAGGGGGGTAGAAAAGACTGGAGCAGATGGAAGAATTCAGAGGGGATTCAAGAGAACAAAGGGGAGGATTCCAGAGTGGATGGAAGAGTCTGGATCAGATAAAAAATTCCAGGTCGGATAGCAGAATCCGCAGAGGATAGAAGAATCCAGAGGTGACAAAACAGTCAGAAGGGAATAAAAGAGACTGGAGCATATGGAAGAATTCAGAGGGGATACAAGAGAAGGGGATGGAGGAGTCCGGAGTGGATGGAATAGACCGGAAGGGATGAATGAGATCAGAAGAGTCCGGAAGGAATAAAATAAACAGGAGGGATAGCAGAGACCAGAGTGGATAAAAAAATCCAGAGGGGATAGAAAAGACCAGAGAAGAGATTGGAGGCGTTAGAAGATACTGGAGGAGATAGAAGACTCCTGAGGGGATAATGGAGTCTAGAGGTGATTAAAATAGATCAGAGGGGATAGAAGAGTATGGCAAACTTAGCAGAAAAGACTAGTGGGACAAGTGGGTTCTAAGGGGGGACATAGAAGGTTGAAGTGGACGGAAGTGCCCAAGTGGACAATGGACTTTGCAGTGGTACAGTGATGTTGGAGGGTACAGAGGTGTCTGGAGGAGGACAGAGCAGTTTAGAGGAAAAACAGGAGTTTGGAGGAGAACAAGTGTGACTGGTGGGGACAGAGATTTGGAGGCAATAAATGAGTCTGTAGAGGACTTAAGGGTACGGATGGGGGACACAGAGCCCTGGGTAGGATAGAGGATATGCAAGGTGAAATAATAGGAGTCTGGTGAAAGAGGAATCTTTATGCAATAGAAGAGTCTTGGGAGGGATAGAGGGATAGAGGTGTTAGGGGTCAAAGGATCTTGGGGCGACTCTTGTTTTTCTGGATGGTTATTGAGATCCTTAACTTCTATAAGATCTCACTTTCCAGAATTAGTTCAGGACTTTGATTATGTTTTTCTGAGACTGAGTGTAATGTTCTTCCACAGCATAAGACATTTTTAGTGTGCTACTGACTTCATACCAGATGCTAAAATGCCTAAATCTTGGTTAACCTCTCTCTTCTTGAGAGCGAGACATTTAAAGATTTGATTAAAAGAAGCCTGGCCAAAGGTCATATATGGCCATCCTCCTCTCTAGTCACCGTGTGGTTCTTGCTTGTTAAAAAGAAAGATGGAGGGCTGTGTCCATGCTTGGATTTTAGAGAGATTAATAAGATCACAATCACTAGCCTTTACCCCTTATATCGGACTTGTTTAATCAATTCACTGGAGGCAAATGGTTTTCTAAACTTGACTTGAGAGGGGCAAACAACCTCATACGTGTTCGGCAGGGTGACGAATATAAGATCGCAGTCAATACGCCTGAAGGTCATTTCCAAAATTTGGTGATGCCATTCGGATTACCCAAAGCTTCAACGTTTTTTCAAAATTTCATAAGACATTTTTCATTCTCTGTAAGGCCGGTTTCACACGTCAGTGATTCCGGTACGTGAGGTGACAGTTTCCTCACGTACCGGAGACACTGACACACGTAGACCCATAAAAATCAATGCATCTGTGCAGATGTCATTGATTTTTTGCGGACCGTGTCTCCGTGTGCCAAACACGGAGACATGTCAGTGTTCGTGGGAGCGCACATAGATCTTTATTTTAAACACTATTCTTCATATTTTCTCTACAGCAAACGTTGCTACAGGGAAGATATGAATCGCAGCTTCAGCACCATGCAGAGTGGGTACCACACGCTCCGTGTGTTACCCACTCGCCATACGGGCGGCACACGTGTGCCGCACGTATGGCCTCCGTGAGTTCCCAGGCACACGGACACGGATAACTCCGGTACCGATTTATTCCGGTACCGGAATTATCTGGACGTGTGGGACAGCCCTAAGGTACAGTAGATTCGTAGTAGTTTATCTGGATGACTTTTTCTACTGATTAGCAGAGGTGGGAAAATGCTTTTTCTGCCCTCAAGATAGCTTTAAGGCTTCTGTTCTCAGCCAACCCGAGGTCCATCTTCCTTTCGTGATTGAGGTGGACACTTCTGGTGTGGGGATGGGGGCTCTGCTTTCACAAATAAAGAATGGGTACTTACATCCTTGTGCTTTTATTCCCTGAAGTTCTCTCAAACAGAGTCTAACTATGATATTGGTAACAAATTACAGTCGCATTCTGAAATGCTATATGTAAATGCAGCACCCCAGAGTCCTGGTCGTTGCAGTAATGTCGCTCTTCCACCAGGGGGAGTGATGTTACGTCTGATGGTACTAAAGGAGTTCACCTGACCAGGTATCACAGTCACACACTACACTTCACACTCCAGTCCACCAGGGGGAGCAAAGGTTCTATTTACTAGGCCACTCCTCACACACAGGTAAAACTGGTGGGTTGGATAGGAAGTCAGTCAGAAGCTGCCTGGGTTTGACCCAGAGAGGACCTGTCAGGCAGACAAGGGGAGAAGGAGGAAGATCTGAGCTGCAGACAGAGGGTCCTTGTCAGGGGTGGGATCCTGACAGAGACCAAGCACGAGATAGAAGGTTACGAAGCTGCGCCTGCACCCATTGCGGCAGAATCCTAAGAAAGGACACGAAGCGAATTGTATTGTGGAGAGTGAGAAACAAAGTCACAGCACAAGGAGATAATACCGGGAGGAGTCCTGCCCCAAGATCGGCAGCCTCCTTCTGAGGCGCGTAGCCGGTGGCCGGAACACCGAGGGAGTAATAGGCTCTATGCATTACTTCAGAGACCGGCAGGGCAGTTGATTCCAAGTTGGCTGCCCGACCTTAATACCTATAAAGACACGGAGGCAAATTGTGGGAGGGGCGTCTCTAGGGTCCCTATAAAATAGCTCCAGGCCTACCCCGTCATACGGGTTGTCCTATCCATATCATCTGGGGGACAGAGAGAGAGAGAACATCAGAAACATCCACGAACGTTGTGAGGACTATCCCGTGGTGCTCAGCAGGGAGGTACTACAACACACAGGCGCTAGTAGGAAGGCTACTGATTTCCACCTGCATAAGGGAACTCTGGATGTGCCTTCGGACCGGCCGGACTCAGCCTGCCCTGTGAATGGTGCTCTGGTCTGTGGACTCTAAAGTCTTCAGTAAAAGGTAAAGAGACTGCAACCTTTGTGTCCTCGTTATTCATTGCGCCTTACGACGTCCACCATCACCACCTATACAACTGGGAAGCCCTGGGGACATACTTCACCTGTGGGAAGGTACACCATCTAGCTGCCATTCCATCACCCCAGCGGACCCCTAGCAGCATCGGTCACCCTGACCGAATACCACAGGTGGCGTCACGAACACCGTACAAACAACTACACCTTTAAGTGGACGCCCCTCAGAAGGGCCACGGACCGGGTCGAGCCACCGTGACATTCCCAGAACCGATAGAGATAGACCCGGTACCGAGTACCCCATTGCCCTTGCACGTGGGGGCGCTCCATAAACATTTATGCCACACCAGCCAGGCCGCTGCGGTAGTGGTACTGGGTCACAGCGATCTGAGTGTTAGTTGAGTCCAACCGGCGGCGCGCGCCAATGTTTGTCAATTGTGGGATTAATAATAATACTGATAAAAAGGTTTGTGATTCCAGTTGGTATGGCCGGGTACTGATGAAGGTCCCTGGGAGTTAGGTGGTGATGGACAATGCCAGATGATTAACTCCTTCCCAACTGTGGCTGGCTCCCAGGGGAGTTGAAGCAGGAATGGTGCAGCAGAGAATAATCGGCATTAGACAGGGTGATGATCAGTGTGCACCTGTTACTGAAGTTCTGCAAACAGTTCCATAAGTTTCCATACAATTTGCATACAGGGTTTTGGTTCGGCCTGCATGGTGAGCGTTCAGTTTCTATGCTGTGACATAGTATAGCCTTCCTGCTGCTAATTATACCTCTGGTAAACGATTCCTTGGACCCCCAGGGGTCCAAGATAAATAGTTGCTGGATCTGTGATCCCTTCCAGTGAGCTGGCAGCTTGAATCCTGTGGAAAACCCTCTCTCTTGCAGCAGTGTCCTTGATTCTATGCACTGCTGAGCTCATGGGCAAAAGCACAAAACTGCTCGTTAAATGAAAACTGAGCAGTCTTTCAGTTTAGCACAGACCCTGTAAGTCTCTGTGCTCTAGGGACTGATACCCACCACCCCCGGGTTAGCCCCCCCTTATTGAGAATTTGGGTAAAAAATTATTCCATTCGTTAGATCTTTGTTAGATCCGGTTTGATCAACCAAAACTAACGTTAGATCTCCCCTACAAAATTAGATATTTACGATTTATTTCAGGGGGGGCTAACCCGTAGCTAACCCCCCCTACTTTGAAATTTGCCATTTTTTGGATGGATTCTAATAGATATTCGTTAGATCCGGTTTGATCAGCAAAAATTAACGTTAGATCTCCTTTCCTTCCCGAGATATTGGGGGTGTCAGGTGGGGGGTTAGCTACGGGTTAGCCCCCCCTACTTTGAAATTTGCCATTTTTTGGATGGATTCTCATAGATATTCGTTAGATCCGGTTTGATCAGCAAAAATGAACGTTAGATCTCCTTTCCTTCCCGAGATATTGGGGGTGTCAGGTGAGGGGTTAGCTACGGGTTAGCCCCCCCTACTTTGAAATTTGCCGTTTTTTGGATGGATTCTAATAGATATTCGTAAGATCCGGTTTGATAAGCAAAAATTAACGTTAGACCTCCTTTCCTTCCCGAGATATTTACGATCTTTTTCTGGGGGAGGGGGCTAACCCGTAGCTGTCTGAATGAAAAATCCTACAGAGACAAGTAGCGGCTGGGAAAATTCATTGTGGCGGTCTGGACTAGAAATAGGAAAAGCAAATGACCCCAGTAACAGCAAACATCGCATGTGGCCATTGGATAAAAGGCCTCTTTCACATGATCTTAGTTTTGTTGTGTAATACGCTGTGTTTTTCACGCATGTGTATTTCACGATGAAATGTACCCATTGAAACCGATGCATTTATTCTCGTGTTATTTTCACGCATACGCAAATGTGTGTAAAAAAAAAATCCAGCATGTTCTATTTTGTAGCATATTACATGATTAGCCCATTAATACAATTCACTGGGCTGCGTGAAATACGACGGTAAATACGCAGTGAGAACGCTGTATTTTTAACGTGCGCAATACGCATGTGATCGTGTGAAAGAGGCCTAAAGGTAACAATCCCTAGTGCGGTCTGCAGAGCGCCTGTGGAGCTAGGTTCTGCCTATCTATGGTCACTGTATGGGGGTAATATTGGGCTTTGCATGGTGTTTTATTTAGTCACAGTATGGCAATATTATTTCATTACTACGTTGGTGTAACTCTCATCAGAGTGGGGGCAAGTAGGAAATCTTGGGTGAGTTCCCACACTTTTTTCCCAGAACTTGACCCCTGGTAGTACCTGATCTGTAATCCAATGTGAGCATGTGATGTATGGTGCTGAAGGGGTTCCCTGGGATTTCCCCAGGCTGCAGAATGCTGGTGAGGTGACGTCACCCTGCCAGCAGGAAAGCTCAGGTAATCCTTACACTGCCACAACAGAGGGATGCCGGTGAGCAGTGCTCCCCTGCATATCGTCCTACCGCTTCACTGCAGCGGCACGGGTACTCACGGCCTCCCTTGCTGTCGGCTACCTGTGGGTCTTGTACTGCAGGGCTTGTCTGTGGTTCCCTGGCGTTTCCCCGACATAGGACACTGGAGGGGCGACGTCACCCCGCCAGCAGGAGACACCAAGGAACCCCTGCAGTACCACATTCAGAGTTTAACCCCTTTCTGACCTCGTACGGGATAGTACGTCCGAGATCAGAACCCCCGCTTTGATGCAGGCTCCGACAGTGAGCCCGCATCAAAGCCGGGACATGTCAGCCGTTTTGAACAGCTGACATGTGCCCGCAATAGCGGCGGGTGAAATCGCGATTCACCCGCCGCTATTAACTAGTTAAATGCCGCTATCAAACGCTGACAGCGGCATTAAACCGGCGCTTCCGGCCAGGTGGCCGGAAATGAGCGCATCGCTGACCCCCGTCACATGATCGGGGGTCAGCGATGCTTCTTTATAGTAACTATAGAGGTCCTTGAGACCTCTATGGTTACTGATCCCAGCTAGCTGTGAGCGCCACCCTGTGGTCGGCGCTCATAGCACACCTGCATTTCTGCTGCATAGCAGCGATCTGATGATCGCTGTTATGTAGCAGCGGCGATCGAGTTGTGTCAGATTCTAGCCTCCTATGGAGGCTATTAAAGCATGGCAAAAGTAAAAAAAAAGTTAACAAAAATGTGAAAAAAGTAAAAAAATTCAAAATAAATCAATAATAAAAAAAATCAAACCTACACATATTTGGTATCGCCGCGTTCAGAATCGCCCGATCTATCAATAAAAAAAGCATTAACCTGATTGCTAAACAGCGTAGCGATAAAAAAATTAGAAACGCCAGAATTACTTTTTTTGGTTGCCGCGACATTACGTTAAAATGCAATAATGGGCGATCAAAAGAACGTATCTGCACCGAAATGGTATCATTAAAAACGCCGGCTCGGCACACAAAAAATAACCCCTCAGCCGACCCCAGATCATGAAAAATGGAGACGCTACAGGTATCGGAAAATGGCGCAATTGTTTTTTTAGCAAAGTTTGGAATTTTTTTTCACCACTTAGATAAGAAATAACCTAGTCATGTTAGGTGTCTATGAACTCGTACTGACCTGGAAAAACTGCATCCGCTGCCCCCGTTGTGCGGCGCTTCCACAGTATGCGTCGGTACGTCGTGCCGACGCAGCGCGACGGCCCCGTACCGATGCTAGTGTGAAAGTAGCCTAAAGGTACCTTCACACTCAGCAACTTTACAACGAGAACGACAACGATCTGTGACGTTGCAGCGTCCTGGATAGCGATCTCGTTGTGTTTGACACACAGCAGCGATCTGGATCCCGCTGTGATATCGCTGGTCGGAGCTAGAAGGCCAGAACTTTATTTGGTCGTCAGATCGGCGTGTATCGTGTTTGACAGCAAAAGCAACGATGTCAGCAATGTTAAACATGGAGCTAACGACCTGTGAGAACGATAAGTGCGTCATCGTTACGTCACAGGATCGCTCCTGCATCGTTCTGGAGCTGCTGTGTTTGACGTCTCTACAGCGACCTAAACAGCGACGCTGCAGCGATCGGCTCGTTGTCTATATCGCTGCAGCGTCGCTGAGTGTGACGGTACCTTAAGTCAGCAGATAAACTTTGATATGCCACTATGACATATCAAAAGTTACCTGAAAGTTAACAACAGGTGGGATAGCAGCGGAACAGAGGAACACAGCATGATATCTCGAGAAGGAAGGGAGATCTAACGTTAATTTTTGCTGATCAAACCGGATCTAACGAATATCTATTAGAATCCTTCCAAAAAAGGCAAATTTCAAAGTAGGGGGGGCTAACCCGTAGCTAACCCCCCACCTGACACCCCCAATATCTCGGGAAGGAAAGGAGATCTAACGTTAATTTTTGCTGATCAAACCGGATCTAACGAATATCTATTAGAATCCATAAATAAAAACGGCAAATTTCAAAGTAGGGGGGGCTAACCCGTAGCTAACCCCCCACCTGACATCCCCAATATCTCGGGAAGGAAAGGAGATCTAACGTTAATTTTTGCTGATCAAACCGGATCTAACGAATATCTATGAGAATCCATCCAAAAAACGGCAAATTTCAAAGTAGGGGGGGCTAACCCGTAGCTAACCCCCCCACCTGTCACCCCCAATATCTCGGGAAGGAAAGGAGATCTAACGTTAATTTTTGCTGATCAAACCGGATCTAACGAATATCTATTAGAATCCATCAAAAAAACGGCAAATTTCAAAGTAGGGGGGGGCTAACCCATAGCTAACCCCCCACCTGACACCCCCAATATCTCGGGAAGGAAAGGAGATCTAACGTTAATTTTTGCTGATCAAACCGGATCTAACGAATATCTATTAGAATCCATCCAAAAAACTGCAAATTTCAAAGTAGGGGGGGTTAGCTACGGGTTAGCCCCCCCTGAAATAGATCGTAAATATCTAATTTTGTAGGGGAGATCTAACGTTAATTTTGGTTGATCAAACCGGATCTAACAAAGATCTAACGAATGGAGTCATTTTTTACCTAAATTCTCAATAAGGGGGGGCTAACCTGGGGGTGGTCTGATACCCTGCCTTGTGCAGCTTGTCGTGGCAGGTAGAGCACGCTCCTCCGCTGCCTGCATACCTCCATGTTTTTACCTCTTCCTACATCTTCACTGCTCTGCACATTGCAACCTATGAGAAGCACCTCCTCCCCCCTGAGGGATCGTGCACACTTCCTGGTTCAGGCAAAGGTGCACAATCTTCCAATAAGTGATGGGGTAAAATGTGTGGATGCAGTTTTTCCAAGCAGCGAAACCAGCCCCCACCATAGCTGGCAATACATATATAAGTATATCACACATGCAGCCATTTTGTGGCGCTACAGGCACGGGCACCACACTTTGAATATATGAAATTGAAACTGCATTACTGCTGTAGAGAACAAGTTAAAAAATGAAAGTACTTAGCGTACAAATTGGCCAATTCATGTGAGCCCAACAGCCAGCGACAAGGTGTACTTCTTTGTTGGAACCCTAAACCCAACATGACCTCTCTCCCGTGCTAGAAGCACTCTGCCTCTAACTGAGCATCCTCCCATCAGCCTAAGGCAGCTTCAGATAGAGCTTCATCCTACCTGCCCATATAATTGTCTTTAAGTGTGTAGTTTCTTACCCTGGGTCCTGGTGTCTCCCTGCACGCTCTCCTTTCCCCTTGTAGGATATGTGTGCAGCCTTCCATCTGGTTCCTCAGAAGGTACAAGAAACCCCTCTGTGGCCTTTTAGGGAGCCAGGTCCGAGGTGGTGTTTTTTAGTTGTGTGGCTAGGGACCTTTTTAGTCTGTACAGGACCAGTTGGATGTAGGTGCGGCATCATCCTTTATTAGTCCTTTACTCCCTCCATTAATTACAGGGTGTGAACATTTTCATAACAAATACTGCTTATATTCTTTCTTTCCTCCCCTCAGGGTGCAGGTCAGGGCTGGGAGCTTTCCTGCAGCTCTGCTGCTGGCAATAGAGAGTAGCAGAATAGCTGTAAAACACCGCTCCCAATTTCCTGATCAGCACCTTCCTGATGATGCAGACGGCGTGATGGCAAATCTCTCCCGTCAAGTCAGAAGGGCATGGAAGCAGAACTGCCAAAGATCATCTGGAGAGGAGAAGGAAAGTACAGTGAAGGGACACTCAATAGAGGGACTTATAATGAATCAGGGAGGGAGAGAGGACACAGTACAGGGACTTATAATGAATTAGGGAGGGAGAGAGGACACAGTACAGGGACTTATAATGAATTAGGGAGGGAGAGGGGACACAGTACAGGGACTTATAATGAATCAGGGAGGGAGAGAGGACACAATACAGGGACTTATAATGAATTAGGGAGGGAGAGGGGACACAGTACAGGGACTTATAATGAATTAGGGAGGGAGAGGGGACACAGTACAGGGACTTATAATGAATTAGGGAGGGAGAGAGGACACAGTACAGGGACTTATAATGAATTAGGGAGGGAGAGAGGACACAGTACAGGGACTTATAATGAATTAGGGAGGGAGAGAGGACACAGTACAGGGACTTATAATGAATTAGGGAGGGAGAGAGGACACAGTACAGGGACTTATAACAACTTGTGAGGGTGAGAGGACACAATACCGGGACTTATAATGAATTAGGGAGGGAGAGAGGACACAGTACAGGGACTTATAATGAATTAGGGAGGGAGAGAGGACACAGTACAGGGACTTATAATGAATTAGGGAGGGAGAGAGGACACAGTACAGGGACTTATAATGAATTAGGGAGGGAGAGAGGACACAGTACTGGGACTTATAATGAATTAGGGAGGGAGAGAGGACACAGTACAGGGACTCATAACAACTTGTGAGGGAGAGAGGACACAGTACAGGGACTTATAATGAATTAGGGAGGGAGAGAGGACACAGTACAGGGACTCATAACAACTTGTGAGGGAGAGAGGACACAGTACAGGGACTTATAATGAATTAGGGAGGGAGAGAGGACACAGTACTGGGACTTATAACAACTTGTGAGGGAGAGAGGACACAATACAGGGACTTATAATGAATTAGGGAGGGAGAGGACACAGTACAGGGACTTATAATGAATCAGGGAGGGAGAGAGGACACAGTAAAGGGACTTATAACAACTTGTGAGGGAGAGAGGACACAGTACAGGGACTTAGAATGAATTACGGAGGGAGAGAGGACACAGTACAGGGACTTATAACAACTTGTGAGGGAGAGAGGACACAATACAGGGACTTATAATGAATTAGGGAGGGAGAGGACACAGTACAGGGACTTATAATGAATCAGGGAGGGAGAGAGGACACAGTAAAGGGACTTATAACAACTTGTGAGGGAGAGAGGACACAGTACAGGGACTTAGAATGAATTAGGGAGGGAGAGAGGACACAGTACTGGGACTTAT
The DNA here is from genome assembly GCF_051348905.1 of Ranitomeya variabilis. Lineage (NCBI taxonomy): Eukaryota > Metazoa > Chordata > Amphibia > Anura > Dendrobatidae > Ranitomeya > Ranitomeya variabilis. Next base: position 419,386,059 of record NC_135233.1, read on the forward strand.
AATGAATTAGGGAGGGAGAGAGGACACAGTACTGGGACTTATAATGAATTAGGGAGGGAGAGAGGACACAGTACAGGGACTTATAACAACTTGTGAGGGAGAGAGGACACAATACAGGGACTTATAATGAATTAGGGAGGGAGAGAGGACACAGTACAGGGACTTATAATGAATTAGGGAGGGAGAGAGGACACAGTACAGGGACTTATAATGAATTAGGGAGGGAGAGAGGACACAGTACAGGGACTTATAATGAATTAGGGAGGGAGAGAGGACACAGTACAGGGACTTATAATGAATTAAGGAGGGAGAGAGGACACAGTACAGGGACTTATAATGAATTAAGGAGGGAGAGAGGACACAGTACTGGGACTTATAATGAATTAGGGAGGGAGAGAGGACACAGTACAGGGACTTATAATGAATTAGGGAGGGAGAGAGGACACAGTACAGGGACTTATAATGAATTAGGGAGGGAGAGAGGACACAGTACAGGGACTTAAAACAACTTGTGAGGGAGAGAGGACACAATACAGGGACTTATAATGAATTAGGGAGGGAGAGAGGACACAGTACAGGGACTTATAATGAATTAGGGAGGGAGAGAGGACACAGTACAGGGACTTATAATGAATTAGGGAGGGAGAGAGGACACAGTACAGGGACTTATAATGAATTAGGGAGGGAGAGAGGACACAGTACTGGGACTTATAATGAATTAGGGAGGGAGAGAGGACACAGTACAGGGACTCATAACAACTTGTGAGGGAGAGAGGACACAGTACAGGGACTTATAATGAATTAGGGAGGGAGAGAGGACACAGTACAGGGACTCATAACAACTTGTGAGGGAGAGAGGACACAGTACAGGGACTTATAATGAATTAGGGAGGGAGAGAGGACACAGTACTGGGACTTATAACAACTTGTGAGGGAGAGAGGACACAATACAGGGACTTATAATGAATTAGGGAGGGAGAGGACACAGTACAGGGACTTATAATGAATCAGGGAGGGAGAGAGGACACAGTAAAGGGACTTATAACAACTTGTGAGGGAGAGAGGACACAGTACAGGGACTTAGAATGAATTACGGAGGGAGAGAGGACACAGTACAGGGACTTATAACAACTTGTGAGGGAGAGAGGACACAATACAGGGACTTATAATGAATTAGGGAGGGAGAGGACACAGTACAGGGACTTATAATGAATCAGGGAGGGAGAGAGGACACAGTAAAGGGACTTATAACAACTTGTGAGGGAGAGAGGACACAGTACAGGGACTTAGAATGAATTACGGAGGGAGAGAGGACACAGTACAGGGACTTATAACAACTTGTGAGGAGAGAGGACACAATACAGGGACTTATAATGAATTAGGGAGGGAGAGAGGACACAGTACAGGGACATAATGAATTACGGAGAAAGAGGGGACACAGTACAGGGACTTATAATTAATTAGGAAGGGAGAGAGGACACAATACAGGGACTTATTATGAATTAAGGAGGGAGAGAGGACACAGTACAGGGACTTATAACAACTTGTGAGGGAGAGGGGACATAGTACAGGGACTTACAATGAATTAGGAAGGGAGAGGACAAAATACAGGGACTTATAATGAATTAAGGAGGGAGAGAGGACACAGTACAGGGACTTATAATTAATTAAGGAGGGAGAGAGGACACAATACAGGGACTTATAATAAATTAAGGAGGGAGAGAGGATACAGTACAGGGACTTACAATGAATTAGGAAGGGAGAGAGGACACAATACAGGGACTTATAATGAATTAGGGAGGGAGAAAGGACACAGTACAGGGACTTATAATGAATTAGGGAGGGAGAAAGGACACAGTACAGGGACTTATAACAACTTATGAGGGAAAGGGGACACAGTACAAGGACTTATAACAACTTGTGAGGGAGAGGGGACACAGTACAGGGACTTATAATTAATTAGGAAGGGAGAGAGGACACAGTACAGGGACTTATAATGAATTAAGGAGGGAGAGAGGACACAATACGGGGACTTATAATGAATTATGGAGGGAGAGAGGACACAGTACAGGGACTTATAATGAATTAAGGAGGGAGAGAGGACACAGTACAGGGACTTATAATGAATTAGGGAGGGAGAGAGGACACAGTACAGGGACTTATAATGAATTACGGAGGGAGAGAGGACACAGTACAGGGACTTATAATGAATTAGGGAGGGAGAGAGGACACAGTACAGGGACTTATAATGAATTAGGAAGGGAGAGAGGACACAGTACAGGGACTTATAACAACTTATGAGGGAAAGGGGACACAGTACAGGGACTTATAATGAATTAGGGAGGGAGTGAGGACACAGTACAGGGACTTATAATGAATTAGGAAGGGAGAGAGGACACAGTACAGGGACTTATAACAACTTATGAGGGAAAGGGGACACAGTACAGGGACTTATAATTAATTAGGAAGGGAGAGAGGACACAGTACAGCGACTTATAATGAATTAAGGAGGGAGAGAGGACACAACACAGGGACTTATAATGAATTAAGGAGGGAGAGAGGACACAGTACAGGGACTTATAATGAATTGGGGAGCGAGAGGGGACATAGTACAAGGACTTATAATGAATTGGGGAGGGAGAGAGGACAAAGTACAGGGAATTATAATGAATTGGGGAGGAAGAGAGAGCACAATACAGGGTGTAAGATTGTAGTAGCATCGTACGCAGTGAAGAGGCAGTGACCCACAAAGTTCCAACAGAAAAGTCTCTTTAATGTATTTCCTCACAGCATTAAAGTCCAATTCACACAAACGCATATAACTTCAGTGTATATTATCAGTGTTCAGTTCACACCAGCTCATAGCAATACATATCATATGGCTTTAAACTGCAGTCCCTAAACAGGCCAGATGTCCCTTGTCCAGTTTCCCTGGGCGACCGCACGCCATATTACAGTCTCCATACACACAGCCTCATATGTTGCAGACATTACACACACCAGCCCCCTCTGACTAGTTCTCGTGGGTGTCCTGCATCACTGTATCACAGTTTCTTAGGCGATGTGCACACGTTGCGGATTGGGGTGCAGAATTTTCCGCACAAAATCCGCATCTCCTTGCGGAAACCGCAGGTGCGGATTTGCCTCAGATTTTGTGCGGTTTTGATGTGGAATAGATGCGGATTTTGTGCTGATTTTCTGCATTTTTTACCCCTGCGGATTTCTATTATGGAAGGGGTCAGAAACACTGCAGATCCGCACAAAAGAAGTAGCATGCTACTTCTTTTGTTCCGCAGCGGTTTTAATGCGTATTTTTCCGCACCATTAGCACAGCTTTTTTTTTCCCAATTGATTTACATTGTACTGTAAATCACTGTGCAGAACTGCAGCGTTTCTGCGTGGAAAAATCCGCTGCGGATCCGCACAAATTCCGCATTGTGTGCACATAGCCTTACTGCCTCTTTACTCACACAGCCGTACACAGCCCAGGATATCTGCCAGATAGCAGCCGGGCACCATATCCACCTGCAATTGTTACACATGCCAGTCCTCTTTAGGCACAGGACATCCACCTCCGGACATAGGACTGTCCACATCCGACTCCTTCGGGCACAGGACACCCACATCAGGGCACAGGACTGTCCACATCCGACTCCTTCGGGCACAGGACATCCACCTCAGGGCACAGGACTGTCCACATTCGAGACCAGTACCATGGACGACTTGCATCGCTGTATACGCTGTGGGTGCCAGGCTATTCAGCTGCCTGGGTGCTGACTCCGCTGGCCTGTGCCTCCATGCACTCAGCCAGTGCTCTGCAGGCCTCTACTCTGCACACCAGCACACACCAGACTGACACTGACATGCACCTCACACACCTGACACCCCCATACCCCTTACTGCAGTGCTTTTAACACACACAAACCTGTGGCCTTCAGCCACATGGAAAACCTGGATCGGAAATCCGTCACTCCCATGCACACCTATGGACTTCATCCGTCTGCATGCACAACCTGGGGAGTACAAACAGCGACCCCTAGCTGTAACGGGTCACTGCCTCACAAGGGACTTATAATGAATTGGGTAGGGAGAGAGGACACAATACAGGGACTTATAACAAATTGGGGAGGGAGAGAGGACACAGTACAGGGACTTATGACAAATTGGGGAGGGAGAGAGGACACAATACAGGGACTTATAATAAATTAGGAGGAAGAGAGGACACAATACAGGGACTTATAATGAGTTGGGGAGGGAGACAGGACACAATACAGGGACTTATAACAAATTGGGGAGTGAGAGAGGACACAATACAGGGACTTATAATGAGTTGGAGAAGGGAAAAAGAGGACACAATACACAGATTTGTAATGAATTGGGGGAGAGGCCCCTATGGCTAATGTACTATAGGGCTTCACTATCTCGGGTAGCCTCTTGGAACACAAAGCCACTGGGTTTTTTTATAACACAAGGAATAGTGTTTATTTCCACTGGTTGTTCAGTCCACTTAGGGCGCTGTCCAGGGGCTGCCCCTCATTTCCGACACTTTTGATTGTTGAATCTACTCCAATAAGGAGCCATGGGCTTAGGTGTTGAGGATATCGGTTATCATGTGGCAAATTAAGGAAACCTTGATGAACTTTCTACTGAACCTAATTTCCCCTCTATTATAAAGGTATCTGCTTGCTGTCAGTGAATATAGCAATGACTACATCCAAAGGCTCGAAACAGTTTTGATAAATTTCTGCTCATTCAGCTTAGGGTTTAGGTTTTTTTTACAATTATCTAGGAAATCTCCTCTGAGCTAAAAAAGTCAGCACAACTACTCTCCTATGTAGGTGTTTGCTACAATGTATCAGTGCAGGTAGACTCTGCAGCAATTGACTAGACTGGACCTATCTAAAGCGAAAAACAAATATATCTACAGCTGTGACTACAAGGTTAGGATAGATTTTTCGCCACCAGGTATAAACAAGAATGGTTCTATTCACTGACAGCATGCAGTCACGAATACAATTCTTGTCCAGACAATGTGTTGATGAGGACGTTTCTCCAGTTTGAGCGACACATGATGCAGAGCGGAGTAAAACGAGCAGCGGTGTTTGTCCTCACACTCAATTCTCCTCTATAACACAGAATATGGGCTGAGATCAGGGCTGAGTGCCATTACATTTCACAACAGAAGGCGTGTGCTCACATTCTGGGGGGGTGTTCTTTTATTCATCTGTGTGTTGGTAACTGCTCTGATTGAACAAAATTACAGAGGGGAATAAGTAAACGAACTGCTCTGATTGGACAAAGTTACAGAGGGGAATAAGTAAATGCTGCATAGACATTTGTGCAAAATCCAGCAGGAAAGCGAAGTCGACACCAAAATACCCCCAATGTTGGACCCCCAAGTACTTCAGGCATATGATTTCGTTCTGGGCCCTTCATCTATTCTTTCGACTAGTTTCACTGATGAGCCTATGCATAGGGGCATGTGCAATATTGTTCCCATGTGGGGGTAGTAGTATTCCTGGTAAAATCATGAGTTAAACGTTCTGATCGTAAACGTTCTATGGCTTAAGATGCAGCTCAGATAAAGGGAAGAAAGAGGAATGAGACGTCCATTAGTCAGGAATTATAGTCATCCATCTGTGATTGTCATGCGCTAATCAGGTTACAGGGATTGTCATCTCTTAAAGGGATACATCAGATAAACTGGGGATGTGATCATTGGTACCCACCCGGGGAAGCACGGCAGGATCATGGCCAGAGAAGCTGAATGCGGTGACCAGTCACTCAACTACGAGCTCCGGCTCCTGGACGTTTTATTGTTTCCCTATTCTGGCCACTGGTGAAGCCCCCAGTATTTGGACCTGCACCAATCTAACAATCATCACCAATGTGGTGTGTTATGGTAAATATTCATTGATTATTATTCAGACACTTAAATCTACCTATATATCTTTTAATACATTTGTATTTTAATATTAACTTTATAAAAGCAATCACCCAGGGTGTTGTATCTTATAGAGAGGTGTCTTTGTGTTAAGCTTTCTTTTTGTTTTTGAAAGTCTAGGTAGGCTGTGTGCACACGATGCGGATTTAGTGCGGATCCGCAGCGTTTTTTTCCACGCAGAAACGCTGCAGATCCACAAAGTGATTTACAGTACAGTGTAAATCAATAGGAAAAAAAATGCTGTGCTAATGGTGTGGAAAATTCCACATGAAAAACGCTGCGGATCAAGAGAAGGAGCATGTCATTTCTTGTGTGCAGATCTGCAGCATTTCTGCACCCTTCCATTATAGAAATCCGCAGTGGTAAAAAACGCATCAAATCCGCAACAAAAACGCACATAATCCGCATAAAAAAATGTGTCAAATCTGCACTTGCATTTTCTGCCAAGAGATGCGGATTTTGTGCAGAAAATTCTGCATCCCAATCCGCAACTCGTGCACATAGCCTTAGGTGGACAGAGCTAGTTAAGGACTTCTGCGGCATGCATAGTTTACTTCTTAGATGGATAGGGCTAGTCAATGATTTCTGCGAAATGCATAGTTTGCTTCTTAGTTGATAGGGCTAGTCAATGACTTCTGCGGCATGCGTAGATTACTTCTTAGATGGACAGAGCTAGTTAATGACTTCTGCGGCATGCATAGTTTACTTCTTAGTTGGATAGGGCTAGTCAATGACTTCTGCGGCATGCATAGTTTACTTCTTAGTTGGATAGGGCTAGTCAATGACTTCTGCGGCATGCATAGTTTACTTCTTAGTTGGATAGGGCTAGTCAAGGACTTCTGCGGCATGCATAGTTTACTTCTTAGTTGGATAGGGCTAGTCAATGACTTCTGCGGCATGCATAGTTTACTTCTTAGTTGGATAGGGATAGTCAATGACTTCTGCGGCATGCCTAGTTTACTTCTTAGTTGGATAGGGATAGTCAATGACTTCTGCGGCATGCCTAGTTTACTTCTTAGTTGGATAGGGCTAGTCAAGGACTTCTGCGGCATGCATAGTTTACTTCTTAGTTGGATAGGGCTAGTCAATGACTTCTGCGGCATGCATAGTTTACTTCTTAGTTGGATAGGGCTAGTCAATGACTTCTGCGGCATGCATAGTTTACTTCTTAGTTGGATAGGGCTAGTTAATGACTTCTGCGGCATGCCTAGTTTACTTCTTAGTTGGATAGGGCTAGTCAAGGACTTCTGCGGCATGCATAGTTTACTTCTTAGTTGGATAGGGCTAGTCAATGACTTCTGCGGCATGCATAGTTTACTTCTTAGTTGGATAGGGCTAGTCAATGACTTCTGCGGCATGCATAGTTTACTTCTTAGTTGGATAGGGCTAGTCAATGACTTCTGCGGCATGCATAGTTTACTTCTTAGTTGGATAGGGCTAGTCAAGGACTTCTGTGACATGCGTAGTTTACTTCTTAGATGGACAGAGCTAGTCAATGACTTCTGCGGCATGCATAGTTTACTTCTTAGTTGGATAGGGCTAGTCAAGGACTTCTGTGACATGCGTAGTTTACTTCTTAGATGGACAGAGCTAGTCAATGACTTCTGCGGCATGCATAGTTTACTTCTTAGTTGGATAGGGCTAGTCAATGACTTCTGCGGCATGCATAGTTTACTTCTTCGTTGGATAGGGCTAGTCAATGACTTCTGCGGCATGCAGGATTCATCATTTATGACCTTGTTATTCCCAATTAAAATACTTTATTTCCCCAATTAAAATGTCTTCTGTCTTAGGTAAAGTAAGAAGCCATTCCTATTTTTCTTGTCTCTTCGGTTGTAATAAAGACTTGTGCCTGGGCATCTGAGATCAGACAAGCCCTTACACGGACAGACACTGGTTGTGAGCTCTTGTCTCCGATCCATCAACTTCCTGATTTGATCAAAACTGACAAATGTGTGAAACATTTTGAGTTTCTCCTTAATATTCCATACAGGTTTCCACATCAGATGTATAGGTAATATGTTCAATTTGGAATCCCAGCTCCATGATCTGTCCTAGAAATACACACAATGTCATTTAAAAGACAATCAGCAGCATTCACTCTACTTGTTGATGGTTTCCAGATGGAAGAGAAATAATAATTTTCTGAAATATTGCTAAAACCAGCAATAAAAAAGCCTGAAAATGAATGATACAGATGCCGGAGATTACATATCTTACTAGACGGTCAATGTAACTCCCTCACTTACAGGGTAGTGTTGGCAGAACGACAGGATTGAATAGGAACCTTCCGTAATATATGCCAAGACCTCCCAGGATTAGAGACCTCTGCATTCATTCAGGGCATGAGATCATTGGACCTGCCAATCACAGCGAACCATCAGACAACTAACCCAAACCATAGCCAATCAGAACCTCAGATCACAAGAGCCTAACATTGGCTGCAGTGTAATCGACTATGCAATCAGAGACTTGGAACATACAAGTTGTTACATTTGTATTTTCTGGGCAGTTGCTATGGTGGCGCTTGTGGCTGTTGTTCCCTAGGATGATAGGAGTTGTGATGTCTATATATTCTGATGTAATTATGGTCTCTTGTGTAATTGAATTGTCACGTGTCGCCTCCGAGTTCTGGATTTCTGGACATCCTCAGTTTGTGTCCAGGACTGTTTTGGAGTTTTCCAGCAGATCCTGTTCAGGCAAGGAAGTGAAGGAAACAGACTTCCTATACATTAATTTAGACTGGAACAGAGACCAGCGACCCTGGCACGCAACCGGCCCGAGCTCTGCCGCAAGGGGGAAGGGCTCCGACATACACAGCGGCGCTGCGACACTCGGGTCAATAATGGACAAGTCTCTACTGCACTACTTGATCCGAGGAAAAAGTCTGACATGGGTCCAGCCCCATGGACTGTCATAGGCACAAGTGCTGCCCGAGAAAACGGACGTGTGAATGAGCCCTAACAGAGAGCGTTGCAAGTGGTAAGAAATCGAGCCGCAGTGGGCAGATGTATCACCTCTGTAATTCGTAGACGGTGCAGACTTAGATTATTGCATTTGTGCCTTCTTCTTCTAACTTGCATCTCTTCTCTAGTCGGATCACCTGGTTTATTCATGAAGTTTGGGGTTTCCAGTTTTCCTGACTCATCAATTGCAAATTTGTAAAAAGTTGCAACTTTTTTGTTTTTGGATAAAAGTCCTCGAGTCCCTGAGTTCTGGCATACATACCATCACTACAGGGCAGTCTGCACAAGTTTTGCAACATTTTAGTGGAGCATGCGACTTTTTGCTCTATAAAGTTACAAAAAGGTTAAACGCATAAATAAAGAGCAGCTTTGAATTTGCACAAAATTCATGAACCATGTACGCCATTTAGGTGCAAATACTTTCAACGAAAACTACAGGACAAAAAAAGAGACTTAAAAAAATACAAATGATTAATCCGGCCCCTTGTTTATTAGAAATCATATTGGACTTTTCTGCTCGACCATCATTTATGATGTGATTGGGCTTTATGGGCGGCGCCTTGACCCCTGTATTTAAAGGGATTGTCCGGTCTTAAGCCACGAGGCTGCAGTTATTCCATGTGACTGCAGACTTGTGAATCGTCGCATCACGCCCTGTGACGACTCTGATTGTGAATACAGACTTGTAGCATAAGATCGGACAACCCCTTTAAGTGGCGAAAAATTACAGAGAGTTGTAGAAACACAATGTTTTGGTTTGTGTCGCCATATTCTAAGACCTGTAACATTTTGTTTTCCATCCATTGAGCTCGGTGAGGGCTCATCTATTGCCTGTCGAGCTGACAGTTTTTTTATACCATTTTTTGCTGTATATTTTATTGTTTTTTTTTTATTTTAGGGTGGATGATGTAAAAAAACACATTTCTGGTGTTTTGAGTCTTTTTCTTGTTCCGGCATTTACAGATCAGGTTAGTTAATTCTAAACAGGATAGAATATGAAAGCTGCAATTCCAATTATGTGTTATCATTTCTTTATGTTCAATCGGAGGCGGGGAGTGATTTAAACATTTATTTTTTTAATGGTTTTAAAATTTTTTTTTCCTTTATTTTTTAGTCCTCTTAAGGGACTTTAAGCTGTGATTGTTTGATCGCTACGTGGTGAAATACCGCAGCATTGTAGTATAAAGTATACATCTTGGTCTCCTCTGAACCCAACATACAGCTGAGCTTCAGCGGCAGGGGTAGACATAGCGTCTGCATCTGGTCCAGCGCACAGGGGCCTTTGGGGGACAGGGACCCCACCAAGAAAGCTAAATGTGTGCGGATGCGATATGCACTTGTGTATTGTATGCGGCGGCCATCATGCAGAAAGTTCAGTAGTCGGGATGGGAGGGAGAATGGAGTTGTTTGCAGCCAGGCTCCGTGTAGGCAGTGTCTCCTGCTCATTCTCTGTGCTCCTCTGGGGACGTCCAGCTCTCATTGTGGAAGCACAGTCTGTGTCATGCATCTGTGATCATGGATATGGCCGTGTGTACCTGGGAAGATGACTGTGCTGATGCTCCTCTATCAACAACCAAAGGAAAAAGAAGCAGCATAAAGTCCAGATAAATATGTAAACAAACTTTATTAACAATTTATTACAGGTTTAAAATGAGCAGAGGGAAGTGGTCCCCGTGCTGTACTCAGCACGCACCTACAGAAACAGGGGGTATGTGCCCGTAGTATATATATGCCCACATTATAGCCAAGGCTAGTATAGCAGAAAATTAAAGTGACTGTGCATAGAATTCAAAGAAGCCTGCATTGGACACACAGGTCCATAAGATTAGCTGACAAGCATATTTCATACTAAGTATATAATACTATACATACCAGGTAATGTGGAAACAAGTCACGGCGTGGATTGGCACTTCACCCCTGTATCCCCCGACGCACGTTTCGGCTATCGCCTTTCTCAAGGGGTAATGCTCCTCTATGTAATTGATGAAAGGTGTGTGCATGGTTTACTTTTAGGATAAGTCATCAATATCTGATCGGAGGGGGTGTTACAACCGGCACCACGATGATCAACTCTTCCCGGTGTTGGCAAAAATCAAAAGTGAAGACTGCAAAACTCCATATCTATACAGTGACCACGGCCGGGTGACATCCAGCCACTATTCCAATCAATAGGGGCGGATCTGCAGTACCCGGCCACAGCCATGGTACAGTTGGCAGAACTGTGCGCCCCCAACCCTGGTCCTTCTACAAAAGAACAGTCAGGGAAGAATAAAGCTGTGGAGCAGCCGAGTCTCAGTCCTGACCGTAATCCTAGAGATGTTGTGGAAGGACGTGAAGCTCAGAGCTCATGGAGAAAACCACCAACATCACAGGTGAAGCAGATTTGTAGGGAGGAATGGGCTAAAATCCTCCGTCCGATGAGCAGGACTAATCAGCGATAACCGGAGACCTTCAGATGGAGCTCCTGCTGCCCGAGAGCTCACACCAGATACTGAGAGCGAGGGTTCACAAATTTTACCATTTAGACATGTGGTACTGGAAAATGTTCCTCATTTAAAAAAAATTATAAAGTGTAAGATTTTTGACTTGTGTTTAATTTGGTTCTTCATCCACTTTGAAGACCTTAGTAAAAACATTCTGTAGTTGTAGGTCAAATGTTTGCAAAACTCAGGAGAATTCTGAAGGATCAAGAAAGTATCAAGCACCAATGTATAATATATCACAAGGACAAAAGAAGATGTGCTGCTGAGTAACGTGGAGAAAAGCAGAATGTGATCATCTGGGATCTCTTTTATTGGATCTCGGAGAACAGATCAGACGTTGGACATTTCACGATTTCATTTGAACAAACTACCTCATATACAGCTCTGGCAAAAATGAAGAGACCACCACATCAAACCCCTGTCATGGCTGCCCAATCTCCAGACCTGAACCCTACTGAAAACCTCTGGAATATAATCAGGAGGAAGATGGATAGTCACAAGTCATCACACAAAGAAGAGCTGCTGACATTATTGTACCAGGAGTGGTATAAGGTCACCCAGGAGCAGAGCGAGAGACTGGTGGAAAGCTGCCAAGATGCAGGAAAGCTGGGATCAACAATCATGGTTATTCCACACAATATTGATTTCTGAACTCTTCCAGAGGTAAAACATTAGTATTGTTGTTTCTAAATGATTATGAACTTGTTTTCTTTGTATTATTTGAGGTCTGCAAGCAATGCATTTTTTGTTACTTTGACCATTTCTCACTTTCTGAAAATAAATACAAAATGTATTGCTTCCAAATTTGGAGACATGTTGTCAGTAGTTTATAAACTAAAAGAACAATTTACATTTTACTCAAAAATATAAAGAGAAAAATCAGACAAACTGAACATTTTACAGCGGTCTCATAATTTTTGCCAGAGCTGTAGAAATTGATGTCGGCGAAGCAACTTGGAGGAGGGGTTCTGCCCCAGTTGTGTCCTCCACTGTTCAGCATCTGCTCTTCCTCTTCTTCTTACAACAGTCTGGAAATATCGGGGAAGTGAGGAGGCAATCGCTGGAGTTTTGGGAGAGGAACGTTGGCCCCTTCTGTCTGATGTCACATTCTCGCTGCTCCTCAGTTCAGGGTCTTTGCCGGATTTCTTGATCACCAGTGACATTATACACAGGAGCTCTGTATATAGTGTCAGGGTAAAGGTAATACAGTGATCGCCAGTGACATTATACACAGGAGCTCTGTATGTAGTGTCAGGGTAAAGGTAATACAGTGATTGCCAGTGACATTATACACAAGAGCTCTGTATATAGTGTCAGGGTAAAGGTAATACAGTGATCACCAGTGACATTATACACAGGAGCTCTGTATATAGCGTATAGTGTACAGGTAATACAGTGATCACCAGTGACATTAAACACAGGAGCTCTGAATATAGTGTCAGAGTACAGACAATACAGTGATTACCAGTGACATTATACACAGGAGCTCTGTGTATAGTGTCAGTGTACAGGTAATAAAGGGATAACCAGCAACATTATACACAGGAGCTCTGTACATAGTGTCAATGTATAGGTAATACAGTGATCACCGGTGACATTATACACAGGAGCTCTGTATATAGTGTCAGTGTACAGGTAATACAGTGATCACCGGTGACATTATACACAGGAGCTCTGTATATAGTGTCAGTGTACAGGTAATACAGTGATTACCAGTGACATACACATTAGCTCTGTATATAGTCAGTGTGCAGGTAATACAATGATTCACTGGTGACATACACAGGAGCTCTGTATATAGTGTATAGTGTACAGGTAATACAGTGATCACCGGTGAATTTAAGCACAGAAGCTCTGTATATAGTATCAGGGTAAAGGTAATACAGTGATCACCAGTGACATTAAACACAGGAGCTCTGAATATAGTGTCAGAGTACAGACAATACAGTGATTACCAGTGACATACATATTAGCTCTGTATATTGTCAGTGTACAGGTAATACAATGGTTCACTGGTGACATGCACAGGAGCTCTGTATATAAGGTATAGTGTACAGGTAATACAGTGATCACCGGTGAATTTAAACACAGGAACTCTGTGTATTGTATCAGTGTACTGGTAATACAGTGATCACCATTGACATTATACACAGGAGCTCTGTATATAGTGTCAGTGTAAAGGTAATTGTGATCACCAGTGACCTACACAGGAGCTCTGTATATAGTGTATAGTGTATAAGTAATACAGGGATCACCAGTGACATTATACACATGAACTCTGTATATAGTGTCAGTGTACAGGTAATAGTAATCACCAGTGACATTATACACAGGAGCTCTTTATATACAGTTGTGCCCAAAAGTTTACATACCCCAGCAGAATTTTTGCTTTCTTCCCTTTTTTTCAGAGAATATGAATGATAACATCAAAACCTTTTCTCCACTCAATGGTTAGTGGTTGAGTGAAGCCATTTATTGTCAGGTAATACAGTGATCACCAGTTACATTATACAAAGGAACTCTGTAAATACTGTGCAGTGTACAGGTAATACAGTGATCACCAGTGGCGTTATACATAGGATCTCTGTATATAGTGTATAGTGTACAGGTAAAATATGGATCAACAGTGACAATTTATTTATACAAGAGCTCTGTACATAGTGTCAGTGTGCAGGTAATACAGAGATCAGCAGTGACGTTATACACAGAAGCTTTATACATATTGTCAGTGTACAGGTAATACAGGGATAATCAGTGACATTATACACAGGAGCTCTGTAAATAGTGTACAGCTAATAGTGTTCACCAGTGACATTATAAACAGGAGCTCTGCATAGAGCATCAGTGTACAGGTAATACAGTGACCACCAGTGACATTATACAGAGGAGCTCTGTATATAGTGTATAGTGTACAGGTAAAACAGTGACCACCAGTGACAATATACACAGGAGCTCTGTATATAGTGTCAGTGTACAGGTAATACAGTGATCACCAGTGACATACACATTAGCTCTGTATATAGTCAGTGTACAGGTAATACAATGGTTCACTGGTGACATACACAGGAGCTCTGTATATAGTGTATAGTGTACAGGTAATACAGTGATCACCGGTGAATTTAAGCACAGGAGCTCTGTATATAGTGTCAGGGTACAGGTAATACAGTGATTGCCAGTGACATTATACACAAGAGCTCTGTATATAGTGTCAGGGTAAAGGTAATACAGTGATCACCAGTGACATTAAACACAGGAGCTCTGAATATAGTGTCAGAGTACAGACAATACAGTGATTACCAGTGACATACACATTAGCTCTGTATATAGTCAGTGTACAGGTAATACAATGGTTCACTGGTGGCATACACAGGAGCTCTGTATATAGTGTATAGTGTACAGGTAATACAGTGATCACTGGTGAATTTAAACACAGGAACTCTGTGTATTGTATCAGTGTACTGGTAATACAGTGATCACCATTGACATTATACACAGGAGCTCTGTATACAGTGTCAGTGTACAGGTAATAGAGTGATCACTGGCGACAGTATACATAAGAGCTCTGTATATAGTGTACAGTTAATACAGTGATCACCGGTGGCATCATACACAAGAGCTCTGTATATAGTGTCAGTGTAAAGGTAATTGTGATCACCAGTGACCTACACAGGAGCTCTGTATATAGTGTATAGCAAAAGTGTGAAACTGCATTCCTCGAGGGCCTCAAACCATGCGTGTTTTCAAGATTTCCTTCTCATTGCACAAGGTGCTGGAATCATTCTGTGCAGGTGATTAAATGATCACCTGTGCAATACAAGGAAATCCTGAAAACATGACCTGTTTGCAGCCCTTGAGGAATGCAGTTTGACACCCCTGGTGTATAGTGTATAAGTAATACAGGGATCACCAGTGACAATATACACATGAACTCTGTATATAGTGTCAGTGTACAGGTAATAGTAAGCACCAGTGACATTTTACACAGGAGCTCTTTATATACAGTTGTGCCCAAAAGTTTACATACCCCAGCAGAATTTTTGCTTTCCCTTTTTTTCAGAGAATATGAATGATAAAATCAAAACCTTTTCTCCACTTAATGGTTAGTGGTTGAGTGAAGCCATTTATTGTCAGGTAATACAGTAATCACCAGTTACATTATACAAAGGAACTCTGTATATACTGTGTAGTGTACAGGTAATATAGTGATCACCAGTGGCGTTATACACAGGATCTCTGTATATAGTGTATAGTGTACAGGTAAAAGATGGATCAACAGTGACAATTTATTTATACAAGAGCTCTGTACATAGTGTCAGTGTGCAGGTAATACAGAGACACCAGTGACGTTATACACAGAAGCTCTATATATATTGTCAGTGTACAGGTAATACAGGGATCATCAGTGACATTATACACAGGAGCTCTGTAAATAGTGTACAGCTAATAGTGTTCACCAGTGACATTATAAACAGGAGCTCTGCATATAACATCAGTGTACAGGTAATACAGTGACCACCAGTGATATTATACAGAGGAGCTCTGTATATAGTGTATAGTGTACAGGTAAAACAGTGACCACCAGTGACATTATACAAAGGAGCTCTGTATATAGTGTATAGTGTACAGGTAATACAGTGATCACCAATTACATTATACAGAGGAGTTCTGCATATAGTGTATAGTGTACAGGTAATACAGGGATCACCAGTGACATTATACACAGGAGCTCTGTATATAGTGCCAGTGTACAGGTAATACAGTGATCACCAGTGACATTATACAGAGGAGCTCTGTATATAGTGTATAGTGTACAGGTAATATAGGGATCACCAGTGACATTATACACAGGATCTCTGTATATAGTGTATAGTGTACAGGTAAAAGATGGATCAACAGTGACAATTTATTTATACAAGAGCTCTGTACATAGTTTCAGTGTGCAGGTAATACAGAGACACCAGTGACGTTATACACAGAAGCTCTATATATATTGTCAGTGTACAGGTAATACAGGGATCATCAGTGACATTATACACAGGAGCTCTGTAAATAGTGTACAGCTAATAGTGTTCACCAGTGACATTATAAACAGGAGCTCTGCATATAGCATCAGTGTACAGGTAATACAGTGACCACCAGTGACATTATACAGAGGAGCTCTGTATATAGTGTACAGTGTACAGGTAATACAGTGACCACCAGTGACATTATACAGAGGAGCTCTGTATATAGTGTATAGTGTACAGGCAATACAGGGATCACCAGGAGCTCTGTATATAGTGCCAGTGCCACTCTTGGTATACTGAAGACTAAGAACACAATAGTGTTTGAAACTTGTTCAGTGAGGGCTGTTATGTGATCCTCTTTTCAGCCACTCGTTATTGGGATTTTTATCATGTTATTCAAAATAAAATTTGGATTTTAACTAAACATATTTCTTTATACTGGAGCTGGATTTTTTCAAGTTTTTTCCTGCATCTATTACGTCATTGGCTGGACGTTTATCCTTGCTTGGATGTCTTCACAACATTTGGATTCTTGTGGGTGAGCTGAATATTTTTCTTTTTGTATATCATATAGTGCCAGTGTACAGGTAATACAGTGATCACCAGTGTCATTATACACAGGAGCTCTGTATGTAGTGTATAGTGTACAGGTAATACAGTGATCACCAGTGACATTATACACAGGAGCTCTGTATATAGTGTCAGTGTACAGGTAATACAGTGACCACCAGTGACATTATACAGAGGAGCTCTTTATATAGTGTATAGTGTACAGGTAATACAGTGATCACTGGTGACATTATACACAGGAGCTCTGTATATAGTGTCAGTGTAAAGGTAATTGTGATCACCAGTGACCTACACAGGAGCTCTGTATATAGTGTATAGTGTACAGGTAATACAGGGATCACCAGTGACATTATACACAGGAGCTCTGTATATAGTGCCAGTGTACAGGTAATACAGTGATCACCAGTGACTTTATACACAGCTCTGTATATAGTGTCATGGTAAAGGTAATACAGTGATCGCCAGTGACATTATACACAGGAGCTCTGTATATAGTGTCAGGGTAAAGGTAATACAGTGATCACCAGTGACATTATACACAGGAGCTCTGTATATAGTGTCACGGTAAAGGTAATACAGTGATCACCAGTAACATTATACACAGCTCTGTATATAGTGTCAGGGTAAAGGTAATACAGTGATCGCCAGTGACATTATACACAGGAGCTCTGTATATAGTGTCAAGGTAAAGGTAATACAGTGATCGCCAGTGACATTATACACAAGAGCTCTGTATATAGTGCCAGGGTAAAGTTAATACAGTGATCACCAGTGATATTAAACACAGGAGCTCTGAATATAGTGTCAGGGTACAGACAATACAGTGATTACCAGTGACATACATATTAGCTCTGTATATAGTCAGTGTACAGGTAATACAATGGTTCACTGGTGAGATTATACACAGGAGCTCTGTATATAGTGTATAGTGTACAGGTAATACAGTGATCACCGGTGAATTTAAGCACAGGAACTCTGTGTATTGTATCAGTGTACTGGTAATACAGTGATCACCATTGACATTATACACAGGAGCTCTGTATACAGTGTCAGTGTACATGTAATAGAGTGATCACTGGTGACAGTATAAATAAGAGCTCTGTATATAGTGTACAGTTAATACAGTGATCACTGGTGGCATCATACACAGGAGCTCTGTATATAGTGTCAGTGTAAAGGTAATAGTGATCACCAGTGACCTACACAGTAGCTCTGTATATAGTGTATAGTGTATAAGTAATACAGGGATCACCAGTGACATTATACACATGAACTCTGTAGATAGTGTCAGTGTACAGGTAATAGTAATCACCAGTGTGTTGTGAACTCTGTTCTCGAGCTCCCTCCTGTGGTCAGGAATGGTATTTCTGTGAGTTCTGTCCGTGGGCTCCCTCTGGTGGCTGAAAGTGGAGCTGCTGGTCTGGAGGTGGCTTCCTCAGCTGCATCGTTTAAGACTGGGCTGGTTCCTCTATTTAACTCTGATCAGATCGTTACCTGAGGCCAGTTGTCAATGTATCTGTACTGGTTCAGATCTCACTTGGATCTCCTGATGACCTGTCTACTTCAGCAGAAGCTAAGTCCCTGTTAAGCTCATTTGTTGTTCATTTGTGTGCTGAATATATTTCTGAGTACCTGCTAAGTTTTGTCCAGCTGGCTATCATGATATTGTCTCGCTAGCTGGAAGCTCTGGGTTGCAGAGTGGCACCTACCGCGCCGTGAGTCGGCGCGGGGGGTTTCTTGCTCACTCTGCGTGGCTTTTTGTAGTTTTTTGTGCTGACCGCAAAGATCCCTTTATCTATCTTCTGTCTATTTAGTAAGTCGGGCCTCCTTTGCTGAAACCTGTCTCATTCCTGTGTTTGTGCCTTCCTCTTAACTCACAGTCAATATATGTGGGGGGCTGCTCTTTTCCTTTGGGGAATTTCTCTGAGGCAAGGTGAGGCTATATTTCTCTTTAGGAGTAGTTACCTCTCAGGCTGTGAAGAGTCGTCTAGGCAGAGTCAGGTACGATCCACGGCTAATTCTAGTGTGTGTGATAATAGATTAGGGCTGCGGTCAGCAGAGCTCCCACTTCCCAGAGCTCGCTCTATTTTGCAGTTTTGACTATCAGGTCATTCCCGGTGCTCCTAACCACCAGGTCCAGCCATAACAGTACAACTGGCCCAAAAGTGTTAATGCATCTCAATAGAGGGATAAGAGAAGTTCTGAGACCATTTTTTTTTCTCTGCAGTGTGTTTAGTCTTTTTTTTCCCCTAAACCTCTGGGTGGTTCAGGACTCAGGTGTAGATATGGACATTCAAGGTCTGTCCTCTTGTGTGGATAATCTCACTGCAAGGGTACAAGGCATTCAGGATTATATAGTTCAGAATCCTATGTTAGAGCCTAGAATCCCAATTCCTGATTTGTTTTCTGGGGATAGATCAAAGTTTCTGAATTTCAAGAATAATTGTAAACTGTTTCTTGCCCTGAAACCTCGCTCCTCTGGTGACCCTAGTCAGCAAGTAAAAATCATTATTTCCTTGTTGCGTGGTGACCCTCAAGACTGGGCATTCTCCCTTGCGCCAGGAGATCCTGCATTGCTTAACGTAGATGCGTTTTTTCTGGCGCTTGGATTGCTCTATGACGAACCAAATTCTGTGGATCAGGCAGAGAAAATCTTGCTGGCTCTATGTCAGGGTCAGGATGATGCTGAAATGTATTGTCAGAAGTTTAGAAAGTGGTCTGTGCTTACTCAATGGAATGAGTGTGCTCTGGCAGCGATTTTCAGAAAGGGTCTTTCTGAGGGCCTTAAGGATGTTATGGTGGGGTTCCCCACGCCTGCTGGTCTGAATGAATCAATGTCCTTGGCTATTCAGATCGATCGGCGTTTGCGGGAGCGGAAAGTTGTGCACCATATGGCGGTGTCCTCTGAGCAGAGGCCTGAGCCTATGCAATGTGATAGGACTTTGACCAGAACTGAACGGCAAGAGCACAGACGTCAGAATGGGCTGTGTTTTTACTGTGGTGACTCCACTCATGCTATCTCTGATTGTCCTAAGCGCACTAAGCGGTCCGCTAGGTCTGTCACCATTGGTACTATACAGCCTAAATTTCTTTTGTCCGTTACTTTGATTTGCTCTTTGTCATCCTACTCTGTTATGGCGTTTGTGGATCCAGGCGCAGCCCTGAATTTGATGGACTTAGAGTATGCCAGGCGCTGTGGTTTTTTCTTGGAGCCCTTGCAGCATCCTATTCCATTAAGGGGAATTGATGCTACGCCTTTGGCCAAGAATAAGCCTTAGTACTGGACCCAGTTGACCATGTGCATGGCTCCTGCACATCGGGAAGATATTCGCTTTTTGGTGTTGCATAATTTGCATGATGTGGTCGTGTTGGGTTTGCCATGGCTACAGGTCCATAATCCAGTATTGGACTGGAAATCTATGTCTGTGTCCAGTTGGGGTTGTCAAGGGGCCCATGGTGATGTTCCAGCGTTGTCAATTTCTTCTTCCACTCCTTCTGAAGTACCTGAGTTTTTGTCGGATTACCAGGATGTATTTGATGAGCCCAAGCCCAGTGCCCTGCCTCCTCATAGGGATTGTGATTGTGCTATTAATTTGATTCCTGGTAGTAAGTTTCCTAAAGGCCGACTTTTCAATTTATCTGTGCCAGAACACGCCGCTATGCGGAGCTATATAAAGGAGTCCTTGGAGAAAGGGCATATTCGCCCGTCGTCGTCACCGTTGGGAGCAGGGTTCTTTTTTGTGGCCAAGAAGGATGGTTCTCTGAGACCTTGTATAGATTACCGCCTTCTTAATAAAATCACGGTCAAATTTCAGTACCCTTTGCCTCTATTGTCTGATTTGTTTGCTCGGATTAAGGGGGCTAGTTGGTTTACCAAGATAGATCTTCGAGGAGCGTATAATCTTGTGCGTATTAAGCGGGGCGATGAATGGAAAACCGTATTTAATACGCCCGAGGGCCATTTTGAGTATCTGGTGATGCCATTCGGGCTTTCTAATGCGCCATCTGTATTCCAGTCCTTTATGCATGACATCTTCCGAAAGTATCTGGATAGATTCATGATAGTATATTTGGATGATATTTTGGTCTTTTCGGATGATTGGGAGTCTCATGTGAAGCAGGTCAGAATGGTGTTCCAAGTCCTTCGTGCTAATTCCTTGTTTGTGAAGGGGTCTAAGTGTCTCTTCGGAGTTCAGAAGGTTTCCTTTTTGGGCTTCATTTTTTCCCCTTCTACTATCGAGATGGATCCAGTTAAAGTCCAGGCCATTTATGATTGGACTCAGCCTACATCTGTAAAGAGCCTTCAGAAATTCCTGGGCTTTGCGAATTTTTACCGTCGCTTTATCGCTAATTTTTCTAGTGTTGTCAAACCACTGACTGATTTGACCAAGAAAGGTGCGGATGTGGTGAATCGGTCCTCTGCGGCCGTTGAGGCGTTTCAGGAGCTGAAACGTCGTTTTTCTTCGGCTCCTGTGTTGTGTCAGCCAGATGTTTCACTCCCTTTTCAGGTCGAGGTTGATGCTTCTGAGATTGGAGCAGGGGCTGTTTTGTCTCAGAGAAGTTCTGATGGCTCTGTGATGAAGCCATGTGCTTTCTTTTCTAGAAAGTTTTCGCCTGCTGAGCGTAATTATGATGTTGGCAATCGGGAGTTGTTGGCCATGAAGTGGGCATTCGAGGAGTGGCGACATTGGCTTGAGGGCGCCAAGCATCGCGTGGTGGTCTTGACGGATCACAAGAATTTGACTTATCTCGAGTCTGCCAAGTGGTTGAACCCTAGACAGGCTCGATGGTCACTGTTTTTCTCCCGTTTCGATTTCGTGGTTTCATACCTTCCGGGTTCTAAGAATGCGAAGGCTGATGCCCTTTCAAGGAGTTTTGTGCCTGATTCTCCGGGAGTTTCTGTGCCGGCTGGTATTCTCAAAGAGGGGGTGATTTTGTCTGCCATCTCCCCTGATTTGCGGCGGGTTCTGCAGGAGTTTCAGGCGGATAGACCTGAC
This sequence comes from Ranitomeya variabilis, assembly GCF_051348905.1. NCBI lineage: Eukaryota > Metazoa > Chordata > Amphibia > Anura > Dendrobatidae > Ranitomeya > Ranitomeya variabilis. The sequence continues at coordinate 419,408,025 of NC_135233.1, forward strand.
CGCTGTCCTGCAGAGAGACTGTTTGTCCCTGATAGATGGACTAGTAGGGTTATCTCGGAGGTTCATTGTTCGGTGTTGGCTGGTCATCCTGGAATTTTTGGTACCAGAGATTTGGTGGCTAGGTCCTTTTGGTGGCCTTCCTTGTCCCGGGATGTGCGTGCTTTTGTGCAGTCCTGTGGGACTTGTGCTCAGGCGAAGCCCTGCTGTTCTCGTGCCAGTGGGTTACTTTTGCCCTTGCCGGTCCCGAAGAGGCCCTGGACGCATGTTTCCATGGATTTTATTTCAGATCTCCCTGTCTCTCAAAGGATGTCGGTCATCTGGGTGGTTTGTGATCGCTTCTCTAAGATGGTCCATTTGGTACCCTTGCCTAAGTTGCCTTCATCCTCTGATTTGGTTCCGTTGTTTATCCAGCATGTGGTTCGTTTGCATGGCATTCCGGAGAACATTGTGTCGGACAGAGGTTCCCAGTTTGTTTCGAGGTTTTGGCGGTCCTTTTGTGCTAAGATGGGCATTGATTTGTCTTTTTCTTCTGCTTTCCATCCTCAGACAAATGGCCAAACTGAGCGAACCAATCAGACTTTGGAGACCTATCTGAGATGCTTTGTTTCTGCTGATCAGGATGATTGGGTGACCTTCTTGCCATTGGCTGAGTTCGCCCTTAATAATCGGGCCAGTTCGGCTACTTTGGTTTCACCTTTTTATTGTAATTCTGGTTTCCATCCTCGTTTCTCTTCAGGGCAGGTTGAGCCTTCGGACTGTCCTGGTGTGGATTCTGTGGTGGACAGGTTGCAGCAAATTTGGACTCATTTAGTGGACAATTTGACATTGTTACAGGAGAAGGCTCAACGTTTCGCTAACCGCCGTTGCCGTGTTGGTCCTCGACTTCGTGTTGGGGATCTGGTTTGGCTGTCATCTCGTTATGTTCCTATGAAGGTTTCTTCTCCTAAGTTTAAGCCTCGTTTTATTGGGCCTTATAAGATTTCTGAAATCCTCAATCCTGTGTCATTTCGTTTGGATCTTCCAGCTTCTTTTGCCATCCATAATGTGTTCCATAGGTCGTTGTTGCAGAGATATGTGGCGCCTATAGTTCCTTCCGTTGACCCTCCTGCTCCGGTGTTGGTCGAGGGAGAATTGGAGTATGTGGTGGAGAAGATTTTAGATTCTCGTATCTCGAGACGGAAACTTCAGTATCTGGTCAAATGGAAGGGCTATGGTCAGGAAGATAATTCCTGGATTCTTGCCTCGGATGTCCATGCTGCCGATTTGGTTCGTGCCTTTCATTTGGCTCGTCCTAATCGGCCGGGGGTTCTGGTGAGGGTTCGGTGACCCCTCCTCAAGGGGGGGGTACTGTTGTGAACTCTGTTCTCGAGCTCCCTCCTGTGGTCAGGAATGGTATTTCTGTGAGTTCTGTCCGTGGGCTCCCTCTGGTGGCTGAAAGTGGAGCTGCTGGTCTGGAGGTGGCTTCCTCAGCTGCATCGTTTAAGACTGGGCTGGTTCCTCTATTTAACTCTGATCAGATCGTTACCTGAGGCCAGTTGTCAATGTATCTGTACTGGTTCAGATCTCACTTGGATCTCCTGATGACCTGTCTACTTCAGCAGAAGCTAAGTCCCTGTTAAGCTCATTTGTTGTTCATTTGTGTGCTGAATATATTTCTGAGTACCTGCTAAGTTTTGTCCAGCTGGCTATCATGATATTGTCTCGCTAGCTGGAAGCTCTGGGTTGCAGAGTGGCACCTACCGCGCCGTGAGTCGGCGCGGGGGGTTTCTTGCTCACTCTGCGTGGCTTTTTGTAGTTTTTTGTGCTGACCGCAAAGATCCCTTTATCTATCTTCTGTCTATTTAGTAAGTCGGGCCTCCTTTGCTGAAACCTGTCTCATTCCTGTGTTTGTGCCTTCCTCTTAACTCACAGTCAATATATGTGGGGGGCTGCTCTTTTCCTTTGGGGAATTTCTCTGAGGCAAGGTGAGGCTATATTTCTCTTTAGGAGTAGTTACCTCTCAGGCTGTGAAGAGTCGTCTAGGCAGAGTCAGGTACGATCCACGGCTAATTCTAGTGTGTGTGATAATAGATTAGGGCTGCGGTCAGCAGAGCTCCCACTTCCCAGAGCTCGCTCTATTTTGCAGTTTTGACTATCAGGTCATTCCCGGTGCTCCTAACCACCAGGTCCAGCCATAACACAGTGACATTATACACAGGAGCTCTTTATATACAGTTGTGCCCAAAAGTTTACATACCCCAGCAGAATTTTTGCTTTCTTCTTTTTTCAGAGACTATGAATGATAACACCAAAACCTTTTCTCCACTCAATGGTTAGTGGTTGAGTGAAGCCATTTATTGTCAGGTAAAACAGTGATCACCTGTTACATTATACACAGGATCTCTGTATATAGTGTATAGTGTACAGGTAATAGATGGATCAACAGTGACAATTTATACACAGGAGCTAATACAGTGATCACCAGTGACATTATAAACAGGAGCTCTGCATATAATGTCAGTGTACATGTAATACAGTGATCACCAGTGACATTATACAGAGGAGTTCTGTATATAGTGTATAGTGTACAGGTAATACAGGGATCACCAGTGACATTATACACAGGAGCTCTCTATATAGTGCCAGTGTATTAACAGTGATCACCAGTGACATTATACACAGGAGCTCTGTATATAGTGTATAGTGTACAGGTAATACAGTGACCACCAATGACATACACAGGAGCTCTGTATAACAGGTAATACAGGGATCACCAGTGACATTATACACAGGAATTCTGTATATAGTGTATAGCAGGGCCGGACTGGTCGTGGACTGCCTTATCTGCTATGTTGTTAACAGAATCGGTGTTCTCAAGATACCCATACCGTTAAGAGTTATGATGGAGCACAAAGTCACTGACTTCGTCACTTACCCCAACAGAATATTAGTAATATATCCCATCTTGTTCATGGAGACAGGGACAACATGGGCCTGTGTGATGTCAAATACCAGGGCTGAATTTCAGCCCCAGTCTGTACCTGCCTGTAGTGCACTTGTTCAGAGACCTGGGCAGGTAAGAGGTGCTGCCCCCTTTTTCAGCTGTATTTTTTAATACAGAGATCATGTCTCAGGTTTGCCAAAACGAAGCGAAGCCAGAAAACCGCAGCATCTGGTTGCTCCTACTCAGGGGCTGAGAAAAAGCACATCTCTGTCTTATTAAAGTGTTTATTTCTTCCTACAGATTAGGGGTTAATTGGCCATGTTGGTTAATCGGCCATGTCGGCCCCCTGTGTTCAGCTGTGCTTGGTTAGCCACTCCTTTTCCCTATAAAATCTGGGTTCTATTACTAATTCTTGTCAGAGTTAGCAATTGCTGCATGACAAAAAGGGAGAGAAGTTGGTATGAGAAGAAGTGCAGGAGGAATTTATTAGTGACTGTTGTTTGGTTTGTACGCTTGGTAATTCCGTATCTCTCCCTGTGTTACTTTCTTCCCCCTCCCTACACACCCTGGAAGATTCCTCTGTTATATGTGAGTGAATATTTTGTATGTCTGGAGTTTTCAGTTTCCCCTAGTCTTTGTCACCCTGTCAGATTGTTGTACTGCGGTACACAGTAGTGCCCCCTCTTCTCTGGTGGGGGGGAAGGGGACAGTCAAAAGGCTAACTTAGGAGATAACGCAAGGGCAGAGGCCCCGGCGTCTTCACCATCTGAAGTATCCTGAGGAACAGAGTAAGTAAGGGAGCCCACTAGTGTTAGTGCCAGGAACGGAGCCCCTGGTCCCAGGTCACCTGACAGCTGTGTCGTGACATTAACTCTGAACGCAATCATTTTTTCTGATCTGTGATGGATCCAATCTCAGCTCTGACAGGGCAGTTGCAGCAGCTCCGTGTCGGATTTGCGCACGGTTGTTACACAGCCCCGTTACATCTGATGTGGGGATTTCGCCCTCCAGGCAAACAGGTGTGAAGCCCATGGTTGCATTACCGGACAGGTTCTCTGAGGTATGTGACAAGCTTGTTGTGTTCCGTGAAGCCTGCAAACTTTATTTCAGGTTGTGTCTGGTTCGCAGGGGTGGATACCCAGTCCGTGCCCAATTACCTATCAGACTTTTGTGATGTGTTTTCTGAGCAGGGGAGCCCAGATCTTCCCCCTCATCGTCCTTATGACTACACTGTTAATCTGATTCCTGGTGCTGAGCTGCCCAAGAGCAGACTCTATAATATCTCAGGTCCAGAGGGGTCATGGAAGACTATATTATGGAAAGCCTGGAGAAGGGTCATATCAGACATCCTCATCCTCCATTGCCGAGGGGCCCTTTTTGTTAAGAAAAAAAAGATGGGGAGGTTACGTCCTTGCCTGGATTTCCAAGAACTCAATGTGATCACGATCCGTATCCGCTTCCCCCGATCCCTGACCTCTTTAACCCTTTTCCGACATCGGGCCTAGTAGGACGCCGATATCAGACACCTTCCCTTTGTTTTGAACAGCTGACATGTGCCCGCAATAGCCGTGGATGGAATCGCGATCCACCCGCGGCTATTAACCAGTTAAATTCCGCTGTCAAACTCTGACAGCGGCATTTAAATAGTGCTTCCAGCAATCACGACGTAAATACGCACACCGCTGAACCGCGTCACGTGATCGTGGGTCACTGGTGTTTTGGCATGACAACCTGAGCGCCACCAAGTGGTAGGTGCTCATAGCAAGTGAGGTATTCTGCTATATAGAGGTGATCTGATCATCGCCTCTGTGTAGCAGAGGCGATAACGCTATGGCAGCTTGTAGTCTCCCATAGAGGCTATTAAAGCATGCCAAAAGTAAAAAAAAAGTTTTTAAAAATATAAAAAAAATATATAAAAGTTCAAATCACCCCCCTTTCGCCCCATTCAAAATAAAACAATAATAAAAAAACAAACATACACATATTTGGTATAGCCGCGTTCAGAATCGCCTGATATATCAATAAAAAAAAGGATTAACCTGATTGCTAAACGGCGTAGCGAGAAAAAAAGTCAAAATGCCAGAGTTACGTTTTTTTGGTTGCCGTGACATTGCATTCAAATGCAATAACGGTCGATCAAAAGAACGTATCTGCACCAAAATGGTACCATTAAAAACGTCAGCTTGGCGCGTAAAAAATAAGCCCTCACATTGCCATATTGACAGAAAATTAAAAATGTTAAGGGTCTGGGAAGAAGGGGAGCGAAAAACGAAAACACAAAACCGAAAAAAGCTCCAGGGATTAATCAAATTGTTGGGGAAAAATGGTTCTCTAAGATGGAGCTCAGGGGGGCGTACAACCTCATCTGCATTAAAGAGGGGGGTGAGTGGAAGACAGAGTTCAATACCACTGAAGGACACTAGGAGAACCTGTTGATTCTTTTGAGATGATGAACGCGCCCGCCGTCTTCCAACACTTTATTAAAGACATCATTAGTCACCTGGTAGGCAGGTTCATGGTTATCTACCTGGACAATATTCTTATTTATTCACCTGACCTTAAGTCACATTAGGTACATGTCAGGCAGGTCTTACAGATACTCAGAGACAATATACAGAACCAAAACAATATATAATATGTAGAGTGCATCCACTCAATACTATACCACCTATAATTATGATGCACAACTGCAGTATATATAGAAAATCATAATTTATTGAATCAAAATATATAACAAATAAATAGTACAGGGGAAAACAGAGAAGGTGGATATAGATGCAGGATGTCACAGGATATATGTAAATTACCACATTATTCACAAGGATACAGTATAAATTCAAACCATGTAGGTAAATTATTATAATGTGGACAATAAAACATATTCAGTCTATCTCATGTTAAGTAGCCACATTACATGATCCCCAAAACCTATGATAAGGTAATGGCGTATAGGGTGATTATCATTTAAAAAGTATTATATATGCCAATGTCTAATATCAAAGAAAGTGCAGTGCATACAAAAATAATAAATCAATAATGTCACCCATTTATAAATAACTATTGCAAACATAGAGGAATACTCCTATAAAGACAAAGTGTCATAGTGCCATAAAGTGCAAAGAGGGGATCAAGTGGAATACTAACCAGTGGGAAAACCCGTGGCAGCCCGCACCTGCCCGACGCGCGTTTCGCCTGAGCTTTAACGAGGGAATGAATAACCGGGGATTTGGAGCAGCATTTAACTGAGAAGGAACCAATCAGCAGTGGCGACCGTGATCAAAAAGCTGGGGCTGAGCACATGAGATACCATGCATGGTAGCGCCGGAGACCGCCTCCTCCCATACGACGCGTCTCCTTGGAGCGCATCACATGGGGGAAGCCGACACCGGCGTGCGTTCCAACCTGGACCGCAAGCGTGAACTGGAAGTGACATGTGATATGAAAATTACCAGTGACGTGATCCGTGACAGACACTAAGCCGGAACGCACAGGATGTAAGTATCAAGAGGAAGTGAAAAAATATAAACGCAGGTGACATAAAAGACATATATTTGATCAAAAATTAGTGATAAAAACCACAAATATATATATGCAAATTTAAACAAATATATAATGTATAATGGTTGCCGGAGTTAAAGTGACAGTGCATAGAATAATAATTATATACAGATCCACAACATCAGACAATAGGCTGCTATAAAATAATTATATCAACATCGCGAAAGATCTGAAAAAGATTAAAAACAAAGACAAAAAATAAGAAATAATGAATAATTAAAACATGATCAGAATAAAACACACACACATATATATATATATATATACACACACACTGTGATGCAGTGACCCCTGTAACAGGTAAGGGGTGCTGCATGGCATACCTCCCAACTTTAGGGGAAGGGAAAGAGGGACAAAGTCAGCGGCGCGCGTAGCGCGTCGCGGCAAATTTTAGGCCACACCCATTTCACAACTAGCCACGCCCCAACCACACCCATTTAGCACTTCTGATCACAATGTTTCGTTAACAATAATTATGAACAAAAAAATATGGCCACACACGACGCTCCATACTGTACAATGGCCATTGGCCACATTATGCTCCATACTGTATAATGGCCCCACATGATGCTGCGTACAGTATACTTGCCCCACGTGATGGTCCATACAGTATAATGGCGCCACATGATGCTTTGTACAGTATAATGGCCCCACACGATGCTGGGTATAGTATAATGGCCACACAATGCTGGGTACAGTATAATGGCCCCACACAATGCTGGGTGCAGTATAATGGCCACACATGGTTACCCCACCCCCATCATTGCCTTCTCCATCAGTACACACAAACACCTTTCACCGCGCTCCCTCGCAGCAGCCGGCAGCTTCCACTCCCACGGCGCTGAATGGTGTCATCCAGCTGCGCCGCTGACTGCTGTATCCAGCATTACAGCTCAGTCCCCATAGAATGTAATACAGCACAGCCCCATAGAATATAATGCTGCACAGCCCCCATAGAATGTAACGCAGGCAGGTGGCAGCCCCCATAGAATGTAACGCAGGCAGGTGGCAGCCCCCATAGAATGTAACGCAGGCAGGTGGCAGCCCCCATAGAATGTAACGCAGGCAGGTGGCAGCCCCCATAGAATGTAAGGGGTGCTGCACCAGGTTGGTGGAGAATCCGATGGATGGGTACCAGGGGGAGAGTGGGAGCGGGGTGCGCGCACCATGGGGAGACAAAGTTTAGTTTGTCAGTCCTCCTATGCTGTCAGAGTCTCTGCTGTAACCGCAGCAGGGCAGCGCTGCATGGAGAGGGGGAGAGACACATACATTCACTTACAGTCTGGAGATCCGCTCGCTGCTCCCGCGGTCACACAGACACGGAGTGTCTCACAACTCTGCCCCCGTGCCAGAAACCAGTCCGGGTGCTGCCGCTCTGTCCTCAGAGTCCGCCCACGTCTATAGTTGAGGAGGAAGCCGGAGGCGGGCGGTGAGGCAACTCAAGGGGGCGTGGCTACAACGCAGTCCCAGGGAACGGAACGAACAGCGGGTACTAATCGGGCTCTCTCTACGTCCCGGAAGTGGGCGGGGCTTCACCGGCGGCCGCAAATTCGGGATTTTAAATGCCCGAAGCGGGACAGCGGGACCCCGGTGCCAAAGCGGGACTGTCACTCTGAAATCGGGACGGTTGGGAGGTATGCCATGGTCTCCCCAGTATGCGCACGGAGGCGTATTGAGGCCGTAAGAATGCATGGCAGTTGTATGCATGGATGTGATAGTGAGACAGTGTCCGGCATTGTGGTTAATGGGAGGTATGTGTCGCAGAGGAGGAGGTCTTCTGCGCTGTACGCCTCCCTTGATATGGGGCCTGCTCCCTACAATGCAACCCGGAGTATTTGGTCTCTGGTGCACATGAGCACTAAGATGTTGTTTAGTAAATCTGGGTCCGGGTTACGGGTAGCTATGAGAGATGGGAGGATCTGGCTACCCACATACCTCACCACTGGGTGAGGGTGCTCACTGTAGCCCTTTTTCTATTCGGCAGTGCGGGTATTTTGAGGACCTGCAATGATGTCAGGATCACGTGACGAGCCCATGTGATCCATACCTCACCTGTGGGAGTGGTTACAGGTACATAATGTGACCGGGTGTGGGTCACATGTTCCTGGAGGTTCCTGTGTAGACCTGTATGGTACAGGTGCAAGGTCCTGGCAGATACCTCGTTGTTGGGTGTGCTAAGCCCTGAAGAGCACATTGTGGGTCTTGGCTACTGGTGGCCTGGGTATTGGACGGTCCCAGCCGGGGATGGACGTCCTGAATAGTACCCGGACAGGCTACCTGTGTGACCCTGAGTAACCTGGGTGTTGGGAGGCCCTGGGAGGAGGACCGGATCCCTGAACAGCACGAGGTGAGGACAGTGATCTGCAGAGCCAGTAACAGGTCCCGTGTGGTACTGCCAGTGGAAAGCCTGCAACGCTGACAAGCAGGTAATACCAGACTGTGTGTGTTTGGCTCCAGAGCGAGCCTGAATATTGGACTCGACCAAGAGTGTATGGTCACAGTCCTGATGGAACAGAGTCACGCTGTGAGCATTGTTACTTTGTTTTGCCGTGCTATGAAGATTGTTGTTTTGTGTTTTCTGCCACTGGGGTTTATGGAGTAATAAACCCAGTTGAACTTTTGGAAGAAAATACGGTCTTGTGTGTTAATACGCTGCCAAGCGAGTATTCCCCAAACCCGTAAGTGCAATCTTACAACATATATATACACACATACACACATATATACATGCATATATATAAAAAAACACATACAGATTCATTCGGACACACTCATGGTGGTGTGTGATGTTGAATCCTTGTACACCTCCATTAAACATGAGGATAGTATCAGAGCAGTTAAATTCTTTCTGGAAATGTCCAATATGGGGGTAGATATGATCCAATTTGTCCTTGAACTACTCCGATTTGCACTTACTCACAATTTCTTTTTATTTAAGGGGTCCTTCTTCCTGCAGCTCCAGGGAACAGCTATGGGGGCATCCTGTGCGCCCTCATATGCCAACGCCATGTTGATATAATTATTTTATAGCAGCCTATTGTCTGATGTTATGGATCTGTATATAATTATTATTCTATGCACTGTCACTTTAATTCCGGCAACCATTATACATTATATATTTGTTTAAATTTGCATATATATTATTGTGGTTTTTATCACTAATTTTTGATCAAATATATGTCTTTATGTCACCTGCGTTTATATTTTTTCACTTCCTCTTGATACTTACATCCTGTTAGTGTCTGTCACAGATCACGTCACTGGTAATTTTCATATCACATGTCACTTCCGGTTCACGCTTGCGGTCCAGGTTGGAACGCACGCCGGTGTCGGCTTCCCCCATGTGATGCGCTCCAAGGAGACGCGTCATATGGGAGGAGGCGGTCTCCGGCGCTACCATACATGGTATCTCATGTGCTCAGCCGCAGCTTTTTGATCACGGTCGCCACTGCTGATTGGTCTCTTCTCAGTTAAATGCTGCTCCAAATCCCCGGTTATTCATTCCCTCGTTAAAGCTCAGGCGAAACGCGCGTCGGGCAGGTGCGGGCTGCCACGGGTTCTCCCACTGGTTAGTATTCCACTTGATCCCCTCTTTGCACTTTATGGCACTATGACACTTTGTCTTTATAGGAGTATTCCTCTATGTTTGCAATAGTTATTTATAAATGGGTGACATTATTGATTTATTATTTTTGTATGCACTGCACTTTCTTTGATATTAGACATTGGCATATATAATACTTTTTAAATGATAATCACCCTATACGCCATTACCTTATCATAGGTTTTGGGGATCATGTAATGTGGCTACTTAACATGAGATAGACTGAATGTTTTATTGTCCATATTATAATAATTTACCTACATGGTTTGAATTTATACTGTATCCTTGTGAATAATGTGGTAATTTACATATATCCTGTGACATCCTGCATCTATATCCACCTTCTCTGTTTTCCCCTGTACTATTTATTAGATACTCAGAGACAATAAATTGTATGTTAAACCTGTGAAGTGCATGTTCTCAGTTGAGGAGATCCCTTTCCTAGGTTATGTGTTGTCTGCCACCGGTTTTCGCATGGATCCAGCTAAAGTCAGGGCGGATTTGAAGGCCTTACAAAGATTTTTGGGTTTCTCCAACTACTACCATAAATTCATAAAGAACTTTTCGGCCAAATCTCTCACAGATATGACCAAGAAGGCGATGGACTGGTGGTCCAGTCCTGCCAGGGAGGTGTTTGACTTGTTGAAGAGGTGTTTTGCTTCTGCGCCGATTCTTATTCAGCCTGACGTCTCTCAGCCTTTCCTTGTGGAGGTCGATGCCTCTGAGGTGGGGGTGGGGGCTGTATTGTCACAGGGTGAGTCTCCTGGTAAATGGCGACCGTGTGCTTATTTTTCTAAGAAACTGTCCCCGGCTGAAATTACGACATTGGTAACAGGGAACTCTTAGCTATCAAATGGGCATTTGAGGAGTGGCGTCATTTCTTAGAGGGAGCGGTTCACCCAGTGATGGTGATCACGGATCATAAGAATCTGGTTTATTTGGAATCGGCGAAACATCTTACACCTTGTCAGGCAAGATGGGCATTGTTCTTTTCCAGGTTTACTACTACTTATAGGCCGGGGAGCAAAAAACATGAAGGCAGATGCTCTGTCTTGTTGTTTTCCAGGGGGAGGAGATAAGTGTGAACCGGTACCCAAAAGGGGGTAGTGATGGCGTCTATATGCTCCGATCTGGAAAGAGAAGTTGCTGACACTCAGGAGGACGCCCCTGCTACCTGTCCACCTGGTAAACTGTTTGTCCCGGCCAATCTCGATCTTAGGGTCCTCAGTGAACATCCTGATATGGTGCCGGCTGGATATCCGGGGAATAAGGCCACCGCTGATCTACTTACTCAGCATTTTTGGTGGCCAGGTGCTTATAAGGATGTTCAGGAGTATGTGGCCGCCTGCAATATTTGTGCATGTTCTAAGACCTGACATATTCGTCCGTCAGGGGTTCTTTCTCCTACCATTGGAGATTCCCAGCAGACCTTGGACTCATTTGGTGGTCGATTTTATTATGGATCTACCTGTGTCTGCAGGGAACACTGTAATCCTGGTGGTGGTGGACAGGTTCAGTAAGATGTCTCATTTTATCGCTTTACCAGCTTTGCCTAATGCCAAAACTCTGGGCAAATCTTATTGCTTTTGGATCGGGGGGTGCAGTTTATCTCCAAATTCTGGAGGGCGTTTTGCAACCGTCTGGGGATCCATTTGTCTTTTCACCCGCAGTCTAACGGGCAGACTGAATGGGTTAATCAGAATTTAGAGACGTAGCTCAGATGTTTTGTGTCTGAGAATCAGGAGGACTGGGTGACTTACTTGCCATTGGCTGAATTTGCTGTGAATAATCCTTGTCAGGAATCAACTGGTAAGTCCCTGTTTTTCGGGGCATATGGGTTCCATCCGCAGTTAGTTCAATGGTGATCGCCCTTCTGGTTTACCGGAGGAGGAACGGTTCTCTTCTTCTATTTCTACAATATGGCAGGGTGTGATGAATAATTTGAGGAAGATGGGTTCCAAATATGAGTGTGGCTGATCGGAGACGTTTTGTGGGTCCGGACCTGTGTGTTGGTGACTTGGTGTGGTTGTCCTCAAGGAACATTAAGCTAAAGGTTCCATCTTGGAAATTGGGTCCCAGGTTTATTGGTCCTTATAAGATCCTAGTGCAGCGCCCCAGAGTCCTGGTCGTTGCAGTACTGTGGCTCCGCCACTATGGGGAGCTATGGTGCGTCTGATGGCACTGAAGGAGTTCATCTGACCAGGTATCACAGACACCAATACATTTCACAGCTGGGCCTCCGGGGGGAGCTAAGGGTTCTATTCATTAGGCCACTCCCCACCATAGTGGGTAAACTGGGGGTCAGGCAGGAAGTTAGATCAGAAAGCTGACTGGGTTGGAACCAGGCAACACCTTGTGGCAGAGGGTGTTGTGGGGGAAGATACAGTAGGGTCTCTGTCAGGGGTGGGATCCTGACAGAGGCTTGGCATTTGAAAGAACGTAAAGGGACCGTGCCTGCTCCGGGAAGCGGCGGTGCCCGAGAAAGGACTAGAAGCGAGATAGATTGTGCTGAGTGAGAAACGAGATCAAGCAATAGGAGAATACCAGTAGGGGTCGTGCTGTAAGACCGGAGCAACATCCTACTGAGGCGCACTACCGGTGGCCGGAACGCCGAGGGAGTATTATAACATTCAGCTTCAAGCAATACTCTAAACAGCGGCAGGACAGTCAGTCTAAGGCGGGCTGTCTCACACAAATCACCTATGAAGTCTTGGGGGGCACCTTGTGGAGAGGGGCGACTCTAGGGTCCCGGAAGAGCTCCGAGCCTACCCGTCAAACGGGTACCATCCCAACCAGAACATCAGGGAGGGACGGAGGATTAGAAGAACATCATTTAATCGAGTTGTGAGGGAACTTAAGAAACAGACACAACGGTTGTGGGGACTTTCCGTAAGCACAGCAGGGGAGGACCACAACACATAGCGCTAGAAGGAAGGCACCGATTTCCACCTGTGAGGAGAACTCTGGAGGTGCCATCGGACCGGCCGGACTTGCGCAGCCTGGTGAACCGTATTCCGGACTGAGGACCCAGAGATCTTCAGTAAAGAGGTAAAGAGACTGCAACCTGGTGTCCTCGTTATTACTGCACCACACCACCACAGCCTCACCCCCATCTACATCAACCACACCCATCATTCACTGTGCGCCCCACGGCAGGGTCACGGACCGGGGCCTAGCCGCCGTGACAACCCCAGAGCAGAGACTCACACAGGCCCGGTACCGGGTACCCCTCGGCCCTGCGGCGGTGGGGGCACTACAACTTGGCGTCACGAACAGGATCTACTTAAGCCTGAAGAATCAGGTCATGTGTGCCTTGGAACTGTGATTTGTTGTGCTTGGACTGAACTATATTGCAAAGACTGTGCTGTGCCGTTTGCCGCCAAAAGTTCCCGCCAAAAACCGCCGCCATTGCTACACCAAAGAAGAAGGGGGGCGTGCCATGGGAGGAGACTACCAAAGTGGCGCCAGAAGCGGTGACCGCCCCCTGCACCTCTTGCTGCAAAGTGGAGACCTGCCTCAAAGCAGAGGACAACCCCTTGGTTTGCAGCGGCGGGAGGCGGATGACAGAGGAGCTCGACCTTGGAGAAATGGCAGAGTCAGATGCATGCATTGCCGCCGAATGCCGGACAGCGGCGATGAACAGCAGGAGCCCGAACAACGGCGAGGTGATCTCGGCTTGTCCTCACCCATCAGAAGAGGATCCGCGTCCACCGCAGCGGGAGGACCTGAGTTCCTCGGAGCCGGTAGCGGAGCTGAGCCTACCTATCCCGACCTCGGGACTAGCCGAAGAGGAGCTATGGGGAGCGGAGCCGTATCCGGAGGCTGCCGGGGAGGAGCTGCGGTCCGGGCTGCAGCCGACTCCAGCGTCCTCGTTAATGGAACGGACCGACATCGGTGGAATCACATCAGACGCAGGTATGGAAAGCGTCCCTGCTCCCCCGATCGATCCCGATCCTGTGATCGATCCTCGCCTCCACAGTAACCGCTTCCTCTTGGCGGGGCTAGGGGTACTATCCCCCGGCGCAATGGGGAGGCTGATACCTCTGCCACCGACCCAGACGGGGGAGTTCGTAGATGTGAGTCCGGAGGGAGTTATCCTCTGGTGGGAGGCCCCCCGAATTGGGCTGGATGGAGTCCGGCGAGAAGGTCACACCATTGCCGTGCTGAATTGGGAACAATATAAGCGGTACTTGATCCTGCAATGGAAGGACTGGAAAGAGAGGGAACAAACTACCGCCGCATCAGCCGTGGACCAAGAGCTGAAGCCTGCACGGTCGGGAGATGTCCACCATCAGCTGATGTCTGGCAACCTACCAAGAGAATAAACCTCGATACCATGAATCTGTAAATAGTTGCTGTTTTCCTGTTGTTCTGCTAAACCCGTCCAGGGTTAACTCTTAAGGGGATCCTTCTGTGGACTTGGGGATCCCTATTGTTTTGCTTTTGTTTGATTTTTCTAAAGTTTTATTTGCACAAGTTTCTAGAACTGCTGAAATCATGAACAGTGCATGATCCGAACTTCTTGTACATAGTTTGCACCTTATTAAGGGCGCTCCCTACTGGTTTTACTTAAAGAAGGACTCTTTGTGAAGATACCACACTGGAACCTTTGCTGAGTATGGACTGGTAGCTTGAGAAGACGTGCTACCTCGCAGAGACTTGGTCCCCTCTTTAAGGGGATGTTCATTTGTTGCGCTTAAACCGTGATATTGCTTTAAGACCGGAAGCAATAATGTCTTGACCAAAGAACGTGATGATAATGTTTACATGAGAAAGTTATATGTATTTAATTAGTTAAATGTGAAGAAATACTGATGATGTGCTCTGAGAAGTAAAAGGTGAAAGATAGAAGAAGGATGCAGTGGACCCGTAGGGATAGACGTGGTGTCCAGCATGCATGAAAGGAAGAAAGATAATGAGAAGGCTTAATGTTTAATAGAAAATCTTTTTGATAATGCTGATAGATAGTTAGGATAGAAGGTAAACCCTGAGTCCTCATAGGAGTCATGTAGAGATGACTTAGTGCTCTTAAACTGAAAGTAATGTTATGTTCTATACTGTGTATAGTAGTTGAAAAGGCAGTAGGCCCTGGCTGAACGGGGCGGTCCTGTAACTGAAAGGAGAGGCAGTAGGTCTGGTGCCGATAGGACAGGCGGTCCTGCAGATTTAAAGAAGGAGAATGAAAAAGTTAAATTACCTTATAATGTGATTATAGGAAGGTCTTTAGTGGATTTAGAGTGTATGTCCTTAAAGGCAATGTTAAATTATTGTGCAACAATTTTGCACTTAGTAGAATACCCGGTTGGGTAACAGGAGTTATTTATAGCCTGTAAGTTATAATGTTAACCATGTTTGTAACGTTCAAGTGTCCTTACCTCCCATAAAGGGAAGCCTGTTCAAGTATACTTATTGTTATTGCACTCAACAAAACTGTATGTCTTTTTGCTAACTTGTATTGTTGTTTTCTTCCCAGTCCCGGAGTACTGTGTTTAACCAGGGGGGAGTGCAGCGCCCCAGAGTCCTGGTCGTTGCAGTACTGTGGCTCCGCCACTATGGGGAGCTATGGTGCGTCTGATGGCACTGAAGGAGTTCATCTGACCAGGTATCACAGACACCAATACATTTCACAGCTGGGCCTCCGGGGGGAGCTAAGGGTTCTATTCATTAGGCTACTCCCCACCATAGTGGGTAAACTGGGGGTCAGGCAGGAAGTTAGATCAGAAAGCTGACTGGGTTGGAGCCAGGCAACACCTTGTGGCAGAGGGTGTTGTGGGGGAAGATACAGTAGGGTCTCTGTCAGGGGTGGGATCCTGACAGAGGCTTGGCATTTGAAAGAACGTAAAGGGACCGAGCCTGCTCCGGGAAGCGGCGGTGCCCGAGAAAGGACTAGAAGCGAGATAGATTGTGCTGAGTGAGAAACGAGATCAAGCAATAGGAGAATACCAGTAGGGGTCGTGCTGTAAGACCGGAGCAACACCCTACTGAGGCGCACTACCGGTGGCCGGAACGCCGAGGGAGTATTATAACATTCAGCTTCAAGCAATACTCTAAACAGCGGCAGGACAGTCAGTCTAAGGCGGGCTGTCTCACACAAATCACCTATGAAGTCTTGGGGGGCACCTTGTGGAGAGGGGCGACTCTAGGGTCCCGGAAGAGCTCCGAGCCTACCCGTCAAACGGGTGCCGTCCCAACCAGAACATCAGGGAGGGACGGAGGATTAGAAGAACATCATTTAATCGAGTTGTGAGGGAACTTAAGAAACAGACACAACGGTTGTGGGGACTTTCCGTAAGCACAGCAGGGGAGGACCACAACACATAGCGCTAGAAGGAAGGCACCGATTTCCACCTGTGAGGAGAACTCTGGAGGTGCCATCGGACCGGCCGGACTTGCGCAGCCTGGTGAACCGTATTCCGGACTGAGGACCCAGAGATCTTCAGTAAAGAGGTAAAGAGACTGCAACCTGGTGTCCTCGTTATTACTGCACCACACCACCACAGCCTCACCCCCATCTACATCAACCACACCCATCATTCACTGTGCGCCCCACGGCAGGGTCACGGACCGGGGCCTAGCCGCCGTGACAACCCCAGAGCAGAGACTCACACAGGCCCGGTACCGGGTACCCCTCGGCCCTGCGGCGGTGGGGGCGCTACACTAGCCGTCGTCAATCTGGTAGCATTCCGCCTTGCCCTACCACCTACCTTTAGAATCCATAACGTTTTTCACCATTCGCTTCTCAAGAAGTACGTGGCATCTGCCGGACCTTCACCTCTGCCACCTTCTGTCATTGGTAATCTGGAGTTCCAGATCGCAGCAAAGGTCTTGTTTGTCGGTCACTTCAATACACGGTACCTTGGAAGGGGTACAGTCCTGAGGAGAGGATGTGGGTTCCAGCCTCTGACGTCCATGCGACCCACCCGGACAGACCAGGCCCTGAGGTTCCGGAGGTCCCTCATAGAAGGGGGAGTACTGTCACGGAGTTACCGCAACGGAGCGGAGCCAGAAGAATGCAGCGTCTGATGGCTCCTGCTCCGCCGCTGAGAAGAAGCACTTCTCCGGTGTATTAAAGGTGTTTGTTTCTTCCAGTAGAACATGGTTAATCGGCCATGTTGGAAATCCTTGAGCTCAGCTGTGCTCCATCAGCCTTTTCCCTATATAATCTGGGCTTTTTGCTGCATGGATAAAGGAGGGAGAGAAGTTGGTGTGAGAATGAGAGCTGGAGGAGTTCGGGTTTATTCACTTGGTAATCCTTTATCCTTCCCTGTTTTAGTTTCTTCCCCCTCCTGCACACCCCCTGTGGATTCCTCTGTTATATGTGAGTGAATATTTTGTGTGTGCGGAGTTTTCAGTTTGCCCTTGTCTTCGACACCCTGTCTGTCGGGTTGGTGTACTGCGGAGCACAGTAGCGCCCCCTCTTCCCTGGGTGGAAGGGGAAGGAGACAGACGAAGGGTTAACTTAGGAGGTAAGGCAATGGTGGAGGACCCGGCATCTTCATCATCAGAAGTAATCCAGGGAACAGGGGGCGAGCTAAGGTGCCCCTAGTGTTACAGACAGGGAAGGAGCCTCTGGTCCCGGGTCACCCGACAGCTGTCTCCTGACAGATCACCAGTGACATAATACACAGGAGCTCTGCATATAGTGTATAGTGTACAGGTAATACAGTGATCACCAGTGCTAATATACACAGGAGCTCTGTGTATAGTGTCAGTGTACAGGTAATACAGTAATCACCAGGGACATAATACACAGGAGCTCTGTATATAGTGTATAGTGTACAGGTAATACAGTGATCACCAGTTATAATATACACAGGAGCAATGTATATATCGTCAGTGTACAGGTAATAGAGTGATCACCAGTGATAATATACACAGTAGCTCTGTATATAGTGTCAGTATACAGGTAATACATTGATCACCAGTGACATTATACACAGGAGCTCTGTATATAGCGTATAGTGTACAAGTAATACAGTAATCACCAGTGACATTATACACAGGAGCTCTGTATATAGTGTATAGTGTACAAGTAATACAGTAATCACCAGTGACATTATACACAGGAGCTATGTATATAGTGTCAGGGTAAAGGTAATGCAGGGATCACTAGTGACATTATACACAGGAGCTCTGTATATATCGTCAGTGTACAGGTAATACAGTGATCACCAGAGATATTATACACAGGAGCTCTGTATATAGCGTATAGTGTACAAGTAATACAGTAATCACCAGTGATATTATACACAGGAGCTCTGTATATAGCGTATAGTGTACAAGTAATACAGTAATCACCAGTGACATTATAAACAGGAGCTCTGTATATAGCGTATAGTTTACAAGTAATACAGTAATCACCAGTGACATTATACACAGGAGCTCTGTACATAGTGTATCGTGTACAGGTAATACAGTGATCACCAGTGACATTATACACAGGAGCTCTGTATATATCGTCAGTGTACAGGTAATACAGTGATCACCAGTGATATTATACACAGGAGCTCTGTATATAGCGTATAGTGTACAGGTAATACAGTAATCACCAGTGACATTATGCACAGGAGCTCTGTATATAGTGTATAGTGTACAGGTAATACAGTGATCACCAGTGATATATTATACACAGGAGCTCTGTATATAGCGTATAGTGTACAGGTAATACAGTAATCACCAGTGACATTATACACAGGAGCTCTGTATATAGCGTATAGTGTACAGGTAATACAGTAATCACCAGTGACATTATACACAGGAGCTCTGTATATATCGTCAGTGTACAGGTAATACAGTGATCACCAGAGATATTATACACAGGAGCTCTGTATATAGCATATAGTGTACAAGTAATACAGTAATCACCAGTGATATTATACACAGGAGCTCTGTATATAGCGTATAGTGTACAAGTAATACAGTAATCACCAGTGACATTATACACAGTAGCTCTGTATATAGTGTATAGTGTACAGGTAATACAGTGATCACCAGTGATATTATACACAGGAGCTCTGTATATAGCGTATAGTGTACAGGTAATACAGTAATCACCAGTGACATTATACACAGGAGCTCTGTATATAGCGTATAGTGTACAGGTAATACAGTAATCACCAGTGACATTATACACAGGAGCTCTGTATATATCGTCAATGGACAGGTAATACAGTGATCACCAGTGATATTATACACAGCAGCTTTGTATATAGCGTATAGTGTACAAGTAATACAGTAATCACCAGTGATATTATACACAGGAGCTCTGTATATAGCGTATAGAGTACAAGTAATACAGTAATCACCAGTGACATTATACACAGGAGCTCTGCTCTGTATATATTGTCAGTGTACAGGTAATTGTTGTGAATTTACCTTTTGGCTCCCTCTAGTGGCTACTAGTGATTTTACTCTGGGTATGTCTATCATCCCTTGTATGCTCACCTGGGTCGTTAGGTCAGGGGTGTTGCTATTTAAGCTCCCTGGACCTTCAGTTCAATGCCTGGCAACGTTGATATCAGAGCTAATCTGTAGTGCTCTTGTCTACTGATCCTGGTTCCTGCTTGATTAAGCTAAGTCTGCTTTCTTGCTTTTTGCTATTTGTTTTTGTTTGCATTTTTGTCCAGCTTGTACATAATCTGTATCCTATCCTTGCTGGAAGCTCTAGGGAGGCTGGAGTTCTCCCCCCGGGCCGTTAGACGGTTCGGGGGTTCTTGAATCTCCAGTGTGGATTTTTTAGGGTTTTTGTTGACCATATAAGTTATCTTACTACATTCTGCTATTAGTAAGTGGGCCTCTCTTTGCTAAACCTAGTTCATCTCTGTGTTTGTCATTTCCTCTTACCTCACCGTTATTATTTGTGGGGGGCTTGTATCCTGCTTTTGGGGTCTATTCTCTGGAGGCAAGAGAGGTCTTTGTTTTCCTCTTCTAGGGGTAGTTAGACCTCCGGCTGGCGCGAGACATCTAGCAACCAACGTAGGCATGTTCCCCGGCTACTTCTAGTGTTGGCGTTAGGAGTAGATATATGGTCAACCCAGTTACCACTGCCCTATGAGCTGGATTTTTGTACTTCGCAGACTTGCTGATATCTCTGAGACCCTCGCCATTGGGGTCATAACAGTTTGCCAGGCCAGTATTAAATGTTAAATGCATTGCAGAAGCGGGATTATAAGAAAGAAAGTTTTGAGGTTTTTTTTTTCTCTCTCTCATTTTTTTTTTTTTCTTTTCCCCTTTACCTCTGAGTGGCTTGTGTTTGCTGCAGACATGAATGTCCAGACCTTGATTACAAGTGTGGACCAGCTTGCTGCTCGTGTGCAGGGCATACAAGATTATGTTATCAGAAATCCTATGTCAGAACCTAAGATACCGATTCCTGAACCGTTTTCCGGAGACCGATTTAAATTTAGAAATTTCAGGAATAATTGTAAATTGTTTTTGTCCCTGAGACCCTGTTCATCTGGAGACTCCGCTCAGCAAGTAAAAATTGTTATTTCTTTTTTACGGGGCGACCCTCAGGATTGGGCCTTCTCGCTGGCGCCAGGAGATCCGGCATTGGCTGACATTGATGCGTTTTTTCTGGCGCTCGGTTTGCTTTATGAGGAACCCAATCTTGAGATTCAGGCAGAAAAAGCCTTGCTGGCGATGTCTCAGGGCCAAGACGAGGCTGAAGTGTATTGCCAGAAATTTCGGAAATGGTCCGTGCTGACCCATTGGAACGAGTGTGCATTGGCTGCAAATTTTAGGAATGGCCTTTCTGAAGCCATTAAGAATGTGATGGTGGGTTTTCCCATTCCCACAGGTCTGAATGATTCTATGGCCCTGGCTATTCAAATCGACCGGCGGTTGCGGGAGCGCAAAACCGCAAATTCCCTCATGGTGTTGTCTGAACAGGCACCTGATTTAATGCAATGTGATAGAATCTTGACTAGAAATGAGCGGAAAATTCATAGACGCCAGAATGGCTTGTGTTACTACTGTGGTGATTCTACACATGTTATCTCAGCATGCTCTAAACGTCTTACTAAGGTTGTTAGTCCGGTCGCCATTGGTAATTTGCAACCTAAATTTATTCTGTCTGTAACTTTGATTTGCTCACTGTCATCGTATCCAGTCATGGCGTTTGTGGACTCAGGTGCGGCCCTGAGCCTTATGGATCTGTCATTTGCCAAGCGCTGCGGATTTGTTCTTGAGCCATTGGAAAATCCTATCCCTCTTAGGGGTATTGATTCTACGCCATTGGCAAAAAATAAACCGCAGTTTTGGACACAGGTTACCATGTGCATGACTCCCGAACATCGGGAGGTAATACGTTTTCTTGTTCTGCATAAAATGCATGATTTGGTTGTTTTGGGTTTGCCATGGTTACAGACCCATAATCCAGTCTTGGACTGGAAGGCTATGTCAGTGTCTAGTTGGGGCTGCCATGGAATTCATGGAGATTCCCTGCCCTTGTCTATTGCTTCTTCTACGCCTTCGGAAGTTCCGGCGTATTTGTCTGATTATCAGGATGTCTTCAGCGAGTCTAAGTCCAGTGCACTGCCTCCTCATAGGGAATGTGACTGTGCAATAGATTTGATTCCTGGCAGTAAGTTTCCTAAGGGGAGACTGTTTAATCTGTCGGTACCTGAATATACCGCGATGCGTTCATATATCAAGGAGTCTCTTGAGAAGGGGCATATCCGTCCTTCTTCTTCCCCTCTTGGTGCGGGATTCTTTTTTGTGGCCAAAAAGGACGGATCTTTGAGGCCTTGTATTGACTATCGGCTTTTAAATAAGATCACTGTCAAATTTCAGTATCCTTTGCCGCTGTTGTCAGATTTGTTTGCCCGGATTAAAGGTGCCAAGTGGTTCACCAAGATAGACCTTCGTGGTGCGTACAACCTTGTGCGCATTAGGCAGGGCGATGAATGGAAAACCGCATTCAATACGCCCGAAGGTCATTTTGAGTACTTGGTGATGCCATTTGGGCTCTCTAATGCACCTTCAGTTTTTCAGTCCTTCATGCATGACATTTTCCGGAAGTATCTGGATAGATTTTTGATTGTTTATCTGGATGATATTCTGGTTTTTTCTGATGATTGGGACTCGCATGTGGAGCAGGTCAGGATGGTTTTTGAGATTCTGCGTGAAAATTCTTTGTTTGTAAAAGGCTCAAAGTGTCTCTTTGGTGTACAGAAGGTTCCCTTTTTGGGATTCATTTTTTCCCCTTCTGCTGTGGAGATGGATCCAGTCAAGGTCCGAGCTATTCATGATTGGACTCAACCCTCGTCAGTTAAGAGTCTTCAGAAGTTCTTGGGTTTTGCTAACTTCTACCGTCGTTTTATCGCAAATTTCTCTAGCGTTGTTAAACCGCTGACGGATATGACCAAGAAAGGCTCTGATGTAGCTAACTGGGCTCCTGCTGCCGTGGAGGCTTTCCAGGAGTTGAAACGCCGGTTTACTTCGGCGCCTGTTTTGTGCCAGCCTGACGTCTCACTTCCCTTTCAGGTTGAGGTGGATGCTTCGGAGATTGGGGCAGGGGCCGTTTTGTCGCAGAGAGGCCCTGGTTGCTCTACTATGAGACCTTGTGCCTTTTTCTCTAGGAAGTTTTCGCCGGCAGAGCGAAATTATGATGTGGGCAATCGGGAGTTGTTGGCCATGAAGTGGGCATTTGAGGAGTGGCGTCATTGGCTCGAGGGTGCTAAGCATCGTGTGGTGGTCTTGACTGATCACAAAAATTTGATGTATCTCGAGTCTGCTAAGCGCCTGAATCCTAGACAGGCCCGCTGGTCATTGTTTTTCTCCCGTTTTGACTTTGTGGTCTCGTATTTACCAGGTTCTAAGAATGTGAAGGCCGATGCTCTGTCTAGGAGCTTTGTGCCTGATGCTCCTGGAGTCGCTGAACCTGAGGGTATTCTTAAGGAAGGAGTTATCTTGTCAGCTATTTCTCCAGATCTGCGACGTGTGTTGCAGAGATTTCAGGCTGGTAGGCCTGACTCTTGTCCACCTGACAGATTGTTTGTGCCTGCTAAATGGACCAGCAGAGTCATTTCCGAGGTTCATTCCTCAGTGTTGGCAGGGCACCCGGGAATTTTTGGCACCAGAGATCTGGTGGCCAGGTCCTTTTGGTGGCCTTCCTTGTCAAGGGATGTGCGGTCATTTGTGCAGTCCTGTGGTACTTGTGCTCGAGCTAAGCCTTGCTGTTCTCGTGCCAGCGGGTTGCTCTTGCCCTTGCCTGTCCCGAAGAGACCTTGGACACACATCTCTATGGATTTCATTTCGGATCTTCCGGTGTCTAAGGGCATGTCTGTCATCTGGGTGATATGTGATCGTTTCTCCAAGATGGTCCATCTGGTTCCTTTGCCTAAGCTGCCTTCCTCTTCTGATCAGGTTCCTGTGTTCTTCCAGAACGTGGTTCGTTTGCACGGCATTCCTGAGAATATTGTATCGGACAGAGGATCCCAGTTTGTTTCCAGGTTCTGGCGATCCTTTTGTGGTCGGATGGGCATTGATTTGTCGTTTTCGTCCGCTTTTCATCCACAGACTAACGGACAAACGGAACGAACTAATCAGACTCTGGAGGCGTATTTGAGGTGTTTTGTTTCTTCTGATCAGGATGATTGGGTGACCTTCTTGCCGTTGGCTGAATTTGCCCTTAATAATCGGGCTAGTTCTGCCACCTTGGTTTCGCCATTTTTCTGCAACTCCGGTTTCCATCCTCGTTTTTCCTCGGGACATGTGGAGCCTTCTGACTGTCCTGGAGTGGATTCTGTGGTGGATAGGTTGCAGCGGATCTGGAATCATGTGGTGGACAACTTGAAGTTGTCACAGGAGAAGGCTCAGCGTTTTGCCAACCGCCGCCGCGGTGTGGGTCCCCGATTTCGTGTTGGGGATTTGGTATGGCTGTCTTCTCAATTTGTTCCTATGAAGGTCTCCTCTCCCAAATTTAAGCCTCGATTCATTGGTCCTTACAGGATATTGGAGATCCTTAATCCTGTATCCTTTCGCCTGGATCTTCCGGTGTCGTTTGCCATTCACAACGTATTTCATAGGTCCTTGTTGCGGCGGTACGTTGTGCCTGTGGTTCCTTCTGCTGAGCCTCCTGCTCCGGTGTTGGTTGAGGGCGAGTTGGAGTACGTGGTGGAGAAGATCTTAGATTCTCGTCTCTCCAGGCGGAGGCTTCAGTACCTGGTCAAGTGGAAGGGCTATGGTCAGGAAGATAATTCCTGGGTGGTCGCCTCTGATGTGCATGCGGCCGATTTAGTTCGTGCCTTTCACGCCGCTCATCCTGATCGCCCTGGTGGTCTTGGTGAGGGTTCGGTGACCCCTCACTAAGGGGGGGGTACTGTTGTGAATTTACCTTTTGGCTCCCTCTAGTGGCTACTAGTGATTTTACTCTGGGTATGTCTATCATCCCTTGTATGCTCACCTGGGTCGTTAGGTCAGGGGTGTTGCTATTTAAGCTCCCTGGACCTTCAGTTCAATGCCTGGCAACGTTGATATCAGAGCTAATCTGTAGTGCTCTTGTCTACTGATCCTGGTTCCTGCTTGATTAAGCTAAGTCTGCTTTCTTGCTTTTTGCTATTTGTTTTTGTTTGCATTTTTGTCCAGCTTGTACATAATCTGTATCCTATCCTTGCTGGAAGCTCTAGGGAGGCTGGAGTTCTCCCCCCGGGCCGTTAGACGGTTCGGGGGTTCTTGAATCTCCAGTGTGGATTTTTTAGGGTTTTTGTTGACCATATAAGTTATCTTACTACATTCTGCTATTAGTAAGTGGGCCTCTCTTTGCTAAACCTAGTTCATCTCTGTGTTTGTCATTTCCTCTTACCTCACCGTTATTATTTGTGGGGGGCTTGTATCCTGCTTTTGGGGTCTATTCTCTGGAGGCAAGAGAGGTCTTTGTTTTCCTCTTCTAGGGGTAGTTAGACCTCCGGCTGGCGCGAGACATCTAGCGACCAACGTAGGCATGTTCCCCGGCTACTTCTAGTGTTGGCGTTAGGAGTAGATATATGGTCAACCCAGTTACCACTGCCCTATGAGCTGGATTTTTGTACTTCGCAGACTTGCTGATATCTCTGAGACCCTCGCCATTGGGGTCATAACAGGTAATACAGTGATCACCAGTGATATTATACACAGGAGCTCTGAATATAGCGTATAGTGTACAAGTAATACAGTAATCACCAGTGATATTATACAGAGGAGCTCTGTATATAGCGCATAGTGTACAAGTAATACAGTGATCCCCAGTGATATTATACACAGGAGCTCTGTATATAGCGTATAGTGTACAAGTAATACAGTAATCACCAGTGATATACACAGGAGCTCTGTATATAGCGTATAGTGTACAAGTAATACAGTAATCACCAGTGACATTATACACAGGAGCTCTGTATATAGTGTATAGAGTACAAGCAATACAGTAATCACCAGTAACATTATACACAGGAGCTCTGTATATATCGTCAGTGTACAGGTAATACAGTGATCACCAGTGATATTATACACAGGAGCTCAGTATATAGCGTATAGCGTATAGTGTACAAGTAATACAGTAATCACCAGTGATATTATACACAGGAGCTCTGTATATAGCGAATAGTGTACAAGTAATACAGTAATCACCAGTGACATTATACACAGGAGCTCTGTATATAGCGTATAGTGTACAGGTAATACAGTAATCACCAGTGACATTATAAACAGGAGCTCTGTATATATCGGCAGTGTACTGGTAATACAGTGATCACTAGGGTTGAGCGAAACGGGTCGGCCATTTTCAGAAGTCGCCGACTTTTGGCAAAGTCGGGTTTCATGAAACCCGACCCCTGTGTGGGGTCGGCCATGAGGTCGGCGATCTTCTGAATCTGGTATCGGAATTCCGATACCGAGTTCCGATATGTTTGCGATATCGGAAATCGGTATCAGAATCCACATTTAAGTGTAAAATAAAGAATTAAAATAAAAAATATTGATATACTCACCTCTCCGGAGGCCCCTGGACATCGCCGCTGGTAACCGGCAGCCTTCTTTGCTTAAAATGAGCGCGTTTACGGCCTTCCATGACGTCACGGCTTCTGATTGGTCGCGTGCCGCTCATGTGACCGCCACGCGACCAATCACAAGCCGTGACGTAATTCTCAGGTCCTAAATTCCTCATTCTAGGAATTTAGGACCTGAGAATTACGTCACGGCTTGTGATTGGTCGCGTGAGCGGTCACATGGGCGGCCGCGACCAATCACAAGCCGTGACGTCATCTAAGGCCCTTCACGCGCTCATTCTTAAGAAGGAAGGCTGCCGGAAAGAAGCAGGGCGCGTCCGAGGGTGAGTATATACCTAATAGGAATATATTCACCCTCGGCTTCTTTCCGGCAGCCTTCCTTCCTAAGAATGAGCGCGTTCAGGGCCTTAGATGACGTCACGGCTTGTGATTGGTCGCGGCCGCCCATGTGGCCGCCACGCGACCAATCACAAGCCGTGACGTAATTCTCAGGTCCTAAATTCCTAATTCTAGGAATTTAGGACCTGAGAATTACGTCACGGCTTGTGATTGGTCGCGTGGCGGTCACATGAGCGGCACGCGACCAATCAGAAGCCGTGACGTCATGGAAGGCCCTGAACGCGCTCATTTTAAGCAAAGAAGGCTGCCGGTTACCAGCGGTGATGTCCAGGGGCCTCCGGACGGGTGAGTATATCAATATTTTTTATTTTAATTCTTTATTTTACACATTAATATGGATCCCAGGGCCTGAAGGAGAGTTTCCTCTCCTTCAGACCCTGGGAACCATAGTATCCCATTGCACTGCATTGGGTTTCGTGTTTCGGCCGACCCCGACCCCGACTTTTTTATAGGATCGGCCGATTTCGCTCGACCCGACTTTTGAGAAAGTCGGGTTTCGTGAAACCCGACCCTATAAAAATAAAAGTCGCTCAACCCTAGTGATCACCAGTGATATTATACACAGGAGCTCTGGATATAGCGTATAGTGTACAAGTAATACAGTAATCACCAGTGATATTATACACAGGAGCTCTGTATATAGCGCATAGTGTACAAGTAATACAGTGATCACCAGTGATATTATACACAGGAGCTCTGTATATAGCGTATAGTGTACAAGTAATACAGTAATCTCCAGTGATATTATACACAGGAGCTCTGTATATAGCGTATAGTGTAAAAGTAATACAGTAATCACCAGTGACATTATACACAGGAGCTCTGTATATAGTGTATAGAGTACAAGTAATACAGTAATCACCAGAGACATTATACACAGGAGCTCTGTATATAGTGTATAGTGTACAGGTAATACAGTGATCACCAGTGACATTATACACAGGAGCTATGTATATATCGTCAGTGTACAGGTAATACAGTGATCACCAGTGATATTATACACAGGAGCTCTGTATATAGCGTATAGTGTACAGGTATTACAGTAATCACCAGTGACATTATACCCAGGAGCTCTGTATATATCGTCAGTGTACAGGTAATACAGTAATCACCAGTGACATTATACACAGGAGCTCTGTATATAGTGTATAGTGTACAGGTAATACAGTGATCACCAGTGATATTATACACAGGAGCTCTGTATATAGCGTATAGTGTACAAGTAATACAGTAATCACCAGTGACATTATACACAGGAGCTCTGTATAGTACCTGTATGTATGTACCTGTACCTGTATGTACAGGTAATACATTGATCACCAGTGACATTATACACAGGAGCTATGTATATATCATCAGTGTACAGGTAATACAGTGATCACCAGTGATATTATACACAGGAGCTCTGTATATAGCGTATAGTGTACAAGTAATACAGTAATCACCAGTGATATTATGCACAGGAGCTCTGTATATAGCGTATAGTGTACAAGTAATACAGTGATCACCAGTGATATTATACACAGGAGCTCTGTATATAGTGTATAGTGCACAGGAAGGGGGTCCTCCATGCTATAATAATAATAGGGGTGAGAGGGGGATAATAGGGCGAGAGGGTGATATTAGGGTGAGAGGGAGAGGGGGATAATAGGGTGAGGGGTGAGAGGGGGATAATAGGGTGAGGGTTCACATGGCGGTAATAGGGCGAGGGGTGAGGGGGATATTAGGGCGAAGGGTGAGAGGGGGATAATAGGGCGAGGGGTGAGATGGGGATAAAAGGGCGAGGGTTCACATGGGGGCTAATAGGGCAAGGTGTGAGAGGGGGATAATAGGGCGAGGGGTGAGAGGGGGTAATAGGGCGAAGGTTCACATGGGGGTAATAGGGCGCGGGTTCACATGGGGGTAATAGGGTGAGAGTTCACATGGGGGTAATAGGGCGAGGGGTGAGAGGGGGTAATAGGGCGAGGGCTCACATGGCGGTAATAGGGCGAGGGGTGAGAGGGGGGTAATAGGGCGAGGGTTCACATGGGGGTAATAGGGCGAGGGTTCACATGGGGGTAATAAGGTGAGAGTTCACATGGGGGTAATAGGGCGAGGGGTGAGAGGGGGTAATAGGGCGAGGGCTCACATGGCGGTAATAGGGCGAGGGGTGAGAGGGGGATATTAGGACGAGGGGGGGGGTTGATAATAGGGCGAGGGGTGAGATGGGGATAAAAGGGCGAGGGTTCACATAGCGGTAATAGGGCGGAGGTTCACATGGGGGGTAATAGGGCAAGGGGTGAGAGGGGGATAATAGGGCGAGGGGTGAGAGGGGGTAATAGGGCGAAGGTTCACATGGGGGTAATAGGGTGAGGGGGGATAATAGGGCGAGGGTTCACATGGGGGTAATAGGGCAAAAAGTGAGAGGGGGTAATAGGGCGAGGGGTGAGAGGGGGATAATAGGGCAAAGGTTCACATGGGGGTAATAGGGCAAGGAGTGAGAGGGGGGTAATAGGGCGAGGGTTCACATGGGGGGTAATAGGGTGAGAGTTGACATGGGGGTAATAGGGCGAGGGGTGAGAGGGGGTAATAGGGCGGGGGTCACATACGGGTAATAGGGTGAGGGGTGAACACCTGTGACGTCACTTGTACACAGTATCGGCGCTGCCGGATGGGCGGGGCGGTGACGTCATTTATTTCTCTCCTCACCGCACTCTTCCTCCAATCAGCAGACAGGGCTCCTCCAGTGCAGCCAATCATGTGCAGGATTCGGGTCCACGTGTCCATCTGTTCGGGGTCGGACCGGTCGGCTCCGCTGTGAGATGTGGCTCGGGGGGTCCCGGGCTCCTCTATGGGGGGTCGCTGCCGCCTGCGCCGCTTTGCTTCTCCTCATCTTCCTCGTCAGACAGGTCCGGAGGCAGCGGAGACCCCCGAGCTTCCCTCCCGGTCCCCCCGGACTGCCGTTGATCGGGAACATCCTGGCTCTGGCCCGAGACCCGCACGTGTATATGAGAGAGCTGAGCGGGGAGCACGGGGAGGTGAGAGCGGGGACACCGGGGAGTACGGGGATGTGAGAGCGGGGACACCGGGGAGTACGGGGATGTGAGAGCGGGGACACCGGGGAGTACGGGGATGTGAGAGCGGGGACACCGGGGAGTACGGGGATGTGAGAGCGGGGACACCGGGGAGTACGGGGATGTGAGAGCGGGGACACCGGGGAGTACGGGGATGTGAGAGCGGGGACACCGGGAAGGTAAGAGCGGGGACACCGGGGAGCACGGGGAGGTGAGAGCGGGGACACCGGGGAGGGGACACCGGGGAGTACGGGGATGTGAGAGCGGGGACACCGGGAAGGTAAGAGCGGGGACACCGGGGAGCACGGGGAGGTGAGAGCGGGGACACCGGGGAGCACGGGGAGGGGACACCGGGGAGCACGGGGAGGTGAGAGCGGGGGACACCGGGGAGGTGAGAGCGGGGGACACCACCGGGGAGGTGAGAGCGGGGACACCGGGGAGGTGAGAGCGGGGAGTACGGGGAGGTGAGAGCGGGGAGTACGGGGAGGGGACACCGGGGAGCACGGGGAGGTGAGAGCGGGGGACACCGGGGAGGTGAGAGCGGGGGACACCGGGGAGCACGGGGAGGTGAGAGCGGGGAGTACGGGGAGGGGACACCGGGGAGCACGGGGAGGTGAGAGCGGGGACACCGGGGAGTACGGGGAGGTGAGAGCGGGGGACACTGGGGAGGTGAGAGCGGGGACACCGGGGAGCACGGGGAGGTGAGAGCGGGGGACACCGGGGAGCACGGGGAGGTGAGAGCGGGGGACACCGGGGAGCACGGGGAGGTGAGAGCGGGGGACACCGGGGAGCACGGGGAGGTGAGAGCGGGGGACACCGGGGAGGGTGAGAGCGGGGACACCGGGGGAGGATGTGTCAGGGCCGCCATTATTATTATTATTATTTATTGTTAAATCGCCATTTATTCCATATCTCTTTACAAGTGAGGAGGGGTATACATAATAAAAACAAGTACAATAATCTTAAACAATACAAGTCATAACTGGTACAGGAGGAGAGAGGACCCTGCCCGCGAGGGCTCACAATCTACAAGGGATGGGTGAGGATACAGGAGGAGAGAGGACCCTGCCCGCGAAGGCTCACAATCTACAAGGGATGGGTGAGAATACAGTAGGTGAGGATAGAGCTGATCGTGCAGCGGTTGGTTGATCAGTGGTTACTGCAGGTTATAGGCTTGTCGGAAGAGATGGGTTTTCAGGCTCTTTTTGAAGGTTTCGATGGTGGGCGAGAGTCTGATGTGTTGTGGTAGAGGGTTCCAGAGTAGGTGATACGCGAGAGAAATCTTGTATGCGATTGTGGGAAGAGGATATAAGAGGGGAGTAGAGAAGGAGATCTTGTGAGGATCGGAGGTTGCGTGTAGGAAAGTACCGGGAGATGAGGTCACAGATGTATGGAGGAGACAGGTTGTGGATGGCTTTGTATGTCATGGTTAGGGTTTTGTACTGGAATCTCTGGGCAATGGGGAGCCAGTGAAGGGATTGACAGAGGGGAGAGGCCGGGAAATAGCGGGGGGACAGGTGGATTAGTCGGGCAGCAGAGTTTAGAATAGATTGGAGGGGTGCGAGCGTGTTAGAGGGGAGGCCACAGAGCAGGAGGTTGCAGTAGTCAAGGCGGGAGATGATGAGGGCATGGACTAGGGTTTTTGCAGATTCTTGGTTGAGGAATGTACGGATTCGTGAAATATTTTTGAGTTGAAGTCGGCAGGAAGTGGAAAGGGCTTGGATATGCGGTTTGAAGGAGAGATCATTATATAAGAAGTTGTGGGGGTCCGCCCGTGTGTTCTCTATGGGGTTATATTTGGTGACCTCCCCCCTTTTTCGTCCTCTCAGATCTTTAGTTTGGACCTCGGGGGGATTTCCGCTGTGGTGCTGAACGGCTACGACGCGCTGAAGGAATGTCTTTTGCGCCAGAGAGATGTGTTCGCCGACCGCCCGTCACTGCCGCTGTTTCTGAAACTGACGAAGATGGGAGGTGAGACATGCAGTCCCATGTAACTGCCTTCTGTCCTGTGTGGTCCTACACTTGGGAGGTGAGACACGCAGTCCCATGTAACTGCCTTCTGCCCTGTGTGGTCATACACTTGGGAGGTGACACGTGCAGTCCCATGTAACTGTCTTCTGCCCTTTGTGGTCATACACTTGGGAGGTGGGACACGCGCAGTCCCATGTAACTGCCTTCCGCCCCGTGTGGTCCTACACTTGGGAGGAGGGACACGTGCAGTCCCATGTAACTGCCTTCTGCCAAGTGTTGTCCTACACTTGGGAGGTGAGATGCAGTCCCATGTAACTGCCTTACGCCCTGTGTGGTTCTACACTTGGGAGGTGAGACGCAGTCCCATGTAACTGCCTTCGGCCCTGTGTGGTCCTACACTTGGGAAGTGAGACATGCAGTCCCTTGTAACAGACTTCCGCCCCGTGTGGTCCTACATTTGGGAGGTGAGATATGCAGTCCCATGTAACTGCCTTCCGCCCCGTGTGGTCCTACACTTGGGAGGTGAGATACGTGCAGTCCCATGTAACTGCCTTCCACCCCGTGTGGTTACACACTTGGGAGGGGAGACGTGCTGTCTCATGTAACTGCCTTCTGCCCCTTGTGGACACTTATTCCAGTTATCTCTGGTGTCCGAATGGAAACAAAAGTAGTAATTACAGTCACTGAGTGTGAAAGCTTGTGCAGATCTACGTCTTGTCCTCGCTGAGGGTTTGTTACACTGTGTAGAGTCTGGTGCTGCAGACTGATGCCGGTGACATTTTGGGGTCCTAACTGTTCTTGGGTTTCCAGGTCTTCTGAACGCCAAGTACGGCCGCTGCTGGACGGAGCACCGGAAGTTGGCGCTCGGCTGTTTCCGCAGCTTCGGGTTCGGGCACAAGTGGTTTGAGAGTCGGATCTGCGAGGAGTCGAGCTTCTTCCTGGACGCGGTGGACACGTACAAGGGCAGAGCCTTCGACCCCAAGCACTTGACCACAATCGCCGTGTCCAACGTCTCCAACCTCATCCTGTTCGGCGAACGCTTCCGCTACGACGACGGCGACTTCCTGCACATGATCGAAATCTTCAGTGAGAACATCGAGCTGGCGGCCAGCGCCTGGGTCTTCCTGTACAACGCCTTCCCCCTGATCGGCCTCCTGCCCTTCGGGAAGCACCGCCAGCTCTTCAGGAACGCCGCCGAGGTCTACGACTTCCTCCTGCGCATCATCGAGCGCTTCTCCGAAAACCGCAGACCGCACGCACCGCGACACTATATAGATGCGTATTTGGATGAGATGGAGAAGAGCGCGGCTGATCCCGACAGCTCCTTCTCCACGGAAAACCTCATCTTCTCTGTGGGGGAGCTGATCATCGCCGGCACCGAGACCACCACCAACGTGCTGAGGTGGGCCGTGCTCTTCATGGCACTGTACCCCAATATACAAGGTGAGAGCGATATTACTAATGCCTGGCTGTTATGTCATGGCTTATCCTCCAGAGCTGCACTCAATATTCTGCTGTTACATCGGGTCTTATGCTCCAGTCACCTCCAGAGCTGCAGTCACTATTCTGCTGTTGCATCGTGTTTTATCCTCCACTCACCTCCAGAGCTGGACTCACTATTCTGCTGTTATATCATGTCTTATCCTCCAGTCACCTCCAGAGCTGTGGTCACTATTCTGCTGTAACATCGTCTCTTATCCTCCAGAGCTGCACTCGCTTTTCTGTTAGAGGAGGATTTCAGACTCCATGTCACAGTGCAGCAGAGCTGGCCTTTAATTCAGCAGTGCTGCAGTGTAGAGCAGAGGGGATGGCGGGAGCAGCGTTCTGCTTTGGTGAAGTGTAATAAGGTGACATGACTTTGGTTTCCCTTAGTTCAGGTCCAGCAGGAGATTGACCTTGTGGTGGGACGCCATCGGACCCCAACCTTTGACGAGAGGTCCAGCATGCCATACACAGAGGCCGTCCTGCACGAGATCCTGCGCTTCTGTAATATCGCCCCCTTGGGGATTTTTCATGCCACTTCCAGGGACACTGTAGTGCGGGGATATTCCATCCCGTCGGGCACCACAGTCATCACCAACCTGTACTCCGTCCACCACGACAAGAAATACTGGAGCGACCCCGAAATCTTCCGTCCAGAGCGCTTCCTGGACAGCAGCGGACAGTTTGCCAAGAGGGAGGCGTTTGTGCCGTTCTCATTAGGTGAGGGTCCGCCGGGGATAATAGTGGTTGTGAGTGGAGATGAGCGAATTTGATTGGGTCAGGGCTATAGCACTTACCGAATAAGCTGCAGAGAGAACCCGGCTTCCCGGATCGCTCCAGCGCAGCTGCTGCATGTGTCGCGGCTGTTGGGCTCTCCATCCATGTGCTGTGACGGTCACACAGCTGTGGAGCCGGACAGCGCATCAGCCGGAGCGATCCAGGAAGCCGGGTTCCCTCTACAGCTTATTCGGTAAGTGCTATAGCTTGATGAATAAGGCTACTTTCACACTTGCGTTTGGAGCCGCTGCGGAGGGCTGTGGACTTCCTCCGTGAAGCCCCGCCCCCCGCCGCTAGCTCCGCCTATTTCTGCATGCGGCCGGCATGCGGCCTGTGTACCTATATTTAACATTAGGTACGCAGGTCGTGCGGCTGTATGCAGATGCTGCCGCATGCATCGTTTTGACGATGCGGAGAAAAAAAAAATTTGCTACGAGCTGCGTCCTACGCTGGTCTCCGCATCGTCAAAACGACGCATGCAGCAGCCTCCGCATACAGCCGCACGACCTGCATACCTAATGTTAAATATAGGTACACAGGCCGCATGCCGGCCGCATGCAGAAATAGGCGGAGCTAGCGGCGGGGGGCGGGGCTTCACAGAGGAAGTCCACAGCCCTCCGCAGCGGCTCCAAACGCAAGTGTGAAAGTAGCCTAAGGCTACTTTCACACTAGCGCCGGTACGGGTCCGTCGCTATGCGTCGGGCCGACGCACGTTGTGAAATTTGTGGGCAGCGGATGCAGTTTTTCAACGCATCCACTGCCCAGTCTAAAGTCCGGGGAGGAGGGGGTCGGAGTTTCGGCCGCGCATGCGCGGTAGAAAATGGCGGACGTGATGGACAAAAAAACGTTCACTTGAACTTTTTTTCGTGCCTACGGTCTGCCAAAACACAACGGATCCGTTGCACGACAGGCACGACGTGTGGCCATCCGTCGCTAATACATGTCTATGGGAAAAAAACGCATCCTGCGAGCACATTTGCAGGATCCGTTTTTTTCCTAAAACAACGGATTGCTAAAAACGCAAGTGTGAAAATAGCCTAAGGGGACCCGAAGAAATTCACCCAACTTTAGTTGTGAGGATGATGAGGGTGATTGCTGTTCCCCAGAATTTCCTGGATATTATGTATCATTGTAAATCTCGTACGTTCTGGTTGGTGTTTGGAGGGGGTGGTGCTGGAGATGAAGAGTGTAGCTGATGCCGCCTCTGATTTCTGTATTGGGGGGTGATTTTTGTATCGGGTGTAGTGGACGCTGTGCCGCTGCTGATTATTGTATCAGGGTGTAGTGGATGTTGTGCCGCCGCTGATTTCTGGATGAGAGGAGGTGTGTAGAGGACGCTGTACCGCTTATTTCTGTATGGGGGCGTAATGGACGCTTTGCCGCTGCTGATTTCTGTATGGGGGGTGTAGTAGATGTTGTGCCACTGCTGATTTCTCCTTCGTCTCATTGGGGGACACAGGACTGTGGGTGTATGCTTCTGGCGCCAGGAGGCTGACACTAAGTAAACATGAAAAAAAAAAGTTTAGCTCCTCCTCCGTCGTATACACCCTGACACTGGACACAAGTAAACCCAGTTCTTGTCTTGTTCTTAGTGTCTGAAGGAGGCACACCTCTGGGTCCAGACCTTTTGGACCCTTTTCTTCTCTACATCTTGGAAGTAAGACAGGGGCGACGGACCCTTTTGAAGGGGTCCGATCTCCCCAAACCATCAACGGGCGAGCACGTGTGAGTATTCTCCACGTATCCTTTCCCGCAACGTGGGATTACTTGCCGGACTTAGCCCTGACCACCCTAAGGTAACAGAATCATAGGCTGTACAGGTGCTCGTGGATTGTTCGTGCGGCCCCCACTGCATCACCAATGCTTATTCAGCGGTGATACAAGGGTGGCGGACGGTCCCTCCTCATCCTATGAAGGGAAGATGGAGTCAGGGTTCCTGCACCGTCTTTTTTTATAAACCCCCCTCCCCTAACCTTAACACCAAGAGGGGGGGGGGGCTAAAGGGGGGCTCCTGTGGCAGCGCATCTTACCTGGCAGGACGGATCTGCGGGTAACGCATTCTCTCGGCGGCTTGTGGCGACCAGCAGCGCCGCAGTCTTTCACCTACTGTCGGCTCCGCGTCCTCCCTGGCTTCAAGTGGCACCGCGGCCTGGCTGCTGCGGAAGGCGCCGCGGACTTACTAGTGCGGCGCCGCGGGCTGGTATCCCGGCGTCACTTCCGGGGCGTAGGCTGCGGGCGGAAACCCCGCCCCTTCCGGTGCATCTTTTTCCGGTCCGCCCCCTTCTTTACTCGCCGGGGGAAAAATCCAGGCCCCGAGTTTGGCGTGCTGTAGGCCGCAGGG
Organism: Ranitomeya variabilis; assembly: GCF_051348905.1. NCBI lineage: Eukaryota > Metazoa > Chordata > Amphibia > Anura > Dendrobatidae > Ranitomeya > Ranitomeya variabilis. Next base: position 419,444,116 of record NC_135233.1, read on the forward strand.
ACACTGCATTTCCGACAGCTCCGCCCACTGAGGAGGGCGCTCTTTTTTTAAAAAGGAGAAAGACGGCGCACTCTTCTCTCTGTGACTGGTTCCACAGTACGTGCGGGGACACAGGACTGGGGAAAGTGCTACTCCCTTCAGCCTGACAGCTGCAATATCTGCATTTTTTCAGGCTGTCTAGAGGCCCTGATTATAGCATCTACAGAGCACCATGTCTAGAAGGACCAAATCTCACACGGTCTTATATACCGTATGTGTATCCTGTCGGTCTGCTTTTCCGCATGCCCAAAGTAATCGTCTCTGTGAGGCCTGCGATTCTGAATGCGCTCAGGCCCCCCCCCCCCCCGCGATTTCCCCTGCGACTCAGGCAGAAACTGCCGTGCTTCCACCGAATGGGTCATGTCCTTGTCGCAATCCATGGCATCCCTGACTAAGGCAATCGAGTCCCTTCAGACCCCGGCTGGAGTCAGGGATAGCGGTTCGCCTGCCTTAGAGAGATCCTCCGACTCTCAAGAGCCTTTGGCCTGCAGGGGCCGCCCTCGCACTAGGCAGACGCAGGGAACGCGAACCCTCACGGCGTTTCCCGGTCCATCAGGTGCATCTGCAAGTTCCGCCTCTCGTTCACCTTCCCCAGCAGAGAGCGGTGAACTCGGTTCGGACTATGATTCTGAGGGGTCCCTTAATTTGGAGACACCTTCCCCAGCAGAGAGCGGTGAACTCGGTTCGGACTATGATTCTGAGGGGTCCCTTAATTTGGAGACACCTCGTTTTCAGGAGTCAGTAGACAGCCTAATTGAGGCCGTCAACCAGACCCTGGGAGTCGAAGATGAACCCGCCTTGACCTCGGATCACAAGGTTTCATTCAAGAGGGCCAAGCAGTCTCATAGGGTTTTCTCTTCTCACCGTGAGTTTGAGGACTTGGTCCAACGTCACCGGGAACATCCAGACAGACGTTTTTCAGATCAAAACGCCTTGAAGGCAAGATACCCTTTTGCTCCTGAACTACGTAATAAATGGGCGGAATCCCTTTCGGTAGATCCTCCGATATCTCGCTTGGCCTCTAAAACACTGTTATTTATTCCTTCCCAACGGCTTCTCTATTAGGGATCCTACGGATCGGCTTATAGAAAGTTTGGCTCATTCCGTTTTTGAGGCTTCAGGTTCAGACCACTCTCCCTCTTTTGCGGCAACATGGGTAGCTAAGGCCATGATGTCTTGGTCGGCATCTTTGACTAAGGCTTTTCAGGAGAGGGACCTGCCAGTAAAGTTGACAGAAATGTCAAATCAAATAGCTCTTGCTGGGAGCTATCTGATCAATGCGTTCTTAGATGCAGCAAACTGTGGCATCTGCAGCAGCAAATGCAATTGCCATTAGAAGGGCTCTCTGAGAACATGGCGGGTGGATTCTACCTCTAAGAAATCGCTTACAACCCTCCCTTATCAGGGGGGCCGTTTATTCGGAGAGAAACTGGATCGGCTCATTTGACACCACAGGGAGGAAAAGCAATTTTCTCCCACCACAAAGGATTAAACAGCCTTTCTGTCGCCAGTTTCAGGCCCGTTTCAAACCTTTTCTTAATACCATATGGACCCCAGTGTCAAATCTCATTGCGCCAGGTCAACCCAACCAGGACCGAGATAAACAGGTCTCCTACAGAGCCAACCCTTTGGGAAGAATGCGATCCCAGCTGCCTAGATCAAGGGGATCTAGGTCCCATAGGTTTTCGGCCAAGCGACTGGAGGCGTCACCACCGCCAAGGTTGGCGGCCGCCTACTCTCGTTTCACCAGACCTGGCTCTCCATGGTTCACGACAGGAGGGTAAGAGATCTGGTGTCCTCAGGATACAAGATAGTTGGTCTGTCACCCCTCGTGCCGGTTCTTCCCATCCCGTCTTCCCAGGTCAGAAGCCCGGCTTCAAGCCCTGTTCAATTCTATAGAGTCCCTTCAACTCCGCGGGGTCATCATTCCAGTTCCAAAGGAAGAGAGATTTCTGGGGTTCTATTCCAATCTGTTCATAGTTCCAAAAACAGACGGAACGGTAAGGCCCATTTTGGACCTGAAAAGTTTAAACAGGTTTGTCAACATTCGTCCCTTTGGTCAGTCATTGCGTCAATGGAGAAGGGGGAATTCTTAAGGTACCGTCACACTAGGCGATATCGCCAGCAATCCGTGACGTTGCAGCGACCTGGATGGCGATATCGCTGTATTTGACACGCAGCAGCGATCTGGATCCCGCTGTGAAATTGCTGGTCGCTGCTAGAAGGTCTGCACATTATTTGGTCGCTAGGTCGCCGTGTATCGCCGTGTTTGACAGCAAAAGCGACGATACCAGCGATATTTTACACTGGTAACCAGGGTAAACATCGGGTTACTAAGCGCAGGGCCGCGCTTAGTAACCCGATGTTTACCCTGGTTACCAGCGTAAAAGTTAAAAAAACAAACAGTACATACTCACCTGCGCGTCCCCCAGCCTCTGCTTCCTGCTCTGACTGAGCGCCGGCCCTAAACTGAAAGTGAAAGCACAGCGGTGACGTCACCGCTGTGCTGTTAGGGCCGGAGCTCAGTCAGCGTCAGGATGCAGAGGCTGGGGGACGCGCAGGTGAGCATGTACTGTTTGTTTTTTTAACTTTTACGCTGGTAACCAGGGTAAACATCGGGTTACTAAGCGCGGCCCTGCGCTTAGCAACCCGATGTTTACCCTGGTTACCCGGGGACCTCGGCATCGCTGGTCGCTGGAGAGCGGTCTGTGTGACAGCTCTCCAGCGACCACACAGCGACGCTGCAGCGATCGGCATTGCTGTCGCTATCGCTGCAGCGTCGCTTAGTGTGACGGTACCTTTAACCTCAATAGACATTCAGGACGCCTACCTGCTTAGTCCCATATTTCCTTCGCACCAAAGGTTTCTACACTTTGCCATAAACAACCTGCATTTCCAGTTCACGGCCTTACCTTTCGGGCTGGCCTTCGCCCCCCAGAGTGTTCACCAAGGTCATGGCGGGGGTTGTGTCCATTGTGCACTCCCGAGGCATACTCGTTTTACCATATCTAGACGATCTTATCATCAAAGGGCCATCCTTTCGGGCCTGCGAGGAAAATGTAAGCATTACTCTAGACACTCTTTCCCATCTAGGATGGCTAGTGAACCTACAAAAAAGTCGTCCCTTGTACCATCTTGAAAAATTTCTTTTCTAGGGATGATTTTTGACTCCTCACAAGCTCTGACAATCCTGTCCCAGGACAAGGTCCTGACTCTTCGGCAAGAGGTGAGGGTCCTTCGTCGGCCAGACTGTCATACAATCCGGTTCTGCATGAGGGTCTTAGGAAGGATGGTTGCGGCAATGGGAGTAGTTCCATTTGCACAACTCCATCTTTGCCCTCTCTAACATGCACTTTTAACAGCATGGGACAAGAGTCCGTTCTCCCTCAACCTCAAGTGCCGTCTGTCTCTCCAGGTCAGGCAAGCCCTCTCATGGTGGTTAACCAGTCCATCCCTACTAAAGGGGAAACCCGTTGGCTGGTAGTCACGACGGATGACAGTGTTTTATCACCACACAGCTCAGGGACGCTGGTCCTCTCGGGAGTCAGATCTTCTGATCAATCTTTTAGACATTCGGGCAGTTCGTCTGGCTTTGCAGTATTTTCATCGTCTGGCAGGCCGCCCTGTCCGGATTCAATCGGACAATGCCACAGCCGTGGCATACATAAATCATCAAGGGGGTACCCGCAGCAGGGCAGCCATGCAGGAAATAAAGTAAATACTCCGCTGGGCCGAGGGAAATCACTCGGTGATTTCGGCAGTCCACATCCCGGGCGAAAAGAACTGGGTTGCGGATTTTCTCAGTCGGCAGGGTCTAGCGTCCAGGGAATGGTCTCTCCATCCCGAAGTATTTCAACAAATATGTCAGCTTTGGGGGACTCCGGACATGGACCTAATGGCTTCCGGGAGGAATGCCAAGGTGCCCAGGTTTGTAACCCGGTATCAAGATCCACAGGCGATCGCCGTGGATGCGTTAGTTCTACATTGGAACCAATTTCGGCTCCCATATCTGTTTCCCCCTCTGGCGCTGCTCCCGAAGGTAATAAAGAAGGTCAAGACAGAGGGAGTACCAGTTATTCTGGTCACCCCCGATTGGCCGCGTCGGTCTTGGTACGCGGACTTAGTGCAGCTGCTCACCGGAGTTCCATGGCGGCTTCCAGAACGCCCGGACCTTCTCTCCCAGGGCCCGATCTACCACCAGAACTTAGGGGCCCTGTGTTTAACGGCCTAGCCGTTGAATCTTGGGTTCTAACACAGGCCGGGTTCTCCCAAGAGGTAGCCGCTACCATGATTAGCGCCCGGAAATCCGTCTCGGCTCGTATTTATCATCACACCTGGAAGGTTTTCCTGTCATGGTGCAGAGAGCGTGGACTACCTCCACTACGTTTCCCATCCCGAACATTCTTGCTTTTCTCCAGGCCGGCCTGGATTCAGGGCTGGCACAAAGTACTCTTAAAAGACAGATATCAGCCTTGTCGGTCCTTTTTCAACGCAGGATCACTATTAATCTACAGGTTAAGACCTTGCAGGGAGTAGCTCATAAGGTTCCTCCTTATAGGACTCCACTGGATGCTTGGGACCTTAATTTGGTCTTAGGTGCCTTGCAGGAGGCTCCTTTCGAACCCCTTCAGGACGTCTCTTTAACTTATCTTTCCTGGAAGGTCGTATTCTTGGTGGCCATAACTTCCATTAATGTATTGATAGATTAATCCGAGAACTCAGAGGCTCTTACACCTCGTCTTCCCAGCGGCTGTGTCCGTAGCTGCACATAACTCACTGACCAGTTTTACCTTGTTACCATCATACAGATAAGAGCCTTGAAAAAGGCCTTTGGCCGAAACGTTGGCATCCTGTATGACTGGTTGTTACTTGAATAAATAATTTTTGATCATCTGATCCTCTGAGTTCTCGGATTAATCTATCAATACATTATTGTTTTTTTCTGAGGACCTTACCCATGTTCGGACTGTGATCCCCTTAATCTGTTTTGATCATAACTTCCATTAGGCGGGTATCAGAGCTGGCAGCTCTATCCAGCCATGCTCCTTTTCTACGGTTCCATCAGGATAAGGTGGTGCTCAGACCAGCACCCTCCTTTTTGCCAAAGTTAGTTTCCTCATTACACATTAATAAGGACAGGCTCAGTGAGAGCGCTGAGGAGGTACATTTCTCGGACGGCTCCTTTTCGGCAGGCGGACACACTTTGTCCTCCCGGAGGGTCGCAGGAGAGGATTCGCTGCCTCAAAGTCTACCTTGGCCAGGTGGATACGCTCGGCTATTCAGGAGGCCTACCGCGTTAAAGGAATGGCAATTCTGTCTGGAATCAAAGCTCATTCCACTCGGGCAGTGGGGACCTCCTGGGCGCTTCGGCACCAGGCTTCAGCAGAACAGATTTGCAGGGCTGCAACCTGGTCCAGTTTGCATACTTTTTCCAAACACTACAATATCCACACTCAGACTTCGGCAGATGCAAGTCTGGGTAGAAGGATTCTTCAAGCAGCGGTACCACACTTACAGCCCGCAGATGCCTGGATGTTATACCGGTGAGTTAATTCCCCACCCAGGGACTGCTTTAGGACGTTCCACAGTCCCGTGTCCCCCAATGAGGCGAAGGAGAAATAGGGATTTTTGTGTTACTCATCGTCAAATCTTTTTCTCCGAGACGCTCATTGGGGGACACAGCTCCCTCCCTGTTAGCCAGATGGCTCATTTTTTGTTTCTGAATTATCAGTCAGTGGGGTCGTTTCTAGACAAGATATTTCTGTATTAATGCCGATTTATTTTTTTCTTTTATTCTCATACTGCTTTTGCACCAAACTGGGTTTACTGGTGTCCAGTGTCAGGGTGTATACGACAGAGGAGGAGCTAAGCTGATTTCTGTATGGGAGGTGGGGGTAGTGGATGTTGTGCCGCCGCTGATTTCTGTATGGGAGGTGGGGGTAGTAGATGATGTGCCGCCGCTGATTTCTTTATTGGGGGGGTGTAGTAGATGTTGTGCCGCCGCTGATTTCTGTATGGGAGGTGGGGGTAGTGGATGTTGTGCCGCCGCTGATTTCTGTATGGGAGGTGGGGGTAGTGGATGTTGTGCCGCCGCTGATTTCTGTATGGGAGGTGGGGGTAGTGGATGTTGTGCCGCCGCTGATTTCTGTATGGGAGAGGGTGTAGTGGATGTTGTGCCGCCGCTGATTTCTGTATGGGGGGTGGTGTAGTGGATGTTGTGCCGCCGCTGATTTCTGTATGGGAGGTGGGGGTAGTGGATGTTGTGCCGCCGCTGATTTCTGTATGGGAGGTGGGGGTAGTGGATGTTGTGCCGCCGCTGATTTCTGTATGGGAGAGGGTGTAGTGGATGTTGTGCCGCTGCTGATTTCTGTATGGGAGGTGGGGGTAGTGGATGTTGTGCCGCCGCTGATTTCTGTATGGGAGAGGGTGTAGTGGATGTTGTGCCGCTGCTGATTTCTGTATGGGAGGTGGGGGTAGTGGATGTTGTGCCGCCGCTGATTTCTGTATGGGAGGTGGGGGTAGTGGATGTTGTGCCGCCGCTGATTTCTGTATGGGAGAGGGTGTAGTGGATGTTGTGCCGCCGCTGATTTCTGTATTGGGGGGGGTGTAATAGATGTTGTGCCGCCGCTGATTTCTGTATGGGGGGTGGTGTAGTGGATGTTGTGCCGCCGCTGATTTCTGTATGGGGGGGTGTAGTGGATGTTGTGCCGCTGCTGATTTGTGTGTGGGGGGGGTGTAGTGGACGCTGCTGATTTCTGTATGGGAGGTGGGGGTAGTGGATGTCGTGCCGCTGGTGATTTCTGTATGGGGGGGTGGTGTAATGAATGCTGCTGATTTCTGTATGGGAGGTGGGGGTAGTGGATGTTGTGCCGCCGCTGATTTCTGTATGGGGGGGGGGGGGGTGTAGTGGATGTTGTGCCGCCGCTGATCTTTGGCACTTTGTTTGGCAGGCCGGAGGAACTGTCTGGGGGAACCGCTCGCCCGCATGGAGCTCTTCCTCTTCTTCTCCGCTTTTCTCCAACGATTTCATCTCCGATTTCCTCACGGATTTATTCCAAACCTGAAGCCGAAGCTGGGCATGACGCTGCAGCCGCACCCAAACCTGGTGTGTGCTGAGAGGCGGTGACGCCCGGGGTCTACAAGGACACAACCCCAACCACACATATGCTGCGACAGAATCTACAACTACTCTCATCATCTGCTCCGAGGCCCAGACTGGTCCTGGAAGATTTCTGATCAGTGGATCCCGGGTAGCAGCCGTTACAGAGTTCATATATTCAGTGTCTAGAATTTTTTATATATATATATATATATATATATATATATATATATATATATATATATATATGATTATAAAAAAAAAAAATTCTGCCCATTGTTACATTTTATTAATAAATCCATGAAATTTCAGTGAAGTCTCAATCTTCCCGACTGCGCCATATAAGCCATCTTTACTCGGACTCCCATGACAGCACGACGAGAGAGGGGATCCGCCCATTAGGAACAGGAAACCTACAGATACAAAAGGGCGGCACCTCTCCCCTGCATCAGTTGGTTTCCTGTTCCTAAAGGGATGGGTGCCCACAGATGAATCTTATGGAGCCCAGGCCGGCCGGCCGATTCCGGTAGCGAGGGGGTCTCCTACCTCGGCCGGTGCGGAGATCCCTGGAGACGCCACGGTGGTCCTTGCTGGACTGCACGTCGGTGGCGTTCGCAGCAGGGAGCAGAGTCCAGAGGATTTCTCGCCTCCATCAGCGTCAGCGCCGGTAAGTATTTCCCATTGGCGGTGCAGCGGTGGCGTACTTGCGGGGTGCCGGCGTCAGGATTATGTGGCCGGAGCACTGCGATCCGTCCCCGGCGTCCTGCACCGCTCTCAGCGTGTGCTGGAGCGTTTCCGGGTGCGGTGACGCGGGGGGGCGGAGTTAGTAGCCGCTTCCGGGTCGCCGGATGTCTGCGCATGCGCAGTCGATCCAAAATGGCGGCGCCCATGTATCCTGATTACCGGTATTCTCCCACATGAATCCTATCATCCCTGCGGTATCCTGGGCCAATGGGAATGGCACTGACCTATCTGCTGACCGGATCCAAGGGGGATTTAAGCAGGTGACGATTCAGGAACCCTGCTTTTGGTCGCAATTCGTCATGGAGAGTGGTGGTGAGCAGCAGCAGCTGCTTGATGATCTGCGTCAGAAGCCCAAGGAGAAAGACAGAAGCGACCAGTCCAGTCGTAAAAGCTCATCCGGGCAGGGATCAAGAGCTTCGACTAGGAAAGAACCCCCTCGCTTTCCGGTACTTTACTTTGGCGCACGGGTAAGTGATCTACGTGAAAGTTCACTCTGTGACGCGGGCCCCTTATACTTTATCATTCTAGGGAAAGAAGAGTGACAAGTCAAAACATAAGGAGTGTGCCCTCTGTGGAGTCCCCTTACCAGACTGTTATCCTAAGAAATTATGTGCCCCCTGTATACAACAGACGGTGAGGTCTACAGGTGTGGTGGGGTGGAAGCGACATTAGGTCAGATAGTAGTTATCACCTATACTGTCCCCCCCCCCCAGGTAGCAGAAGAGTCTGTGAGTGCGGCAAACCTGAAGGAGATGATACGTTTGGAAGTGAGGGAATCTCTACGGTCCCTATCCCAAACGGGAGGTTCAAAACATAGAACCCCCCTGGACTCTAATTCTTCGGAGGAAGAAAGAGAAGAGGGTGCCTATCACTCTAGTCCTTCCTCCTCTTCATCAGATGAGGAGTCTGGACGATTTTGTCTGCCCCTGGATAAGATTGACAAAGTGGTCAAGTCAGTTATGGGCATAGAAGAAACCAAGCCGCAGCCCTCAAAGCAAGAGATGATGTTCAGCGGACTGGATCGTAAAAAACACAGATCTTTTCCAGTGAACGAAAAGATTCAAGACTTAATCCTCCGGGAATGGAAGAAGCCGGAAAAGAAGGGTTCCTTACCGCCAGCTTTAAAACGCAGGTACCCCTTTGATGATCCGGTTGTAGAGACATGGGACAAAGCCCCTAAGTTGGATGCGGCGGTGGCAAAAGCATCCAAGAGAGCCTCGTTGCCATTTGAGGATATGGGGACCCTCAAGGACCCCCTTGATAGAAAAGCGGACATTTTCCTTAAAGGTACCTGGGAAACAGCGGCAGGATCTCTCAGACCAGCGGTTGCCGCAACATGTACAGCCAGATCTTTAATGGTCTGGCTGGATCAGTTAGAGACCCAGCTTAAGGACGGCGCTTCCAGAGATTCTATTCTGAAGGCCTTACCAACAATTCAAAATGCTGCGGCCTTTCTATCAGACGCTTCGGTGGACTCAGTCAGGATGGCGGCTAGAGCGGCAGGGCTCTCCAACGCGGCTCGTAGAGCCTTATGGTTGAAGTGCTGGTCAGGCGACATACAATCCAGAGCTAAGCTCTGCGCAATCCCATGTAAGGGAGAATATCTCTTTGGTCCAACTCTGGATGAGTTGCTGGAGAAAGCGGGGGATGACAAGAAGAAATTTCCTAATCCTTCTTCAGCATCCTACCGTCGGCCCTTCAACAGAAGAAGATTTGGTCGCGGAAAGAAACGCGGGTCCTCACCCTCTAGAGAGAGTTTTAGATGGGAGGACAGACGCGGAAGAGGTACGGGCTATATGTTTCGCCGTTCCTCAGAAGAACAAAAAAAGCCAGACCAATGACTAGCAATCCCCGTGGGGGGTAGACTGTCAACATTCTCTTCAGCATGGTTTGACATTTCGAACAGTAAATGGGTCCGAGGCATTATAGCTAAAGGCCTAAAGCTTGACTTTAGTCATTGGCCTCGGGATAAATTTAAGTTAACCCCTTTACGCTCCTCCCCCCTTGAACAAGCAGCCCTGGAAGCAGAGGTCATGAACTTATGCTCCAAGAGAGTTTTGATCGAAATCCCAGGATCAGAAAAAGGGAGGGGATTTTACTCTCCTCTTTTTCTGATCAAGAAGCCAGACGGATCATTTAGAACGATCATAAATCTCAAAAGCCTTAATGAATTCCTGGTCAATGAATCATTTAAAATGGAAACAGTCAGTACAGCAATAAAAATGTTGTTTAAACACTGCTTCATGGTAGTTGTGGATTTAAAGGACGCATACTATCATGTTCCAATACATGAAGACTTCCAGAGATTCCTGAGAGTAGCTGTGACAATGGGGGGTCAGGTTCGTCACTTCCAGTTCAGAGCTCTTCCCTTTGGCCTATCAGCGGCCCCTAGGGTATTTACAAAGTTAGTGGCCGAAGTCATGGCGCACTTGCGAGAATCTGACATCCTGATTGTCCCCTATTTGGATGACTTCCTTATAGTGGGAAGTTCGGCAGACCATTGCCTCTCACAACTAGAGACAACCACAACCAAACTTGAACATCTGGGGTGGATCATAAATTATGAAAAATCCCGGTTACAGCCCCAAATGATACAGAGATTCTTAGGGCTGTTGTTAAATTCAGAAACCCAACAGTGTTGTCTTCCGCCTGACAAGTTGTTACACATCCAACAACAAGTATCTAAAGCAATTGATAAACCATCCATGACCCTTAGACAGGCTATGTCACTGTTAGGATCTCTAACCTCATGCATTCCCGCTGTCCGTTGGGCCCAATTTCATACCAGACCTTTACAATCCGAGGTACTGGTTAATGATAGAATTTTACAGGGGTCTTTGCAGAGTCAGATTACCTTGGGTCCAAAAGCCCTTCTCTTAGATGGTGGCTAAACAGTGACAATTTATCGGCGGGAGTTCCCTGGGTAACACGGGTGACACGTATTGTAACAACGGACGCTAGCCCTTCAGGTTGGGGAGCACACATGGATGACATGATAGTTCAGGGTCTATGGGACCCCTTAACATCAGCCTCCTCTAACCACAGAGAGTTAATGGCAATTGAACTTTCTGTTAAAAAATTCCTCATATGTCTGCAGGGTCACCACGTCAAGATCCTCTCGGACAACCAGGTGGCGGTCGCATACATAAATCACCAGGGTGGAACTCATTCCGAATCTCTGATGAGAGTGGCGGACCGGTTATTCCAGACAGCGGAGAACAATTTTCTATCTTTAACCGCACTGCACATAAGAGGAAAAGAAAATGTGAAAGCGGACTTTCTAAGCCGCAACACCCTGAGACAAGGGGAATGGTCTCTAAACGATCTCGTGTTCAACCAGATTGTCCAAAAATGGGGACATCCAGAGGTGGATTTATTTGCCACCAGGGACAACCGAAAGACAATAAAATTCTGTTCCCTAAATCCCAGGGAGAATCCTCTGGCGGTAGACGCCTTTCTGATCAACTGGGACTTTCGGTTGGCTTATGCGTTCCCCCCGCTGGGCCTGATACCTCTGGTAATCAGGAAAATAAGAGAAGATCGGGCAAGAGTTATATTGATTGCCCCATTCTGGCCCAGAAGGGCCTGGTTCACCTGGCTCAGGGTCATGTCAGTGGAGGACCCCTGGGTGCTTCCGGACATCCCAGATTTGCTCCACCAGGGTCCGATCAGCCATCCTCAAGTAAAGAGTCTCCATTTGACGGCATGGAGTTTGAGAGGGCATTGCTGAAAAACAAAGGGTTCTCCCCAAATTTGATTGAAACCCTTATGAAAAGTAGGAAGCAGATTACAACAACAATCTACGCTAGAACCTGGCGGAAATTCCTGGCCTCTTCTGACTTTAATTTAGAAGAGGGAATACCTATAAAACAGATCTTAGAATTCCTGCAAAGGGGCTTAGAGCTAGATCTATCCACTAGTACCCTAAAAGTACAAGTCTCGGCCCTAGGGGCCTTGTTTTCATGTAACGTCGCCAATAATTATTGGATCTCAAGGTTCATTAAAGCCTCTAGTAGGGCTAGACCCATACATAGGGATAGATCTATGCCTTGGGATCTTAACCTAGTCCTGTCAGCATTGACTAGAGAGCCGTTTGAACCATTACAATCAGCTTCAATTAAAGCATTATCCCTTAAAACAGCATTTCTGGTAGCAATAACATCTGCCCGTAGGGTAGGAGATATACAAGCTCTCTCCAGAATTTCCCCTTATACAGAGTTTCTGCCAGATAGGGTAGTCCTCAGACCAGACCCGGCCTATTTACCAAAAGTATCATCTCGGTTTCACAGGTCTCAGGAGATAGTGTTACCATCTTTCATTCCCAATCCCTCCAACCCTAAAGAAGAGCTACTCCATACACTAGACGTTAGGAGATGCCTGTTAGAATACATCTCTGTTACTGATACATGGAAGAAAGATAATGCCTTATTTTTATCTTTCCAAAATCCCAGAAAAGGACTCAGGGTATCAAAGTACACACTAGCAAAGTGGATTAGGGAGGCTATCTCTTTGGCTTATACTGCAGGTGGGGGTCCGACTCCGCAGAATCTGAGGGCGCATTCCACCAGGGCCATGGCTACATCCTGGGCGGAGAAATCTGGAGTATCAATCGACCAGATATGTAAGGCGGCCACATGGTCATCCCCGTCCACCTTCTTTAAGCACTATAGGTTGGATTTAGGGGCCTCCTCTGATCTCACCTTCGGGTTAAGGGTGCTGCAGGCTATAGTCCCTCCCTAAGGTAGTGTTACATCTCTGTAAATCTCTCGTCGTGCTGTCATGGGAGTCCGAGTAAAGCATTAAGCTACTTACGGTAGCGGCATTTCTCGGAGGCCCATGACAGCACCCTTAGTTCCCTCCCTATTTCACGTGGGGGTTGCACCTCCTATAATGTATATATCTCACGTGTATATGCCCAGTTCCAATATATGGGTTAAAATTTTGTATATAAACTGTATATAATGTGTATTTTTGTATGCTACTAACCGCGGTAGTCCTCTCAAGGCTCTGAAATACAACTGATGCATGGGAGAGGTGCCGCCCTTTTGTATCTGTAGGTTTCCTGTTCCTAATGGGCGGATCCCCTCTCTCGTCGTGCTGTCATGGGCCTCCGAGAAATGCCGCTACCGTAAGTAGCTTAATGCTTTTTATGAATAAGACTCCAACTCTAGCCAGTCGCTCATAGGTTTTTGTCCTGATGAAGAGTCGGGTGTGACCATGAAACATTCACCTGTCAACCATTTAATAAAATCCATTGATTTCATCTCGCAGCTCAGTCAACACCTTCTACTTTCCAGTAAGGGTATGTTTCCACGTTTAGGATTGCATCAGGATTTGGTCAGGAATTTACACAGGTAAAATCCTGACCAAATCTGCACCTGAGGTGACTGGCAGGTCACCTGCGTTGTTTCAGCATTGTAAGTACATGCTGCGTTCTGAAAAGACGCGCCCCATGTCCGTTTTCTCGGGTCTGCCGCATGCATCTTTTAATGCATAGTGGAGATGGGATTTCATGAAATCCCCTCCACTATGCTGTAACATCTGGACGATGCGTGTTTGACGCTGCAGCTATACACAGCGTTTCCTGAACATGGAAACATACCCTTACCCTGGGCATATTGGTGGCCCATGTCCTGCAGCAGCTGTGCTACGTTCCTATCTTGGTGCAATTTGCAACCACATCAGTACTTACTCTCCAGGCTGACATTTTGGGTCCTCGGCCGGAAACTCCTCAGATCTCATCCCATTGAGAAGCTGCGATCAATCCTCCTAAAGCAACAAAACCATGAACTTGTGATGACTTGGAGCTGGGATCAGACCAGAAAGGGCAGCCATCAATCAGAATCTGCCCAGTGCAGCACTCTCCAGTCACACGCAGAGCTGCACCGACAGCAATGTGCTGCTGCTTTTCTGTTGGCTGTCAGGCTGCTGCCCTCTGCTGGGCTCAGAGCAGTATGCAGAATTCTGGATGAGACACAGATCCAGCAGACGGATGGACGGCCTGCGTCATCAGATATCCATTATGTACAGAATAAAATCCAGAATTCTGATGAGGGGACGTTTGCACCCAAGGCAGAACCCCGTGCTACTTAGAGTATATATAAGTGCCCCTGTCAGCAGGATTGTGCTCAGTGACAGGTCGGTGCCGTTATACTGATCCCTGTGATCAGGATTGTGCTCAGTGACTACAGACAGTGTCAGGTCGGTGCCGTTATACTGATCCCTGTGATCAGGATTGTGCTCAGTGACTACAGACCGTGTCAGGTCGGTGCCGTTATACTGATTACACTGATACCTATGATCAGGATTGTGCACAGCATCTATACACCGTGTCAGGTCGGTGCCGTTATACTGATTACACTGATACCTATGATCAGGATTGTGCTCAGTGACTACAGACTGTGTCAGGTCGGTGCCGTTATACTGATTCCTGATCACAGTTATCAGTGTAATCAGTATAACGGCACCGATCTGACACTGCCTATAGTCACTGAGCACAATCCTGATCACAGGTATCAGTGTAATGGCACCGACCTGACACTGCCTGTAGTCACTGAGCACAATCCTGATCACAGGTATCAGTGTAATCAGTATAACGGCACCGACCTGACACTGCCTGTAGTCACTGAGCACAATCCTGATCACAGGTATCAGTGTAATCAGTATAACGGCACCAATCTGACACTGTCTGTAGTCACTGAGCACAATCCTGATCACAGGTATCAGTGTAATCAGTATAACGGCACCGACCTGACACTGCCTGTAGTCACTGAGCACAATCCTGATCACAGGTATCAGTGTAATCAGTATAACGGCATCGATCTGACACTGTCTCTAGTCACTGAGCACAATCCTGATCACAGGTATCAGTGTAATCAGTATAACGGCACCGACCTGACACTGCCTGTAGTCACTGAGCACAATCCTGATCACAGGTATCAGTGTAATCAGTATAACGGCACCGATCTGACACTGTCTGTAGTCACTGAGCACAATCCTGATCACAGGTATCAGTGTAATCAGTATAACGGCACCGACCTGACACTGCCTGTAGTCACTGAGCACAATCCTGATCACAGGTATCAGTGTAATCAGTATAACGGCACCGATCTGACACTGTCTGTAGTCACTGAGCACAATCCTGATCACAGGTATCAGTGTAATCAGTATAACGGCACCGACCTGACACTGCCTGTAAGTCACTGAGCACAATCCTGATCACAGGTATCAGTGTAATCAGTATAACGGCACCGATCTGACAGTGCCTATAGTCACTGAGCACAATCCTGATCACAGGTATAAGTGTAATCAGTATAACGGCACCGATCTGACACTGCCTATAGTCACTGAGCACAATCCTGATCACAGGTATCAGTGTAATCAGTATAAGGCCATGTTCACACTTTGCGGGTGACCTCTGCGGGTTCTCCCGCAGCGGATTTGATAAATCTGCAGGGCAAAACCGCTGCGGTTATCCCTGCAGATTTATCGCGGTTTGTTCCGCGGTTTCCGCTGCGGGATTACTCCTATACTATTGATGCTGCATATGCAGCATCAATAGTAATGTTAAAATAAAAAAAAAGTTTATACAGGTCCTTCTCAAAAAATTAGCATATAGTGTTAAATTTCATTATTTACCATAATGTAATGATTACAATTAAACTTTTATATATTATAGATTCATTATCCACCAACTGAAATTTGTCAGGTCTTTTATTGTTTTAATACTGATGATTTTGGCATACAACTCCTGATAACCCAAAAAACCTGTCTCAAATTAGCATATCAAGAAAAGGTTCTCTAAACGACCTATTACCCTAATCTTCTGAATCAACTAATTAACTCTAAACACATGCAAAAGATACCTGAGGCTTTTAAAAACTCCCTGCCTGGTTCATTACTCAAAACCCCCATCATGGGTAAGACTAGCGACCTGACAGATGTCAAGAAGGCCATCATTGACACCCTCAAGCAAGAGGGTAAGACCCAGAAAGAAATTTCTCAACAAATAGGCTGTTCCCAGAGTGCTGTATCAAGGCACCTCAATGGTAAGTCTGTTGGAAGGCAAAAATGTGGCAGAAAACGCTGTACAACGAGAAGAGGTGACCGGACCCTGAGGAAGATTGTGGAGAAGGACAGATTCCAGACCTTGGGGAACCTGAGGAAGCAGTGGACTGAGTCTGGTGTGGAGGAAATGGGCTACAGGTGCCGCATTCCCCAGGTAAAGCCACTTTTGAACCATAAACAGCGGCAGAAGCGCCTGACCTGGGCTACAGAGAAGCAGCACTGGACTGTTGCTAAGTGGTCCCAAGTACTTTTTTCTGATGAAAGCAAATTTTGCATGTCATTCGGAAATCAAGGTGCCAGAGTCTGGAGGAAGACTGGGGAGAAGGAAATGCCAAAATGCCTGAAGTCCAGTGTCAAGTACCCACAGTCAGTGATGGTGTGGGGTGCCATGTCAGCTGCTGGTGTTGGTCCACTGTGTTTCATCAAGGGCAGGGTCAATGCAGCTAGCTATCAGGAGATTTTGGAGCACTTCATGCTTCCATCGGCTGAAATGCTTTATGGAGATGAAGATTTCATTTTTCAGCACGACCTGGCACCTGCTCACAGTGCCAAAACCACTGGTAAATGGTTTACTGACCATGGTATTACTGTGCTCAATTGGCCTGCCAACTCTCCTGACCTGAACCCCATAGAGAATCTGTGGGATATTGTGAAGAGAAAGTTGAGAGACGCAAGACCCAACACTCTGGATGAGTTTAAGGCCGCTATTGAAGCATCCTGGGCCTCCATAACATCTCAGCAGTGTCACAGGCTGATTGCCTCCATGCCACGCCGCATTGAAGCAGTCATTTCTGCCAAAGGATTCCCGACCGAGTATTGAGTGCATAACTGAACATTATTATTTGATGGTTTTTTTGTTTGTTATTAAAAAACACTTTTATTTGATTGGACGGGTGAAATATGCTAATTTATTGAGACAGGTTTTTTGGGTTATCAGGAGTTGTATGCCAAAATCATCAGTATTAAAACAATAAAAGACCTGACAAATTTCAGTTGGTGGATAATGAATCTATAATATATGAAAGTTTAATTGTAATCATTACATTATGGTAAATAATGAAATTTAACACTATATGCTAATTTTTTGAGAAGGACCTGTATACTCACCCTCTGACGTCTCGATCTCCTCGGCGCTGCACCCGGCGGTCCGGTTCCAAAGATGATGTGCGAGAAGGACCTTCGTGACGTCACGGTCATGTGACCACGACGTCACCGCAGGTCCTGTTCGCACAGCAACTCTGACCGGCCGGCCGCGTGCAGCGCTGAGAGGTGAGTATAGCATTATTTTTTATTTTAATTCCTTTTTTTTTTCTTACACCAAATATGGTTCCCAGGGCCTGGAGGAGAGCCTCCTCTCCTCCACCCCGGGTACCACCCGCACATTAGCCGCTTACTTCCCGCAACGTGGGCACAGCCCCATGCGGGAAGTTAGCGGTTCAATGCTTTCCTATGGGTGCAGAATCGCAGCGATTCTGCACAAAGTGACATGCTGCGGGTTGTAAACCTCTGCGTTTCTGCGTGGTTTTTCCCGCAGCATGTGCACAGCGGTTTGCGGTTTCCATAGGGTTTACATGTAACTGTAAACGCTATGGAAACTGCTGCGGACCCGCAGCATCAAAATCGCCGCGGTTCCGCGGTAAAAACCGCAAAGTGTGAACATGGCCTAACAGCACCGACCTGACACTGTCTGTAGTCACTGACCACAATCTCGATCACAGAGGCCCGTTAAAACCACCTAGTCCAGGGTTCAGGTTTGGGATACACAAAAAATCATGTCTTAAATTGATATTCCAACCTTATGTTTTGCAGAATGTCATGGGCATCTAATGTCAGATTTTTGGCTGCTCCTATGGTGGGTTTGGGTGTAAAATAAGCAGGGAAGATTCTGAGACCACCGACTGTATTATTATTCTGCCTGTATTGTCAGTAGCCAGGTGGGCTGTGGGAGGACGACTACTGGAGCCAGACTTAACAGCCACATCCCACAGCCCTGGAACTGGGAAATTGAGAAAACCCCTGTAAATAGTTTACCAGGTTTTACATGGAGACCCCATTATCCTCGGCAGAGGCTCATGGAGCAGCACAATTAAAATACAACATATATCTAAAGGGAGCAGGGGAGGGGCATAGACTCCAGAGCGGGCGGGTGATATGAGGGTGGGGGGAGGGGCATAGACTCCAGAGCGGGTGGGGGAGGGGCATAGACTCCAGAGCGGGCGGGTGATATGAGGGTGGGGGAGGGGCATAGACTCCAGAGCGGGTGGGTGATATGAGGGTGGGGGGGGGGGGGCATAGACTCCAGAGCGGGCGGGTGATATGAGGGTGGGGGGCATAGACTCCAGAGCGGGCGGGTGATATGAGGGTGGGGGAGGGGCTTAGACTCCAGACCTGGCTAGGGGTGAATCCATAGTGAGCGACTGCCGGCAGGCAATGGTGGCAGCACAGTGCCTGCCGCGCCGCTCATGTGGCACTTGATTTTCACTCCACGCAGAGGACAATTCTGTGACAGCAGAAATGACGCCATGATCGGGAGTAATAATAAATGAGGCGCGCAGGCAGCAGTGCAGGCAGTGGGCGATTATATATACACGTATATTTATAAAGTGATGCGTAATGTGCTTATGTACAAACAGCGCCACCATTTACGTACATTGGCGGATTTTTGCCTTTCAATGTTTCTTTTTCAGGTTTTACAAACACTAAATACCTAAAAATCCTGAGAAAGAGTGGAAAAATATATATAATATATCATCGCCTAAAAAAAAATAAAATCCCTTCATTACGGAAATTAGTTAAGCTTTTTTGTTTTTTCCTGAATTATTTTTTTTAGCTTTTTTTCAGGATCTACCACAGAACCTCAAAAAGGAACAGAAAAAAAAATTGCCGCTTGAACGATGGGGGAAAAAAATAAAATGTGAAAAACACAAAGTATTATACAGATAAAAGGCATCAGAAAACGACGCTCCTAGAAAATTCCAAAAAAAAGAATGTACTAATTTGAGTCTTAAGGACAGAAGGAGCCGCGAAGGTTCCGAGAACCGATCCACACAATCCGGCCCGAGTCCTCACCGCGGCTCCGCGTCTGTCACAGGCACAGGTCAGGATAATGACGGCAGAAGCGCCATGATGGGGAAAACCAAACAAAAACCCAGCGAGTGGCGGCAGCTTTGGTAAGAAACGTCGTGGTTTATGATTGTACCGTCAGGCAGCGTCAGGCAGCATCGGGACTGGTACCAGGACCAATCAGGGCACAAGACACTTTGTATCAAGTTGTACAAGAATTATCGTCCGTGGTGAAAGTGCATAGAGTGGGGGGCGCCGGCGAGCCGGGGTGCCTCACAGTTATCGGGCCTGTCTATAACGTTACAGTATGTGAAGAGGGTCAGCACTTCTCCTCGGCAAACATCCGCTCCTCATCCTCCTCCTCAATCACCTGGATCTCATCTGAAGGAGACATGGAGGAGCCGTCGATCTGCTGCACTTTACTGCCGTCCTGTCTGGCTTTCTCCTCTTCCTCGATGATCTTCTTCCACGCCTTGTGGTTCTCTCGCAGGTGATGAATGATGGCGCTGAACATCCGCCGCCGGCGGCCTTTCCTCCGTTTGGGTTCTGAAGTGAAAGAATATTATACCGTGATCAACCACCGACATCACAGAAAAAAGGGTTAATATCGAGAGAAAGCAACAGACAGGAAAACGGCTTCTCTACAGCGCGGGCTCAAAGTGGAAACGTCATCTACGGTCACATGAGGAAGACGGACACACTGCGGTATATTGGGCTCCCCAAGAAAAATGGCGAGTGCAGCTCTGGAGCATGTGTGCATGCAATACTTACCCTGTATTATACCCCAGAGCTGCACTCACTATTCTGCTGGTGCAGTCACTGTGTACATACATTACTGATCCTGAGTTACACCCTGTATTATACTCCAGAGCTGCACTAACTATTCTGCTGGTGCAGTCACTGTGTACATACATTACATTACTGATCCTGAGTTACACCCTGTATTATACTCCAGAGCTGCGCTCACTATTCTGCTGGTGCAGTCACTGTCTACATACATGACATTACTGATCCTGAGTTACATACTGTATTATACCCCAGAGCTGCACTCACTATTCTGCTGGTGCAGTCACTGTGTACATACATGACATTAGGCTACGTTCACATTTGCGGTGTGCACCGCAGCGTCGCCGCATGCGTCATGCGCCCCTATATTTAACATGGGGGCGCATGGACATGCGTCGCACTTGCGTTTTGCGCCGCATGCGTCCCTGCGGCGCCCGCGTCTGGGCACAGAGGACGCAGCAAGTTGCATTTTTGCTGCGTCAAAAATCAATGAAAAAAAGGACGCATGCAGCGCAAAACGCAGCGTTGTGCATGCGTTTTTGTTTGCGTTGTGGCGCCGACGCTGCGGCGCTCAACGCAAATGTTAACGTAGCCTTACTGATCCTGAGTTACATACTGTATTATACCCCAGAGCTGCGCTCACTATTCTGCTGGTGCAGTCACTGTGTACATACATTACTAATCCTGAGTTACACCCTATATTATACTCCAGAGCTGCGCTCACTATTCTGCTGGTGCAGTCACTGTGTACATACATGACATTACTGATCCTGAGTTACATACTGTATTATACCCCAGAGCTGCACTCACTACTCTGCTGGTGCAGTCACTGAGGATCAGTAATGTATGTACACAGTGACTGCACCAGCAGAATAGTGAGTGCAGCTCTGGAGTATAATATAGGGTGTAACTCAGGATCAGTAATGTATGTACACAGTGACTGCACCCACAGAATAGTGAGCGCAGCTCTGTGGTATAATACAGGAGGTAACTCAGGATCAGTAATGTATGTACAGAGTTACCTCCTGTATTATACCACAGAGCTGCGCTCACTATTCTGTGGGTGCAGTCACTGTGTACATACATTACTGATCCTGAGTTACACCCTATATTATACTCCAGAGCTGCGCTCACTATTCTGCTGGTGCAGTCACTGTGTACATACATTACATTACTGATCCTGAGATACCTCCTGTATTATACCCCAGAGCTGCGCTCACTACTCTGCTGGTGCAGTCACTGTGTACATACATTACATTGCTGATCCTGAGTTACCTCCTGTATTATCCTCCAGAGCTGCACTCACTATTCTGCTGGTGCAGTCACTGTGTGCATACATTACTGATCCTGAGTTACATCCTTTTTTTTATACCCCAGAGCTGCACTCTCTATTCTGCTGGTGCCGCCACTGTGTACACACATCACTGATCTGGAGTTACATCCTGCATTATACCCCAGAGCTGCACTCTCTATTCTGCTGGTGCAGTCACTATGTACATGCATTACTGATCCTGAGTTACATCCTGTATTATACTCCAGAGCTGCACTCACTATTCTGCTGGTGCAGTCACTGTGTACATACATTACTGATTCTGAGTTACACCCTGTATTATACTCCAGAGCTGCACTCACTATTCTGCTGGTGCAGTCACTGTGTACATACATTACTGATCCTGAGTTACACCCTGTATTATACTCCAGAGCTGCACTCACTATTCTGGTGATGCAGTCACTGTGTACATATTGTACATTACATTACTGATCCTGAGTTACATCCTGTATTAAACTCCAAAGCTGCGCTCACTATTCTGCTGGTGCAGTCACTGTGTACATACATTACATTGCTGATCCTGAGTTACCTCCTGTATTATACTCCAGAGCTGCACTCACTATTCTGCTGGTGCAGTCACTGTGTACATACATTACTGATCCTGAGTTACACCCTATATTATACTCCAGAGCTGCGCTCACTATTCTGCTGGTGCAGTCACTGTGTACATACATTACTGATCCTGAGTTACATCCTGTATTATACTCCAGAGCTGCACTCACTATTCTACTGGTGCAGTCACTGTGTACATACATTACATTACTGATCATGAGTTACCTCCTGTATTATCCTCCAGAGCTGCACTCACTATTCTGCTGGTGCAGTCACTGTGCACATACATTACATTACTGATCCTGCGTTACCTCCTGTATTATACTCCAGAGCTGCACTCACTGTGTACATACATTACTGATCCTGAGTTACACCCTGTATTATACCCCAGAGCTGCACTCACTATTCTGCTGGTGCAGTCACTGTGTGCATACATTACTGATCCTGAGTTACACCCTGTATTATACTGCAGAGCTGCACTCACTATTCTGCTGGTGCAGTCACTGTGTGCATACATTACTGATCCTGAGTTACATCTTTTTTTTATACCCCAGAGCTGCACTCTCTATTCTGCTGGTGCCGTCACTGTGTACACACATCACTGATCCTGAGTTACATCCTGTATTATACTCCAGAGCTGCACTCACTATTCTGGTGATGCAGTCACTGTGTACATATTGTACATTACATTACTGATCCTGAGTTACATCCTGTATTATACTCCAAAGCTGCGCTCACTATTCTGCTGGTGCAGTCACTGTGTACATACATTGCTGATCCTGAGTTACCTCCTGTATTATCCTCCAGAGCTGCACTCACTATTCTGCTGGTGCAGTCACTGTGTACATACATTACTGATCCTGAGTTACATCCTGTATTATACTCCAAAGCTGCACTCACTATTCTGCTGGTGCAGTCACTGTGTACATACATTACTGATCCTGAGTTACACCCTGTATTATACTCCAGAGCTGCGCTCACTATTCTGCTGGTGCAGTCACTGTGTACATAAATTACATTACTGATCCTGAGTTACATACTGTATTATACCCCAGAGCTGCACTCACTACTCTGCTGGTGCAGTCACTGTGTAGATACATTACATTACCGATCCTGAGTTACATCGTGTATTATACTCCAGAGCTGCACTCACTATTCTGCTGGTGCAGTCACTGTGTACATACATTACATTACCGATCCTGAGTTACATCGTGTATTATACTCCAGAGCTGCACTCACTATTCTGCTGGTGCAGTCACTGTGTACATACATTACATTACCGATCCTGAGTTACATCGTGTATTATACTCCAGAGCTGCACTCACTATTCTGCTGGTGCAGTCACTGTGTACATACATTACATTACTGATCCTGAGTTACATCCTGTAATATATTCCAGAGCTGCACTCACTATTCTGCTGGTGCAGTCACTGTGTACATGCATTACTGATCCTGAGTTACATCCTGTAATATATTCCAGAGCTGCACTAACTATTCTGCTGGTGCAGTCACTGTGTACATACATTACATTACTGATCATGAGTTACACCCTGTATTATACTCCAGAGCTGCGCACACTATTCTGCTGGTGCAGTCACTGTGTACATACATTACATTACTGATCATGAGTTACATCCTGTATTATCCTCCAGAGCTGCGCTCACTATTCTGCTGGTGCAGTCACTGTGTACATACATTACATTACTGATCCTGAGTTACCTCCTGTATTATCCTCCAGAGCTGCACTCACTATTCTACTGGTGCAGTCACTGTGTACATACAGTACATTACCGATCCTAAGTTACATCGTGTATTATACTCCAGAGCTGCACTCACTATTCTGCTGGTGCAGTCACTGTGTACATACATTACATTACCGATCCTGAGTTACATCGTGTATTATACTCCAGAGCTGCACTCACTATTCTGCTGGTGCAGTCACTGTGTACATACATTACATTACTGATCCTGAGTTACATCCTGTAATATATTCCAGAGCTGCACTCACTATTCTGCTGGTGCAGTCACTGTGTACATGCATTGCATTACTGATCCTGAGTTACATCCTGTAATATATTCAAGAGCTGCACTAACTATTCTGCTGGTGCAGTCACTGTGTACATACATTACATTACTGATCATGAGTTACACCCTGTATTATACTCCAGAGCTGCGCACACTATTCTGCTGGTGCAGTCACTGTGTACATACATTACATTACTGATCATGAGTTACATCCTGTATTATCCTCCAGAGCTGCGCTCACTATTCTGCTGGTGCAGTCACTGTGTACATACATTACTGATCCTGAGTTACCTCCTGTATTATCCTCCAGAGCTGCACTCACTATTCTGCTGGTGCAGTCACTGTGCACATACATTACATTACTGATCCTGAGTTACCTCCTGTATTATACTCCAGAGCTGAACTCACTATTCTACTGGTGCAGTCACTGTGTACATACATTACATTACTGATCATGAGTTACCTCCTGTATTATCCTCCAGAGCTGCACTCACTATTCTGCTGGTGCAGTCACTGTGTGCATACATTACTGATCCTGAGTTACATCTTTTTTTTATACCCCAGAGCTGCACTCTCTATTCTGCTGGTGCCGTCACTGTGTACACACATCACTGATCCTGAGTTACATCCTGTATTATACTCCAGAGCTGCACTCACTATTCTGGTGATGCAGTCACTGTGTACATATTGTACATCACATTACTGATCCTGAGTTACATCCTGTATTATACTCCAAAGCTGCGCTCACTATTCTGCTGGTGCAGTCACTGTGTACATACATTACATTGCTGATCCTGAGTTACCTCCTGTATTATCCTTCAGAGCTGCACTCACTATTCTGCTGGTGCAGTCACTGTGTACATACATTACTGATCCTGAGTTACATCCTGTAATATATTCCAGAGCTGCACTCACTATTCTGCTGGTGCAGTCACTGTGTACATGCATTACATTACTGATCCTGAGTTACATCCTGTAATATATTCCAGAGCTGCACTAACTATTCTGCTGGTGCAGTCACTGTGTACATACATTACATTACTGATCATGAGTTACATACTGTATTATACCCCAGAGCTGCACTCACTATTCTGCTGGTGCAGTCACTGAGTACATACATTACTGATCCTGAGTTACACCCTATATTATACTCCAGAGCTGCGCTCACTATTCTGCTGGTGCAGTCACTGTGTACATACATTACTGATCCTGAGTTACATCCTGTATTATACTCCAGAGCTGCACTCACTATTCTACTGGTGCAGTCACTGTGTACATACATTACATTACTGATCATGAGTTACCTCCTGTATTATACTCCAGAGCTGCACTCACTATTCTGCTGGTGCAGTCACTGTGTACATACATTACATTACTGATCCTGAGTTACATCCTGTATTATCCTCCAGAGCTGCACTCACTATTCTGCTGGTGCAGTCACTGTGTACATACATTACATTACTGATCCTGAGTTACACCCTGTATTATACTCCAGAGCTGCGCACACTATTCTGCTGGTGCAGTCACTGTGTACATACATGACATTACTGATCCTGAGTTACATACTGTATTATACCCCAGAGCTGCACTCACTATTCTGCTGGTGCAGTCACTGTGTACATACATTACTGATCCTGAGTTACCTCCTGTATTATACCACAGAGCTGCGCTCACTATTCTGTGGGTGCAGTCACTGTGTACATACATTACTGATCCTGAGTTACACCCTATATTATACTCCAGAGCTGTGCTCACTATTCTGCTGGTGCAGTCACTGTGTACATACATTACATTACTGATCCTGAGTTACCTCCTGTATTATACTCCAGAGCTGCACTCACTATTCTGCTGGTGCAGTCACTGTGTACATACATTACTGATCCTGAGTTACACCCTATATTATACTCCAGAGCTGCGCTCACTATTCTGCTGGTGCAGTCACTGTGTACATACATTACATTACTGATCCTGAGTTACATCCTTTATTATACTGCAGAGCTGCACTCACTATTCTACTGGTGCAGTCACTGTGTACATACATTACATTACTGATCCTGAGTTACCTCCTGTATTATCCTCCAGAGCTGCACTCACTATTCTGCTGGTGCAGTCACTGTGCACATACATTACATTACTGATCCTGAGTTACCTCCTGTATTATATTCCAGAGCTGCACTCACTATTCTACTGGTGCAGTCACTGTGTACATACATTACTGATCATGAGTTACCTCCTGTATTATCCTCCAGAGCTGCACTCACTATTCTGCTGGTGCAGTCACTGTGTACATACATTACATTACTGATCCTGAGTTACACCCTGTATTATACTCCAGAGCTGCACTCACTATTCTGCTGGTGCAGTCACTGTGTACATACACTACTGATCCTGAGATACCTCCTGTATTATACCCCAGAGCTGCGCTCACTACTCTGCTGGTGCAGTCACTGTGTACATACATTACATTGCTGATCCTGAGTTACCTCCTGTATTATCCTCCAGAGCTGCGCTCACTATTCTGCTGGTGCAGTCACTGTGTACATACATGACATTACTGATCCTGAGTTACATACTGTATTATACCCCAGAGCTGCACTCACTATTCTGCTGGTGCAGTCACTGTGTACATACATTACTGATCCTGAGTTACCTCCTGTATTATACCACAGAGCTGCGCTCACTATTCTGTGGGTGCAGTCACTGAGTACATACATTACTGATCCTGAGTTACACCCTATATTATACTCCAGAGCTGCGCTCACTATTCTGCTGGTGCAGTCACTGTGTACATACATTACATTACTGATCCTGAGTTACACCCTATATTATACTCCAGAGCTGCACTCACTATTCTGCTGGTGCAGTCTCTGTGTACATACATTACTGATCCTGAGTTACATCCTGTATTATACCCCAGAGCTGCACTCACTATTCTGCTGGTGCAGTCACTGTGTACATACATTACATTTCTGATCCTGAGATAACTCCTGTATTATACCCCAGAGCTGCGCTCACTACTCTGCTGGTGCAGTCATTGTGTACATACATTACTGATCCTGAGTTACCTCCTGTATTATACTCCGGAGGTGCGCTCACTATTCTGCTGGTGCAGTCACTGTGTACATACATTACTTTGCTGATCCTGAGTTACCTCCTGTATTATCCTCCAGAGCTGCACTCAGTATTCTGCTGGTGCAGTCACTGTGTGCATACATTACATTACTGATCCTGAGTTACATCCTTTTTTTATACCCCAGAGCTGCACTCTCTATTCTGCTGGTGCCGTCACTGTGTACATACATTACATTACTGATCCTGAGTTACATCCTGCATTATACCCCAGAACTGCACTGTCACGATATTGTATGAAATATCATATAAGTTTAGTTTCTCTTGTTAGCCCAGGCTGTGGGCTAAAAACCCCCTTCCCTTTCACTCCGGCAAGAGCTTGCCTTGTCAGTGTATGTGGGGGAGTTTTATTGAAGAAAGGTATTTACGACTGGCATAGCTGCAGTGGAAAGTTGTGCTAGCCAAATCCGGTCTGATTCCCTTCTGTAAATGCAAGAAGTCCTTTGTTCCATTATTGTAAGATATTGGGCCAACGATGTAGGCTAGAAAAAGGAAAAGTACATATTGTTAACGTTCATCTGCGGTTCTGTCTGCCACTCTAAACATGTGCTTCTAACTCCATCAGGTAAAAAGTAGGGATTTCTCTGTAATTATGCATCACAAATAGGACATATTTGATCTCATTAGAATGCCAACGTTAATACAAGATGAATGCTGGGTTTGTTATGACTATGACATGTTCTATAGCGGAGTTATAGGCATTAGACAAATTTAGGTTGAATTTAGTTAAACTGAAGAGATAGGAGGGTCTGGGAAAACCAACCCTTTTTGTGATGTCATCAGGCTGAGCTATAAGTCTGCCAGGCACCCCAGCCTGTGGTCTGTCTGCTGGAGCCTATGTGAGTCTGACTTGAAGAGCTGTTCCTAACCAGAGTCCTGATGCATTGGGACATATGGGAACTCCACTAGCCTGGTTGCCTCAAATGATCTGAACACATGTAAGTGTTATTTCTCATTTAACCCCTGTTATTTTTATGATTACCTTAGTACATATTTGCAATTGTCTCTTTTGTAACATCCTTGTAATATTTTTCTATTAACACTGCCTAAACTTTAACGGAGTATAATATTTAATACTAGATTTGTTCTTCATGCTCTAAAACGTATCCTAAAGGTACCATTACACTAAACGACTTACCAACGATCACGACCAGCGATACGACCTGGCCGTGATCGTTGGTAAGTCGTTGTGTGGTCGCTGGGGAGCGGTCACACAGACTGCTCTCTCCAGCGACCAACGATCAGGGGAACGACTTCGGCATCGTTGAAACTGTCTTCAACGATGCCGAAGTCCCCCGGCAGCACCCAGGTAACCAGGGTAAACATCGGGTTACTAATTGCAGGGTCGCGCTTAGTAACCCGATATATACCCTGGTTACCATTGTAAAAGTTAAAAAAAAACAAAAAACACTACATACTGACATTCCGATGTCTGTCACGTCCCCCGCCGTCAGCTTCCCGCACTGACTGTTTTTTTTTTTTTAACTTTTACAATGGTAACCAGGGTAAATATCGGGTTACTAAGCGCGGCCCTGCGCTTAGTAACCCGATGTTTACCCTGGTTACAAGTGAACACATCGCTGGCTCGGCGTCACACACGCCGATCCAGCGATGACAGCGGGTGATCAGCGACCAAAAAAAGGTCCTGATCATTCCCTACGACCAACGATCTCCCAGCAGGAGCCTGATCATTGGTCGCTGTCACACATAGCGAGATCGTTAGCGGGATCATTGCTACGTCACAAAAAAGCGTGCCGTTGCAACGATATCGTTAACGAAATCGTTATGTGTGAAGGTACCTTTAGTCTTCTGAAGGGAATTACACTACTGTTTTGGGTTAGCTTCGGACCCATTTAATCGAAGCTGGTGGCAGCAATACCGTGCACTGTGCCTTTGGGAGTCGTTGTAGCGACGGTGACATTGATAATTATTGTTCCTGCCTGAGCGGGAGTAGTTAAATTGCCTCGCTGCAGCGTGCCCAATAGCCAGTACATAGCAGGCAGCCTTTCTGGCGACTAATTACCCTAGGTGTATTACCTAACCTGACCTGAGGGTAAGGGGGCGCCAGAGAGCTGCAAGTTTAAGCGGAACTGTAAAGTGGGATATACATAAATCCCAGCAGTTCGTGGTATATTGAGGAGCAGTGGAATACCTAAAATAAGCCCCTGCTGTAAATCAAGAGGTCAATAGCCTTGTGCGTGTTTTTTTTATTTATCACATTGCTAGCAGTAGAGGGATAACTAGGATAAGCCCCCCTGCAGATGTGATAGCCATCTGTTGGCCTAAAGTCACCCCGATCCGTGACTTAGAGGTGACGGTCACAGTGTGAATCGTGACATATTGGTGGGAGCGGGGCAGGATTCGTGACAAATTGGTGGCAGCGGTGTGGATTCGTGACAAATTGGTGGCAAGGCGGTGGGATCTTAGAGCATTAGTTATTTGGTTTGAGCAATCATTCCTCTCACTAAAAACTTGCAAAGTTCTTGCGAGGACTCTGCGCAAATAAGTTTGGAGAACGAACACAGTGTTTATTAGTCCTGAGACAATTGTGTGTACTGGTAATTTTCCCTTCCCTTTCTCTTCGTTTTTCTGTCCTATCTTTTATTTGGCAACCATGGTTGTGCTGGGAGAAACCTTTTATGAGCAGCAGACCAGAGACACCTTTATTGCCTTATGCAAGTCACAGCACATTGACTTTGCAGTCAAAAACAAAGCCCAACTGGTCGCAGTTCTGGTGCAATGGGAAGCCACTCTAGACCGCTCTCAGAGCCCAGTGGCCGCAGAAGCCAGCACCAGCGAACATGGTGCTGCAGCAGAGGTCCAACCACTGAATGCCGGCCCTGTTAGCAATCAGGGCGAATTGGACCCCCACCTGCAGGCGGCCTTGAAAGAATTCCCCACTGACGACCATGAGGGACGTCGGCAGCTGATTCAGCAATACCGGCAGGAGGCCGAGCGGGAGGCTGAGAGAGCCGAGCGGCAAGCGGAGTGGGAGTACCAGCTGCAGTTACCCCGACTGCCAATGCAGGGGTCGTCCCAGTCCGGCCGTGAGCTCAGCAGCGCTCAAACACCGAAGCCCCGGCCCGATCACTTTCCTGTTATGGAAAAGGACGGGGACTTGGACACTTTTCTGCGGGCCTTTGAGAAAGCCTGCAGACAGTACCAGCTGCCTACAGACGAATGGGCACGATACCTGACACCAGAGCTGAGAGGCAAAGCTCTGGAGGCGTTTGCTGCCCTCCCTCAAGAACGAGATGGTGACTATGAGGCCATCAAGCAGGCTCTGATAGCCAAGTACCAGCTTACACCCGAGGTGTACCGTAGAAAGCTCCAGAACCTCCAACGTGGCCCACATGACAGCTACGGCGATGTGGCACATGGACTGGGGACCCACTTTGATCAGTGGACCCAAGGACTGTCAGTGACCACCTTTGCACAGCTGCGAGACCTGATGATCAAAGACCAGTTTTTACATCTTTGCCCAGCTGAGGTGCGACAGTTCGTGATGGACAGAGAACCCAAAGACGTGACGAAAGCAGCGCAGATTGCCGATGCCTATGAGGCCAACCGTAGATAGGAAGTGCGGAAGCCAGTCACCACCAGCTGGAGAGGGGGTAAGCCTGCAACCAACGCCAACACCCCAGAGGTCCTGTCCCCGTAGCCAACAGCATCAGACCTACCACCGAACCTCACCAGTGTTACGTCTGCAACCGAACTGGTCATATCAGTCCCTACTGTCCAAACAAGCCGAAGAAACTCCCATCCAAGGCCCCCGGGCCTAATGCAGCAGTTCTTTTGGTGGGTGGTGTGGCTGGGAGGGTGTGTGACAACGTACACCATGTCACCGTGGGAGGCCATGTTGCTACAGGCCTCAAGGACACTGGGGCTGAAGGAACCCTCATCCGACCCGAACTGGCAGCCCCTGAAGCAATCATTCTGGGGAAAACCCTAACTGTCACTGGGATTGGGGGCATCAGCTGCCCCTTGCCAATGGCCCGGGTTTTTATTGATTGGGGTGCCGGGAGCAGGTTGAAGGAAGTGGGGCTGTCTGATAATTTGCCCACTGATGTTTTGTTGGGGACTGATTTGGGGAGGATGGTTGCATACTACGTCCCTGACACCCCTCCCCAAGCTGCTAATAAGGGTAACGTTAACCCTGATGATGATGATGGGAAATCGCATGTGTTACCTGACCATGCTTTATCTTGTAATGATGCATCTGATAACCATTTTTTCCCTAGGATTGATGGTGAAAATGTTGTACCTGTGCCAACTGAACCTAATAATGATTTTTCTGTGCAAGTTGACGTGTCCATAGGTACAGGAGTGCTCAGCCACGTTGCTCTGCGGAGTGAGACGGCTGAGGAACCCCTAGCAGGGGCAAGTGTCGGTGCTAAAGGAAATGGGGAGATACATGGGAACCGTGAGGAAGGTGATGCCATGCAATTGACCAGTGCCACCGAGGAAGGTAACTGGCCCATAAGTAGCAATGCTCCTGAGGTAATGGGGGTGGATGGGGAGGTAGAGCCCATAGCAGCGTCGGCTGATGGGTCGGTAGAAATCCCCGGGGAGACAGCCTACGTAGCTGTTGTCACCCGCAGTCAGAGTGCCCGAAACGCAAATAACTGTCTACCTTCCGGACCCTCCTCAGTCATCACTGTGACTGAACCAGAGGTGGACCCAGAGCAGGTCCCAGAGGGTTCCCGTGGGGAAGGGACCCTGATATCGCTTCTGGCTTCCCCTAACCAGGAGTTTCAGGCCGCTCTGTACGCAGATGTGAGCCTAGAGAATTTGAGAAAACTCGCCGAGAAGCCCACCTCCGTGACTGATAAGGAGAGGGTGTTCTGGGAAAGAGGAAGGTTGTACCGGGAGACAGTACCCGTGGAAAATTGCAAAAGGAGTGGTTGAGGGAAAGACAGCTGGTCATCCCGCAGCAATTCCGGGGTGAGTTGTTACGGATTGCCCAAGAGATCCCGCTAGCTGGACACTTGGGGATCAGCAAAACAAAGGCCCGGCTGTCTCAACACTTCTATTGACCTAAGATGGGGACAGATGTGTCAAACTACTGCCGCTCCTGTGTCACCTGTCAAAGAGTGGGGAAGGCGGGGCCTGCTCTTAAGGCTCCCCTGATCCATTTGCCAGTGATAGAGGAGCCTTTCCATAGAATCGCGATGGACATTGTGGGCCCGCAGGCCGTCCCCAGCAGCTCTGGAAAGCGATACATCCTTACTGTGGTAGACTACGCTACCCGGTAGCCAGAGGCAGTAGGTCTGTCGTCAACTAGGGCAGCTAAGGTGGCGGATGCCCTGTTGGCTATCTTTTCACGTGTAGGATTTCCCAGGGAGATGCTTACCGATCAAGGGACCCAATTCATGTCTCGCCTAATGGAGGCTCTCTGTAAGAGAATGCAGGTGAAGCACCTGGTGTCGAGTGCGTATCACCCACAGAGCAATGGCTTGTGTGAACGCTTCAATGGTACCCTCAAACAGATGCAACGCATGCTGGTTGAGACACAAGGGCGCGACTGGGAGCGGTACCTCCCACACCTGCTGTTCGCTTACCGAGAGGTTCCGCAGGCCTCGACGGGGTTCTCCCCCTTCGAGCTTCTGTACGGCAGGCGAGTCCGGGGACCCCTTGGGTTGGTAAGAGAATCCTGGGAAGAGGAGCCGAACCCTTCTGAAGTGTCCATAGTGGAGTATGTCATGCGCTTCCGTGACAAGATGCAGACCTTGACGCAGTTGGTGCATGACAACATGACGCAGGCTCAGGCTGACCAGAAGCACTGGTACGACCAGAACGCCCGGGAACGGACCTACCACGTGGGTCAGGAGGTGTGGGTGCTGGTCCCCGTACCAAAGGATAAGCTTCAGGCAGCCTGGGAGGGCCTGTATGTCGTCCACCAACAGCTCAACCCGGTCACGCTTGACCACGCTCGGGGTAGGCGAAAGGCCTTTCACGACAAAATGATGAAGCCTCATCACGAACTTGAACCTTTCGTCCTACCGGTTTGCAGCTTACCCGAAGACGGGGAGGAAGACCCCCTCCTGGACATGCTGGCCCAAGCCAAGGCCGGTGGGTCCATTGAGGACGTGGAGGTAAGCGCCTCGCTAACTGAACCACAGCGGTTGCAGTTGCAAACCACGCTGGAACCCTTCCGGGTCGTGTTCTCCAACCGACCTGGAAGGACTGAGTTAGCAGTCCACGAGGTGGACACCGGTAATCATGCCCCACTACGGCGAACACCCTATCGAATCTCCGACCAGGTGCAGCAGGTTATGTGCCAGATCGATGAGATGTTACAGCTGGGGGTGATTCGACAGTCAAAGAGCGTGTGGGCCTCACCCGTAGTTCTCGTGCCAAAGAAGGACCGGACCACCCAGTTCTGCGTAGACTACCGGGGACTCAACGCCATT
The DNA here is from genome assembly GCF_051348905.1 of Ranitomeya variabilis. Taxonomy (NCBI): domain Eukaryota; kingdom Metazoa; phylum Chordata; class Amphibia; order Anura; family Dendrobatidae; genus Ranitomeya; species Ranitomeya variabilis. The sequence goes on from NC_135233.1 coordinate 419,477,363, forward strand.
ACAGCCTCTGACACGCACCCAATGCTGCGCATCAAGGAGCTGCTTGAGAAGTTAGCTGGCGCAAAATACCTGACAATAATGGATCTGAGTCGAGGATACCGGCAGATTCCCCTGAGCCGCGAGGCGCAGGAGAAGTCCGCCTTTATCACACCCTTTGGACTGTACGAGTCCACGGTCATGCCCTTCGGCATGAAGAATGCCCCTGCCACTTTCCAGCGGATGGTCAACCTCCTGCTTCAGGGACTGGAGAAGTACGCAGTGGCGTACTTGGATGACATTGCCATCTTCAGTCCCTCCTGGGAGGAACACCTGCAGCAACTCGAGGAGGTGCTCAGGCAAATTCACCAAGCAGGACTGACTATCAAGCCCGGAAAGTGCCAGATGGGCATGAGGGAGGTCCACTACCTGGGGCACCGGGTAGGCGGAGGCACCCTAAAGCCAGAGCCTGAGAAAGTGGGTGCGATCGTGAACTGGCCCACTCCCGGGACCAAGAAACAGGTGATGTCCTTCCTGGGCACTGCAGGGTACTATAGGCGCTTTGTGCAGCACTATAGTAGCCTGGCAAAACCTTTGACGGACCTCACCAGGAAGAAGCTACCCCACATCGTCAACTGGATAGACGGCTGTGAGGGGGCCTTCCAGGCGTTGAAAACCGCTCTGTGCAACGCCCCTGTGTTGAAAGCAGTCGACAGCAGTCGACCGTTCTTGGTACAGACGGACGCCAGCGAGTTTGGCCTCGGTGCTGTGCTCAGCCAGGTTGACACGGAGGACCAAGAGCACCCAGTGTTGTACCTGAGCCGGAAACCTTTGCCGAGGGAAGTGGCCTACTCCACCATTGAGAAGGAGTGCCTGGCCATAGTCTGGGCCCTGCAGCGCTTGCAGCCCTACTTGTACGGTCGCACCTTCACTGTGGTGACCGACCACAACCCTCTGTGCTGGCTAAACGCCATGTGTGGAACCAACGGCAGGTTACTACGCTGGTGCCTTGCCCTTCAGCAGTTTGACTTCACCATTGAACACAAAACGGGCAGGGAGCATGGCAATGCAGATGGACTGTCCCGCCAGGGTGAACCTACTGAGGTGCGCATGGAGGCATACCGAGAGGTTCTGCCTCCGTAGCGCACACCAAAAGGGGAAGGTGTCACGATATTGTATGAAATATCATATAAGTTTAATTTCTCTTGTTAGCCCAGGCTGTGGGCTAAAAACCCCCCTTCCCTTTCACTCCGGCAAGAGCTTGTTTTGTCAGTGTATGTGGGGGAGTTTTATTGAAGAAAGGTATTTACGACTGGCATAGCTGCAGTGGAAAGTTGTGCTAGCCAAAACCGGTCCGATTCCCTTCTGTAAATGCAAGAAGTCCTTTGTTCCATTATTGTAAGATATTGGACCAACGATGTAGGCTAGAAAAAGGATAAGTACATATTGTTAACGTTCATCGGCGGTTCTGTCTGCCACTCTAAACATGTGCTTCTAACTCCATCAGGTAAAAAGTAGGGATTTCTCTAATTATGCATCACAAATAGGACATATTTGATCTCATTAGAATGCCAACGTTAATACGAGATGAATGCTGGGTTTGTTATGGCTTTGACATGTTCTGTAGCGGAGTTATAGGCATTAGACAAATTTAGGTTGAATTTAGTTAAACTGAAGAGATAGGAGGGTCTGGGAAAACCAACCCTTTTTGTGATGTCATCAGGCTGAGCTATAAGTCTGCCAGGCACCCCAGCCTGTGGTCTGTCTGCTGGAGCCTATGTGAGTCTGACTTGAAGAGCTGTTCCTAACCAGAGTCCTCATGCATTGGGACATATGGGAACTCCACTAACCTGGTTGCCTCAAATGATCTGAACACATGTAAGTGTTATTTCTCATTTAACCCCTGTTATTTTTATGATTACCTTTGTACATATTTGAAATTGTCTCTTTTGTAACATCCTTGTAATATTTTTCTATAAACACTGCCTAAACTTTAACGGAGTATAATATTTAATACTAGATTCGTTCTTCATGCTCTAAAAAGTATCCTAAGTCTTCTGAAGGGAATTACACTACTGTTTTGGGTTAGCTTCGGACTCGTTTAATCGAAGCTGGTGGCAGCAATACCGTGCACTGTGCCTTTGGGAGTCGTTGTAGCAACGGCGACATTGATAATTATTGTTCCTGCCTGAGCGGGAGTAGTTAAATCGCCTAATCTGACCTGAGGGTAAGGGGGCGCCAGAGAGCTGCAAATTTAAGCGGAACTGTAAAGCGGGATATACAGAAATCCCTGCAGTTCGTGGTATATGGTGGAGTAGTGGGATACCTAAAATAAGCCCCTGCTGTAAATCAAGAGGTCTTTGTGTGTAGGCCTTGTGTGTGTTTTTTTTATTTATCACATTGCTAGCAGTGGAGGGATAACTAGGATAAGCCCCCCACATGTGATAGCCGTCTGTTGGCCTAAAGTCACCCCGATCCGTGACGTAGAGGTGACGGTCACGGTGTGAATCGTGACATATTGGTGGGAGCGGGGCAGGATTCGTGACAAATTGGTGGCAGTGGTGTGGATTCGTGACATGCACTCTCTACTCTGCTGGTGCAGTCACTGTGTACATGCATTACTGATCCTGAGTTACATCCTGTATTATACTCCAGAGCTGCACTCACTATTCTGCTGGTGCAGTCCCTGTGTACATACATTACATTACTGATCCGGAGTTACATCCTGTATTACACCGCAGAGCTGCACTCACTATTCTGCTGGTGCAGTCACTGTGTACATACATTACATTACTGATCCTGAGTTACATCCTCCATTGTACTCCAGAGCAGCACTCACTATTCTGCTGGTGCAGTCACTGTTTACATACATTACATTTGTCACGAGATTGTATGAAATATAATATGATTTTGTATCTTTGCCTGTCAGACCCATGCAGCGGACTAAAAACCCCCCTTCTCTCTGTGTTTGTGTTTGCTGAGATGTGGATGTGTAGAAAAGGTTTTATTGCTCTAGTTGTAAATTCCAGGCTTTGGTTAACTTCCTCATCTCTCCTCCCATCTAGAAGCAGCTAGAACTGGTAAAGAAGTTTTCCAAAATCCATGAAGTCGTTTGTTCCAATATTGTAAGATATTGGACTAACGATTTTGGCTAGGAAAATAATGAATCCATTTTGCGAATCTCCATCGGCGGATTTATCAGCCTCTCTAAGCATGAGCCTCTAGTTCAAACAGGGACAGAGTACAGATTTCTCTGGAACGGAGCGTCTCTACTAGCCCGAATTTAGTACCTATAGAGAGCAAATCTGAATACAAGATGAATGAGGGGTGTGTGTTATGACTCTGCCAGATTCTCCAGCTAACATATGACAATCATAAGAATGGTTGGAGAAAACTGTACAGCTGAGTCAAGAGGAGGGTGATCTTAACTCAACCCCTTTAGTGATGTCACGAGGCTGGAGCTTAAAAGTCTTTACCCTTAACCCAGCCGGGGTCTTAGAGAGTCTTACTTGAGGAGCTGTTCCTATCCAGACCTCCTGATGCACTTGGACATTTGGGGTCCCGCCCACCAGCATGGTTTTGACTGAAATGGACTGAGAACATGTGAGTTTTACCTTTCTCATTTAATCCCTTTATTTTATAATTACCTCGTACATATTTTCAATTGTCTCATATTGCAACTTCTTATATGCCTTTTTATAAACACTGCCTTCTTTCGGAGTAAAATATATAAATTACTAGTTTTAGTTCTTCATGCTCTAAAACATACCCTAAGTCTTCTGAAGGGAATTACGCTACTGTTTTGGGGTTAGCTTCGGACCCGTTTAATCGAAGCTGGTGGCGGCATACCTTTGTACTGGGTACTTGGGAGTCGTTGTAGCGACTGCGTCGTTGATAATTATTGTTCCTGCCTGAGTGGGAGTAGTTATATCGCCTCGCTGCAGCGTGCCCAATAGCCAGTACATAGCAGGCAGCCTTTCTGGGGACTAATTACCCTAGGTGCAGTACCTAATCTGAGCTGAGAGTAAGGGGGGCGCCAGAGAGCTGCAAGTTTCAAGTGGTATTTTGAAGAGCAGTGGGATAACTAAAATAAGCCCCTGCTGTAAACTAAGAGGTCAATAGCCTTGTGTGTTTTTTTTCATCACAGTGTAGCAGTGAAGGGATAACTAAGATAAGCCCCCCTGCACATGTGATAGCCGTCTGTTGACCTAAAGTCACCCCGATCCGTGACGTAGGAGTGACGGCCACGGTGTGAATCGTGACAAATTGGTGGCAGCGGTGTGGATTCATGACAACATTACTGATCCTGAGTTACATCCTGTATTATACTCCAGAGCTGCACTCACTATTCTGCTGGTGCAGTCACAGTGTACACACATTACTGATCCTGAGTTACATCCTGTATTATACCCCAGAGCTGCACTCACTATTCTGCTGGTGCAGTCATTGTGTACATACGTTAAATTACTGATCCCGAGTTACTTCCTGTATTATACCCCAGAGCTGCACTCACTGTTGTGTATCATCCCATGGGGGTCAGAAGATTCCACTTGCACTTACTGTGACCAATCTCATTGACTTCTTCATCTTCTGAGTCCAGGTCGTCGCCCTCTTCCTCCTCCTCGTCCTCATCACTTTCTATCGCCTCCTCTTCCTCGTCTAGCCACTTCCCGGGGAGCAGACCGGCGGCGTCGTAGGAGTTACACAGGGGCCCCACAATGTGAGTGATGAAGGATTCCTGGAGCTTGGCCAGCTGGGGGGACGCGCGGTCCATGAAGGGGCTGATGGGTAACCCCAAACTCGCTTCCTCATCACCCTGGAACAGAGGCCATAATCAGCCAATAAGCTGCAGCACAGAGGTCCCGGCGGTTCATAATGTGGCCAGATATTGGCCCCGCAGGGTGCATTTAGGGGACAAATCCTCAGGTCACAGTGTACTGTGGGGTCATAGCTTAGTTGTAGCGGCACATTCAGGGGCTACACTTTAGGGGCAGCATCATATCCAGAGATCGGGGTACACCCAGGGGCTACACTTACAGGCATGGCCCCTGGGCGCACTGAGGCCCCTACCTGCTCGTAGAACTCGTTGACGATGCCTTCCGTCCACTTCAGGTGCAGCTCGTGGGTCTTGGCCGGGCCGTTGATGTCCGCCAGTTTGATGCACACTTGGCACACGAGCAGCCGGTCGTTCTCGTTGCTCCAGTCGATGCCGTTACTGGTGACATCGTTCACCTGCCAGAAGAGGACACCGTTACAAGGCGTCCAGGAAACGGCGTGCTTGCTCTGGGGCTGTCATGGCAACATTTCTTTTTTGAAGAGCACTTCCCATGATGTGGCCCTGGCCCGTACAGAGGTCACATGACCGTAAATGTGCACACGAGAAAATAAATGCCGTGTGTTATAGATGGAATTGTAAAATCTTCACAGCGGGGATGACATGGGGCAACATTTAGCTCCACGACCTGCAGGTAGCACCCTCACTCCTCTATGCAAGCCGGTACTGAAAGCTGGTGATGGGACAGATGACAGACACCTTTCAGAAGAGCGGGGGAGGGGACAGATTTATGGCGTTTGCCTGCCTGTGTCACAGAACTGACCGGCAAACTGCTCTCAGCTGCTTTGTCCTGCCTTGCACATGATGAATATTCAGATTTTTATGAACAGCATAGACATGACAGACGAGACATTTTCAGAGTCGTACTGAATTTGACGCATTGTCTTTATGGCACCGGACAGTTGCAGCAGCACCTCCAAATTAATATCTGTCAGATGGATGATGCTATCCATGTCATTTTTCCCAGCTATGGATAGATAATCTTAATAGGAAACGTAAAAATATTATCTCCAGGGACGAGTATGATGTGGAAGTTCGAGCTGATTAGGGATGTGGCTGAGTCACCAGCGGGGAGGTGTGCGGGCGTGACTGGTGTTAAAACTAAGTGTCGTACAGTGCACGGTGGTTCCTCTTGCTCTGTAAACCGCACCCCTGACGCCATACACTACCCTATAGTGGGCGTATAAATGATTGGTGCCAGCAGCTAGTGGTTCCCTTTTCTTATTGTGGAGCTGGTAGTGACCGTATCAGGGTGTGTATATACTGTACACTCACCAAGTTCCCCGATAACCGGCCTAATCGGTGTAGTATTCATTACACCAATACATTGTGGCAGAGAGATCAGGAGTGATGGTGGTGTGCAGCTCACAGAGGATTCATTACACCGATACATTGTGGCAGAAAGATCTGGAGTGGAGGTGGTGTGCAGCACCCAGAGGATCCATTACACCGATACATTGTGGCAGAGAGATCTGGAGTGGCGGTGGTGTGCAGCTCACACAGGATTCATTACACCGATACATTGTGGCACCACCTTGATAGTCCTGGAGATTCACTGACCACAAGCAGAGGTCTTGTCTATGTTGAGGGTTGCAGAACTATGGCAGACGCGCCCGGAGCTCGGTACTGACCTTGGCATTGAACTCGGCCAGAAAATCGAAGTGTTTCTTGAGGTCGGTGGCAAGGATCGCCTCGATCACCAGGAAGCGGAACCGCTTGAACTGCACGTGGTCCAGGAACGTCAGGAAGTTGTAATCCGGGCGCGAGAGGAAAAGGTTCCAGGCGGCCGCGGCGTGATGGTTCTCCAGCACCGATCTGTCGTTATACAGCACGGCCTGAAAGCAGAACATGGAGTCAGCGCAGGCGACTGTGCCGCCATCACCACTGCGCACCAGCATCGCAACCACACAGGCAGCGACCGGATACAGAACACGAACCGCGCCCCACCCCCAGCAGAGCGCTCGCGGGGGCAGTCGTGCACGCCGCACTCACCTGTGGTGCATTTGTGGCCACAAGAAAGGCATTTGTGCGACCGGGGTGGTCATAGTCGTGCATCGCAGCCGCCACGTACAGCGCCATCAGCTCCAGTGCCGGGATATTCGCCGCCAAGCAGCCATAACTGTCATCTGCCATCTGACAACTCCTCGAGGACAAGTATGTGCAACCACCGCTGCCGTCCACTTCTGGAGAGGAGACAACAGAGGATAATTGTATTTTTTGGGGGTCACGTCTTAAAGGGGCTGTCCAGTACTTCATACTGATGGCTTATCCACAGTATAGCCCCTTTATATCTAATCAGTGGAGGGCCAACACCCGGCTCCATCGCCGATCAACTGTTCTCGCTGGAAGTGATGATTTGTGGAGCAGGAGGACACAGCGCCATCCTCTGTACAGTGGCCACAGCCGGGCACTGATACTTGGATAGGCGTGGAGCTGCAGTACTCTCTGGGGCCACTTTACAGATGATAGCGCTGTGCAGTTCTGCTCGTTCCTGGCACTGAGGAATCCGCCCCGTGTCAATTGTCAGGCCCGCGGCCGCCCTGCTCCTGGCACTGAGGAATCCGCCCCGTGTCAATTGTCAGGCCCGCGGCCGCCCTGCTCCTGGCACTGAGGAATCCCCCCCATGTCACCCGTCAGACCTGCGGCCGCCTCGTTCCTGGCACTGAGGCATCCGCCCCGTGTCACCCGTCAGGCCCGCGGCCGCCCTGCTCCTGGCACTGAGGAATCCCCCCCCATGTCACCCGTCAGACCCGTGGCTGCCCCGTTCCTGGCACTGAGGAATCCCCCCCCATGTCACCCGTCAGACCCGCGGCCGCCGTGCTCCTGGCACTGAGGAATCCCCCCCATGTCACCCATCAGACCCACGGCCGCCCTGCTCTTGGCACTGAGGAATTCCCCCCATGTCACCCGTCAGGCCCACGACTGCCTCGTTCCTGGCACTGAGGAATCCCCCCCATGTCATCCGTCAGACCCGCGGCCGCCCAGTTCCTGGCACTGAGGAATCCACCCCCCATGTCACCCATCAGGCCCGCGGCTGCCTCGTTCCTGGCACTGAGGAATCCCCCCCCCCCCCATGTCATCCGTCAGACCCGCGGCCGCCCTGCTCCTGGCACTGAGGAATCCCCCCCCCCATTTCACCAGTCAGGCCCGCAGCTGCCTCGTTCCTGGCACTGAGGAATCCGCCCCGTGTCACCCGTCAGGCCCGCGACCGCCCTGCTCCAGGCACTGAGGAATCCCCCCCATGTCACCCGACAGACCCGCGGCCGCCCAGTTCCTGGCACTGAGGAATCCGCCCTGTGTCACCCGTCAGGCCCGCGGCCGCACTGCTCCTGGCACTGAGGAATCCCCCCCATGTCACCCTGTCAGACCCGCGGCCGCCCAGTTCCTGGCACTGAGGAATCCGCCCCGTATCACCCGTCAGGCCCACAGCCGCCCTGCTCCTGGCACTGAGGAATCCCTCCCCCATGTCACCCGTCAGGCCCACGGCCGCATTGTCCCTGGCAATGAGGAATCTGCCCGAGTCACCCGTCAGGCCCGCCGCCGCCCTGCTCCTGGCAATGAGGAATCCCCCCCCATGTCACCCATCAGACCCGTGGCCGCCCCGTTCCTGGCACCAAGGAATCCGCCCCATGTCACCCGTCAGACCCGCGGCCGCCCTGTTCCTGGCACGCCGTGCTCCGCTGCTCATTGTGGGATATTTTTAGTTCTGATATTTAATTTCCTAATTATGTAAAGAATTATTAGTGTAATGCGCCGCGGAGCCGGAAAGTGCTGACTGCAGCAGAGGAGACGCTGCGAGCGGCATCGGGGGAGCGGGGACTTGGCAGCCGACGAGGGATGATCAGCATTTACCCATCAATTACCCAGAAACACAGGCGGCTCATAAAACACGTGGGCAGCACGTTAACCCCAGCAGCACTGGAAACAAGAACTACAACCCTCAGCAGGCACTCACAGCCACCTCCTGAGGGTTGTACTTGGAGAACGCTGACAAAAGGGCAAAATGTTTCCAATCTATAGACCCCCGAAACTATGCACCTCTGTTACAGGAGGGTCTGCATGGAGGGGCACAGATCATACGGTGGTCCAGCTCCATACGGCGGCCGTGCCATCAGTGACTGTGTCCTGCTTTATGGCTCCTGCCCTGCTTGGATTTCATTACAGTGTTGAAGACCCCCGAGGGTCCACAGAGAAGGTAAAGGACGGACTCACCGGCCTCATCGCTGCTCAGCTCCTGGAATCCCGGGACGGGTCGTGTGGTCAGATACCAAACTGCGTGCATGACGTCCGTGGCGTGAGTGCGATTGTGGTCTGCAAGGAAGCCCCAAATATTAGCGGGGAGACCCCGGATCAGGCGGGAGCACGTGCCCGAGCGTCCGGAGGGTGGAGGAGGTCCGCCTCGTACTCACATGGAATATCCCGGTAGCCACTTTCTAACGCCCGGAAGAAGTTTCGAAATTTGATTTCAGGAATTTTGAAGATTTCAAACAAGCTTGTATCGTAGAAGAGGGAGCATGAGACCTGCGAACACAAAACGGGAGACGTCACACTGACCCCCGACAGGGCGAAACACGGGAAACTGCGGCGAACATCCACAGGTCTGGTGCAGAACAGTGACCGCAGCTCTGGATGTGACTGCAGTAGAAGCCACAAAGTAAGAAAAAATGCACTATATCCTAATTACCGATGAAAAGCTGCCGACCTCCTCCTGACTGCCCAGCTCCGACAGCCTCCCGCAAAGCTGCCGACCGCCTCCTGACTGCCCAGCTCCAACCGCCTCCCGCAAAGCTGCCGACCTCCTCCTGACTGTCCAGCTCCGACAGCCTCCCGCAAAGCTGCCGACCTGCTCTTGACTGTCCAGCTCCGACCGCCTCCCGCTGCCGACCTCCTCCTGACTGTCCAGCTCCGACAGCCTCCCGCAAAGCTGCCGACCTGCTCCTGATTGTCCAGCTCCGACCGCCTCCCGCTGCCGACCTCCTCCTGACTGTCCAGCTCCGACCGCCTCCCGCAAAGCTGCCGACCTCCTCCTGACTTGTCCAGCTCCGACCGCCTCCCGCAAAGCTGCCGACCTCCTCCTGACTGTCCAGCTCCGACCGCCTCCCGCAAAGCTGCCGACCTCCTCCTGACTGTCCAGCTCCGACCGCCTCCCGCTGCCGACCTCCTCCTGACTGTCCAGCTCCGACCGCCTCCCGCAAAGCTGCCGACCTCCTCCTGACTGTCCAGCTCCGACCGCCTCCCGCAAAGCTGCCGACCTCCTCCTGACTGTCCAGCTCCGACCGCCTCCCGCAAAGCTGCCGACCTCCTCCTGACTGTCCAGCTCCGACCGCCTCCCACAAAGCTGCCGACCTCCTCCTGACTGTCCAGCTCCGACTGCCTCCCGCAAAGCTGCCGACCTCCTCCTGACTGTCCAGCTCCGACCGCATCCTGCAAAGCTGCGGACTGCCTCCTGACTGTCCAGCTCCGACGGCCTCCCACAAAACTGCCGACCTCCTCCTGACTGTCCAGCTCCGACCGCCTCCCGCAAAGCTGCCGACCTCCTCCTGACGGTCCAGCTCCGACTGCCTCCCGCAAAGCTGCCAACCTCCTCCTGACTGTCCAGCTCTGACCGCATCCTGCAAAGCTGCGGACTGCCTCCTGACTGTCCAGCTCCGACGGCCTCCCACAAAACTGCCGACCTCCTCCTGACTGTCCAGCTCCGACTGCATCCTACAAAGCTGGCGACCGCCTCCTAACTGTCCAGCTCCGACCGCCTCTCGCAAGGCTGCCGACCGCCTCTTGACTGCCCAGCTCCAAACGCCTCCTGCAAAGCTGCCGACCTCCTCCTCACTGTCCAGCTCCGACCGCATCCTGCATGGCTGACGACCATCTCCTGACTGTCCAGCTCCGACCACATCCCACAAACCTGCCGACCGCCTCCTGACTGCCCAGCTCCGACTGCCTCCTGCAAAGCTGCCGACCTCCTCCTGACTGCCCAGCTCTGACCGCATCTCGCAAAGCTGCCGACCGCCTCCTCACTTTCCAGCTCCGACCGCATCCTGCAAAGCTGCCGACCGCCTCCTGACTGCCCAGCTCCGACCGCCTCCTGCAAAGCAGCCGACCGCCTCCTCATTGTCCAGCTCTGACCTTCTCCTGACTGTCCAGCTCCGACCGCATCCTGCAAAGCTGCCGACCGCCTCATGGCTGCCCAGCTGCTACACTGCCTCCTTCACAGCTACTGATCATCTCCTGCCTGCTCAGCTCCAACTGCCTCCCTCCGTCCAACTACTGACCGCCTCTTGCCCAGCTGCCAGCCACCTAACTACCATCTGCCTCCAATCTGCCCAGTTGCCTCCCCTCTGCCCAGCTGCGGACTGCCCCCACCCAACTTCCAGTTCAGCACTTCCCGCCAAGCCTCCGACCCCTGCCTTCCACAGAGAGCGGCCATTCACAAGCGTCTCCTGATGCCGCTGATCTCCCCCATATTACAGCTACATTTCATCTAAGTTAAGGCTCCATCCATTTTTTTGCGCAGCAATGGGGACAGTGGCTCTCATCATTTTAGCCGCTATCCTCGAAGGACCTGGGATTACTCATTCTATGACTTCGGAGCCCGATGATCTCAGCGCTACTTTCTGGCAGCGGCCACTTCAGCTGCATTAGACAATTCTGGACAATTGGGAGTTTTATTGGGAGTAGCCGGAGCCAAAAAGTGAAGTCATAATGAAAAGTTGTCAGGCCGAGAATGAGACGGAGATCAATAATCGCCGGCCGCCCAGGAAGACACATTTATAATGTCTGAACGGAGGCTGCGATAATGGTGGGGGAAGGAGCTGGAGTTTATACAAGATGGAAGGCTAAATCTGCACCCACAGGAAAAAGTCTGGAAATACGGGAATTCTGCTCATCCAGCATCTGCCAGATTATCAGGCAACAAGAAAATGCAGGCAGGGCGAGGAACCAGAGAATGGGCAGGATCAGGTGTGACACAGAGAACCTGGATGATCAGTGCAACAGCGCCCCCACCTGTCATCTGAAGTCTAGGGAAGTGACAGTGGTGAAAAGCGGTACTGCAAGTGACAGAAGTAACAAGAACGGATACAATGTATCGCGACTGTCGCACCTGACTCAGGATCCACCCACATTTCCCGCCAGTTTTCTCCATGAGATCGAAGATTGGAAAATTCCAATTATCCATTTTCTGCAATAATTCGTCCTGATCCTCAATGTGCAAATCCAGTGCTGCCGACTCCTCAATCTGCGCCAAAACAGAAGGACAAGTTCAGGGCAAAGTTGTAAACTGTTGGTGGCAAAGACTGAAAAAAAAAGATGCATCATCAGTGAATGGGAACATCAATAGGGTGAAAGCCGATTCTTCTCACAACAGAGGATCAGTTACAATGTATCAGCCCAGAGCCCCGGTGAAGAATGAGCTCTGGTACACTGTAACAAAACCTCAGAGATAAGCAGATTCGGGTCAACATAGCTTTATCCTCTTGCAGAATGCAAGGTTTCCATTCACTGACAGCAAGAAGAAAGGCAGAAACTAATAGGATGAGATGGATGAGGACAGTGACGTGAACTCGGCGACAGCTAAATCTCTCCCCATCCTGGACTCTCCTCTGCACTGGCACACTGTAGCAACAGCTCAGCTGGGAGGCCTGATGATCAGTGTGAGGCTGCGGTTACCTCCGGCTGTCGGCTCCGCTGTGTCTGCTCCTCCTGCAGTAGTGTCGTACAGTCGCTGGACGCTCGCTTCTCCTGCGTCCGGTCCGTTAAGTGCAAAGGTTCGGCCCGAACGTCGGAATATAAACCTGAAGACACGAGAAAGTGAGCGGAGAGTAACGGAATCACTGGACCTCCGGGCAGAGGAGGCGTGCGGACCCCCCGAGGCACAGGCGGCACGGCCCCCCCCCTCCCCGAGGCACAGGCGGTGCGGACCCTCCGAGGGACAGGCGGCGTGGACCCACAGAGGGACAGGCGGCGCGGACCCACAGAGGTACAGGCGGAACGGACCCACTGAGGGACAGGCGGCGCAGACCCCCCAGGCACAGGTGGCGCGGACCCCCCCCAGGCACAGGCGGCGCGGACCCACCGAGGGACAAGCGGCGTGGACCCACTGAGGGACAGGCGGCGCAGACCCCCCAGGCACAGGTGGCGTGGACCCCCCCCAGGCACAGGCAGCGCGGACCCACCGAGGGACAAGCGGCGTGGACCCACTGAGGGACAGGCGGCGCAGACCCCCCAGGCACAGGTGGCGCGGACCCCTTCCCCAAGCACAGGCGGTTCTGCTCTCACCTGATTTCAGCACTTGGTTCTCGCCGGCGTCCAGCGATTCCGAATGAGAAGTAGACTTAAAAATCCTGCGATCACAACTGGAGGAAGAGGGGAGACGATAAGTCTACGGCCAAGGGCATGTGCCCCCCACCCAGACAATCTGGCCCCCGCCTCACCCCCGCCCAGACAACCCAACCCTTGTTTAATAACCCAGCGCACGTCGTCTCACTCCACCCAACACCCCAGACGACACAGTGCTACCCACCAGACACCCCAGCACCTCACCCCCAACCTCGACACCCCAGCCCTCATGTTTCCTCCCCCCGCCCCAAGGAGCAGCGGTCATCGGCGCAGTACACAGCAGTGACGCCAATCATTCTGTACAAGCTCCGGCCCCCTTACCTGTGACAGATATGGCTTGTAGACGATCTGATTGGCTGCGGGAAATCCTGAGAGCCGAGCGCGAGTCCCACAGGTTTATGTAAAGTCACACTTGGTTTAGTAAGGAAATCAGCAGTGTCCGGGAACTCGACGGGTGACCGGCCAAACACAGAACCGTGGGAGGGTGAGCTCACCGGGCTCAGACTGGGAGAGGTACCTGCAACCCAGCAAGACCACCACAGATGTCACACAGGAGCGAATACAAGTCCACAGGCTGATAACAGAGAGCAACAGATTGTAATAGATTGGAGTCTCCTCCCCCAGTAATGGCTGATAACAGGGAGTAATAGATTGAGTCTCCTCCCCCAGTAATGGCTGATAACAGGGAGTAATAGATTGCAGTCTCCTCCCCCAGTAATGGCTGATAACAGGGAGTAATAGATTGTAGTCTCCTCCCCCAGTAATGGCTGATAACAGGGAGTAATAGATTGTAGTCTCCTCCCCCAGTAGTGGCTGATAACAGGGAGTAATAGATTGCAGTCTCCTCCCCCAGTAATGGCTGATAACAGGGAGTAATAGAGTGTAGTCTCCTCCCCCAGTAATGGCTGATAACAGGGAGTAATAGAGTGGAGTCTCCTCCCCCAGTAGTGGCTGATAACAGGGAGTAATAGATGGAGTCTCCTCCCCCAGTAGTGGCTGATAACAGGGAGTAATAGATTGCAGTCTCCTCCCCCAGTAATGGCTGATAACAGGGAGTAATAGATTGTAGTCTCCTCCCCCAGTAGTGGCTGATAACAGGGAGTAATAGATTGTAGTCTCCTCCCCCAGTAGTGGCTGATAACAGGGAGTGATAGACTGTAGTCTCCTCCCCCAGTAGTGGCTGATAACAGGGAGTAATAGATTGCAGTCTCCTCCCCCAGTAGTGGCTGATAACAGGGAGTAATAGATTGCAGTCTCCTCCCCCAGTACTGGCTGATAACAGGGAGTAATAGATTGCAGTCTCCTCCCCCAGTAATGGCTGATAACAGGGAGTAATAGATTGCAGTCTCCTCCCCCAGTAGTGGCTGATAACAGGGAGTAATAGATTGCAGTCTCCTCCCCCAGTAATGGCTGATAACAGGGAGTAATAGATTGCAGTCTCCTCCCCCAGTACTGGCTGATAACAGGGAGTAATAGATTGCAGTCTCCTCCCCCAGTAGTGGCTGATAACAGGGAGTAATAGATGGAGTCTCCTCCCCCAGTAGTGGCTGATAACAGGGAGTAATAGATGGAGTCTCCTCCCCCAGTAGTGGCTGATAACAGGGAGTAATAGATTGCAGTCTCCTCCCCCAGTAGTGGCTGATAACAGGGAGTAATAGATTGCAGTCTCCTCCCCCAGTAGTGGCTGATAACAGGGAGTAATAGATTGCAGTCTCCTCCCCCAGTACTGGCTGATAACAGGGAGTAATAGATTGCAGTCTCCTCCCCCAGTAATGGCTGATAACAGGGAGTAATAGATTGCAGTCTCCTCCCCCAGTAATGGCTGATAACAGGGAGTAATAGATGGAGTCTCCTCCCCCAGTAGTGGCTGATAACAGGGAGTAATAGATTGCAGTCTCCTCCCCCAGTACTGGCTGATAACAGGGAGTAATAGATTGCAGTCTCCTCCCCCAGTAATGGCTGATAACAGGGAGTAATAGATTGCAGTCTCCTCCCCCAGTAGTGGCTGATAACAGGGAGTAATAGATTGCAGTCTGCTCCCCCAGTAATAGCTGATAACAGGGAGTAATAGATTGCAGTCTCCTCCCCCAGTAGTGGCTGATAACAGGGAGTAATAGATTGCAGTCTCCTCCCCCAGTAATGGCTGATAACAGGGAGTAATAGAGTGGAGTCTCCTCCCCCAGTACTGGCTGATAACAGGGAGTAATAGATTGCAGTCTCCTCCCCCAGTACTGGCTGATAACAGGGAGTAATAGATTGCAGTCTCCTCCCCCAGTAATGGCTGATAACAGGGAGTAATAGATTGCAGTCTCCTCCCCCAGTAATGGCTGATAACAGGGAGTAATAGATTGTAGTCTCCTCCCCCAGTAGTGGCTGATAACAGGGAGTAATAGATTGTAGTCTCCTCCCCCAGTAGTGGCTGATAACAGGGAGTAATAGATTGCAGTCTCCTCCCCCAGTACTGGCTGATAACAGGGAGTAATAGATTGCAGTCTCCTCCCCCAGTAATGGCTGATAACAGGGAGTAATAGATTGCAGTCTCCTCCCCCAGTAATGGCTGATAACAGGGAGTAATAGATTGGAGTCTCCTCCCCCAGTAATGGCTGATAACAGGGAGTAATAGATTGCAGTCTCCTCCCCCAGTAATGGCTGATAACAGGGAGTAATAGATTGTAGTCTCCTCCCCCAGTAGTGGCTGATAACAGGGAGTAATAGATTGCAGTCTCCTCCCCCAGTAATGGCTGATAACAGGGAGTAATAGATTGCAGTCTCCTCCCCCAGTACTGGCTGATAACAGGGAGTAATAGACTGCAGTCTCCTCCCCCAGTAATGGCTGATAACAGGGAGTAATAGATTGCAGTCTCCTCCCCCAGTACTGGCTGATAACAGGGAGTAATAGATTGCAGTCTCCTCCCCCAGTAATGGCTGATAACAGGGAGTAATAGATTGCAGTCTCCTCCCCCAGTAATGGCTGATAACAGGGAGTAATAGATGTAGTCTCCTCCCCCAGTAGTGGCTGATAACAGGGAGTGATAGATTGCAGTCTCCTCCCCCAGTAATGGCTGATAACAGGGAGTAATAGATTGCAGTCTCCTCCCCCAGTAATGGCTGATAACAGGGAGTAATAGATTGTAGTCTCCTCCCCCAGTAGTGGCTGATAACAGGGAGTAATAGATTGCAGTCTCCTCCCCCAGTACTGGCTGTTAACAGGGAGTAATAGATGGAGTCTCCTCCCCCAGTAATGGCTGATAACAGGGAGAAATAGATTGCAGTCTCCTCCCCCAGTAATGGCTGATAACAGGGAGTAATAGATTGTAGTCTCCTCCCCCAGTACTGGCTGATAACAGGGAGTAATAGATGGAGTCTCCTCCCCCAGTAATGGCTGATAACAGGGAGTAATAGATTGGAGTCTCCTCCCCCAGTAGTGGCTGATAACAGGGAGTAATAGATTGTAGTCTCCTCCCCCAGTAATGGCTGATAACAGGGAGTAATAGATGGAGTCTCCTCCCCCAGTAATGGCTGATAACAGGGAGTAATAGATTGCAGTCTCCTCCCCCAGTAATGGCTGATAACAGGGAGTAATAGATTGCAGTCTCCTCCCCCAGTAATGGCTGATAACAGGGAGTAATAGATTGCAGTCTCCTCCCCCAGTACTGGCTGATAACAGGGAGTAATAGATGGAGTCTCCTCCCCCAGTAATGGCTGATAACAGGGAGTAATAGATTGCAGTCTCCTCCCCCAGTAATGGCTGATAACAGGGAGTAATAGATTGTAGTCTCCTCCCCCAGTAGTGGCTGATAACAGGGAGTAATAGATTGCAGTCTCCTCCCCCAGTACTGGCTGATAACAGGGAGTAATAGATGGAGTCTCCTCCCCCAGTAATGGCTGATAACAGGGAGTAATAGATTGTAGTCTCCTCCCCCAGTAGTGGCTGATAACAGGGAGTAATAGATTGTAGTCTCCTCCCCCAGTACTGGCTGATAACAGGGAGTAATAGATTGCAGTCTCCTCCCCCAGTAGTGGCTGATAACAGGGAGTAATAGATTGTAGTCTCCTCCCCCAGTAATGGCTGATAACAGGGAGTAATAGATGTAGTCTCCTCCCCAGTAGTGGCTGATAACAGGGAGTAATAGATTGCAGTCTCCTCCCCCAGTAGTGGCTGATAACAGGGAGTAATAGATTGCAGTCTCCTCCCCCAGTAGTGGCTGATAACAGGGAGTAATAGATTGCAGTCTCCTCCCCCAGTAATGGCTGATAACAGGGAGTAATAGATTGCAGTCTCCTCCCCCAGTAGTGGCTGATAACAGGGAGTAATAGATTGTAGTCTCCTCCCCCAGTAATGGCTGATAACAGGGAGTAATAGATTGCAGTCTCCTCCCCCAGTAATGGCTGATAACAGGGAGTAATAGATTGTAGTCTCCTCCCCCAGTAGTGGCTGATAACAGGGAGTAATAGATTGCAGTCTCCTTCCCCAGTAATGGCTGATAACAGGGAGTAATAGATTGCAGTCTCCTCCCCCAGTAGTGGCTGATAACAGGGAGTAATAGATTGTAGTCTCCTCCCCCAGTAGTGGCTGATAACAGGGAGTAATAGATTGCAGTCTCCTCCCCCAGTACTGGCTGATAACAGGGAGTAATAGATTGTAGTCTCCTCCCCCAGTAGTGGCTGATAACAGGGAGTAATAGATTGCAGTCTCCTCCCCCAGTAATAGCTGATAACAGGGAGTAATAGATTGCAGTCTCCTCCCCCAGTAGTGGCTGATAACAGGGAGTAATAGATTGTAGTCTCCTCCCCCAGTAATGGCTGATAACAGGGAGTAATAGATTGCAGTCTCCTCCCCCAGTAATGGCTGATAACAGGGAGTAATAGATTGTAGTCTCCTCCCCCAGTAGTGGCTGATAACAGGGAGTAATAGATTGCAGTCTCCTCCCCCAGTAATGGCTGATAACAGGGAGTAATAGATTGCAATCTCCTCCCCCAGTAGTGGCTGATAACAGGGAGTGATAGATTGCAGTCTCCTCCCCCAATAATGGCTGATAACAGGGAGTAATAGAGTGGAGTCTCCTCCCCCAGTACTGGCTGATAACAGGGAGTAATAGATTGTAGTCTCCTCCCCCAGTAGTGGCTGATAACAGGGAGTAATAGATTGCAGTCTCCTCCCCCAGTAATGGCTGATAACAGGGAGTAATAGATTGCAGTCTCCTCCCCCAGTAATGGCTGATAACAGGGAGTAATAGATTGCAGTCTCCTCCCCCAGTAATGGCTGATAACAGGGAGTAATAGAGTGTAGTCTCCTCCCCCAGTACTGGCTGATAACAGGGAGTAATAGATTGCAGTCTCCTCCCCCAGTACTGGCTGATAACAGGGAGTAATAGATTGCAGTCTCCTCCCCCAGTAATGGCTGATAACAGGGAGTAATAGAGTGGAGTCTCCTCCCCCAGTAGTGGCTGATAACAGGGAGTAATAGATTGCAGTCTCCTCCCCCAGTAATGGCTGATAACAGGGAGTAATAGATTGCAGTCTCCTCCCCCAGTACTGGCTGATAACAGGGAGTAATAGATTGCAGTCTCCTCCCCCAGTAATGGCTGATAACAGGGAGTAATAGAGTGTAGTCTCCTCCCCCAGTAATGGCTGATAACAGGGAGTAATAGAGTGTAGTCTCCTCCCCCAGTAATGGCTGATAACAGGGAGTAATAGATTGCAGTCTCCTCCCCCAGTACTGGCTGATAACAGGGAGTAATAGATTGTAGTCTCCTCCCCCAGTAGTGGCTGATAACAGGGAGTAATAGATTGCAGTCTCCTCCCCCAGTAGTGGCTGATAACAGGGAGTAATAGATGGAGTCTCCTCCCCCAGTAATGGCTGATAACAGGGAGTAATAGATTGTAGTCTCCTCCCCCAGTAGTGGCTGATAACAGGGAGTAATAGATTGCAGTCTCCTCCCCCAGTAGTGGCTGATAACAGGGAGTAATAGATTGCAGTCTGCTCCCCCAGTAATGGCTGATAACAGGGAGTAATAGATTGCAGTCTCCTCCCCCAGTAATGGCTGATAACAGGGAGTAATAGATTGCAGTCTCCTCCCCCAGTAATGGCTGATAACAGGGAGTAATAGATTGCAGTCTCCTCCCCCAGTAGTGGCTGATAACAGGGAGTAATAGATTGCAGTCTCCTCCCCCAGTAATGGCTGATAACAGGGAGTAATAGATTGCAGTCTCCTCCCCCAGTACTGGCTGATAACAGGGAGTAATAGATTGTAGTCTCCTCCCCCAGTAATGGCTGATAACAGGGAGTAATAGATTGCAGTCTCCTCCCCCAGTACTGGCTGATAACAGGGAGTAATAGTTTGCAGTCTCCTCCCCCAGTAGTGGCTGATAACAGGGAGTAATAGATTGCAGTCTCCTCCCCCAGTAATAGCTGATAACAGGGAGTAATAGATTGCAGTCTCCTCCCCCAGTAGTGGCTGATAACAGGGAGTAATAGATTGCAGTCTCCTCCCCCAGTAATGGCTGATAACAGGGAGTAATAGATTGCAGTCTCCTCCCCCAGTAGTGGCTGATAACAGGGAGTAATAGATTGCAGTCTCCTCCCCCAGTAATGGCTGATAACAGGGAGTAATAGATGGAGTCTCCTCCCCCAGTAATGGCTGATAACAGGGAGTAATAGATTGCAGTCTCCTCCCCCAGTAATAGCTGATAACAGGGAGTAATAGATGTAGTCTCCTCCCCCAGTAGTGGCTGATAACAGGGAGTGATAGATTGCAGTCTCCTCCCCCAGTACTGGCTGATAACAGGGAGTAATAGCTTGCAGTCTCCTCCCCCAGTAATGGCTGATAACAGGGAGTAATAGATTGCAGTCTCCTCCCCCAGTACTGGCTGATAACAGGGAGTAATAGATTGCAGTCTCCTCCCCCAGTAATGGCTGATAACAGGGAGTAATAGATTGCAGTCTCCTCCCCCAGTAGTGGCTGATAACAGGGAGTAATAGATTGTAGTCTCCTCCCCCAGTACTGGCTGATAACAGGGAGTAATAGATTGCAGTCTCCTCCCCCAGTAGTGGCTGATAACAGGGAGTAATAGATTGTAGTCTCCTCCCCCAGTAGTGGCTGATAACAGGGAGTAATAGATTGCAGTCTCCTCCCCCAGTAATGGCTGATAACAGGGAGTAATAGAGTGGAGTCTCCTCCCCCAGTAGTGGCTGATAACAGGGAGTAATAGATTGCAGTCTCCTCCCCCAGTAATGGCTGATAACAGGGAGTAATAGATTGTAGTCTCCTCCCCCAGTAATGGCTGATAACAGGGAGTAATAGATTGCAGTCTCCTCCCCCAGTAATGGCTGATAACAGGGAGTAATAGATTGCAGTCTCCTCCCCCAGTAATGGCTGATAACAGGGAGTAATAGATTGCAGTCTCCTCCCCCAGTAATGGCTGATAACAGGGAGTAATAGATTGCAGTCTCCTCCCCCAGTAGTGGCTGATAACAGGGAGTAATAGATTGCAGTCTCCTCCCCCAGTAATGGCTGATAACAGGGAGTAATAGATTGCAGTCTCCTCCCCCAGTACTGGCTGATAACAGGGAGTAATAGATTGTAGTCTCCTCCCCCAGTAATGGCTGATAACAGGGAGTAATAGATTGCAGTCTCCTCCCCCAGTACTGGCTGATAACAGGGAGTAATAGTTTGCAGTCTCCTCCCCCAGTAGTGGCTGATAACAGGGAGTAATAGATTGCAGTCTCCTCCCCCAGTAATAGCTGATAACAGGGAGTAATAGATTGCAGTCTCCTCCCCCAGTAGTGGCTGATAACAGGGAGTAATAGATTGCAGTCTCCTCCCCCAGTAATGGCTGATAACAGGGAGTAATAGATTGCAGTCTCCTCCCCCAGTAGTGGCTGATAACAGGGAGTAATAGATTGCAGTCTCCTCCCCCAGTAATGGCTGATAACAGGGAGTAATAGATGGAGTCTCCTCCCCCAGTAATGGCTGATAACAGGGAGTAATAGATTGCAGTCTCCTCCCCCAGTAATAGCTGATAACAGGGAGTAATAGATGTAGTCTCCTCCCCCAGTAGTGGCTGATAACAGGGAGTGATAGATTGCAGTCTCCTCCCCCAGTACTGGCTGATAACAGGGAGTAATAGCTTGCAGTCTCCTCCCCCAGTAATGGCTGATAACAGGGAGTAATAGATTGCAGTCTCCTCCCCCAGTACTGGCTGATAACAGGGAGTAATAGATTGCAGTCTCCTCCCCCAGTAATGGCTGATAACAGGGAGTAATAGATTGCAGTCTCCTCCCCCAGTAGTGGCTGATAACAGGGAGTAATAGATTGTAGTCTCCTCCCCCAGTACTGGCTGATAACAGGGAGTAATAGATTGCAGTCTCCTCCCCCAGTAGTGGCTGATAACAGGGAGTAATAGATTGTAGTCTCCTCCCCCAGTAGTGGCTGATAACAGGGAGTAATAGATTGCAGTCTCCTCCCCCAGTAATGGCTGATAACAGGGAGTAATAGAGTGGAGTCTCCTCCCCCAGTAGTGGCTGATAACAGGGAGTAATAGATTGCAGTCTCCTCCCCCAGTAATGGCTGATAACAGGGAGTAATAGATTGTAGTCTCCTCCCCCAGTAATGGCTGATAACAGGGAGTAATAGATTGCAGTCTCCTCCCCCAGTAATGGCTGATAACAGGGAGTAATAGATTGCAGTCTCCTCCCCCAGTAATGGCTGATAACAGGGAGTAATAGATTGCAGTCTCCTCCCCCAGTAGTGGCTGATAACAGGGAGTAATAGATTGCAGTCTCCTCCCCCAGTAATGGCTGATAACAGGGAGTAATAGATTGCAGTCTCCTCCCCCAGTAGTGGCTGATAACAGGGAGTAATAGATGGAGTCTCCTCCCCCAGTAATGGCTGATAACAGGGAGTAATAGATTGCAGTCTCCTCCCCCAGTAATGGCTGATAACAGGGAGTAATAGATTGCAGTCTCCTCCCCCAGTAATGGCTGATAACAGGGAGTAATAGATTGGAGTCTCCTCCCCCAGTAATGGCTGATAACAGGGAGTAATAGATTGGAGTCTCCTCCCCCAGTAATGGCTGATAACAGGGAGTAATAGATGGAGTCTCCTCCCCCAGTAATGGCTGATAACAGGGAGCAATAGATTGCAGTCTCCTCCCCCAGTAGTGGCTGATAACAGGGAGTGATAGATTGCAGTCTCCTCCCCCAGTAATGGCTGATAACAGGGAGTAATAGATTGCAGTCTCCTCCCCCAGTAATGGCTGATAACAGGGAGTAATAGATTGTAGTCTCCTCCCCCAGTACTGGCTGATAACAGGGAGTAATAGATGGAGTCTCCTCCCCCAGTAGTGGCTGATAACAGGGAGTAATAGATTGGAGTCTCCTCCCCCAGTAGTGGCTGATAACAGGGAGTAATAGATTGCAGTCTCCTCCCCCAGTAATGGCTGATAACAGGGAGTAATAGATTGCAGTCTCCTCCCCCAGTACTGGCTGATAACAGGGAGTAATAGATGGAGTCTCCTCCCCCAGTAATGGCTGATAACAGGGAGTAATAGATTGCAGTCTCCTCCCCCAGTAATGGCTGATAACAGGGAGTAATAGATGTAGTCTCCTCCCCCAGTAGTGGCTGATAACAGGGAGTGATAGATTGCAGTCTCCTCCCCCAGTAATGGCTGATAACAGGGAGTAATAGATTGTAGTCTCCTCCCCCAGTAGTGGCTGATAACAGGGAGTAATAGATTGCAGTCTCCTCCCCCAGTAATGGCTGATAACAGGGAGTAATAGATTGTAGTCTCCTCCCCCAGTAGTGGCTGATAACAGGGAGTAATAGATTGCAGTCTCCTCCCCCAGTAGTGGCTGATAACAGGGAGTAATAGATTGTAGTCTCCTCCCCCAGTAGTGGCTGATAACAGGGAGTAATAGATTGCAGTCTCCTCCCCCAGTAATGGCTGATAACAGGGAGTAATAGACTGCAGTCTCCTCCCCCAGTACTGGCTGATAACAGGGAGTAATAGATTGGAGTCTCCTCCCCCAGTAATGGCTGATAACAGGGAGTAATAGATTGCAGTCTCCTCCCCCAGTAATGGCTGATAACAGGGAGTAATAGATGGAGTCTCCTCCCCCAGTAATGGCTGATAACAGGGAGTAATAGATTGTAGTCTCCTCCCCCAGTAGTGGCTGATAACAGGGAGTAATAGATTGCAGTCTCCTCCCCCAGTAGTGGCTGATAACAGGGAGTAATAGATTGCAGTCTCCTCCCCCAGTAGTGGCTGATAACAGGGAGTAATAGATTGCAGTCTCCTCCCCCAGTAGTGGCTGATAACAGGGAGTAATAGATTGCAGTCTCCTCCCCCAGTAATGGCTGATAACAGGGAGTAATAGATTGGAGTCTCCTCCCCCAGTAGTGGCTGATAACAGGGAGTAATAGATTGTAGTCTCCTCCCCCAGTAGTGGCTGATAACAGGGAGTAATAGATTGGAGTCTCCTCCCCCAGTAATGGCTGATAACAGGGAGTAATAGATTGCAGTCTCCTCCCCCAGTAGTGGCTGATAACAGGGAGTAATAGATTGCAGTCTCCTCCCCCAGTAATAGCTGATAACAGGGAGTAATAGATTGGAGTCTCCTCCCCCAGTAGTGGCTGATAACAGGGAGTAATAGATTGGAGTCTCCTCCCCCAGTAGTGGCTGATAACAGGGAGTAATAGATTGGAGTCTCCTCCCCCAGTAATGGCTGATAACAGGGAGTAATAGATGGAGTCTCCTCCCCCAGTAATGGCTGATAACAGGGAGCAATAGATTGCAGTCTCCTCCCCCAGTAGTGGCTGATAACAGGGAGTGATAGATTGCAGTCTCCTCCCCCAGTAATGGCTGATAACAGGGAGTAATAGATTGCAGTCTCCTCCCCCAGTAATGGCTGATAACAGGGAGTAATAGATTGTAGTCTCCTCCCCCAGTACTGGCTGATAACAGGGAGTAATAGATGGAGTCTCCTCCCCCAGTAGTGGCTGATAACAGGGAGTAATAGATTGGAGTCTCCTCCCCCAGTAGTGGCTGATAACAGGGAGTAATAGATTGCAGTCTCCTCCCCCAGTAATGGCTGATAACAGGGAGTAATAGATTGCAGTCTCCTCCCCCAGTACTGGCTGATAACAGGGAGTAATAGATGGAGTCTCCTCCCCCAGTAATGGCTGATAACAGGGAGTAATAGATTGCAGTCTCCTCCCCCAGTAATGGCTGATAACAGGGAGTAATAGATGTAGTCTCCTCCCCCAGTAGTGGCTGATAACAGGGAGTGATAGATTGCAGTCTCCTCCCCCAGTAATGGCTGATAACAGGGAGTAATAGATTGTAGTCTCCTCCCCCAGTAGTGGCTGATAACAGGGAGTAATAGATTGCAGTCTCCTCCCCCAGTAATGGCTGATAACAGGGAGTAATAGATTGTAGTCTCCTCCCCCAGTAGTGGCTGATAACAGGGAGTAATAGATTGCAGTCTCCTCCCCCAGTAGTGGCTGATAACAGGGAGTAATAGATTGTAGTCTCCTCCCCCAGTAGTGGCTGATAACAGGGAGTAATAGATTGCAGTCTCCTCCCCCAGTAATGGCTGATAACAGGGAGTAATAGACTGCAGTCTCCTCCCCCAGTACTGGCTGATAACAGGGAGTAATAGATTGGAGTCTCCTCCCCCAGTAATGGCTGATAACAGGGAGTAATAGATTGCAGTCTCCTCCCCCAGTAATGGCTGATAACAGGGAGTAATAGATGGAGTCTCCTCCCCCAGTAATGGCTGATAACAGGGAGTAATAGATTGTAGTCTCCTCCCCCAGTAGTGGCTGATAACAGGGAGTAATAGATTGCAGTCTCCTCCCCCAGTAGTGGCTGATAACAGGGAGTAATAGATTGCAGTCTCCTCCCCCAGTAGTGGCTGATAACAGGGAGTAATAGATTGCAGTCTCCTCCCCCAGTAGTGGCTGATAACAGGGAGTAATAGATTGCAGTCTCCTCCCCCAGTAATGGCTGATAACAGGGAGTAATAGATTGGAGTCTCCTCCCCCAGTAGTGGCTGATAACAGGGAGTAATAGATTGTAGTCTCCTCCCCCAGTAGTGGCTGATAACAGGGAGTAATAGATTGGAGTCTCCTCCCCCAGTAATGGCTGATAACAGGGAGTAATAGATTGGAGTCTCCTCCCCCAGTAGTGGCTGATAACAGGGAGTAATAGATTGGAGTCTCCTCCCCCAGTAGTGGCTGATAACAGGGAGCAATAGATTGCAGTCTCCTCCCCCAGTACTGGCTGATAACAGGGAGTAATAGATTGGAGTCTCCTCCCCCAGTAGTGGCTGATAACAGGGAGCAATAGACTGCAGTCTCCTCCCCCAGTACTGGCTGATAACAGGGAGTAATAGATTGGAGTCTCCTCCCCCAGTAGTGGCTGATAACAGGGAGCAATAGACTGCAGTCTCCTCCCCCAGTACTGGCTGATAACAGGGAGTAATAGATTGGAGTCTCCTCCCCCAGTAGTGGCTGATAACAGGGAGCAATAGACTGCTCACTCTCCCGCTTACAGCCTGCTCTTATATTGCTCACCGCACTAAGGTACCTTCACACGAAGCGACGCTGCAGCGATAGCGACAACGCTGTCGATCGCTGCAGCGTCGCTGTTTGGTCGCTGGAGAGCTGTCACACAGACCGCTCTCCAGCGATCAACGATGCCGAGGTCCCCTGGTAACCAGGGTAAACATCGGGTAACTAAGCGCAGGGCCGCGCTTAGTAACCCGATGTTTACCCTGGTTACCAGCGTAAAATCTAAAAAAAACAAACAGCACATACTTACATTCACGTCCCCCTGCGTCCACTTCCTGACTGACTGAGCGCCGTACAGTGAGAGCAGAGCGGTGACGTCACCGCTGTGCTGCTTTCACTTTCACTTTGCGGCGCTGAGTCAGAGGAGGAAGCAGACTGCAGGGGACGCAATGTGAGTATGTGCTGTTTGTTTTTTTTACATTTTACGCTAGTAACCAGGGTAAACATCGGGTAACTAAGCGCGGCCCTGCGCTTAGTAACCCGATGTTTACCCTGGTTACCAGTGTAAAATATCGCTGGTATCGTTGCTTTTGCTTTCAAACACAACGATACACAGCGATCGGACGACCAAATAAAGTTCTGGACTTTATTCAGCGACCAGCGACATCACAGCAGGATCCTGATCGCTGCTGCGTGTCAAACGAAACGATATCGCTAGCGAGGACGCTGCAACGTCACGGATTGCTAGCGATATCGTTATAATGTCGTTTCGTGTGAAGGTACCTTAATACATTGTTGCAATCTCTGGAAGTTTCTGATTACAGAGAGATCTTCAAAATAGTGAAACACACAAAATCTATTAACCAGATGTCAAATCACTTGTGACTGACACATGCCGCTTACCAGCTCTCCGGGTGCCCATGTGGGGGGTCAGAGTGACGGACGACGACCTCTGCTTTGGTATTGTCAGCAGGTTGGAGCTGAAAGGTCCATTGGGATAAGGTCCTTGGCTACAAAAAACATCACTGAGTGACAATGGCCGAGAGTGGATACATTGTATAACATCTGCAGGGGAACAGATGAGGAGCTCTGTCGCCATCTGCTGCTGAAGAGGGGGCACTGCAGCCCTGTACACGAATCTCACCTTGCTGTGCTGTAATCCGGGTGGGCTCTCTTCCCGTTACTTCTTTCCCACCTGGAAGACGCCAGCTCCATGGGCGGAAGAGCGGACGCTCCAGAACACCTGCGTAACTGAGGGGTGGGCAAACTGCTGCGACTGGTCAACCCCTAGAGAAGAAAAAAGGACAGTAACTTCAGGAAGAGAACTACAAATCCAAGAATACTCAGAACTGACCCCACAGAAAGCAGTCACCCAACTGTTCTATGTAACTACATGTCATGTGAGAGGTAACAGCCACCCTCTTATAACGCTCCAGTACTGATATAACCCCCAGACATTACATGTGACTGATACCAGCCCCTCTTATAACGCTCCAGTACTGATATAACCCCAAGACATTACACCATATGTGACTGATATCAGCCCCTCTTATAATGCTCCAGTACTGATATAACCCCCAGACATTACACCATATGTGACGGATATCAGCCCCTCTTATAACGCTCCAGTACTGATATAACCTCCAGACATTACACCATTTGTGACTGATATCAGCCTCTCTTATAACGCTCCAGTACTGATATAACCCCCAGACATTACACCATTTGTGACTGATATCAGCCCCTCTAATAACGCTCCAGTACGGATATAACCTCCAGACATTACACCATATGTGACTGATATCAGCCTCTCTTATAACGCTCCAGTACTGATATAACCTCCAGACATTACACCATATGTGACTGATATCATCCCCTCTTATAACGCTCCAGTACTGATATAACCCCAAGACATTACACCATATGTGACTGATATCAGCCCCTCTTATAACGCTCCAGTACTTATATAACCTCCAGACATTACACCATATGTGACTGATATCAGCCCCTCTTATAACGCTCCAGTACTGATATAACCCCCAGACATTACACCATTTGTGACTGATATCAGCCTCTCTTATAACGCTCCAGTACGGATATAACCTCCAGACATTACACCATATGTGACTGATATTAGCCCCTCTAATAACGCTCCAGTACTGATATAACCTCCAGACATTACACCATATGTGACTGATATCATCCCCTCTTATAACGCTCCAGTACTGATATAACCTCCAGACATTACACCTTATGTGACTGATATCAGCCCCTCTTATAATGCTCCAATACTGATATAACCTCCAGACATTACACCATATGTGACTGATATCAGCCCCTCTTCTAACGCTCCAATACTGATATAACCTCCAGACATTACACCATATGTGACTGATATCAGCCCCTCTTATAACGCTCCAGTACTGATATAACCTCCAGACATTACACCATATGTGACTGATATCAGCCCCTCTTATAACGCCCCAGTACTAATATAACCTCCAGACATTACACCATATGTGACTGATATCAGCCCCTCTTATAACGCTCCAGTACTGATATAACCCCCAGACATTACACCATTTGTGACTGATATCAGCCCCTCTTATAACGCTCCAGTACTGATATAACCCCCAGACATTACACCATATGTGAC
This sequence comes from Ranitomeya variabilis, assembly GCF_051348905.1. Taxonomy (NCBI): domain Eukaryota; kingdom Metazoa; phylum Chordata; class Amphibia; order Anura; family Dendrobatidae; genus Ranitomeya; species Ranitomeya variabilis. Next base: position 419,505,678 of record NC_135233.1, read on the forward strand.
TGATATCAGCCCCTCTTATAACGCTCCAGTACTGGTATAACCTCCAGACATTACACCATTTGTGACTGATATCAGCCCCTCTTATAACGCTCCAGTACTGATATAACCTCCAGACATTACACCATTTGTGACTGATATCAGCCCCTCTTATAACGCTCCAGTACTGGTATAACCTCCAGACATTACACCATATGTGACTGATATCAGCCCCTCTTATATCGCTCCAGTACTGATATAACCCCCAGACATTACACCATTTGTGACTGATATCAGCCCCTCTTATAACACTCCAGTACTGATATAACCCCCAGACATTACACCATATGTGACTGATATCAGCCCCTCTTATACCGCTCCAGTACTGATATAACCCCCCAGTACTGATATAACCCCCAGACATTACACCATGTGACTGATATCAGCTCCTCTTATACCGCTCCAGTACTGATATAACCCCCCAGTACTGATATAACCCCCAGACATTACACCATATGTGACTGATATCAGCCCCTCTTATACCGCTCCAGTACTGATATAACCCCCCAGTACTGATATAACCCCCAGACATTACACCATATGTGACTGATATCAGCCCCTCTTATAACGCTCCAGTACTGATATAACCTCCAGACATTACACCATTTGTGACTGTTATCAGCCCCTCTTATGACGCTACAGTACTGATATAACCTCCAGACATTACACCATATGTGACTGATATCAGCCCCTCTTATAACGCTCCAGTACTGATATAACCTCCAGACATTACACCATATGTGACTGATATTAGCCCCTCTTATAACTCTCCAGTACTGATATAACCCCCAGACATTACACCATTTGTGACTGATATCAGCCCCTCTTATACCGCTCCAGTACTGATATAACCCCCAGACATTACACCATATGTGACTGATATCAGCCCCTCTTATAACGCTCCAGTACTGATATAACCTCCAGACATTACACCATATGTGACTGATATCAGCCTCTCTTATAACGCTCCAGTACTGATATAACCTCCAGACATTACACCATATGTGACTGATATCAGCCCCTCTTATAGCGCTCCAGTACTGATATAACCCCCAGACATTACACCATATGTGACTGATATCAGCCCCTCTTATAACGCTCCAGTACTGATATAACCTCCAGACATTACACCATTTGTGACTGATATCAGCCCCTCTTATAACGCTCCAGTACTGATATAACCCCCAGACATTACACCATATGTGACTGATATCAGCCCCTCTTATAATGCTCCAGTACTGATATAACCTCCAGACATTACACCATATGTGACTGATATCAGCCCCTCTTATAACGCTCCAGTACTGATATAACCCCTAGACATTACACCATATGTGACTGATATCAGCCCCTCTTATAACGCTCCAGTACTGATATAACCTTCAGACATTACACCATATGTGACTGATATCAGCCCCTCTTATAACGCTCCAGTACTGATATAACCTCCAGACATTACACCATATGTGACTGATATCAGCCCCTCTTATAACGCTCCAGTACTGATATAACCTCCAGACATTACACCATATGTGACTGATATCAGCCCCTATTATAACGCTCCAGTACTGGTATAACCTCCAGAGATTAAACCATTTGTGACTGATATCAGCCCCTCTTATAACGCTCCAGTACTGATATAACCCCCAGACATTACACCATATGTGACTGATATCAGCACCTCTTATAACGCTCCAGTACTGGTATAACCTCCAGACATTACATCATATGTGACTGATATCAGCCCTCTTATACCGCTCCAGTACTGATATAACCTCCAGACATTACACCATATGTGACTGATATCAGCCCCTCTTATAACGCTCCAGTACTGGTATAACCTCCAGACATTACACCATATGTGACTGATATCAGCCTCTCTTATAACGCTCCAGTACTGATATAACCTCCAGACATTACACCATATGTGACTGATATCAGCCCCTCTTATAGCGCTCCAGTACTGATATAACCCCCAGACATTACACCATATGTGACTGATATCAGCCCCTCTTATAACGCTCCAGTACTGATATAACCTCCAGACATTACACCATTTGTGACTGATATCAGCCCCTCTTATAACGCTCCAGTACTGATATAACCCCCAGACATTACACCATATGTGACTGATATCAGCCCCTCTTATAATGCTCCAGTACTGATATAACCTCCAGACATTACACCATATGTGACTGATATCAGCCCCTCTTATAACGCTCCAGTACTGATATAACCCCTAGACATTACACCATATGTGACTGATATCAGCCCCTCTTATAACGCTCCAGTACTGATATAACCTCCAGACATTACACCATATGTGACTGATATCAGCCCCTCTTATAACGCTCCAGTACTGATATAACCTCCAGACATTACACCATATGTGACTGATATCAGCCCCTCTTATAACGCTCCAGTACTGATATAACCTCCAGACATTACACCATATGTGACTGATATCAGCCCCTCTTATAACGCTCCAGTACTGATATAACCTCCAGACATTACACCATATGTGACTGATATCAGCCCCTATTATAACGCTCCAGTACTGGTATAACCTCCAGAGATTAAACCATTTGTGACTGATATCAGCCCCTCTTATAACGCTCCAGTACTGATATAACCCCCAGACATTACACCATATGTGACTGATATCAGCACCTCTTATAACGCTCCAGTACTGGTATAACCTCCAGACATTACATCATATGTGACTGATATCAGCCCTCTTATACCGCTCCAGTACTGATATAACCTCCAGACATTACACCATATGTGACTGATATCAGCCCCTCTTATAATGCTCCAGTACTGATATAACCCCCAGACATTACACCATATGTGACTGATATCAGCCCCTCTTATAACGCTCCAGTACTGGTATAACCTCCAGACATTACATCATATGTGACTGATATCAGCCCTCTTATACCGCTCCAGTACTGATATAACCCCCAGACATTACACCATATGTGACTGATATCAGCCCCTCTTATACAGCTCCAGTACTGATATAACCTCCAGACATTACATCATGTGTGACTGATATCAGCCCTCTTATAATGCTCCAGTACTGATATAACCCCCAGACATTACACCATATGTGACTGATATCAGCCCCTCTTATAACGCTCCAGTACTGATATAACCTCCAGACATTACACCATATGTGACTGATATCAGCCCCTCTTATAATGCCCCAGTACTGGTATAACCTCCAGACATTACACCATTTGTGACTGACATCAGCCCCTCTTATAACGCTCCAGTACTGGTATAACCTCCAGACATTACACCATATGTGACTGATATCAGCCCCTCTTATACCGCTCCAGTACTGATATAACCTCCAGACATTACACCATATGTGACTGATATCAGCCCCTCTTATAACGCTCCAGTACTGATATAACCCCCAGACATTACACCATATGTGACTGATATCAGTCCCTCTTATAACACTCCAGTACTGATATAACACCCAGACATTACATCATATGTGACTGATATCAGCCCCTCTTATAGCGCCCCAGTACTGATATAACCTCCAGACATTACACCATATGTGACTGATATCAGTCCCTCTTATAACACTCCAGTACTGATATAACACCCAGACATTACATCATATGTGACTGATATCAGCCCTCTTATACCGCTCCAGTACTGATATAACCCCCAGACATTACACCATATGTGACTGATATCAGCCCCTCTTATAACGCTCCAGTACTGATATAACCCCCAGACATTACACCATATGTGACTGATATCAGCCCCTCTTATAACGCTCCAGTACTGATATAACCCCCCAGTACTGATATAACCCCCAGACATTACACCATATGTGACTGATATCAGCCCCTCTTATAACGCTCCAGTACTGGTATAACCTCCAGACATTACATCATATGTGACTGATATCAGCCCTCTTATACCGCTCCAGTACTGGTATAACCTCCAGACATTACATCATATGTGACTGATATCAGCCCTCTTATACCGCTCCAGTACTGATATAACCTCCAGACATTACACCATATGTGACTGATATCAGCCCCTCTTATAACGCTCCAGTACTGATATAACCCCCAGACATTACACCATTTGTGACTGATATCAGCCCCTCTAATAACGCTCCAGTACGGATATAACCTCCAGACATTACACCATATGTGACTGATATTAGCCCCTCTTATAACGCTACAGTACTGATATAACCTCCAGACATTACACCATATGTGACTGATATTAGCCCCTCTTATAACTCTCCAGTACTGATATAACCCCCAGACATTACATCATTTGTGACGGATATCAGCCCCTCTTATAACGCTCCAGTACTGATATAACCCCCAGACATTACACCATATGTGACTGATATCAGCCCCTCTTATAACGCTCCAGTACTGATATAACCTCCAGACATTACACCATATGTGACTGATATCAGCCCCTCTTATAACGCTCCAGTACTGATATAACCCCCAGACATTACACCATATGTGACTGATATCAGCCCCTCTTATAACGCTCCAGTACTGATATAACCCCCAGACATTACACCATATGTGACTGATATCAGCCCCTCTTATAATGCTCCAGTACTGATATAACCTCCAGACATTACACCATATGTGACTGATATCAGCCCCTCTTATAACGCTCCAGTACTGATATAACCCCTAGACATTACACCATATGTGACTGATATCAGCCCCTCTTATAACGCTCCAGTACTGGTATAACCTCCAGACATTAAACCATTTGTGACTGATATCAGCCCCTCTTATACCGCTCCAGTACTGATATAACCTCCAGACATTACATCATATGTGACTGATATCAGCCCCTCTTATAACGCTCCAGTACTGGTATAACCTCCAGACATTACACCATTTGTGACTGATATCAGCCCCTCTTATAACGCTCCAGTACTGGTATAACCTCCAGACATTACACCATTTGTGACTGATATCAGCCCCTCTTATAACGCTCCAGTACTGATATAACCCCCAGACATTACACCATTTGTGACTGATATCAGCCCCTCTTATAACGCTACAGTACTGATATAACCTCCAGACATTACACCATATGTGACTGATATTAGCCCCTCTTATAACTCTCCAGTACTGATATAACCCCCAGACATTACACCATTTGTGACTGATATCAGCCCCTCTTATAACGCTCCAGTACTGATATAACCCCCAGACATTACACCATATGTGACTGATATCAGCCCCTCTTATACCGCTCCAGTACTGATATAACCCCCAGACATTACACCATATGTGACTGATATCAGCCCCTCTTATAACGCTCCAGTACTGATATAACCTCCAGACATTACACCATATGTGACTGATATCAGCCCCTCTTATAACGCTCCAGTACTGATATAACCCCCAGACATTACACCATATGTGACTGATATCAGCCCCTCTTATAACGCTCCAGTACTGATATAACCCCCAGACATTACACCATATGTGACTGATATCAGCCCCTCTTATAACGCTCCAGTACTGATATAACCTCCAGACATTACACCATTTGTGACTGATATCAGCCCCTCTTATAATGCTCCAGTACTGATATAACCCCCAGACATTACACCATATGTGACTGATATCAGCCCCTCTTATAATGCTCCAGTACTGATATAACCTCCAGACATTACACCACATGTGACTGATATCAGCCCCTCTTATAACGCTCCAGTACTGATATAACCCCTAGACATTACACCATATGTGACTGATATCAGCCCCTCTTATAACGCTCCAGTACTGGTATAACCTCCAGACATTAAACCATTTGTGACTGATATCAGCCCCTCTTATAACGCTCCAGTACTGATATAACCCCCAGACATTTCACCATATGTGACTGATATCAGCCCCTCTTATAACGCTCCAGTACTGGTATAACCTCCAGACATTACATCATATGTGACTGATATCAGCCCTCTTATACCGCTCCAGTACTGATATAACCTCCAGACATTACACCATATGTGACTGATATCAGCCCCTCTTATACCGCTCCAGTACTGATATAACCTCCAGACATTACACCATATGTGACTGATATCAGCCCCTCTTATAACGCTCCAGTACTGATATAACCTCCAGACATTACACCATATGTGACTTGATATCAGCCCCTCTTATAACGCTCCAGTACTGGTATAACCTCCAGAGATTAAACCATTTGTGACTGATATCAGCCCCTCTTATAACGCTCCAGTACTGATATAACCCCCAGACATTACACCATATGTGACTGATATCAGCCCTCTTATACCGCTCCAGTACTGATATAACCTCCACACATTACACCATATGTGACTGATATCAGCCCCTCTTATAATGCTCCAGTACTGATATAACCCCCAGACATTACACCATATGTGACTGATATCAGCCCCTCTTATACCGCTCCAGTACTGATATAACCTCCAGACATTACACCATATGTGACTGATATCAGCCCCTCTTATACAGCTCCAGTACTGATATAACCTCCAGACATTACATCATGTGTGACTGATATCAGCCCTCTTATAATGCTCCAGTACTGATATAACCCCCAGACATTACACCATATGTGACTGATATCAGTCCCTCTTATAACACTCCAGTACTGATATAACCCCCAGACATTACATCATATGTGACTGATATCAGCCCCTCTTATAGCGCCCCAGTACTGATATAACCTCCAGACATTACATCATATGTGACTGATATCAGCCCCTCTTATAATGCTCCAGTACTGATATAACCTCCAGACATTACACCATATGTGACTGATATCAGCCCCTCTTATAACGCTCCAGTACTGATATAACCTCCAGACATTACATCATGTGTGACTGATATCAGCCCTCTTATAACGCTCCAGTACTGATATAACCCCCAGACATTACACCATATGTGACTGATATCAGCCCCTCTTATAACGCTCCAGTACTGATACAACCTCCAGACATTACACCATATGTGACTGATATCAGCCCCTCTTATAACGCTCCAGTACTGATATAACCTCCAGACATTACACCATATGTGACTGATATCAGCCCCTCTTATAACGCTCCAGTACTGATATAACCCCCAGACATTACACCATATGTGACTGATATCATCCCCTCTTATAACGCTCCAGTACTGGTATAACCTCCAGACATTACACTATATGTGACTGATATCAGCCCCTCTTATACCGCTCCAGTACGGATATAACCTCCAGACATTACACCATATGTGACTGATATCAGCCCTATTATAACGCTCCAGTACTGATATAACCCCCAGACATTACACCATATGTGACTGATATCAGCCCTCTTATAACGTTCCAGTACTGATATAACCTCCAGACATTACATCATGTGTGACTGATATCAGCCCTCTTATAATGCTCCAGTACTGATATAACCTCCAGACATTACACCATATGTGACTGATATAAGCCCTCTTATAACGCTCCAGTACTGATATAACCCCCAGACATTACACCATATGTGACTGATATCATCCCCTCTTATAACGCTCCAGTACTGGTATAACCTCCAGACATTACACCATATGTGACTGATATCAGCCCCTCTTATACCGCTCCAGTACTGATATAACCTCCAGACATTACACCATATGTGACTGATATCAGCCCTCTTATAACGCTCCAGTACTGATATAACCTCCAGACATTACACCATATGTGACTGATATCAGCCCTCTTATAACGCTCCAGTACTGATATAACCTCCAGACATTACACCATGTGACTGATATCAGCCCTCTTATAACGCTCCAGTACTGATATAACCTCCAGACATTACACCATATGTGACTGATATCATCCCCTCTTATAACGCTCCAGTACTGATATAACCTCCAGACATTACACCATATGTGACGGATATCAGCCCCTCTTATAACGCTCCAGTACTGATATAACCTCCAGACATTACACCATATGTGACTGATATCATCCCCTCTTATAACGCTCCAGTACTGGTATAACCTCCAGACATTACACCATATGTGACTGATATCTGCCCCGCTTATAACGCTCCAGTACTGGTATAACCTCCAGACATTACACCATATGTGACTGATATCAGCCCCTCTTATACCGCTCCAGTACTGATATAACCTCCAGACATTACACCATATGTGACTGATATCAGCCCTCTTATAACGCTCCAGTACTGATATAACCTCCAGACATTGCACCATATGTGACTGATATCAGACCCTCTTATAACGCTCCAGTACTGATATAACCCCCAGACATTACACCATATGTGACTGATACCAGCCCCTCTTATAACGCTCCAGTACTGATATAACCTCCAGACATTACACCATATGTGACTGATATCTGCCCCTCTTATAACGCTCCAGTACTGATATAACCTCCAGACATTACACCATATGTGACTGATATCTGCCCCTCTTATAACACTCCAGTAGTGATATAACCCCCAGACATTACATATGTGACTGATATCAGCCCCTCTTATAACACTCCAGTAGTGATATAACCCCCAGACATTACATATGTGACTGATATCTGCCCCTCTTATAACGCTCCAGTACTGATATAACACCCAGACATTACATCATATGTGACTGATATCAGCCACTCTTATAACGCTCCAGTACTGATATAACCCCCAGACATTACATCATATGTGACTGATATCAGCCCCTCTTATAGCGCCCCAGTACTGATATAACCTCCAGACATTACATCATGTGTGACTGATATCAGCCCCTCTTATAACGCTCCAGTACTGATATAACCTCCAGACATTACATCATGTGTGACTGATATCAGCCCTCTTATAACGCTCCAGTACTGATATAACCCCCAGACATTACACCATATGTGACTGATATCAGCCCCTCTTATAACGCTCCAGTACTGATACAACCTCCAGACATTACACCATATGTGACTGATATCAGCCCCTCTTATAACGCTCCAGTACTGATATAACCTCCAGACATTACACCATATGTGACTGATATCAGCCCCTCTTATAACGCTCCAGTACTGATATAACCCCCAGACATTACACCATATGTGACTGATATCAGCCCCTCTTATAACGCTCCAGTACTGATATAACCTCCAGACATTACACCATATGTCACTGATATCATCCCCTCTTATAACGCTCCAGTACTGATATAACCTCCAGACATTACACCATATGTGACTGATATCATCCCCTCTTATAACGCTCCAGTACTGGTATAACCTCCAGACATTACACCATATGTGACTGATATCAGCCCCTCTTATACCGCTCCAGTACTGATATAACCTCCAGACATTACACCATATGTGACTGATATCAGCCCTCTTATAACGCTCCAGTACTGATATAACCCCCAGACATTACACCATATGTGACTGATATCAGCCCCTCTTATAACGCTCCAGTACTGATATAACCCCAAGACATTACACCATATGTGACTGATATCAGCCCTCTTATAACGTTCCAGTACTGATATAACCTCCAGACATTACATCATGTGTGACTGATATCAGCCCTCTTATAATGCTCCAGTACTGATATAACCTCCAGACATTACACCATATGTGACTGATATAAGCCCTCTTATAACGCTCCAGTACTGATATAACCCCCAGACATTACACCATATGTGACTGATATCATCCCCTCTTATAACGCTCCAGGACTGATATAACCCCCAGACATTACATCATATGTGACTGATATCAGCCTCTCTTATAACGCTCCAGTACTGATATAACCTCCAGACATTACACCATATGTGACTGATATCAGCCCTCTTATAACGCTCCAGTACTGATATAACCTCCAGACATTACACCATATGTGACTGATATCAGCCCTCTTATAACGCTCCAGTACTGATATAACCTCCAGACATTACACCATGTGACTGATATCAGCCCTCTTATAACGCTCCAGTACTGATATAACCTCCAGACATTACACCATATGTGACTGATATCATCCCCTCTTATAACGCTCCAGTACTGATATAACCTCCAGACATTACACCATATGTGACGGATATCAGCCCCTCTTATAACGCTCCAGTACTGATATAACCTCCAGACATTACACCATATGTGACTGATATCATCCCCTCTTATAACGCTCCAGTACTGGTATAACCTCCAGACATTACACCATATGTGACTGATATCTGCCCCGCTTATAACGCTCCAGTACTGGTATAACCTCCAGACATTACACCATATGTGACTGATATCAGCCCCTCTTATACCGCTCCAGTACTGATATAACCTCCAGACATTACACCATATGTGACTGATATCAGCCCTCTTATAACACTCCAGTACTGATATAACCTCCAGACATTGCACCATATGTGACTGATATCAGACCCTCTTATAACGCTCCAGTACTGATATAACCCCCAGACATTACACCATATGTGACTGATACCAGCCCCTCTTATAACGCTCCAGTACTGATATAACCTCCAGACATTACACCATATGTGACTGATATCTGCCCCTCTTATAACGCTCCAGTACTGATATAACCTCCAGACATTACACCATATGTGACTGATATCTGCCCCTCTTATAACGCTCCAGTACTGATATAACCTCCAGACATTACATCATGTGTGACTGATATCGGCCCTCTTATAACGCTCCAGTACTGATATAACCTCCAGACATTACACCATTTGTGACTGATATCAGCCCCTCTTATAACGCTCCAGTACTGATATAACCTCCAGACATTACATATGTGACTGATATCAGCCCCTCTTATAACGCTCCAGTACTGATATAACCTCCAGACATTACACCATATGTGACTGATATCAGCCCCTCTTATAACGCTCCAGTACTGATATAACCTCCAGACATTACACCATATGTGACTGATATCATCCCCTCTTATAACGCTCCAGTACTGGTATAACCTCCAGACATTACACCATATGTGACTGATATCAGCCCCTCTTATACCGCTCCAGTACTGATATAACCTCCAGACATTACACCATAAGTGACTGATATCTGCCCCTCTTATAACACTCCAGTACTGATATAACCCCCAGACATTACATATGTGACTGATATCTGCCCCTCTTATAACACTCCAGTACTGATATATGGTGTAATGTCTGGAGGTTATATCAGTACTGGAGCGTTATAAGAGGGGCTGATATCAGTCACATATGGTGTAATGTCTGGAGGTTATATCAGTACTGGAGCGTTATAAGAGGGGCTGATATCAGTCACATATGGTGTAATGTCTGGAGGTTATATCAGTACTGGAGCGTTATAAGAGGGGATGATATCAGTCACATATGGTGTAATGTCTGGAGGTTATATCAGTACTGGAGCGTTATAAGAGGGCTGATATCAGTCACATATGGTGTAATATCTGGAGGTTATGTGACTGATATCAGCCCTCTTATAACGCTCCAGTACTGATATAACCTCCAGACATTACACCTTATGTGACTGATATCATCCCCTCTTATAACGCTCCAGTACTGGTATAACCTCCAGACATTACACCATATGTGACTGATATCAGCCCCTCTTATAACGCTCCAGTACTGATATAACCCCCAGACATTACACCATATGTGACTGATACCAGCCCCTCTTATAACGCTCCAGTACTGATATAACCTCCAGACATTACACCATATGTGACTGATATCTGCCCCTCTTATAACGCTCCAGTACTGATATAACCTCCAGACATTACACCATATGTGACTGATATCTGCCCCTCTTATAACACTCCAGTAGTGATATAACCCCCAGACATTACATATGTGACTGATATCAGCCCCTCTTATAACACTCCAGTAGTGATATAACCCCCAGACATTACATATGTGACTGATATCTGCCCCTCTTATAACGCTCCAGTACTGATATAACACCCAGACATTACATCATATGTGACTGATATCAGCCACTCTTATAACGCTCCAGTACTGATATAACCCCCAGACATTACATCATATGTGACTGATATCAGCCCCTCTTATAGCGCCCCAGTACTGATATAACCTCCAGACATTACATCATGTGTGACTGATATCAGCCCCTCTTATAACGCTCCAGTACTGATATAACCTCCAGACATTACATCATGTGTGACTGATATCAGCCCTCTTATAACGCTCCAGTACTGATATAACCCCCAGACATTACACCATATGTGACTGATATCAGCCCCTCTTATAACGCTCCAGTACTGATACAACCTCCAGACATTACACCATATGTGACTGATATCAGCCCCTCTTATAACGCTCCAGTACTGATATAACCTCCAGACATTACACCATATGTGACTGATATCAGCCCCTCTTATAACGCTCCAGTACTGATATAACCCCCAGACATTACACCATATGTGACTGATATCAGCCCCTCTTATAACGCTCCAGTACTGATATAACCTCCAGACATTACACCATATGTCACTGATATCATCCCCTCTTATAACGCTCCAGTACTGATATAACCTCCAGACATTACACCATATGTGACTGATATCATCCCCTCTTATAACGCTCCAGTACTGGTATAACCTCCAGACATTACACCATATGTGACTGATATCAGCCCCTCTTATACCGCTCCAGTACTGATATAACCTCCAGACACTACACCATATGTGACTGATATCAGCCCCTCTTATACCGCTCCAGTACTGATATAACCTCCAGACATTACACCATATGTGACTGATATCAGCCCTCTTATAACGCTCCAGTACTGATATAACCCCCAGACATTACACCATATGTGACTGATATCAGCCCCTCTTATAACGCTCCAGTACTGATATAACCCCAAGACATTACACCATATGTGACTGATATCAGCCCTCTTATAACGTTCCAGTACTGATATAACCTCCAGACATTACATCATGTGTGACTGATATCAGCCCTCTTATAATGCTCCAGTACTGATATAACCTCCAGACATTACACCATATGTGACTGATATAAGCCCTCTTATAACGCTCCAGTACTGATATAACCCCCAGACATTACACCATATGTGACTGATATCATCCCCTCTTATAACGCTCCAGGACTGATATAACCCCCAGACATTACATCATATGTGACTGATATCAGCCTCTCTTATAACGCTCCAGTACTGATATAACCTCCAGACATTACACCATATGTGACTGATATCAGCCCTCTTATAACGCTCCAGTACTGATATAACCTCCAGACATTACACCATATGTGACTGATATCAGCCCTCTTATAACGCTCCAGTACTGATATAACCTCCAGACATTACACCATGTGACTGATATCAGCCCTCTTATAACGCTCCAGTACTGATATAACCTCCAGACATTACACCATATGTGACTGATATCATCCCCTCTTATAACGCTCCAGTACTGATATAACCTCCAGACATTACACCATATGTGACGGATATCAGCCCCTCTTATAACGCTCCAGTACTGATATAACCTCCAGACATTACACCATATGTGACTGATATCATCCCCTCTTATAACGCTCCAGTACTGGTATAACCTCCAGACATTACACCATATGTGACTGATATCTGCCCCGCTTATAACGCTCCAGTACTGGTATAACCTCCAGACATTACACCATATGTGACTGATATCAGCCCCTCTTATACCGCTCCAGTACTGATATAACCTCCAGACATTACACCATATGTGACTGATATCAGCCCTCTTATAACACTCCAGTACTGATATAACCTCCAGACATTGCACCATATGTGACTGATATCAGACCCTCTTATAACGCTCCAGTACTGATATAACCCCCAGACATTACACCATATGTGACTGATACCAGCCCCTCTTATAACGCTCCAGTACTGATATAACCTCCAGACATTACACCATATGTGACTGATATCTGCCCCTCTTATAACGCTCCAGTACTGATATAACCTCCAGACATTACACCATATGTGACTGATATCTGCCCCTCTTATAACGCTCCAGTACTGATATAACCTCCAGACATTACATCATGTGTGACTGATATCGGCCCTCTTATAACGCTCCAGTACTGATATAACCTCCAGACATTACACCATTTGTGACTGATATCAGCCCCTCTTATAACGCTCCAGTACTGATATAACCTCCAGACATTACATATGTGACTGATATCAGCCCCTCTTATAACGCTCCAGTACTGATATAACCTCCAGACATTACACCATATGTGACTGATATCAGCCCCTCTTATAACGCTCCAGTACTGATATAACCTCCAGACATTACACCATATGTGACTGATATCATCCCCTCTTATAACGCTCCAGTACTGGTATAACCTCCAGACATTACACCATATGTGACTGATATCAGCCCCTCTTATACCGCTCCAGTACTGATATAACCTCCAGACATTACACCATAAGTGACTGATATCTGCCCCTCTTATAACACTCCAGTACTGATATAACCCCCAGACATTACATATGTGACTGATATCTGCCCCTCTTATAACACTCCAGTACTGATATATGGTGTAATGTCTGGAGGTTATATCAGTACTGGAGCGTTATAAGAGGGGCTGATATCAGTCACATATGGTGTAATGTCTGGAGGTTATATCAGTACTGGAGCGTTATAAGAGGGGCTGATATCAGTCACATATGGTGTAATGTCTGGAGGTTATATCAGTACTGGAGCGTTATAAGAGGGGATGATATCAGTCACATATGGTGTAATGTCTGGAGGTTATATCAGTACTGGAGCGTTATAAGAGGGCTGATATCAGTCACATATGGTGTAATATCTGGAGGTTATGTGACTGATATCAGCCCTCTTATAACGCTCCAGTACTGATATAACCTCCAGACATTACACCTTATGTGACTGATATCATCCCCTCTTATAACGCTCCAGTACTGGTATAACCTCCAGACATTACACCATATGTGACTGATATCAGCCCCTCTTATAACGCTCCAGTACTGATATAACCCCCAGACATTACACCATATGTGACTGATATCAGCCCCTCTTATAACGCTCCAGTACTGATATAACCTCCAGACATTACACCATATGTGACTGATATCTGCCCCTCTTATAACACTCCAGTACTGATATAACCTCCAGACATTACACCATATGTGACTGATATCAGCCTCTCTTATAACACTCCAGTACTGATATAACCTCCAGACATTACATATGTGACTGATATCAGCCCTCTTATAACGCTCCAGTACTGATATAACCTTCAGACATTACACCATATGTGACTGATATCAGCCCCTCTTATACCGCTCCAGTACTGATATAACCTCCAGACAGTACACCATATGTGACTGATATCAGCCCCTCTTATAACGCTCCAGTACTGATATAACCTCCAGACATTACACCATATGTGACTGATATCTGCCCCTCTTATAACACTCCAGTACTGATATAACCCCCAGACATTACATATGTGACTGATATCAGCCCCTCTTATAACGCTCCAGTACTGATATAACCTCCAGACATTACATCATGTGTGACTGATATCAGCCCTCTTATAACGCTCCAGTACTGATATAACCCCCAGACATTACACCATATGTGACTGATATCAGCCCCTCTTATAACGCTCCAGTACCGATATAACCTCCAGACATTACACCATATGTCACTGATATCAGCCCCTCTTATAATGCTCCAGTACTGGTATAACCTCCAGACATTACACCATATGTGACTGATATCAGCCCCTCTTATAATGCTCCACTACTGATATAACCTCCAGACATTACACCATATGTGACTGATATCATCCCCTCTTATAACGCTCCAGTACTGGTATAACCTCCAGACATTACACCATATGTGACTGATATCAGCCCCTCTTATAACGCTCCAGTACTGATATAACCTCCAGACATTACATATGTGACTGATATCAGCCCTCTTATAACGTTACAGTACTGATATAACCTCCAGACATTACATCATGTGTGACTGATATCAGCCCCTCTTATAATGCTCCAGTACTGATATAACCTCCAGACATTACACCATATGTGACTGATATCAGCCCTCTTATAACGCTCCAGTACTGATATAACCTCCAGACATTACACCATATGTGACTGATATCATCCCCTCTTATAACGCTCCAGTACTGATATAACCTCCAGAAATTACACCATATGTGACTGATATCATCCCCTCTTATAACGCTCCAGTACTGGTATAACCTCCAGACATTACACCATATGTGACTGATATCAGCCCCTCTTATACCGCTCCAGTACTGATATAACCTCCAGACATTACACCATATGTGACTGATATCAGCCCCTCTTATAATGCTCCAGGACTGATATAACCTCCAGACATTACACCATATGTGACTGATATCAGCCCCTCTTATACCGCTCCAGTACTGATATAACCTCCAGACATTACACCATATGTGACTGATATCAGCCCCTCTTATAACGCTCCAGTACTGATATAACCTCCAGACATTACACCATATGTGACTGATATCAGCCCCTCTTATAACGCTCCAGTACTGATATAACCTCCAGACATTACATATGTGACTGATATCAGCCCCTCTTATAACGCTCCAGTACTGATATAACCTCCAGACATTACATCATGTGTGACTGATATCAGCCCTCTTATAACGCTCCAGTACTGATATAACCTCCAGACATTACACCATATGTGACTGATATCTGCCCCTCTTATAACACTCCAGTACTGATATAACCCCCAGACATTACATATGTGACTGATATCATCCCCTCTTATAACGCTCCAGTACTGATATAACCTCCAGACATTACACCATATGTGACTGATATCAGCCCCTCTTATAACGCTCCAGTACTGATATAACCCCCAGACATAACACCATATGTGACTGATATCAGCCCCTCTTATAACGCTCCAGTACTGATATAACCTCCAGACATTACACCATATGTGACTGATATCAGCCCCTCTTATAACACTCCAGTACTGATATCAGCCCCTCTTATAACGCTCCAGTACTGATATAACCCCCAGACATTACACCATATGTGACTGATATCATCACCTGTTATAACACTCCAGTAGTGATATAACCCCCAGACATTACATATGTGACTGATATCAGCCCCTCTTATAACGCTCCAGTACTGATATAACCTCCAGACATTACATCATGTGTGACTGATATCGGCCCTCTTATAACGCTCCAGTACTGATATAACCTCCAGACATTACACCATATGTGACTGATATCTGCCCCTCTTATAACGCTCCAGTACTGATATAACCTTCAGACATTACACCATATGTGACTGATATCTGCCCCTCTTATAACGCTCCAGTACTGATATAACCCCCAGACATTACATATGTGACTGATATCAGCCCCTCTTATAACGCTCCAGTACTGATATAACCTCCAGACATTACATCATGTGTGACTGATATCAGCCCTCTTATAATGCTCCAGTACTGATATAACCTCCAGACATTACACCATATGTGACTGATATCTGCCCCTCTTATAACGCTCCAGTACTGATATAACCTCCAGACATTACACCATATGTGACTGATATCAGCCCTGTTATAACGCTCCAGTACTGATATAACCTCCAGACATTACACTATATGTGACTGATATCATCCCCTCTTATAACGCTCCAGTACTGATATAACCTCCAGACATTACACCATATGTGACTGATATCAGCCCCAATTATAACGCTCCAGTACTGATATAACCCCCAGACATTACACCATATGTGACTGATATCAGCCCCTCTTATAACGCTCCAGTACTGATATAACCTCCAGACATTACACCATGTGACTGATATCTGCCCCTCTTATAACACTCCAGTACTGATATAACCCCCAGACATTACATATGTGACTGATATCAGCCCCTCTTATAACGCTCCAGTACTGATATAACCTCCAGACATTACACCATATGTGACTGATATCAGCCCTCTTATAACGCTCCAGTACTGATATAACCTCCAGACATTACACCATATGTGACTGATATCAGCCCCTCTTATAACGCTCCAGTACTGATATAACCTCCAGACATTACATATGTGACTGATATCAGCCCCTCTTATAACGCTCCAGTACTGATATAACCTCCAGACATTACACCATATGTGACTGATATCAGCCCCTCTTATAACGCTCCAGTACTGATATAACCTCCAGACATTACACCATATGTGACTGATATCATCCCCTCTTATAACGCTCCAGTACTGGTATAACCTCCAGACATTACACCATATGTGACTGATATCAGCCCCTCTTATACCGCTCCAGTACTGATATAACCTCCAGACATTACACCATATGTGACTGATATCTGCCCCTCTTATAACACTCCAGTACTGATATAACCCCCAGACATTACATATGTGACTGATATCTGCCCCTCTTATAACACTCCAGTACTGATATATGGTGTAATGTCTGGAGGTTATATCAGTACTGGAGCGTTATAAGAGGGGCTGATATCAGTCACATATCGTGTAATGTCTGGAGGTTATATCAGTACTGGAGCGTTATAAGAGGGGATGATATCAGTCACATATGGTGTAATGTCTGGAGGTTATATCAGTACTGGAGCGTTATAAGAGGGGCTGATATCAGTCACATATGTAATGTCTGGGGGTTATATCAGTACTGGAGCGTTATAAGAGGGGCAGATATCAGTCACATATGGTGTAATGTCTGAAGGTTATATCAGTACTGGAGCGTTATAAGAGGGGCAGATATCAGTCACATATGGTGTAATGTCTGGAGGTTATATCAGTACTGGAGCGTTATAAGAGGGGCTGATATCAGTCACATATCGTGTAATGTCTGGAGGTTATATCAGTACTGGAGCGTTATAAGAGGGGATGATATCAGTCACATATGGTGTAATGTCTGGAGGTTATATCAGTACTGGAGCGTTATAAGAGGGCTGATATCAGTCACATATGGTGTAATGTCTGGAGGTTATGTGACTGATATCAGCCCTCTTATAACACTCCAGTACTGATATAACCTCCAGACATTACATATGTGACTGATATCAGCCCTCTTATAACGCTCCAGTACTGATATAACCTTCAGACATTACACCATATGTGACTGATATCAGCCCCTCTTATACCGCTCCAGTACTGATATAACCTCCAGACAGTACACCATATGTGACTGATATCAGCCCCTCTTATAACGCTCCAGTACTGATATAACCTCCAGACATTACACCATATGTGACTGATATCTGCCCCTCTTATAACACTCCAGTACTGATATAACCCCCAGACATTACATATGTGACTGATATCAGCCCCTCTTATAACGCTCCAGTACTGATATAACCTCCAGACATTACATCATGTGTGACTGATATCAGCCCTCTTATAACGCTCCAGTACTGATATAACCCCCAGACATTACACCATATGTGACTGATATCAGCCCCTCTTATAACGCTCCAGTACTGATATAACCTCCAGACATTACACCATATGTGACTGATATCAGCCCCTCTTATAACGCTCCAGTACCGATATAACCTCCAGACATTACACCATATGTCACTGATATCATCCCCTCTTATAACGCTCCAGTATTGATATAACCTCCAGACATTAAACCATATGTGACTGATATCATCCCCTCTTATAACGCTCCAGTACTGGTATAACCTCCAGACATTACACCATATGTGACTGATATCAGCCACTCTTATAATGCTCCACTACTGATATAACCTCCAGACATTACACCATATGTGACTGATATCATCCCCTCTTATAACGCTCCAGTACTGGTATAACCTCCAGACATTACACCATAGGTGACTGATATCAGCCCCTCTTATAACGCTCCAGTACTGATATAACCTCCAGACATTACACCATATGTGACTGATATCTGCCCCTCTTATAACACTCCAGTAGTGATATAACCCCCAGACATTACATATGTGACTGATATCAGCCCCTCTTATAACACTCCAGTAGTGATATAACCCCCAGACATTACATATGTGACTGATATCAGCCCCTCTTATAACACTCCAGTAGTGATATAACCCCCAGACATTACATATGTGACTGATATCTGCCCCTCTTATAACGCTCCAGTACTGATATAACACCCAGACATTACATCATATGTGACTGATATCAGCCACTCTTATAACGCTCCAGTACTGATATAACCCCCAGACATTACATCATATGTGACTGATATCAGCCCCTCTTATAGCGCCCCAGTACTGATATAACCTCCAGACATTACATCATGTGTGACTGATATCAGCCCCTCTTATAACGCTCCAGTACTGATATAACCTCCAGACATTACATCATGTGTGACTGATATCAGCCCTCTTATAACGCTCCAGTACTGATATAACCCCCAGACATTACACCATATGTGACTGATATCAGCCCCTCTTATAACGCTCCAGTACTGATACAACCTCCAGACATTACACCATATGTGACTGATATCAGCCCCTCTTATAACGCTCCAGTACTGATATAACCTCCAGACATTACACCATATGTGACTGATATCAGCCCCTCTTATAACGCTCCAGTACTGATATAACCCCCAGACATTACACCATATGTGACTGATATCAGCCCCTCTTATAACGCTCCAGTACTGATATAACCTCCAGACATTACACCATATGTCACTGATATCATCCCCTCTTATAACGCTCCAGTACTGATATAACCTCCAGACATTACACCATATGTGACTGATATCATCCCCTCTTATAACGCTCCAGTACTGGTATAACCTCCAGACATTACACCATATGTGACTGATATCAGCCCCTCTTATACCGCTCCAGTACTGATATAACCTCCAGACATTACACCATATGTGACTGATATCAGCCCTCTTATAACGCTCCAGTACTGATATAACCCCCAGACATTACACCATATGTGACTGATATCAGCCCCTCTTATAACGCTCCAGTACTGATATAACCCCAAGACATTACACCATATGTGACTGATATCAGCCCTCTTATAACGTTCCAGTACTGATATAACCTCCAGACATTACATCATGTGTGACTGATATCAGCCCTCTTATAATGCTCCAGTACTGATATAACCTCCAGACATTACACCATATGTGACTGATATAAGCCCTCTTATAACGCTCCAGTACTGATATAACCCCCAGACATTACACCATATGTGACTGATATCATCCCCTCTTATAACGCTCCAGGACTGATATAACCCCCAGACATTACATCATATGTGACTGATATCAGCCTCTCTTATAACGCTCCAGTACTGATATAACCTCCAGACATTACACCATATGTGACTGATATCAGCCCTCTTATAACGCTCCAGTACTGATATAACCTCCAGACATTACACCATATGTGACTGATATCAGCCCTCTTATAACGCTCCAGTACTGATATAACCTCCAGACATTACACCATGTGACTGATATCAGCCCTCTTATAACGCTCCAGTACTGATATAACCTCCAGACATTACACCATATGTGACTGATATCATCCCCTCTTATAACGCTCCAGTACTGATATAACCTCCAGACATTACACCATATGTGACGGATATCAGCCCCTCTTATAACGCTCCAGTACTGATATAACCTCCAGACATTACACCATATGTGACTGATATCATCCCCTCTTATAACGCTCCAGTACTGGTATAACCTCCAGACATTACACCATATGTGACTGATATCTGCCCCGCTTATAACGCTCCAGTACTGGTATAACCTCCAGACATTACACCATATGTGACTGATATCAGCCCCTCTTATACCGCTCCAGTACTGATATAACCTCCAGACATTACACCATATGTGACTGATATCAGCCCTCTTATAACACTCCAGTACTGATATAACCTCCAGACATTGCACCATATGTGACTGATATCAGACCCTCTTATAACGCTCCAGTACTGATATAACCCCCAGACATTACACCATATGTGACTGATACCAGCCCCTCTTATAACGCTCCAGTACTGATATAACCTCCAGACATTACACCATATGTGACTGATATCTGCCCCTCTTATAACGCTCCAGTACTGATATAACCTCCAGACATTACACCATATGTGACTGATATCTGCCCCTCTTATAACGCTCCAGTACTGATATAACCTCCAGACATTACATCATGTGTGACTGATATCGGCCCTCTTATAACGCTCCAGTACTGATATAACCTCCAGACATTACACCATTTGTGACTGATATCAGCCCCTCTTATAACGCTCCAGTACTGATATAACCTCCAGACATTACATATGTGACTGATATCAGCCCCTCTTATAACGCTCCAGTACTGATATAACCTCCAGACATTACACCATATGTGACTGATATCAGCCCCTCTTATAACGCTCCAGTACTGATATAACCTCCAGACATTACACCATATGTGACTGATATCATCCCCTCTTATAACGCTCCAGTACTGGTATAACCTCCAGACATTACACCATATGTGACTGATATCAGCCCCTCTTATACCGCTCCAGTACTGATATAACCTCCAGACATTACACCATAAGTGACTGATATCTGCCCCTCTTATAACACTCCAGTACTGATATAACCCCCAGACATTACATATGTGACTGATATCTGCCCCTCTTATAACACTCCAGTACTGATATATGGTGTAATGTCTGGAGGTTATATCAGTACTGGAGCGTTATAAGAGGGGCTGATATCAGTCACATATGGTGTAATGTCTGGAGGTTATATCAGTACTGGAGCGTTATAAGAGGGGCTGATATCAGTCACATATGGTGTAATGTCTGGAGGTTATATCAGTACTGGAGCGTTATAAGAGGGGATGATATCAGTCACATATGGTGTAATGTCTGGAGGTTATATCAGTACTGGAGCGTTATAAGAGGGCTGATATCAGTCACATATGGTGTAATATCTGGAGGTTATGTGACTGATATCAGCCCTCTTATAACGCTCCAGTACTGATATAACCTCCAGACATTACACCTTATGTGACTGATATCATCCCCTCTTATAACGCTCCAGTACTGGTATAACCTCCAGACATTACACCATATGTGACTGATATCAGCCCCTCTTATAACGCTCCAGTACTGATATAACCCCCAGACATTACACCATATGTGACTGATATCAGCCCCTCTTATAACGCTCCAGTACTGATATAACCTCCAGACATTACACCATATGTGACTGATATCTGCCCCTCTTATAACACTCCAGTACTGATATAACCTCCAGACATTACACCATATGTGACTGATATCAGCCTCTCTTATAACACTCCAGTACTGATATAACCTCCAGACATTACATATGTGACTGATATCAGCCCTCTTATAACGCTCCAGTACTGATATAACCTTCAGACATTACACCATATGTGACTGATATCAGCCCCTCTTATACCGCTCCAGTACTGATATAACCTCCAGACAGTACACCATATGTGACTGATATCAGCCCCTCTTATAACGCTCCAGTACTGATATAACCTCCAGACATTACACCATATGTGACTGATATCTGCCCCTCTTATAACACTCCAGTACTGATATAACCCCCAGACATTACATATGTGACTGATATCAGCCCCTCTTATAACGCTCCAGTACTGATATAACCTCCAGACATTACATCATGTGTGACTGATATCAGCCCTCTTATAACGCTCCAGTACTGATATAACCCCCAGACATTACACCATATGTGACTGATATCAGCCCCTCTTATAACGCTCCAGTACCGATATAACCTCCAGACATTACACCATATGTCACTGATATCAGCCCCTCTTATAATGCTCCAGTACTGGTATAACCTCCAGACATTACACCATATGTGACTGATATCAGCCCCTCTTATAATGCTCCACTACTGATATAACCTCCAGACATTACACCATATGTGACTGATATCATCCCCTCTTATAACGCTCCAGTACTGGTATAACCTCCAGACATTACACCATATGTGACTGATATCAGCCCCTCTTATAACGCTCCAGTACTGATATAACCTCCAGACATTACATATGTGACTGATATCAGCCCTCTTATAACGTTACAGTACTGATATAACCTCCAGACATTACATCATGTGTGACTGATATCAGCCCCTCTTATAATGCTCCAGTACTGATATAACCTCCAGACATTACACCATATGTGACTGATATCAGCCCTCTTATAACGCTCCAGTACTGATATAACCTCCAGACATTACACCATATGTGACTGATATCATCCCCTCTTATAACGCTCCAGTACTGATATAACCTCCAGAAATTACACCATATGTGACTGATATCATCCCCTCTTATAACGCTCCAGTACTGGTATAACCTCCAGACATTACACCATATGTGACTGATATCAGCCCCTCTTATACCGCTCCAGTACTGATATAACCTCCAGACATTACACCATATGTGACTGATATCAGCCCCTCTTATAATGCTCCAGGACTGATATAACCTCCAGACATTACACCATATGTGACTGATATCAGCCCCTCTTATACCGCTCCAGTACTGATATAACCTCCAGACATTACACCATATGTGACTGATATCAGCCCCTCTTATAACGCTCCAGTACTGATATAACCTCCAGACATTACACCATATGTGACTGATATCAGCCCCTCTTATAACGCTCCAGTACTGATATAACCTCCAGACATTACATATGTGACTGATATCAGCCCCTCTTATAACGCTCCAGTACTGATATAACCTCCAGACATTACATCATGTGTGACTGATATCAGCCCTCTTATAACGCTCCAGTACTGATATAACCTCCAGACATTACACCATATGTGACTGATATCTGCCCCTCTTATAACACTCCAGTACTGATATAACCCCCAGACATTACATATGTGACTGATATCATCCCCTCTTATAACGCTCCAGTACTGATATAACCTCCAGACATTACACCATATGTGACTGATATCAGCCCCTCTTATAACGCTCCAGTACTGATATAACCCCCAGACATAACACCATATGTGACTGATATCAGCCCCTCTTATAACGCTCCAGTACTGATATAACCTCCAGACATTACACCATATGTGACTGATATCAGCCCCTCTTATAACACTCCAGTACTGATATCAGCCCCTCTTATAACGCTCCAGTACTGATATAACCCCCAGACATTACACCATATGTGACTGATATCATCACCTGTTATAACACTCCAGTAGTGATATAACCCCCAGACATTACATATGTGACTGATATCAGCCCCTCTTATAACGCTCCAGTACTGATATAACCTCCAGACATTACATCATGTGTGACTGATATCGGCCCTCTTATAACGCTCCAGTACTGATATAACCTCCAGACATTACACCATATGTGACTGATATCTGCCCCTCTTATAACGCTCCAGTACTGATATAACCTTCAGACATTACACCATATGTGACTGATATCTGCCCCTCTTATAACGCTCCAGTACTGATATAACCCCCAGACATTACATATGTGACTGATATCAGCCCCTCTTATAACGCTCCAGTACTGATATAACCTCCAGACATTACATCATGTGTGACTGATATCAGCCCTCTTATAATGCTCCAGTACTGATATAACCTCCAGACATTACACCATATGTGACTGATATCTGCCCCTCTTATAACGCTCCAGTACTGATATAACCTCCAGACATTACACCATATGTGACTGATATCAGCCCTGTTATAACGCTCCAGTACTGATATAACCTCCAGACATTACACTATATGTGACTGATATCATCCCCTCTTATAACGCTCCAGTACTGATATAACCTCCAGACATTACACCATATGTGACTGATATCAGCCCCAATTATAACGCTCCAGTACTGATATAACCCCCAGACATTACACCATATGTGACTGATATCAGCCCCTCTTATAACGCTCCAGTACTGATATAACCTCCAGACATTACACCATATGTGACTGATATCTGCCCCTCTTATAACACTCCAGTACTGATATAACCCCCAGACATTACATATGTGACTGATATCAGCCCCTCTTATAACGCTCCAGTACTGATATAACCTCCAGACATTACACCATATGTGACTGATATCAGCCCTCTTATAACGCTCCAGTACTGATATAACCTCCAGACATTACACCATATGTGACTGATATCAGCCCCTCTTATAACGCTCCAGTACTGATATAACCTCCAGACATTACATATGTGACTGATATCAGCCCCTCTTATAACGCTCCAGTACTGATATAACCTCCAGACATTACACCATATGTGACTGATATCAGCCCCTCTTATAACGCTCCAGTACTGATATAACCTCCAGACATTACACCATATGTGACTGATATCATCCCCTCTTATAACGCTCCAGTACTGGTATAACCTCCAGACATTACACCATATGTGACTGATATCAGCCCCTCTTATACCGCTCCAGTACTGATATAACCTCCAGACATTACACCATATGTGACTGATATCTGCCCCTCTTATAACACTCCAGTACTGATATAACCCCCAGACATTACATATGTGACTGATATCTGCCCCTCTTATAACACTCCAGTACTGATATATGGTGTAATGTCTGGAGGTTATATCAGTACTGGAGCGTTATAAGAGGGGCTGATATCAGTCACATATGGTGTAATGTCTGGAGGTTATATCAGTACTGGAGCGTTATAAGAGGGGCTGATATCAGTCACATATCGTGTAATGTCTGGAGGTTATATCAGTACTGGAGCGTTATAAGAGGGGATGATATCAGTCACATATGGTGTAATGTCTGGAGGTTATATCAGTACTGGAGCGTTATAAGAGGGCTGATATCAGTCACATATGGTGTAATGTCTGGAGGTTATGTGACTGATATCAGCCCTCTTATAACACTCCAGTACTGATATAACCTCCAGACATTACATATGTGACTGATATCAGCCCTCTTATAACGCTCCAGTACTGATATAACCTTCAGACATTACACCATATGTGACTGATATCAGCCCCTCTTATACCGCTCCAGTACTGATATAACCTCCAGACAGTACACCATATGTGACTGATATCAGCCCCTCTTATAACGCTCCAGTACTGATATAACCTCCAGACATTACACCATATGTGACTGATATCTGCCCCTCTTATAACACTCCAGTACTGATATAACCCCCAGACATTACATATGTGACTGATATCAGCCCCTCTTATAACGCTCCAGTACTGATATAACCTCCAGACATTACATCATGTGTGACTGATATCAGCCCTCTTATAACGCTCCAGTACTGATATAACCCCCAGACATTACACCATATGTGACTGATATCAGCCCCTCTTATAACGCTCCAGTACTGATATAACCTCCAGACATTACACCATATGTGACTGATATCAGCCCCTCTTATAACGCTCCAGTACCGATATAACCTCCAGACATTACACCATATGTCACTGATATCATCCCCTCTTATAACGCTCCAGTATTGATATAACCTCCAGACATTAAACCATATGTGACTGATATCATCCCCTCTTATAACGCTCCAGTACTGGTATAACCTCCAGACATTACACCATATGTGACTGATATCAGCCACTCTTATAATGCTCCACTACTGATATAACCTCCAGACATTACACCATATGTGACTGATATCATCCCCTCTTATAACGCTCCAGTACTGGTATAACCTCCAGACATTACACCATAGGTGACTGATATCAGCCCCTCTTATAACGCTCCAGTACTGATATAACCTCCAGACATTACATATGTGACTGATATCAGCCCTCTTATAACGTTCCAGTACTGATATAACCTCCAGACATTACATCATGTGTGACTGATATCAGCCCTCTTATAATGCTCCAGTACTGATATAACCTCCAGACATTACACCATATGTGACTGATATCAGCCCTCTTATAACGCTCCAGTACTGATATAACCTCCAGACATTACACCATATGTGACTGATATCAGCCCTCTTATAACGCTCCAGTACTGATATAACCTCCAGACATTACACCATATGTGACTGATATCATCCCCTCTTATAACGCTCCAGTACTGATATAACCTCCAGACATTACACCATATGTGACTGATATCATCCCCTCTTATAACGCTCCAGTACTGGTATAACCTCCAGACATTACACCATATGTGACTGATATCAGCCCCTCTTATACCGCTCCAGTACTGATATAACCTCCAGACATTACACCATATGTGACTGATATCAGCCTCTCTTATACCGCTCCAGTACTGATATAACCTCCAGACATTACACCATATGTGACTGATATCAGCCCCTCTTATAACGCTCCAGTACTGATATAACCTCCAGACATTACATATGTGACTGATATCAGCCCCTCTTATAACGCTCCAGTACTGATATAACCTCCAGACATTACATCATGTGTGACTGATATCAGCCCTCTTATAACGCTCCAGTACGGATATAACCTCCAGACATTACACCATATGTGACTGATATCTGCCCCTCTTATAACACTCCAGTACTGATATAACCCCCAGACATTACATATGTGACTGATATCATCCCCTCTTATAACGCTCCAGTACTGATATAACCTCCAGACATTACACCATATGTGACTGATATCAGCCCCTCTTATAACGCTCCAGTACTGATATAACCCCCAGACATAACACCATATGTGACTGATATCAGCCCCTCTTATAACGCTCCAGTACTGATATAACCTCCAGACATTACACCATATGTGACTGATATCAGCCCCTCTTATAACGCTCCAGTACTGATATCAGCCCCTCTTATAACGCTCCAGTACTGATATAACCTCCAGACATTACACCATATGTGACTGATATCAGCCCTGTTATAACGCTCCAGTACTGATATAACCTCCAGACATTACACTATATGTGACTGATATCATCCCCTCTTATAACGCTCCAGTACTGATATAACCTCCAGACATTACACCATATGTGACTGATATCAGCCCCAATTATAACGCTCCAGTACTGATATAACCCCCAGACATTACACCATATGTGACTGATATCAGCCCCTCTTATAACGCTCCAGTACTGATATAACCTCCAGACATTACACCATATGTGACTGATATCTGCCCCTCTTATAACACTCCAGTACTGATATAACCCCCAGACATTACATATGTGACTGATATCAGCCCCTCTTATAACGCTCCAGTACTGATATAACCTCCAGACATTACACCATATGTGACTGATATCAGCCCTCTTATAACGCTCCAGTACTGATATAACCTCCAGACATTACACCATATGTGACTGATATCAGCCCCTCTTATAACGCTCCAGTACTGATATAACCTCCAGACATTACATATGTGACTGATATCAGCCCCTCTTATAACGCTCCAGTACTGATATAACCTCCAGACATTACACCATATGTGACTGATATCAGCCCCTCTTATAACGCTCCAGTACTGATATAACCTCCAGACATTACACCATATGTGACTGATATCATCCCCTCTTATAACGCTCCAGTACTGGTATAACCTCCAGACATTACACCATATGTGACTGATATCAGCCCCTCTTATACCGCTCCAGTACTGATATAACCTCCAGACATTACACCATATGTGACTGATATCTGCCCCTCTTATAACACTCCAGTACTGATATAACCCCCAGACATTACATATGTGACTGATATCTGCCCCTCTTATAACACTCCAGTACTGATATATGGTGTAATGTCTGGAGGTTATATCAGTACTGGAGCGTTATAAGAGGGGCTGATATCAGTCACATATGGTGTAATGTCTGGAGGTTATATCAGTACTGGAGCGTTATAAGAGGGGATGATATCAGTCACATATAGTGTAATGTCTGGAGGTTATATCAGTACTGGAGCGTTATAACAGGTGCTGATATCAGTCACATATGGTGTAATGTCTGGAGGTTATATCAGTACTGGAGCGTTATAAGAGGGGCTGATATCAGTCACATATGGTGTAATGTCTGGAGGTTATATCAGTACTGGAGCGTTATAAGAGGGGATGATATCAGTCACATATGGTGTAATGTCTGGAGGTTATATCAGTACTGGAGCGTTATAAGAGGGCTGATATCAGTCACATATGGTGTAATGTCTGGAGGTTATGTGACTGATATCAGCCCTCTTATAACGCTCCAGTACTGATATAACCTCCAGACATTACACCTTATGTGACTGATATCATCCCCTCTTATAACGCTCCAGTACTGATATAACCTCCAGACATTACACCATATGTGACTGATATCAGCCCCTCTTATAACGCTCCAGTACTGATATAACCTCCAGACATTACACCATATGTGACTGATATCAGCCCCTCTTATAACGCTCCAGTACTGGTATAACCTCCAGACATTACACCATATGTGACTGATATCAGCCCCTCTTATAACGCTCCAGTACTGATATAACCCCCAGACATTACACCATATGTGACTGATATCAGCCCCTCTTATAACGCTCCAGTACTGATATAACCTCCAGACATTACACCATATGTGACTGATATCTGCCCCTCTTATAACACTCCAGTACTGATATAACCCCCAGACATTACATATGTGACTGATATCAGCCCCTCTTATAACGCTCCAGTACTGATATAACCTCCAGACATTACATCATGTGTGACTGATATCAGCCCTCTTATAACGCTCCAGTACTGATATAACCCCCAGACATTACACCATATGTGACTGATATCAGCCCCTCTTATAACGCTCCAGTACTGATATAACCTCCAGACATTACACCATATGTGACTGATATCAGCCCCTCTTATAACGCTCCAGTACCGATATAACCTCCAGACATTACACCATATGTCACTGATATCATCCCCTCTTATAACGCTCCAGTATTGATATAACCTCCAGACATTACACCATATGTGACTGATATCATCCCCTCTTATAACGCTCCAGTACTGGTATAACCTCCAGACATTACACCATATGTGACTGATATCAGCCCCTCTTATAATGCTCCACTACTGATATAACCTCCAGACATTACACCATATGTGACTGATATCATCCCCTCTTATAACGCTCCAGTACTGGTATAACCTCCAGACATTACACCATAGGTGACTGATATCAGCCCCTCTTATAACGCTCCAGTACTGATATAACCTCCAGACATTACATATGTGACTGATATCAGCCCTCTTATAACGTTCCAGTACTGATATAACCTCCAGACATTACATCATGTGTGACTGATATCAGCCCTCTTATAATGCTCCAGTACTGATATAACCTCCAGACATTACACCATATGTGACTGATATCAGCCCTCTTATAACGCTCCAGTACTGATATAACCTCCAGACATTACACCATATGTGACTGATATCATCCCCTCTTATAACGCTCCAGTACTGATATAACCTCCAGACATTACACCATATGTGACTGATATCATCCCCTCTTATAACGCTCCAGTACTGGTATAACCTCCAGACATTACACCATATGTGACTGATATCAGCCCCTCTTATACCGCTCCAGTACTGATATAACCTCCAGACATTACACCATATGTGACTGATATCAGCCTCTCTTATACCGCTCCAGTACTGATATAACCTCCAGACATTACACCATATGTGACTGATATCAGCCCTCTTATAACGCTCCAGTACTGATATAACCTCCAGACATTGCACCATATGTGACTGATATCAGCCCCTCTTATAACGCTCCAGTACTGATATAACCTCCAGACATTACATATGTGACTGATATCAGCCCCTCTTATAACGCTCCAGTACTGATATAACCTCCAGACATTACATCATGTGTGACTGATATCAGCCCTCTTATAACGCTCCAGTACGGATATAACCTCCAGACATTACACCATATGTGACTGATATCTGCCCCTCTTATAACACTCCAGTACTGATATAACCCCCAGACATTACATATGTGACTGATATCATCCCCTCTTATAACGCTCCAGTACTGATATAACCTCCAGACATTACACCATATGTGACTGATATCAGCCCCTCTTATAACGCTCCAGTACTGATATAACCCCCAGACATAACACCATATGTGACTGATATCAGCCCCTCTTATAACGCTCCAGTACTGATATAACCTCCAGACATTACACCATATGTGACTGATATCAGCCCCTCTTATAACGCTCCAGTACTGATATCAGCCCCTCTTATAACGCTCCAGTACTGATATAACCCCCAGACATTACACCATATGTGACTGATATCAGCACCTGTTATAACGCTCCAGTACTGATATAACCCCCAGACATTACACCATATGTGACTGATATCATCCCCTCTTATAACGCTCCAGTACTGGTATAACCTCCAGACATTACACCATATGTGACTGATATCAGCCCCTCTTATAACGCTCCAGTACTGATATAACCTCCAGACATTACACCATATGTGACTGATATCAGCACCTGTTATAACGCTCCAGTACTGATATAACCCCCAGACATTACACCATATGTGACTGATATCATCCCCTCTTATAACGCTCCAGTACTGGTATAACCTCCAGACATTACACCATATGTGACTGATATCAGCCCCTCTTATAACGCTCCAGTACTGATATAACCTCCAGACATTACACCATATGTGACTGATATCTGCCCCTCTTATAACACTCCAGTACTGATATAACCCCCAGACATTACATATGTGACTGATATCAGCCCCTCTTATAACGCTCCAGTACAGATATAACCTCCAGACATTACACCATATGTGATTGATATCATCCCCTCTTATAACGCTCCAGTACTGATATAACCTCCAGACATTACACCATATGTGATTGATATCATCCCCTCTTATAACGCTCCAGTACAGATATAACCCCCAGACATTACACCATATGTGACTGATATCAGCCCCTCTTATAACGCTCCAGTACTGATATAACCTCCAGACATTACACCATATGTGACTGATATCAGCCCTCTTATAACGCTCCAGTACTGATATAACCTCCAGACATTACACCATATGTGATTGATATCATCCCCTCTTATAACGCTGCAGGACTTCATTGCTGAGCGCATTTACAGTTTGCTGCACAACATTTAGACAAGCCTGTGACGTGCTGGGATAATATAGACTGGTCAGATGAGGCCCTAATACCCAGAAAGCACTGTATATCACCCCTATAACACCATACCCACAGTGCGGTGTGGAGGTGGGAACATCATGGTGTGGGGCTGGTTTTCTACATTTGGCCCTGACAAACTTCATATAATTGATGGAAGGATGAATGGAGAAACGTAGGACACTTTCCTGATAACAATCTGCTGCCATCTACCAGGATGATGAAGATGAAATGATGAAGGACATGTCAGCCAGACGATGATCCCAACACATGGGAAGTAAACTCTACACTGGGGTCAGAGAACGAAAATAAATCTGGTAGAACGGCCCATCTCTGACCTGAGTCCGAGAGAAGATGTATGGCAGGAACTAAAGCTCAGTTCATAGAAGGAGGCACGGAAACCTCAGGATGTGACGAGTGTGTGTGGAGGAATGGGCCAAAATTCCACCTGAGCAAGGCCTGTGACTAGTTTCTCCATACAGGAGGCGTCTGGAAGCTCCATCACCTACAAAGGCTTTATACCAAGTATTAATAACATGTCAATAGGCGTGATCCATACTTTACCCTGCGTCATCTCTCATTATTACACATCATTTGGTGATTCCTGTCCTGTGTGGATTGGACGGGTCGTTCCTGACATCTGGGCGGATTTTCATGACAATAGCAGCTTTCCTACAGATTTACTGAGAGCACTGCCGACGTGATCAGTGCTTATGTCACAAGCTGTTAATGAATTATAACTTTCCCTTTAAGAGAGGGCCCTTTACCTTGTGGAACTTCCTCTCCCCTCGGTCCTCAGTTTCATCGTCCTCCTCAGTGCAGGGGTAGAAACCGGGGAAGGGCGTGAACGGGTTGACTTTGGGTCTGCATGAGCCCGAGAACGCCCCCATCAGGCTGTTAATGCTGCGCAGCGAGGACACGACCTGCAGGGACAGAGACGGATCCACCAGGAGCTCCGACACCAGAGTGCGCGCCTCGTTCAGCACAGACAGGTCCACGCCATTCCCACCGCCGGCGGTCTGCGAGAAGAGGAGACAGGGTGAGCCCAGCCCTACAGTGTACCCCAACCCCCTCACTGGGGCGAAGCAGGCGGACATCAGGACGGGGGAACCACCTAGAATATCCCAACTGCAGCTCCGGAGGGGACTGGAGGATAAGACACCATGTAAGAGCAGAAAAGTGAGTGCAGCTCCGGAGGGGACTGGAGGATAAGACACCATGTAAGAGCAGAATAGTGCGTGCAGCTCCGGAGGGGACTGGAGGATAAGACACGATGTAAGAGCAGAATAGTGAGTGCAGCTCCGAAGGGGACTGGAGGATAAGACACCATGTAAGAGCAGAATAGTGACTGAAGCTCCGGAGGGGACTGGAGGATAAGACACAATGTAAGAGCAGAAGAGTGAGTGCAACTCCTAAGGGGACTGGAGAATAAGACACCATGTAAGAGCAGAATAGTGAGTGCAGCTCTGGAGGTGACTGGAGGATAACACGATGGAAGAGCAGAATAGTGAGTGAAGCTCTGGGGGTGACTGGTGGATAAGACTTGAATTAACAGCAGAATAGTGAGTGCAGCTCTGGAGGTGACTGGAGGACAGGTGCCCACAATCAGTCACACCCTGCTAGGAGCAGCATCTGTCTTGTGAGCTTCAGCACTTCCAGCGGAAGGCCCAGAGTCTGCCTCTCTTCTCCCCAGGGAGAGGCAGGCTTCCTGGGAGGTCGGCATGGCTTCCCAGGCTTCTGTTCCCCGGTCTGTGCCGGCGAGGGACAGAGAGCAGCAGCAGCAGCAACCGGCCCAATAGGGACTGAGGAGGTCGGGACGGGTGAGAAGAAACATACCCACCTACTCCAACCCTGAGACGGCTCATCGTCCACCCAGAGAGGGAGACAGGGGCACCCCAGGCCCCAGGAAGGAGAGCCCAGGAACATCCTGGGGGGGAGAGGAGCTCCGGCGAGTCCACGAGTACCTTCTCCTCCTGAGTGGTCGCCATGCTACGTGAGTACGAGGACGCCGGCAAAGCACTGACCGGGCTGAAGGAGGAGCTGCAGGAGGCACGGATCCTGAACACCCGAGCCTCTAACAAGGAGAAACCAGCAACCTCCCAGAGGTTCAGAGCCCTCAGAGATGAGGTGGCCCGGTTAGTGCTCCTCCGGGAGGGGATTGAGAAAAGTGCAGGTCCCTTCCTGGAGAGGTTTAAGAACCAGCGGCGGTTCTCAGAAATGAAGGGGTTAAATACCTCAGGAGAGCCGCCAGCCGGCGTCCTAAGCGACGAGGAGGACGATGTGGTTGTGACTGGAGTCCTACAAACTGGAACCAGCCGGGAGAGTGAGTCGCAGAGCCGACAACAGGGGAGCGGCCTCCCGGCACGGCAGAGGACTCCGACAGCACAGGCTGGAGTGTCAGCGGAGGAAGAGGAGGAGGACGGTCTGCTACAGGAGATCCGACAGCTGGAGTCTCCAGTGAACCTGGGCCGCTTCTCCTTTGGGGAGGACGAGCCAGCAGAGGAAACCCAGAAGAGGAAGAAGACGAAGAAGGAGACCGCACGGGAGGTGGTGAGTTACAGATATGTACTGATGGATGATGTTACACCTACCACCTCCTGTGTAAACCCCACCAAACCTAAAGGCACGGGCTCTGCAGTGGGTCCGGGGCATAGGCAAGGTGGGGAGAGGAGGAGGACGTCCGGCGGTGCTGCCGTCTGTGCGGGGAACAGTGCAGGGGGCGAGGCTGTGGAGGTACTCACGGTGCCGGACATAGGGGACCCCGAGGAGTTTCCCTCCCTGCCCTCTGCGGCTAAGCCGGTTATCACCGGGGCTGAGGGGAGCGAGGGGGATGTCCACGCCGTTGCGAAAGGGGGACGGTGTGGGCAGACTCCATCCCTGCTCACTACGGCTGAGCCGGCCGACGCCGGGGCTGTGGGGGGCAGGTCCGAGAAACATGGTGCGGCAAAAGGGGGGCGCACTGTTGTGACAGGGGCGCAGTGCGCCTCAACAGAGAAGAGGCACGCGGCTGCGACAGGGGAGCAGCGAGTCCAAAAAGCACAGAAAAAGCAGGATAAATCCAGGATAAATCATCTGCAGAGAACACTGGGCGCCCTGCTGTGACGGGAGGACAGAGAGCTCCAGCACCCCAGCGTGACACCAGGACCCTGAAGTCTGTGGGCAAAGGGCAGGCGGCGCCCCCCAACAAGCAGCGGGCCCAGAATAATAAATACAAACTGCTGCAGTAGGGGGGCAAGGCGCTCCAGAGACACAACAGAGCACCAATCAAGGGAAAACGGGTGTGGTGTTGCACCCCTCCCCCGGTCCAGCAGGTGTGAGTGTAGAGAAGCCAGACACAAGTGAGGAAGGAATGGATGTTACTGTGGAAGGTGCAGAGAACACTGGGACAAATGGTGGTGAGAATACTGGTAATAACGTGACGGGAAGTGTTGGCAATGGTAAGGGGAATGGTGGGAGTAGTAGTGGAGTGAATGGTGGGAGTAGTGGTGGAGTGAATGATGGGAGTAGTGGTGGAGTGAATGGTGGGAGTAGTGGTGGAGTGAATGGTGGGAGTAGTGGTGGAGTGAATGATGGGAGTAGTGCTGGAGTGAATGGTGGGAGTAGTGGTGGAGTGAATGGTGGGAGTAGTGGTGGAGTGAATGGTGGGAGTAGTGGTGGAGTGAATGATGGGAGTAGTGGTGGAGTGAATGATGGGAGTAGTGGTGGAGTGAATGGTGGGAGTAGTGGTGGAGTGAATGGTGGGAGTAGTGGTGGAGTGAATGATGGGAGTAGTGGTGGAGTGAATGGTGGGAGTAGTGACGTTGCCAATGATGGGAGTAGTGGCGGAGTGAATGAGGAGAGCTTTACTGGTGTTGGTGGAGGGGAAGCAGATAGTGGTCCCGCTGCCCCCCCAGCGGTGGCAGGGTCTTCAGCCCCAAGCTATTCAGGAGCTGTCACTGCTGGGGGTAGTAGTGCGCCCTTGTCTGGTGACCCTGAGGATGGTGACTTGCAACAGCGCTTCCTGGACGCCCTGAAGAAAGGGGAGAGTTCTATCAATGTAGAGGGGAGGGAGGTTGATCTGTCTTTCTGGATAGAGAGACACGGTCTTTCCGCCTTCCGAGATAGAGGGACAGAGACTGTCTGGTCTCTGCCGACACCGGGGCAGAGGAGTAACCGTAGGAACGTGGCCCGTCTCCAGTGGGTAAGCAAGGATGCCTGTCCTGATCGGTCAAAGGTTGCTGAGCTCCTGCTGGGGATGGGCTTCGCGGCATATGACATCTTCGCCTTGATCCATCCCTATGGGACCTCCTACTTCGATGTCAGCTTCGTGAGACCGGAGGGCCTTGAGCTTTTCTGGTCTCGCCATGAGCTGGCTTGGGGTCGCCCCGAATGGCAGGGTTTCCTCGCTGTAGCAATATCCCGCCAGAATTCGGTCAGGAAGGTGACCGTTTTGACCAGTAACGAGTCACTTTCCTGTGTCGACATCTCCACCTGGGTTGGACGATACGGCGACAGTCGGTATTCCTGGGAAGACCCTCGACAAACATGGTATCTGGTCAGGAGCCTGGACCTTCATGGTGAAATTGAAGGTTTCAGGAAACACCGTTACCCATATCCCTTCCTCAAAATTTTTGGGTTGGGACAGGATCTTGATTTTCTACCGGGGGCAGCCTAAGGTCTGTCATAGGTGCGGCAGCCCCACACAGTTCAGTGCGCAGTGTACCACCCAGAAATGCACACTGTGTGGGGACCTCGGCCATCTCGCTGCTACCTGTGGCAGGATTAGGTGTAACTTGTGTGGTGACCTTGGGCACCCGTTCAGTCGCTGTCCGCGTTCCTTTGCCAATGCGGCCCTGAAAGCGGCGAGTGCGGGACAGGTGAAAGCCGGGACTAATCTCGCTGGTGAAGGGACCAGCAGGGGCAAAGGAGGCAGGGAACCGGTGAGGAGCAGGGTGCCGCCATCCAATATCAGGCGGCAGGAGCAGTGCCATGGGAACAGGGGGAAGGGAGTAATGACCCTAAACTCTGACCCGGGTGCTTCACTTGCAGCTGAGGATCCTAAAGACAGGGAATTGAGCGAGGAAGTCAAGAGACTTGAAAGGGAGGAACAAAAGGATGCCATGTCTACCCAGGAACCTTCATCCGGTGACAGTCTGGATGAGGGAGAGGGTGAGTGGTCACAGCAAAAGAAAAAGGGTAACAGGAAAACAACTAAGGATAAGAGGGGGTCCGGGCCTCGAGCCTCCTCCTTGGAGTGCGACCCTTCTGACTCCGTAGCACTGATCCAGGTGCCATTGGAAGGTCCAGCCGCCCCCTCTGGTGGATCTCTCTAACCGGTTCCGGGCCCTACAGGACTCCCCTCCAGAGGGGGGCGATTGGGACCCGGGGCCGGAGGTTGCGGACAAGGATGTTGGGGCTCAGGAGGTCGCTGGGTCCTCTTCTCAGGGGGGGGGGGGGGGAATACCTCAGGACCACCAGACAAGGGCCAGAGTGTATGTAAGGAGAGAGTGGATGAGTCTGTTTGTCTTAAACACACTAAAAACTCATCATTGTCAGAGGAAGAGGGTGAAACTGTTGGGGGTGGGAAGAAAAAGGCTGTCCAATTCAATCAATCATGATGGCGGCACCCACCCCGTTGACGCTGGCAACCATTAATGTTGCCAGCATAAAGTCAGAAGCGGCAAGGTACACGGCCTTTCATTTTCTCGGCCAACTTGATGCTGACATTTTGTTTTTGCAGGAGACCAGGTTGACCGACCTATTAACCATGCATAAAGCAAGGCGGGAGTGGAGGCACGGGCCCTCCTACTGGTCTCTTGCGGCCGAGCCGTATAGCGGGGTGGCGGTCCTTTTTAAGACCGCAGCGGTTGAATGCAGATGATTGATCGAGTTAGAAATGGGGAGATGCTTGATCCTAGATGTCTCCATTGGGGGACAGGAGCTTCGGCTCATTAACCTCTACGGTCCCCAGTCCAAGTGGGACCGCAAGCGTCTCTTCATGAAGATCAAACCTTTCTTATTTTCGAGTCGGCAGGTGGTCTTTGGAGGGGATTTCAACACAGTCACAAGACCCTGTGATAGAGGAGGTTCCGGAGACCGGCTGGCTTACGATTGTGTCGCGCTAAATAGGATAGTAAGTGAGGCACGCCTGGTGGATGTCCACATCCGGCACAACACAGGTCACGTGGGGTTCACCTTTTATTAGAGGCAGTCAGTGCAGGTCTAGGTTAGACAGGTTTTATTTGAAGGAAGAGGCCGTTTCCTCGCCGTTGTCGGTTGTGGAGGTGGAATTCTCCGATCACTGTTTGATTATGTTTTCTCTGAGCGTTACAGAGACTCCTCGGATGGGAAGAGGTTATTGGAAGCTTAATTTGTCATTCCTTGAGGAAGAAGCTGTAAGACAGTCCTTTGAGGAATTTCTTCAGAGCCAGGTACCGCTGCTGGGCGTAAGTAACACTAAGTCTGAGTGGTGGGAGATGTTCAAACATCGGGTGGTGAGATTCTTCCGGCAACTCTCGAACCTCAGAAGCCTGAACAGGGATCACCTGTATCAGAGCCTGAGGAGGAAACTCGAGCATCTTGTCTCGACTGGGGGTAGCCGCGAGGCGATCTCCAGTGTGAAATCCTTGCTAAAGAGGTGTCAGTACGATAGGCACGCATCTTTGGTTTTTTAGAGGGACTACGGGAAGTACTACTCGCCCGACCCTTACAGAAGCTGCAAGATGTCAGTGAATAGTAAGATAGTGACAGGGCTGATGGACAGTACGGGATCCCTGAGAAGGTCCAGATCAGGGATCTTGGAGGAGGTCATCATTTCATACTACTTGCACCTCTTGGGAAGGAAGGAACTGGATCGTGACAGGATGTCGGCTTTCCTGGCTGAAGCTGTTCTTGAGCCAGGGGCTGACCTCTCGCTGGGCGCTTTGGCAGAAGCGATCAAAGAAGAGGAAGTGAGACTGGCGATCGATGGGCTCCGGCCCAAACAATCGCCAGGTCCGGATGGCTTAACATCCGAGTTCTTTAAGACCTTTAGGGACTCCTTGGTCCCCCTCTTGACTCAGGTGTTTAATGAGTGTCTCTCCTCGGGCACTCTGCCGAGATCATTAAGGAGGTCGGCTTTGATCATTTTGTCAAAGGGTAAGGATCCGTCACGCATTGAGAATTGGCATCCCATATCACTTCTCAATGTGGACAGGAAGGTTTTGGCTAAGATATTCTTCAACAGGCTGGTGAAGTTTGCGCCACGGCTCCTTTCGGAGGCCCAGCACTGTTGCGTTCCTGGCCGTAGCACTTTCAGTGCTGTTCTGGGTGTCCGAGAGGCCGTGGAGCGGGGCAGGGTGGGCCTTTGGAAGGGGTTCTTGCTGACCCTGGATCAGGCAAAAGCCTTTGATCGGGTTGACCACGAGTACCTCTGTTGATCGGGTTGACCACGAGTACCTCTGGTCCACTCTTTTGAGGTATGGTCTGCCTGGAGGGTTTGTGGACTGGCTTAAGACCTTGTACGCAGGGGCTGAGACTTTCCCTCTGGTAAACGGGTGGATTGGACAACCTTTCGGGGTGGGATCTGGTGTCCGCCAGGGCTGCCCTCTTAGCCCTTTGCTTTACGCGTTTGCGATCGATCCCTTCCTCAGAAGGGTTGATTGTGGACCGTTGGCGGGGGTGAGGATGGGCGGGTTGGCGCCAGAGGCTATCCTGAGGGTAGTGGCCTACGCGGACGACGTTACCGTCATGGTTTCTTCGCAAGAGGAGGCGATGGTGGTGATGTCAGAAGTGGAGAGCTACTCGGAGGCATCCGGGTCCAAGGTCAACCAGGACAAGTGTGAGAGTCTCTGGCTGGGAGGCGGGGACCCCACGTTTGATCTTCCGGACACCCTCCCCGAACCCCAAGAACATGCCAAAGTCCTAGGCATTGAATTTGGCCAGGGTGATTACACCACGAAAAACTGGGAAGGCAGAATCAAAGGTGTCGCTTAAAGAGTGGACCAATGGAAGGGTTGGTCTTTGACCCTGAGGGAAAGGGTTGACCTGTGCAAAGCTTTCCTGCTCCCCTTGCTAATCTATCTGGGCAGCGTCTGTGTCTTGCCGGAGCCTCTCTGGACACGGGTCTACAGTCTGTTCTTCCAGATGTTATGGGGGAATAGACTAAACCTAGTCAAATGGGAGGTCACTTATCGCACGAGGAGACTAGGGGGGTTGAATATGGTGAACCCTGTGGTGTTTCTAGTGAACACCTTTTTGAAAGTTAACGTGGCAAACCTCTGGAAAGAGAGGGCGCTCCTCCGTGGGTATTCTCCTGCAAGGGATGGTTTCAGCCTTTCTTCCAGGAATGGGAGACAGGGGGAAGATTGAAGGATCTTCGCACACCGCACAGGCATCTCCCGGCTTATGTTACCCCGGTTCTGAAAATGATGCACCGGTGGGGTCTGGGAATGTGGGAGGTGAGGTCCCTCCCGAGGAAACTCCTCGACATGCGGGTCTTGCTTTCGCATTTTCAGAGACCATTGGTCCTCAAGGACTGCCCGAGTCGGGATCTAGAGGTTGGGTTAAGTTTGTTAAATTCTAGCAGGATCCCCAAGAAGTATTGGGACTTGACTTGGCGCTGCTTCCAAGGTAAGTTGTATGTGAGGGACAATTTGAAGCACAGTTGCTTCGTGGACAGGAATTGTCCCCGTAAGGCTTGCGCTACCATGCTGGAAAGCATGGAGCACTTCCTGCTTCATTGTCCCTTTAATACAGAGGTGTACAACAGGGTGGGCGCTTCCTTTGGTTGGCCGTGGCTGGCCACTCTGTCCTATGCCCAGTGGGCCTGTGGAGCGTTCAGAGACCTCGGGAGAAGGGACCGAGCCACTTTATTCTTAGTCAGCGCAGTGGTCAGGTACTTCACGTGGAACGCACGAGTTTTAGTTTTGACGCAGAGTAAAAACCTCCGTGTAGATGAAGTTTGTAGCAGCATCCTAGGTGCCCTGGTGAAGGTGCGTTCTCTGGAGTGCGAAAGACTGGGTGCCCGGAGGGCGGCCCATCTCTGGAGGGGTTTCTCCTTCGGGGTGCCTTAGTCCGTTAGCGCTCCTATATCCTGGTGATGGGCTGATATCTTTACACCCTAGATTTTTGTTTTGGATTCCTGTTCCCTGAATAGAAGGTTTGCAGGCAGGCATCGAACTTGAGCGGTGAGTATGTAGGTTGTGTTCTGTGAAGTTGGTTTATGTATATATTGTATATAGTGTATCGTATATATTGTATATAGTGTGTATAATAGAGGGTCTTAGTTAGGTTGGGTGGGGGGATTGGGGGTTCAACGGCGGTGATAAGAGACTGATCTGGCCTGGCCCAGGCCCCGCCTGGGGAAAAACTTTGGGGCCTGATCCTAGCTCGGATAATTCCCGAACTTTGTGGCCAGAGCTGGACCAAGGGTGGCTGGATAGTTAGATTAGGTGTGTGTATATATATTAAAAAAAAAAAAAAAAAAAAAAAAAAAAAAATAGCAAATTAAAAAACAAAAAAACAAACAAACAAACAAACGTTAATTTTGTACACTGTATTGTATTTAGGTTTGTTGTGGGGTGAATGTGGTGGTGTAAGGGGGTGGCTATAAGGTAAGGCAGTGGGACCCGTAGGGTTTTGTTGTGTTTGCGGTGTTGTATAATATTTGGTTTAGTATAATGTGTTTATAGTGTATATATTTTATATAATATTGTATATAGGACGGTGTGAATGTAGTTGGGGTTGTATATAGTAGTATGAATGAAGCTGGGCCGGGGGTCTTACATGATTTTATACTATTTATTATTTATAATTTTTTCAGGTATTCACGTAAATTATGAGTATTTTGTTTGTTGTCTTTTAGTTTTGCTTTCTTTAGGTTATTG
Source organism: Ranitomeya variabilis (assembly GCF_051348905.1). Lineage (NCBI taxonomy): Eukaryota > Metazoa > Chordata > Amphibia > Anura > Dendrobatidae > Ranitomeya > Ranitomeya variabilis. The sequence goes on from NC_135233.1 coordinate 419,548,895, forward strand.
GAATTTTTCTTTCACGTCCCTGATTTGTAGGTCATTAACTTTCTCCATTTTTGTTCCATTTCCGGTATATTTCTTTGTGATTTTTGTCGTTTGTTGTCGTCTGATTGGAGCTTTGTTCTTAGGGTGTGTTCTGTTTTATTTGTAATGTATCACAGTTAGTGTCATGTAAAGTATTTTTATTTTATTTAATAAAAGACCTGGAGGAAATGATGTAACAGCAGAATAGTGAGTGCAGCTCTGGAGGTGACTGGAGGAAATGATGTAACAGCAGAATAGTGAGTGCAGCTCTGGCGGTGACTGGAGGAAATGATGTAACAGCAGAATAGTGAGTGCAGCTCTGGAGGTGACTGGAGGAAATGATGTAACAGTAGAATAGTGAGTGCAGCTCTGGAGGTGACTGGAAGACATGGCACACTGGAGCACTCACCTGATATTGGGGCTTGTACCACTGCTTGAAATCCCAGTCCCACAGAATCATCTGAAATGAGAGAAACAAAACAAATAATTAAACTTCTCAGCGATTTTGTGTCATTTGTGCGAGAAGATAAAACAATGCAACACTGTACAGAGTCTGCAGCTGCGAACAAGAATCTATTAACTACAGGGATGGACAAGAAACCTGCAAAGGACAAGCCCCAAATACTAATCAAGCGACAGAAAAAGAGAATTGGGGCTGTGGGCGCGAGAGCTGCTGTGGGTGTGGAGGGCGGGGCGAGACGTGTGGTGGCGAGGGTAGTGGGGGGCGAGGGTGAGAGCTGCGGTGGAAAGGGCTGTGGGGCGTGAAGGCCGGGAGGTGCAAGGGCTGAGGTGGTGAGGGCCGTGAGCAGCTCTTTAGAATGTATCAGCGGAGGTCATCAGATGTACACATCCCCCCGCTGAGCTGTGGAGCTGTTACAATGTATCAGCGGTGGTCATCAGATGTACACATCCCCCCGCTGAGCTGCGGAGCTGTTACAGTGCATCAGTGGAGGTCATCAGATGTACACATCCCCCCGCTGAGCTGCGGAGCTGTTACAATGTATCAGCGGAGGTCATCAGATGTAAACATCCCCCCGCTGAGCTGCGGAGCTGTTACAATGTATCAGCGGTGGTCATCAGATGTACACATCCCCCCCGCTGAGCTGCGGAGCTGTTACAGTGCATCAGCGGAGGTCATCAGATGTACACATCCCCCCGCTGAGCTGCGGAGCTGTTACAGTGCATCAGCGGAGGTCATCAGATGTACACATCCCCCCGCTGAGCTGCGGAGCTGTTACAATGTATCAGCGGAGGTCATCAGATGTACACATCCCCCCGCTGAGCTGTGGAGCTGTTACAGTGTATCAGCGGAGATCATCAGATGTACACATCCCCCCGCTGAGCTGTGGAGCTGTTACAGTGTATCAGCGGAGGTCATCAGATGTACACATCCCCCCGCTGAGCTGTGGAGCTGTTACAGTGTATCAGCGGAGGTCATCCGATGCACACATGCCCCCGCTGAGCTGCAGAGCTGTTACAGTGTATCAGCAGAGGTCATCAGATGTACACATACCCCCCGCTGAGCTGTGGAGCTGTTACAGTGTATCAGCGGAGGTCATCGGATGCACACATCCCACCACCGGCAGAGCTGCGGAGCTGTTACAATGAATCAGCGGAGGTCCTCAGATGCACACATCCCCCCCCCACCCGCTGAGCTGTGGAGCTGTTACAGTGTATCAGCGGAGGTCATCAGATGCACACAATCCCCCCCCCCAACCCGCTGAGCTGTGGAGCTGTTACAGTGTATCACCGGAGGTTATCATATGCACACATCCCCCCCCCCCCCTCGCTGAGCTGTGACAATGTATCAGCGGAGGTCATCAGATGTACACATCCCCCCACTGAGCTGCGGAGCTGTTACACTGTGTCAGTGCAGGTTGGATTCAGCTTCCAGTCCAGTTTTCCAGACTCTCACCGTTGTCTGTCCCGTTACACAGTTACAGACCTGCAGCTGTATGGTCAGGATTAGGGCAGGAGCTCAGCTCTCTACAATGACATCAAGCAGAGATATTGAAAGCGGTAAAGAACGGAGTATGAGGAGCGGCGCCATCAGGGCGAGTCCCATCCACACCATGAACGCCGCCAGACTGCCGGAAAACCGGTGACAGGAAATCTGCAGCCCACAATCAGCGGAGACAAACCCAACCTGATCCGTCCGCTCCCGGGAAAGCTGGGTGATCAGCCGCCTCCTGCACAGAGCGACCGCCAGGCTCCTGCAGTCCTATGTGACACCTTGTGTACCACCAGCGAGTTGAAAAGACGACATGCTCGGCTCTGCGGGGGACGGACGGAGCGGATCCCACCCACCGGGGACAGAGCAGAACACGTGGCTGCTGCATGTAGAGCTGAGCGGGCAGGACATGCTGGAAGCTGTAGTTCCCCTGTGACTGGTGGGCCGTAGAGTAATCATCTGTACAGAAGGGCGTCCAGGGGTCTGATTATGTTGGGAGGCAAAATTTTAACCCCGCGCGTTCCAATTCACCAAACAATTTTGCCGCTATCTACATAATGGGGAAAAAGTGAAAGGAAAAGTGTTGGAGGCAAATTAACAGCTGCCAGACATGAACAAAAGAGACTTAAAGAATGAGAGCGATGGCGCCAAAGAGTATATACTGTACAGTTGCTAAGGTGGGGCCCCGACATGGGATACTCACCACACACGGGGATATGAACACACACAAAATGCGCCACACACTACCACGTGCTTGAACACATATACTACCCTCAGCGCACATTTCACCACACATACACCAACCTCGCCACATAAAAGTCGAAACACAAAAGTCGCCGCTCAAAACTCGCCACGCGCAAAACTCGCCACATGAGCAAAACTAGGCTCACGCAAAACTCGCCACAAGCAAAACTTGCACAAGCGGAAAAATTGCCACATGCACAAAAGTTGCAACACATGCAAAAGTTGCCTCACACAAAACTTGTACATACTCAAAAGGCACCACACATAAAACTCGCCTCACACAAAACTTGTACATACTCAAAAGGCACCACACATAAAACTCGCCATGCGCAAAACTTGCTGCACACAACTTGCTGCACACAACTTGCTACACTAACCTGTCACATGCAACTCGACACACAAAAAGTTGCTACACGCATGTCACCACACAAAACAAAACTCATCTCACAAAAGTCGCTACATGCATATCGCCACACGCAATTCAACACACCCAACTTGACACATGAAACTCGCCCTAAAACACACACAAGTCTGGTATTGTCCTTCAAAAATAAAAATCTGATTAATAAGCAGACAAACTACAAGAGCAACAAATGTACCATATAGGAATCCGGCAGCTGTCAGTCACATGACCAGTCTATTATGTGTATGTGTGAGCTAATATATACTGCCAGGGGGTGGGCTTACTGTTGGCTGGGGATTTATCAGGCTGCCAATTTAGCTTACAAATACTGAGGTAAAAATACTGAGCAAATAACGTGTGAACGAGGTCTAATACAGGAGGAGATGACACAGATATATACTATATACAGGAGGAGATGACACGCAGGTATATACTATATACAGGGGAGATGACACAGATATATACTATATACAGGAGGAGATGACACACAGGTATATACTATATAGAGGGGAGATGACACACATATACACTATATACATGTAGTATATGGACAATGATGATTCCAGAATTCGCGGCAGACTGTGCCCGTTGCTGATTGGTCAAGGCAAGCAACCTTTATGACATCATCGTCGCCATGGCAACCATTATGACATCTACGTCAATACTGTGCCCGTCGCTGATTGGTCGAGGCGAATTCGCGGCAGACTGTGCCCGTCGCTGATTGGTCAAGGCAAACTTTATGACATTATCGTCGCCATGCTGTGCCCGTCGCTGATTGGTCGAGGCCTGGCGGCCTCGACCAATCAGAGATGCGGGATTTCCAGGACAGACAGACAGAAAAACCCTTAGACAATTATATATATACACTAGACTGTGGCCCGATTCTAACGCATCGGGTATTCTAGAATATGCATGTCCCCGTAGTATATGGACAATGATGATTCCAGAATCAGACTGTGCCCGTCGCTGATTGGCCTGGCGGCCTCGACCAATCAGAGACGCGGGATTTCCAAGACAGACAGACAGACAGAAAAACCCTTAGACAATTATATATATAGATATACTGTAGATACAGGGGAGATGACGCACTGGTATATACTATATACAGGGGAGATGACATACAGGTACATACTATATACAGGGGAGATGACACAGGTATATACTATATACAGGGGAGATGACACAGGTATATACTATATACAGGGGAGATGACACACAGGTATATACTATATACAGGAGATGACACAGGTATATACTATATACAGGAGATGACACACAGGTATATACTATAAACAGGGGAGATGACACGTATATACTATATACAGGAGGAGATGGCACACAGATATATACTATACACAGGAGCAGATGACACGTATATACTATATACAGGAGGAGATGACATGTATATACTATATACAGGAGATGGCATACAGGTACATACTATATACAGGAGCAGATGACACACAGGTATATACTATATACAGGAGGAGATGACACGTATATACTATATACAGGAGGAGATGACACACGTATACACTATATACAGGAGGAGATGACATACAGGTATATACTATATAAAAGAGGAGATGACACATAGGTATATAGAGGAGATGACATACAGCAGGTATATATTATATACAGGGGAGATGACATACAGGTATATACTATATATAGGAGGAGATGACATACAGGTATATAGTATACACAGAAGAGATGACATACAGGTATATACTATATACAGGAGGAGATGACACATAGGTATATACAATATACAGGAGGAGATGACATACAGCAGGTATATACTATTTACAGGGGAGATGACATACAGGTATATACTATATACAGGAGATGACATACAGGTGTATACTACATATAAGGGAGATAACAAACATGTATATACTGAGGGGAAAATGAGAGGTGTGAGGTGAAAATGAAAAGTTGTGAGTGCAAAATGAGAGGAGTGAGGGAAAATAGTGGCGTGATCGGAAAATGACAGATGTGAGGTAGAAATGACAAGTGTTAGGGGGAATGAGAGAAGTGAGGGGGAAAATGAGAGGTGTAAGGGAGAAAATGAGAGATGTGAGGGGGAAAATGAGAGGCGTCATGGGAAAATAAGAGAAGTGAGGTGCTATAACTAACCACAGATATTTACTATGCCCAGGCAACGCCGGGCTCTTCAGCTAGTTTTTTTATATAGACGGCATGAGCTCTGCTGACTCTTAAAGGGGCAGACTCCTGAATAACAGATGCAGCACGACTAGGATCAAAAGGTCTAGGAAACATTCACTGCCGTGAAGAAGAGGCACCGGGGTCCGGGCCCCTCAGTACGAGGCACTAACACTTGTGGCAATGGCCCCTTAAGAAAGAACTTCTATAAGCTCTGGAGGTAACTGGAGGATAAGACACGATGTAACAGCAGAATAGTGAGTGCAGCTCTGGAGGGGTTTCTCCTTCGGGGTGCCTTAGTCCGTTAGCGCTCCTATATCCTGGTGGTGGGCTGATATCTTTACACTCTAGATTTTTGTTTTGGATTCCTGTTCCCTGAATAGAAGGTTTGCAGGCATCGAACTTGAGCCTTGGGTGGTGAGTATGTAGGTTGTGTTCTGTGATGTTGGTTTTTGTATATATTGTATATAGTGTATCGTATATATTGTATATAGTGTGTATAATAGAGGGTCTTAGTTAGGTTGGGTGGGGGGACTGGGGGGTTCAACAGCGGTGATAAGAGACTGATCTGGCCTGGCCCAGGCCCTGCCTGGGGAAAAACTTTGGGGCCTGATCCTAGCTCGGATAATTCCTGAACTCTGTGGCCAGAGCTGGATCAGGGGTGGCGGGATAGTTAGAGTAGGTGTGTGTTTATATATTAAAAAGAAAAAAAAAAAAAAAAAAAACAAGAAAAATTTTGTGCACTGTATTGTATTTAGGTTTGCTGTAGGGTGAATGTGGTGGTGTAAGGGGCTGGCTGTAAGGTAAGGCAGTGGGACCAGTAGGGTTTTGTTGTGTTTGCGGTGTTGTATAGTGTTTGGTTTAGTATAATGTGTTTATAGTGTATATATTGTATATAATATTGTATATAGGACGGTGTGAATGTAGTTGGGGTTGTATATAGTAGTATGAATGAAGCTGGGCCGGGGATCTTACATGATTTTATACTATTTATTATTTATAATTTTTACAGGTATTCACGCAAGTTATGAGTATTTTGTTTGTTGTCTTTTAGTTTTGCTTTCTTTATTTTAACCCCTTAGTGACAGAGCCAATTTGGTACTTAATGACCTGGCCAATTTTTTACAATTCTGACCACTGTCACTTTAAGAGGTTATAACTCTGGAACGCTTTAACGGATCCCGCTGATTCTGAGACTGTTTTTTCGTGACATATTGTACTTCATATTAGTGGTAACATTTCTTCGATATTACTTGCGAATATTTATGAAAAAAATGGAAATATGGTGAAAATATTTAAAATTTTGCAATTTTCAAACTTTGTATTTTTATGCCCTTAAATCAGAGAGATATGTCACACAAAATAGTTAATAAATAACATTTCCCACATGTCTACTTTACATCAGCACAATTTTGGAAACAATTTTTTTTTTTGTTAGGGAGTTATAAGGGTTAAAAGTTGACCAGCAATTTCTCATTTTTACACCACCATTTTTTTTTTAGGGACCACATCACATTTGAAGTCATTTTAAGGGATCTATATGATAGAAAATACCCAAGTGTGACACCATTATAAAAACTGCACCCCTCAAGGTGCTCAAAACCACATTCAAGAAGTTTATTAACCCTTTACGTGCTTCACAGGAACTGAAACAATGTGGAAGGAAAAAATGAACATTTAACTTTTTTTGCAAACATTCTAATTCAGAACCATATTTTTTTATTTTCACAAGTGTAAAAACAGAAATTTAACCATACATTTTGTTGTGCAATTTCTCCTGAATATGCTGATACCCCATATGTGGGGGTAAACCACTGTTTGGGCGCACCGCAGAGCTTGGAAGAGAAGGAGTGCCGTTTTACTTTTTCAATGCAGAATTGGCTGGAATTGAGATCGGATGCCATGTCGCGTTTAGAGAGTCCCTGATGTGCCTAAACAGTGGAAACCCCCACAAGTGACACCATTTTGGAAACTAGACCCCCTTAAGGAACTTATCTTTAAACCCCCAAGTGCTTCACGGAAATTTATAATGTAGAGCCGTGAAAATAAAAAATCCTTTTTTTTCCCTCAAAAATGATTTTTTAGCCTGCAATTTTTTATTTTCTCAAAGGTAACAGGAGACATTGGACCCCAAAATCTGTTGACCAGTTTGTCCTGAGTACGCTGATACCCCATATGTGGGGGGAGGGCACTGTTTGGGCACCCATCAGGGCTCGGAAGGGAAGGAGCGCCGCTTGGAATGCAGACTTTGATGGGATGGTCTGCGGGTGTTATGTTGCATTTGCAGAGCTCCTGATGTACCTAAACAGTAGAAACCCCTCACAAGTAACCCCATTTTGGAAAATAGACCCCCCAAAGAGCTTATCTAGATATGTGCTGAGCAATATGAACCCCCAACTGCTTCACAAAAGTTTATAATGTAGAGCCATGAACATAAAAAAAAAATTATTTTTTCCCACAAAAAATGATCTTTTCACCACCAAATTTTTACTTTCACAAGGGTAACAGGAGAAATTGGACCCCAAAATGTATTGTGCAATTTATGCTAAGTAGGCTGATACCTCATATGTGGGGGATAAACCACTGTTTGGGCGCATGGCAGGGCTCGGAAGGGAAGGAGCGCCGTTTTGGAATGCAGACTTTGATAGAATGGTCTGCGGGCGTTATGTTACGTTTGCAGAGCCCCTGATGTACCTAAACAGTAGAAACCCCCCACAAGTGACCCCATTTTGGAAACTAGACCCCCCAAGGAACTTATCTAGATGTGTTGTGAGAGCTTTGAATGCCCAAGTGCTTCACAGAAGGTTATAATGCAGAGTCGTGAAAATAAAAAAATATTTTTTTTTCCACAAAAAAGATTTTTAGCCCCCAAGTTTTTATTTTCACAAGGGTAACAGGAGAAATTGGACCCCAAAACTTGTTGTCCAATTTATCCCGAGTACGCTGATGCCCTATATGTGGGGGTAAACCACTGTTTGGGCGCACGGCAGAGCTCAGAAGGGAGGAAGCACCATTTGACTTTTTGAGCGCAAAATTGGCTGTGGCGTTTAGAGACCCCCTGATGTACCTAAACAGTGGAAACCCCCCAATTCTAACTCCAACCCTAACCCCAACACACCCCTAACCCTAATCCCAACCCGATCCATAATCCTAATTACAACCCTAACCCCCAAAACACCCCTAACCCTAATCCCAAAGCTAACCATAACCCTAATCAAAACCCTAAACAGAACACACCCCTAATCCTAATCTCAACCCTAACCTCAAAACCTAACCCTAATCCCAATACACCCCTATCCCTAATCCCAACCCTAGCCTTAACCCTAATCCCAAACCTAACCCTAATCCTAAATGTAACCCTAATGCCAACCCTAATCCAAACCCTAATCCCAACTCTAACCCTAACTTTAGCCCCAACCCTAGCCCTAACTTTAGCCCAAACCCTAACTTTAGCCCTAAACTTAGCCCCAACCCTAACCCTAACTTTAGCCCCAATCCTAACCCTAGCCCTAACCCTAGCTCTAACCCTAATCCTAGCTCTAACCCTAACCCAAGCCCTAACCCTAGGGCTATGTGCACATGTTGCGGATTTTGCTGCGGATCCGCAGCGTTTCTGTCCGCGGCAGTTTCCCATGAGTTTACAGTACAATGTAAACCTATGGGAAACACAAAACGCTGTGCCCATGCTGCGGAAAAAAACACGCGGAAACGCAGCGGTTTACATTCTGCAGCATGTCAATTCTTTCTGCGGATTCCGCAGCGGTTTTACACCTGCTCCATAATAGAAAACCGCAGGTGTAAAACCGCAGGGGAATCCGCACAAAAACCGTGGTACATCCGCGATAAATCCGCAGGAAAAACGCAGCGTTTTGGCCCTGCGGATTTATCAAATCCGCTGCGGAAAAATCCGCAGAGAACCATTCTACGTGTGCACATATCCAACCCTACCCCTAAATCTACCCCAACCCTACCCCTACCCCTAACCCTAATTGGAAAATAGAAATTCATACATTTTTTAAATTTTATTATTTTTTCCTTACTAAGGGGGTGATAAAGGGGGGGGGGGGGGTTATTTACTATTTTTTTTTTATTTTGATCTCTGTGATAGGATCTCACAGTGACCAAAATAAAACAAGTGGAAGAATCTTCCTCTGCCGGCCGGCAGATCATGGCGGGCGCACTGCGCATGCGCCCGCCATTTTCTTACCGGAGCAAGAAGCCGGCGGCCAGCAGAAGCAGGAGGACCCAGGGACACCGGTAAGTATAACAGAGTCCCCGAATCCCCCTATTTCTCTGTCCTCTGATGTGCGATCACATCAGAGGACACAGAATGACATCGCTTTTTTTTTTTTTTTTTTTGCGGTCGCCGGTAAACAGTTAATTACCGGCGATCGCAAAACAGGGGTCGGTAAAAACCGACCCCGATCATGTTCTTTGGGGTCTCGGCTACCCCCGGCAGCTGAGACCCCAAAGATCTTCCGGGTGCCGGGCGGGGGGCGCACTGCACATGCGCCCGCCATTTTTTCCCCGGAAAAAGATGGCGGCGCCCATCGGGAGCCACGAGGAGCACCGGGGGAGATAGGTGAGTATTGGGGGGCTATCGGGGACCCCATTTCTCTGTCCTCCGATGTGCGATCACATCGGAGAACAGAGAAATTAAATGGCAAATCGCTTTTTTTTTTTTGTTGCGACGGCCGGTAAACGGTTAATTACCGGCGATCGCAACTCGGGGGTCGGTAAAAACCCCCCGAATCATGTTCTCTGGGGTCTCGGCTACCCTCGGCAACCGAGATCCCAGAGAAAATCCGACTCTGGGGGGCGCTATTCACTTAAACCACAGCGCCGTTAATTAGCGGCGCTGTGGAAAAAGTACCCTTAGCGGCCGCCGTTAAAAGGCGTATCGGCGGTCGTTAAGGGGTTAATGGAATTTTTCTTTCACGTCCCTGATTTGTAGGTCATGAACATTCTTTATTTTTGTTCCATTTCTGGTTTATTTCTTTGTGATTGTTGTCGTTTGTTGTCGTCTGATTGGAGCTTTGTTCTTATGTTCTGTTCTGTTGTGTTTTATTTGTAACGTATCACAGTTAGTGTCATGGAAAATATTTTTATTTTATTTAATAAAAGACCTGGAGGAGAAGCCATGATGTAACAGCAGAATAGTGACCGCAGCTCTGGAGGTGACTGGAGGATAAGACATGACGTAACAGCAGAATAGTGAGTGCAGCTATGGAGGTGACTGGAGGATAAGACACGAAGTAACAGCAGAATAGTGACCACAGCTCTGGAGGTGACTGGAGGATAAGACATAATGAAACAGCAGAACAGTGAGTGCAGCTCTGGAGGTGACTGGAGGTTAAGACACCATGTAACAGCAGAATTGTGACTGCAGCTCTGAAGGATAAGAGCTTGGTGATATCACATATTACAGTACAGGGTGATATAAGAGGAGCGGTGATGTCACATCTTATTACAGTACAGGGTGATATAAGAGAAGCGGTGATGTCGCATCTTATTACAGTACAGGATGATATAAGAGGAGCGGTGATATCACATCTTATTACAGTACAGGATGAGATAAGAGGAGCGGTGATATCACATCTTATTACAGTACAGGATGATATAAGAGGAGCGGTGATGTCACATCTTATTACAGTACAGGATGATAAGAGGAGCGGCGATATCACATCTTATTACAGTACAGGGTGATATAAGAGAAGCGGTGATGTCGCATCTTATTACAGTACAGGATGATATAAGAGGAGCGGTGATATCACATCTTATTACAGTACAGGATGAGATAAGAGGAGCGGTGATATCACATCTTATTACAGTACAGGATGATATAAGAGGAGCGGTGATGTCACATCTTATTACAGTACAGGATGATAAGAGGAGCGGCGATATCACATCTTATTACAGTACAGGGTGATATAAGAGAAGCGGTGATGTCGCGTCTTATTACAGTACAGGATGATATAAGAGGAGCGGTGATATCACATCTTATTACAGTACATGGTGATATAAGAGAAGCGGTGATATCACATCTTATTACAGTACAGGGGGATATAAGAGAAGCGGTGATATCACGTCTTATTACAGTACAGGATGATAGAGGAGCGGCGATATCACATCTTATTACAGTACAGAGTGGTATCAATTTTGCAGTGATTGTCTGGAGTCGCAGTGCCATGTGCTGACACTAGATGGCGACACACGTCGGTGAAGCTGCAGTGATACATATAAATATATGGGGGACCGTGAATTTAGCGTCAATAACCGGTCATGTCCGTAACCTTCAGCCTAATCTGAGCACAGAACGGCCGCGACATCACAGGTGTAACCGGCCCGAAGGTGAATATTATCAGTGTATATTAACAAATGTGCCAGAACGTTATCACCTTTTACAGCCTCCATTTTCCAGATTAATGTGGGAATTGCACAGTGTGAAAGGGGTTAAACAAAAGGAGGGAGAACAGGATCACACAGGCGGTTTGGTCTTTATATATCGCCATCATATTCCGCAGCGATGTACATTCATCACCAACACCGTCCCCATCGGGGCTCACAATCTACGTCCCCATTCACTAGGTCTGTGGAGTGTGGGAGGGAAGCGGAGACCCCCGAGGAAACACGGGGAGAACATACAGACCCCTGGAAGATGTCAGCCTTGGTGGGATATGAACCAAAACCCCAGCGCTGCAAGGCCGCAGTGCTAACCACCGAGCCACAGCGTATAGTGCTAACCACCGAGCCACAGCGTATAGTGCTAACCACCGAGCCACTGCATCTAGTGCTAACCACCGAGCCACTGCATCTAGTGCTAACCACCGAGCCACTGCATCTAGCGCTAACCACCGAGCCACTGCATCTAGTGCTAACCACCGAGCCACTGCATCTAGTGCTAACCACCGAGCCACTGCATCTAGTGCTAACCACCGAGCCACTGCATCTAGTGCTAACCACCGAGCCACTGCATCTAGTGCTAACCACCGAGCCACTGCATATTGTGCGTACCACTAGTGATGAGCGAATATACTCGTTACTCGAGATTTCCACGCTCGGGTGACCTGCAAGTATTTTTTAGTGCTCGGAGATTTAGTTTTCATCGCCGCAGCTGAATGATTTACATCTCTTAGTCAGCTTGATTACATGTGGGGATTCCCTAGCAATCAGGCAACCCCCACATGTACTTATGCTGGATAATAGATGTAAATCATTCAGCTGCGGCAAGAAAAACGAAAACTCCAAGCACTAAAAAATACTCAGAGGACCCCCGAGCATGCTCGAGAAATCTCAAGTAACGAGTATATTCTCTCATCACTAATGGTTACCATGTAGCAAAATATGTATAGGTTTATGTGTGTGACTAGCAGTAATTTAACATCTGTCCTGAGACTGCAGGTCTCACAGAGGTCACAGCATATGTTATCCTGAGAAAGCAGTCTCCTGTCTCTAATATCCCCAGGGGGTCTTGCTAAGAACCAGGAAGGGGAAATATTTCACATCTTTGGCTCTTTTGAAGAGAGATGTCAGTTACAGCCAGAGAGATGTCAGTTACAGCCTGACACTATCTGTGAGAAACTTTACACAAGAGTTTCAGATTAAATAATATGTTCATTGGGGGAGCGGCCGTGGTCCAGTCACAAACCAGTAATTATAATATTAACCTGAGGTGCTGGTCTAGAAATCTGACCTCCAGGTTGACTCTACAAATTAGGCCTGTACACAAAGAAAGTTGTTCACATGTAAGGGCAGCCAAGCTGATGTGTTCCAGTCCATATTCGCCCCCCCCCCCCCCCCCTCAGGGAGCAGAAAGCAGACTACAAAGATAGATATTTCTGTAAGTTTTCTCCTGTTATTTTATACTGTTTTGCATAAGTTGTCTTTTTATTATCATATATTTTTATACCTTTTCTTACTGTAAACACTGTACCTTTTTTGTATTAAAGTATAAAACTTTAACAAGTTGAACCTTGAATGTTCTAAAAGAATCCATAGCCTAAGATGTGTGAGCCTTATGAGTGATAGACATTATTAGTATTATTAGTTCCGGGACTCATCGCCCGTGTGTTTGGTGAGTGGTGGCAGCATGTATTGAGCGGGTGTGTGGCCTGGGTCGGTGTGTGATTTATGCTCCCATTACAGCATAGGACAGAGGTTGAATGCTGGACTGAGAAAGGGGAGATCGATTAACCTTTGCAGGCGCAACCCCAAGTAACAGGGTGAGTTAGTATAATGCTAAACACCGAGCCACCATATATAGCGCTGACCACCATATATGGTTTTAACCACTGAGCAACAATTTCTAGTGCTAATCACTGAGCCACAGCATACTGCTAACAGCAGAGCCAACATATATTGTGCTAACCACCGAGCCACAGTGACATCACCACTCTCCAGACATAACATTATAATGGTGATGTCACCGCTCCCCAGATACAACATTATAATGGTGACGTCACTTCAAGGTGCACATACAGTAGTATTAGGCTATGTGCACACGTTCAGGATTTTTCGCATTTTTCACATTTTTTGGGCCGTTTTCCGCGGGAAAAACGCTTAGAAAACGCATACATAAGCATCCCATCATTTTGAATACATTCTGCAATTTTTGTGCACATGATGCATTTTTTTCCGGGGGAAAAAACTAATTGCGGTATAAAACGCAGCATGTTAATTAATTTTGCGGATTTTTCGTGTTTTTCCCGCTATTTAATGCTTTGGCAAGCTCCGGAAGAAAACACACAATAAACACGAAAAAAAAATGCATGCGAATTTCCTGCAGAAAAAGTCCGTTTTTCAGGAAAATTCTGCAGAAAATCCTGACTTGTGCACATAGCCTAACAGTGCTGTCCTCGTGCGGACCCCTGCACACTGCACAGAGGCTTAAAGCACCTGTTGCATGGGCCTGCCCGCTCTTACAGCCCTCCGGTGTCGCGCTGCCCCTTCAGACTGTCTGCGTGGAGCTGATGAGACAGCGGTGTGAGTGCCACGTGGGGTCAGACATTAGCGGAGGACACAGGCGTCACCATGGAAACATGACACAATAAGAGCCGCTACATAGCAACAAGGAGGAAGCCCCCCCGACAGGCCCCATCATGACCTGCCAGACCCTGCACCCCGACATACAGGGGCTTGCAGAAGTATTCGCCCCATTGGTATTTGTTGTCTTTTTCTACCTCACAACCTGGAATTTCCCTGTTTTTTGAGGGTTTGCATCAGTTCATGTGAAGAACATGCCGATAACTGGTAACATTTAGTTTTCATTTTATTGTGCAGCAAACAAATAGGACAAATAACTGAAACCTTCAGTGTGCATAAGTATTCACCCCCCTACAGTCAGTACTGTGTAGAGCCTCCTTTTGCGGTAATCACAGCTGCGGTCTCTTTAGAGAAGTCTCTATGAGATTTCCACATCTGGCCGCTGGGATTTTCGTCCATTCCTCAAGGCAGAACTGCTCCAGCTCCTTCAGGTTAGATGTTTCCTCTGGTGAGCAGCCATCTTCACGTCTGACCACAGATTCTCCAGTGGATGAAGGTCTTGGCTGTGACTCGGCCACTCCAGGACATTTCCACGTTTTCCCTTACACCGCCCCAGTGTTGGTTTAGCTGTATGCTTTGGGTCACTGTCTTGTTGGAAGGTGAACCTCTGTCCCAGTCTCAGATCACTGACAGATAAAGAATATCCCTGTATTTCCATCTTCTCCTCATGTCAGACCATGTTCCCTGTCCCTGCTGCTGAAAACCATCCCCACAGTTTGATGCTGCCACCACCATGTTTCACTGTGGGGATGGTGGTGTTGGGGCGATGAGCCGAGTTGGTTTGGTGCCAGACAGAGAGTTTACCTTGGTGGCCAAAAATTTTATTTTTAGAGACTTCATAGACAAAGGGGTGAATACATATGCACATGCCAATATTTAGTTATTTGATCCCATACATGTAATTTATGCCGATATTTTTCTCCCTTCACTAGTGTAGACTATTCGGTGCTGATACATCACACACAAAGTGATTACAAAATATTTATACACAGGTTGTAATGTAACACAATAGGTAAAAAGTCAAAGGAGCGAATAATTTTGCAAGCCAATGTAGACAGCAAGCTGGGATCACAGGCGTATAATGAGCACTGCTGACACTTGAAGAGCTCCGCTTGTTGTCAGTGAATGAGAACATTTTTCTATCCTAGTCCTGGTTGCACAGCTGAGAGATTGTAACTGTCTCATCTAGAAAATACTCTATGAAGGATCTGGTAACGCCCTGGCTACAATGTCCACAGGTGTCAGCAGGAGCTCATGTCCGGACTGTCCATCACCGATGGAGAAAACGTTCCCACAGACGGACAGCACAGATCGGCACAGGACATCAAGCACAACGTCTTCTAGAAACACTGAGAACTTTTCATAATCCCAAAGAAGCTTCACTTACATAGAACGTATCAACCACAGTTATCCTGATGAAACACGCAAAAAAAAAACGATAATCACATGTAGAAGTGGCACTATACACGAATTGTAGTCTCCCGGCCACCTCCGGACAACACAATAAGGTAAGAAAATAGAAGGGTGATGCAGCTGCAGCAAGATGAGGAGGAGCAGGAGGATGACGAAAAAGAGCAGGAGAACGAGGACAAGAAGGAAGAGCACAAAGAGGAGGAGCTGGACAAAGAGGAGGAGGAGAAAGGAGGAAGAGCACAAAGAGGAGAGAGGAAGAAGAGCACAAAGAGGAGGAGAAAGGAGGAAGAGCACAAAGAGGAAGAGGACAAAGAGGAAGAGGACAAAGAGGAGGTCAAGGAGGAGGACAAATAGGAGAAGCAGGAGGACAAAGAGGAAGAGGACGACAAATAGGAGCAGGAGGACAAAGAGGAAGAGGGGGACGGCAAAGAGGAAGGAGGAGGACAAAGAGGAAGGTGGAGGACAAAGAGGAAGGAGGAGGACGACAGAGGAGCAGGAGGACGACGAAAAAGAGCAGGAGAACAAGGAGGAGGAGGAAGACAAAGAAGAGGAGGAGGAGGACAAAGAAGAGGAGGACAAAGAGGAGAAGGAGGACAAAGAGGAGAAGGAGGACAAAGAGGAGAAGGAGGACAAAGAGGAGAAGGAGGACAAAGAGGAGAAGGAGGACAAAGAGGAGAAGGAGGACAAAGAGGAGAAGGAGGACAAAGAGGAGAAGGAGGACAAAGAGGAGAAGGAGGACAAAGAGGAGAAGGAGGACAAAGAGGAGAAGGACAAAGAGGAGGAGGACAAAGAGGAGAAGGAGGACAAAGAGGAGAAGGAGGACAAAGAGGAGAAGGAGGACAAAGAGAAGGACAAAGAGGAGGAGGAGGACAAAGAGGAGGAGGAGGACAAAGAGGAGGAGGAGGAGGACAAAGAGGAGGAGGACAAAGAAGAGGAGGACAAAGAGGAGAAGGAGGACAAAGGAGAAGGAGAACAAAGAGGAGAAGGAGGACAAAGAGAAGGACAAAGAGGAGGAGGAGGACAAAGAGGAGGAGGAGGACAAAGAGGAGGAGGAGGACAAAGAGGAGGAGGAGGACAAAGAGGAGGACAACAAAGAGGAAGAGGACAACAAAGAGGAGGACGACAAAGGAGGATGATGAAAAAGAGTAGGAGAAGGAGGACAAGGAGGAGGACAAAGAGGAGGAGGACAAAGTGGAGGACAACAAAGAGGAAGAGGACAACAAAGAGGAGGACGACAAAGGAGAGGAGCAGGAAGATGACGAGAAAGAGCATGAGAACGAGGACAAGGAGGAGGACAAAGAAAAGGATAAAGAGGAGGAGGACAAAGAGGAGGAGGACAAAGGAGGAGGACAAAGAGGAGGAGGAGGGAGGAAGAGGACAAAGAGGAGAAGGAGGACAAAGAGGAGGAGTAGGAGGATGATGAAAAAGAGCAGCAGAAGGAGGAGAAAGAGGAGGAAGAAGAGAAGGAGGACAAAGAGGAAGAGGAGGACGACAAAGAGGAAGAAGAGTAGGAGGACAGAGGAGGAGGAGGACAAAGGAAGATGAGGACAAAAGAGGAAGACAAAGTAGGAGGACAAAGTAGGAGGACGAGGATGACGACGAAGAGGAGAAGAAGGACGACGAAGAGGAGGAGAAGGACGACGAAGAGGAGGAGAAGGACGACGAAGAGGAGGAGAAGGACGACAAAGAGGAGGAGAAGGACGACGAAGAGGAGGAGAAGGACGACGAAGAGGAGGAGAACGACGACGAAGAGGAGGAGAACGACGAAGAGGAGAAGGACGACGAAGAGGAGGAGGACAAAGAGGAGGAGGACAAAGGAGGAGGACAAAGGAGGAGGACGAAGAGGAACACAAAGTAGGAGGACAAAGTAGGAGGACAAAGTAGGAGGACAAAGTAGGTGGACAAAGTAGGTGGACAAAGTAGGTGGACAAAGTAGGTGGACAAAGTAGGTGGACAAAGTAGGTGGACAAAGTAGGTGGACAAAGTAGGTGGACAAAGTAGGTGGACAAAGAAGGTGGACAAAGTATGAGGACGAGGATGACTATGAAGACGAGGAGGAGGACGACGAAGAAGAGGACGACGACATTGAGGAGGAGGATGAAGAGGACGATAATGAAGAGGAGGAATAGGACGAAGAGGAGGAGGATGAAGAGGAAGAGAACAACGAAGAGGAGGGCGAAGAGGAGGAGGAGGGCGAAGAGGAGGAGTTGACGGAGAGGAGGACGAAGAGGAGGAGGACGAAGCGGAGGAGGAAGGCGAAGAGGAGGAGGAGGGAGGAAGAGGACAAAGAAGAGGAGAAGGAGGACAAAGGAGGAGTTGGACGACGATGAAAAAGAGTAGCAGAAGGAGGAGAAAGAGGATGAAGAGGAGGGCAAAGGAAAAGGAGGAAGAGAAGGAGGACAAAGAGGATGAGGACAAAAGAGAAGGAGGACAAAGAGGAGGAGGACAAAGGAAGACGAGGACAAAGGAGGAGGACAAAGGAGGAAGACAAAGTAGGAGGACGAGGATGACTACGAGGATGAGGAGGATGAAGAGGACGACGACGAGGAGGAGGACGATAAAGAGGAGGAGGACGACGACGAGGAGGACGATAAAGAGGAGGAGGAGGATGAGGAGGAGGACGATGACGAAGAGGAGGACGACAAAGAGGAAGACAAAGGAAGATGAGGACAAAGGAGGAAGACAAAGGAGAGGACAACTACGAGGACGACGAAGAGGATGACTATGAGGAAGAGGATGATGAAGAGGATGATAATGAAGAGGAGGAATAGGACGAAGAGAACAATGAAGAGAACAACAAAGAGGAGGAAGAGGGCGAAGCGGAGGAGGAGGGCGAAGAGGAGGGCAAAGAGGAGGAGGAGGAGGAGGGCGAAGCGGAGGAGGAGGAGGGCGAAGCGGAGGAGGAGGGCGAAGCGGAGGAGGAGGAGGACGAAGCGGAGGAGGACGACGAAGCGGAGGAGGAGGACAAAGCGGAGGAGGAGGGCAAAGCGGAGGAGGACGACGAAGCGGAGGAGGAGGAGGACAAAGCGGAGGAGGAGGAGGACAAAGCGGAGGAGGACAAAGCGGAGGAGGAGGAGGACAAAGCGGAGGAGGACAAAGCGGAGGAGGAGGAGGACAAAGCGGAGGAGGAGGAGGACAAAGCGGAGGAGGAGGAGGACAAAGCGGAGGAGGAGGAGGACAAAGCGGAGGAGGACAAAGCGGAGGAGGAGGAGGACAAAGCGGAGGAGGAGGAGGACAAAGCGGAGGAGGAGGAGGACAAAGCGGAGGAGGAGGAGGACAAAGCGGAGGAGGAGGAGGACAAAGCGGAGGAGGAGGAGGACAAAGCGGAGGAGGAGGAGGACAAAGCGGAGGAGGACAAAGCGGAGGAGGACAAAGCGGAGGAGGACAAAGCGGAGGAGGAGGAGGACAAAGCGGAGGAGGACAAAGCGGAGGAGGACAAAGCGGAGGAGGAGGAGGACAAAGCGGAGGAGGAGGAGGACAAAGCGGAGGAGGAGGAGGACAAAGCGGAGGAGGAGGAGGACAAAGCGGAGGAGGAGGAGGACAAAGCGGAGGAGGAGGAGGACAAAGCGGAGGAGGAGGAGGACAAAGCGGAGGAGGAGGAGGACAAAGCGGAGGAGGAGGAGGACAAAGCGGAGGAGGAGGAGGACAAAGCGGAGGAGGAGGAGGACAAAGCGGAGGAGGAGGAGGACAAAGCGGAGGAGGAGGAGGACAAAGCGGAGGAGGAGGAGGACAAAGCGGAGGAGGAGGAGGACAAAGCGGAGGAGGAGGAGGACAAAGCGGAGGAGGAGGAGGACAAAGCGGAGGAGGAGGAGGACAAAGCGGAGGAGGAGGAGGACAAAGCGGAGGAGGAGGAGGACAAAGCGGAGGAGGAGGAGGACAAAGCGGAGGAGGAGGAGGACAAAGCGGAGGAGGAGGACAAAGCGGAGGAGGAGGACAAAGCGGAGGAGGAGGACAAAGCGGAGGAGGAGGACAAAGCGGAGGAGGACAAAGCGGAGGAGGACAAAGCGGAGGAGGACAAAGCGGAGGAGGAGGAGGACAAAGCGGAGGAGGAGGACAAAGCGGAGGAGGAGGACAAAGCGGAGGAGGAGGACAAAGCGGAGGAGGAGGACAAAGCGGAGGAGGAGGACAAAGCGGAGGAGGGCGGCGAAGAGGTGGAGGAGGGCGAAGAGGAGGAGGGCGAAGGAGGAGGAAGGCGAAGAGGAGGACGACGAAGAGAACAATGAAGAGGAGGATGACAAGCAGAAGGAGGATGATGAGGACAAGGAAGAGGATAAGGACAAATAGGAGGACCATGAGGAGCAGGATGAAAACTATGATAAAGAGGAGGACGAAGAGGATGAGAAGAATAAGGATAATGAGGAGAAGGAACAGGAGAATATGTCTGATTGACTTCACAGTTCATCTCCCATTAGGAAGCCCTGCAGCAGCCATCATTATTACTGAAGGATGTCTGCTCCCTGCAGCTGGAATTTAGATGGCTGTGATGCAGTGACACAGGGGCCAAAAGTGGAGACCCCAACAGGTCAGAGCCCGGAGGAGGGAGAGTCCAGCAGTCAGTGTATAAGTGGGAAGACCCTGACAGATCAAGTCTAGAGTTAGATGAGCCCGGGTAGACTAGGTTGGGGGAGAAAGGGTCTAAGAAGCCAAAAGAGAAAAGTTAAAAACAACACTATGAGAAGAATTAGAACAAAAAAAAACTAAGCACAGAACCCAGGAAGAGGAGAAGGAAGAGTCCAAGACAAAGAAGGCAGAGGGAGCGTTCTGGACCACAGGGAGTTACAACCATTCATTGAAACCTCCACCAAAACACAGAAAAAAAGGAGGAGCAGCTCCAAAGTTAGCATTAAGGGTTAAAGTCTGTTTACAGATAGTCTACAATGTATCCATCAAACTCTACAGGATGTGGAGACAATGTCAGCAGAACACCAGGTTACAGACTGACATTTTTCGGTATTTTGCTGCTTTTCATTTACACTTTATAATCTGCGCCTTTATTCTCGGCTTGTCATTATGGCGGGGTTAGGGTTTCCCAATGTTTCCTGCTTATTTATCATTTGCAGCTTTTTGAAAAGTAATGTTATGTAGTTCAGGTATCTTTAAAGCAAATTATACAACAATGTAGCAGAACGTGCGAGCTTAGGAGTGAAGCAGTCATCAAAAG
Organism: Ranitomeya variabilis; assembly: GCF_051348905.1. NCBI lineage: Eukaryota > Metazoa > Chordata > Amphibia > Anura > Dendrobatidae > Ranitomeya > Ranitomeya variabilis. The sequence goes on from NC_135233.1 coordinate 419,569,793, forward strand.
TATAAAGACCAGCATCAAGGGTATTTGTGATTCTGCACAAAATCCATGAATCAGGTGGCCATCTCCAAGAGTTTGGCACCAGATTTAAAACAGACACAAATCATTAACCAGGAAAAAAATTGTTAAATCTCCAAAATTGGGATCGGCCAAGAGCCATCTGCGGGCGCACAGATGACCGCACGATGGAGATACAACCACAAAAACCCTGCGACATCGCTCGTCAGAAGAGAAGATGAAACATCGGCAGAACGCGAGCACCGGGCAGAGGGCCACACGTCAGCCGGCACCGTACGGTCTACGCCCGGAATTCAGGACGGCGAGTGCAGGCCATGTAAGGCAATGAGCCGCACACCGTGCAGGAATCCGCTCACCCCCTACAGACGACTCTGCTGACGGCCAGCACTGGTCACAGAAAACACGCAAAGATCCGACCCACGAAAACCCGCAGAAAAGTCCCGAAACTCAGCTCCGATTCCACAATATGGAGAAGGCAGCTACAGATCTACACAACCGTTCCCTACCTCCGGCCGGTACTGCCGGGATGGCACTCCTTCCCTACCTCCGCCCGGTACTGCCGGGATGGCACTCCTTCCCTACCTCCGCCCGGTACTGCCGGGATGGCACTCCTTCCCTACCTCCGCCCGGTACTGGCGGGATGGCACTCCTTTCCCTACCTCCGCCCGGTACTGCCGGGATGGCACTCCTTCCCTACCTCCGCCCGGTACTGCCGGGATGGCACTCCTTCCCTAGCTCCGCCCGGTACTGCTGGGATGGCACTCCTTCCCTACCTCCGCCCGGTACTGCTGGGATGGCACTCCTTCCCTACCTCCGCCCGGTACTGCCGGGATGGCACTCCTTCCCTACCTCCGCCCGGTACTGCCGGGATGGCACTCCTTCCCTACCTCCGCCCGGTACTGCCGGGATGGCACTCCTTCTCTACCTCCGCCCGGTACTGGCGGGATGGCACTCCTTTCCCTACCTCCGCCCGGTACTGCCGGGATGGCACTCCTTCCCTACCTCCGCCCGGTACTGCCGGGATGGCACTCCTTCCCTACCTCCGCCCGGTACTGCCGGGATGGCACTCCTTCCCTACCTCCGCCCGGTACTGCTGGGATGGCACTCCTTCCCTACCTCCGCCCGGTACTGCCGGGATGGCACTCCTTCCCTACCTCCGCCCGGTACTGCCGGGATGGCACTCCTTCCCTACCTCCGCCCGGTACTGCCGGGATGGCACTCCTTCCCTACCTCCGCCCGGTACTGCCGGGATGGCACTCCTTCCCTACCTCCGCCCGGTACTGCCGGGATGGCACTCCTTCTCTACCTCCGCCCGGTACTGCCGGGATGGCACTCCTTTCCCTACCTCCGCCCGGTACTGGCGGGATGGCACTCCTTTCCCTACCTCCGCCCGGTACTGGCGGGATGGCACTCCTTTCCCTACCTCCGCCCGGTACTGGTGGGATGGCATTTACCCACTTACCCTTCTCATCCTCGCAAGGATTTTACTTCAGGTGGAAAACTTCCAACCAGACTAGCGCAGCGGAGAACTCCACTAGGTAGTTACTTTAAAGACTGTTATTAAGGGATTCACCAAATTACATGGGGATGGAACGATGCTTTATTTACGAGCCCGGGTGCAGGAGGCCACGGGATATCCAGCTGGCACAGAGATTGCATCTGGGACAATCGCCAAGTCTGCCGGATCAGCAGTTCCCCAAGACTCACAGACACTTACACAAGTATTTTTAGTTCTGGGCCCTTGAGATAAGTGAGGATTAAATAACCCGATCAACAGGTTGCAGCGTCTGCAGCAGAAAAAAACGCATCACATAGTATCATCAAAAGTAAAGGAAATAACACAAGACAACATAAGAAAGACAATGTGGAGTAATAAAGAATTATCACATAGCAACGTAGTGGCAAAATGCAAGATGGTCTGACCCCATCTCATAATCTGCCAAAAGAAATCACACAACATCATGAAAACACAAAATAACTACTATAATACTGCCCCTATGTACAAGAATATAACTACTATAATACTGCCCCTATGTACAAGAATATAACTACTATAATACTGCCCCCTATGTAAAGGAATATAACTACTATAATACTGCCCCCCCCCTATGTACAAGAATATAACTACTATAATACTGCCCCCTATGTGCAAGAATATAACTACTATAATACTGTTCCCTATGTTCAAGAATATAACTGCTATAATACTGCCCTATGTACAAGAATACTGCCTCTATGTACAGGAATATAACTACTATAATACTGCTCCTATGTACAAGAATATAACTACTATAATACTGCTCCTATGCACAAGAATGTAACTACTATAATACTGCCCCCTATGTACAAGAATATAGCTACTATAATACTGCCCCTATGTACAGGGATATAGCTACTACAATACTGCCCCTATATACAAGAATATAACTACTATAATACTGCCCCTATGTACAGGAATATAACTACTATAATACTGCCCCCTATGTACAAGAATATAATTACTATAATACTGCCCCTATATACAAGAATATAACTACTATAATACTGCCCCTATGTACAAGAATATAGCTACTATAATACTGCCCCTATATACAAGAATATAACTACTATAATATTGCCCCTATGTACAAAAATATAACTACTATAATACTGCTCCTATGTACAAGAATATAACTACTATAATACTGCTCCTATGTACAAGAATATAACTACTATAATACTGCCCCCTATGTACAAGAATATAATTACTATAATACTGCCCCCTATGTACAAGAATATAATTACTATAATACTGCCCCTATATACAAGAATATAACTACTATAATACTGCCCCTATGTACAAGAATATAACTACTATAATACTGCTCCTATATACAAGAATATAACGGCTATAATACTGCCCCTTTGTACAAGAATATAACTACTATAATACTGCTCCTATGTACAAGACAATAACTACTATAATACTGCTCCCTATGTACAAGAATATAACTACTATAATACTGCTCCTATGTACAAGACAATAACTACTATAATACTGCTCCTATGCACAAGAATGTAACTACTATAATACTGCCCCCTATGTACAAGAATATAGCTACTATAATACTGCCCCTATGTACAGGGATATAACTACTACAATACTGCCCCTATATACAAGAATATAACTACTATAATACTTCTCCTATGTACAAGAATATAACTACTATAATACTGCCCCTATGTACAGGAATATAACTACTATAATACTGCTCCTATGTACAAGAATATAACTACTATAATACTGCCCCTATGTACAAGAATATAACTACTATAATACTGCTCCTATGTACAAGAATATAACTACTATAATACTGCCCCTATGTACCAGAATATAATTACTATAATACTGCCCCTATATACAAGAATATAACTACTATAATATTGCCCCTATGTACAAAAATATAACTACTATAATACTGCTCCTATGTACAAGAATATAACTACTATAATACTGCTACTATATACAAGAATATAACTACTATAATACTGCTCCTATATACAAGAATATAACTACTATAATACTGCCCCTATGTACAAGAATATAACTACTATAATACTGCTCCTATGTACAAGACAATAACTACTATAATACTGCTCTCTATGTACAAGAATATAACTACTATAATACTGCTCCTATGTACAAGACAATAACTACTATAATACTGCTCCTATGCACAAGAATGTAACTACTATAATACTGCCCCCTATGTACAAGAATATAGCTACTATAATACTGCCCCTATGTACAGGGATATAACTACTACAATACTGCCCCTATATATAAGAATATAACTACTATAATACTGCTCCTATGTACAAGAATATAACTACTATAATACTGCCCCTATGTACAGGAATATAACTACTATAATACTGCTCCTATGTACAAGAATATAACTACTATAATACTGCCCCTATGTACAAGAATATAACTACTATAATACTGCTCCTATGTACAAGAATATAACTACTATAATACTGCCCCCTATGTACAAGAATATAATTACTATAATACTGCCCCTATATACAAGAATATAACTACTATAATATTGCCCCTATGTACAAAAATATAACTACTCTAATACTGCTCCTATGTACAAGAATATAACTACTATAATACTGCTCCTATGTACAAGAATATAACTACTATAATACTGCCCCCTATGTACAAGAATATAATTACTATAATACTGCCCCTATATACAAGAATATAACTACTATAATATTGCCCCTATGTACAAAAATATAACTACTATAATACTGCTCCTATGTACAAGAATATAACTACTATAATACAGCTACTATATACAAGAATATAACTACTATAATACTGCTCCTATGTAGAAGAATATAACTACTATAATACTGCCCCTATGTACAAGAATATAACTACTATAATACTGCTCCTATGTACAAGACAATAACTACTATAATACTGCTCCTATGCACAAGAATGTAACTACTATAATACTGCCCCCTATGTACAAGAATGTAACTACTATAATACTGCCCCCTATGTACAAGAATATAGCTACTATAATACTGCCCCTATGTACAGGGATATAACTACTACAATACTGCCCCTATATACAAGAATATAACTACTATAATACTGCTCCTATGTACAAGAATATAACTACTATAATACTGCCCCTATGTACAGTAATATAACTACTATAATACTGCTCCTATGTACAAGAATATAACTACTATAATACTGCTCTTATGTACAAGAATATAACTACTATAATACAGCCCCCTATGTACAAGAATATAATTACTATAATACTGCCCCTATATACAAGAATATAACTACTATAATATTGCCCCTATGTACAAAAATATAACTACTATAATACTGCTCCTATGTACAAGAATATAACTACTATAATACTGCTCCTATGTACAAGAATATAACTACTATAATACTGCCCCCTATGTACAAGAATATAATTACTATAATACTGCCCCTATATACAAGAATATAACTACTATAATATTGCCCCTATGTACAAAAATATAACTACTATAATACTGCTCCTATGTACATGAATATAACTACTATAATACTGCTACTAAGTACAAAAATATAACTACTATAATACTGCTCCTATGTACAAGAATATAACTACTATAATACTGCTCCTATGTACAAGAATATAACTACTATAATACTGCCCCCTATGTACAAGAATATAATTACTATAATACTGCCCCTATATACAAGAATATAACTACTATAATATTGCCCCTATGTACAAAAATATAACTACTATAATACTGCTCCTATGTACAAGAATATAACTACTATAATACTGCCCCCTATGTACAAGAATATAATTACTATAATACTGCCCCTATATACAAGAATATAACTACTATAATATTGCCCCTATGTACAAAAATATAACTACTATAATACTGCCCCCTATGTACAAGAATGTAACTACTATAATACTGCCCCCTATGTACAAGAATATAGCTACTATAATACTGCCCCTATGTACAGGGATATAACTACTACAATACTGCCCCTATATACAAGAATATAACTACTATAATACTGCTCCTATATACAAGAATATAACTACTATAATACTGCCACTATGTACAAGAATATAACTACTATAATACTGCCCCCTATGTACAAGAATATAATTACTATAATACTGCCCCTATATACAAGAATATAACTACTATAATATTGCCCCTATGTACAAAAATATAACTACTATAATACTGCTCCTATGTACATGAATATAACTACTATAATACTGCTACTATATACAAGAATATAACTACTATAATACTGCTCCTATATACAAGAATATAACTGCTATAATACTGCCCCTTTGTACAAGAATATAACTACTATAATACTGCTCCTATGTACAAGAATATAACTACTATAATACTGCCACTATGTACAAGAATATAACTACTATAATACTGCCCCCTATGTACAAGAATATAGCTACTATAATACTGCCCCTATGTACAGGGATATAACTACTACAATACTGCCCCTATATACAAGAATATAACTACTACAATACTGCTCCTATGTACAAGAATATAACTACTATAATACTGCCCCTATGTACAGGAATATAACTACTATAATACTGCCCCTATGTACAAGAATATAATTACTATAATACTGCCCCTATATACAAGAATATAACTACTATAATATTGCCCCTATGTACAAAAATATAACTACTATAATACTGCTCTCTATGTACAAGAATATAACTACTATAATACTGCTCCTATGTACAAGACAATAACTACTATAATACTGCTCCTATGCACAAGAATGTAACTACTATAATACTGCCCCCTATGTACAAGAATATAGCTACTATAATACTGCCCCTATGTACAGGGATATAACTACTATAATACTGCTCCTATGTACAAGAATATAACTACTATAATACTGCCCCTATGTACAAGAATATAACTACTATAATACTGCCCCTATATACAAGAATATAACTACTATAATATTGCCCCTATGTACAAAAATATAACTACTATAATACTGCTCCTATGTACAAGAATATAACTACTATAATACTGCCCCCTATGTACCAGAATATAATTACTATAATACTGCCCCTATGTACAAGAATATAACTACTATAATACTGCTCCTATGTACAAGACAATAACTACTATAATACTGCTCTCTATGTACAAGAATATAACTACTATAATACTGCTCCTATGTACAAGACAATAACTACTATAATACTGCTCCTATGCACAAGAATGTAACTACTATAATACTGCCCCCTATGTACAAGAATATAGCTACTATAATACTGCCCCTATGTACAGGGATATAACTACTACAATACTGCCCCTATATATAAGAATATAACTACTATAATACTGCTCCTATGTACAAGAATATAACTACTATAATATTGCCCCTATGTACGAAAATATAACTACTATAATACTGCTCCTATGTACATGAATATAACTACTATAATACTGCTACTATATACAAGAATATAACTACTATAATACTGCTCCTATATACAAGAATATAACTGCTATAATACTGCCCCTTTGTACAAGAATATAACTACTATAATACTGCTCCTATGTACAAGAATATAACTACTATAATACTGCTCCTATGTAAAAGAATATAACTACTATAATACTGCCACTATGTACAAGAATATAACTACTATAATACTGCCCCTATGTACAAGAATATAGCTACTATAATACTGCCCCTATGTACAGGGATATAACTACTACAATACTGCCCCTATATACAAGAATATAACTACTACAATACTGCTCCTATGTACAAGAATATAACTACTATAATACTGCCTCTATGTACAGGAATATAACTACTATAATACTGCTCCTATGTACAAGAATATAACTACTATAATACTGCCCCTATGTACAAGAATATAACTACTATAATACTGCTCCTATGTACAAGAATATAACTACTATAATACTGCCCCTATGTACAAGAATATAATTACTATAATACTGCCCCTATATACAAGAATATAACTACTATAATATTGCCCCTATGTACAAAAATATAACTACTATAATACTGCTCCTATGTACAAGAATATAACTACTATAATACTGCCCCCTATGTACCAGAATATAATTACTATAATACTGCCCCTATATACAAGAATATAACTACTATAATATTGCCCCTATGTACAAAAATATAACTACTATAATACTGCTCCTATGTACAAGAATATAACTACTATAATACTGCTACTATATACAAGAATATAACTACTATAATACTGCTCCTACATACAAGAATATAACTACTATAATACTGCCCCTATGTACAAGAATATAACTACTATAATACTGCTCCTATGTACAAGACAATAACTACTATAATACTGCTCTCTATGTACAAGAATATAACTACTATAATACTGCTCCTATGTACAAGACAATAACTACTATAATACTGCTCCTATGCACAAGAATGTAACTACTATAATACTGCCCCCTATGTACAAGAATATAGCTACTATAATACTGCCCCTATGTACAGGGATATAACTACTACAATACTGCCCCTATATATAAGAATATAACTACTATAATACTGCTCCTATGTACAAGAATATAACTACTATAATACTGCCCCTATGTACAGGAATATAACTACTATAATACTGCTCCTATGTACAAGAATATAACTACTATAATACTGCCCCTATGTACAAGAATATAACTACTATAATACTGCTCCTATGTACAAGAATATAACTACTATAATACTGCCCCCTATGTACAAGAATATAATTACTATAATACTGCCCCTATATACAAGAATATAACTACTATAATATTGCCCCTATGTACAAAAATATAACTACTATAATACTGCTCCTATGTACAAGAATATAACTACTATAATACTGCTCCCATGTACAAGAATATAACTACTATAATACTGCCCCCTATGTACAAGAATATAATTACTATAATACTGCCCCTATATACAAGAATATAACTACTATAATATTGCCCCTATGTACAAAAATATAACTACTATAATACTGCTCCTATGTACAAGAATATAACTACTATAATACAGCTACTATATACAAGAATATAACTACTATAATACTGCTCCTATGTACAAGAATATAACTACTATAATACTGCCCCTATGTACAAGAATATAACTACTATAATACTGCTCCTATGTACAAGACAATAACTACTATAATACTGCTCCTATGCACAAGAATGTAACTACTATAATACTGCCCCCTATGTACAAGAATATAGCTACTATAATACTGCCCCTATGTACAGGGATATAACTACTACAATACTGCCCCAATATACAAGAATATAACTACTATAATACTGCTCCTATGTACAAGAATATAACTACTATAATACTGCCCCTATGTACAGTAATATAACTACTATAATACTGCTCCTATGTACAAGAATATAACTACTATAATACTGCCCCTATGTACAAGAATATAACTACTATAATACTGCTCCTATGTACAAGAATATAACTACTATAATACAGCCCCCTATGTACAAGAATATAATTACTATAATACTGCCCCTATATACAAGAATATAACTACTATAATATTGCCCCTATGTACAAAAATATAACTACTATAATACTGCTCCTATGTACAAGAATATAACTACTATAATACTGCTCCTATGTACAAGAATATAACTACTATAATACTGCCCCCTATGTACAAGAATATAATTACTATAATACTGCCCCTATATACAAGAATATAACTACTATAATATTGCCCCTATGTACAAAAATATAACTACTATAATACTGCTCCTATGTACATGAATATAACTACTATATTACTGCTACTATATACAAGAATATAACTACTGTAATACTGCTCCTATATACAAGAATATAACTGCTATAATACTGCCCCTTTGTACAAGAATATAACTACTATAATACTACTCCTATGTACAAGAATATAACTACTATAATACTGCCACTATGTACAAGAATATAACTACTATAATACTGCCCCCTATGTACAAGAATATAATTACTATAATACTGCCCCTATATACAAGAATATAACTACTATAATATTGCCCCTATGTACAAAAATATAACTACTATAATACTGCTCCTATGTACATGAATATAACTACTATAATACTGCTACTATATACAAGAATATAACTACTATAATACTGCTCCTATATACAAGAATTTAACTGCTATAATACTGCCCCTTTGTACAAGAATATAACTACTATAATACTGCTCCTATGTACAAGAATATAACTACTATAATACTGCCACTATGTACAAGAATATAACTACTATAATACTACCACTATGTACAAGAATATAACTACTATAATACTGCCCCCTATGTACAAGAATATAACTACTATAATACTGCTCCTATGTACAAGAATATAACTACTATAATACTGCCACTATGTACAAGAATATAACTACTATAATACTGCCCCCTATGTACAAGAATATAATTACTATAATACTGCCCCTATATACAAGAATATAACTACTATAATACTGCTCCTATGTACAAGAATATAACTACTATAATACTGCCCCTATGTACAGGAATATAACTACTATAATACTGCTCCTATGTACAAGAATATAACTACTATAATACTGCCTCTATGTACAAGAATATAACTACTATAATACTGCTCCTATGTACAAGCATATAACTACTATAATACTGCCCCTATGTACAAGAATATAATTACTATAATACTGCCCCTATATACAAGAATATAACTACTATAATACTGCCCCTATGTACAAAAATATAACTACTATAATACTGCTCCTATGTACAAGAATATAACTACTATAATACTGCCCCCTATGTACCAGAATATAATTACTATAATACTGCCCCTATATACAATAATATAACTACTATAATATTGCCCCTATGTACAAAAATATAACTACTATAATACTGCTCCTATGTACAAGAATATAACTACTATAATACTGCTACTATATACAAGAATATAACTACTATAATACTGCTCCTATATACAAGAATATAACTACTATAATACTGCCCCTATGTACAAGAATACAACTACTAATACTGCTCCTATGTACAAGACAATAACTACTATAATACTGCTCTCTATGTACAAGAATATAACTACTATAATACTGCTCCTATGTACAAGACAATAACTACTATAATACTGCTCCTATGCACAAGAATTTAACTACTATAATACTGCCCCCTATGTACAAGAATATAGCTACTATAATACTGCCCCTATGTACAGGGATATAACTACTACAATACTGCCCCTATGTACAAGAATTTAACTACTATAATACTGCTCCTATGTACAAGAATATAACTACTATAATACTGCCCCTATGTACAGGAATATAACTACTATAATACTGCTCCTATGTACAAGAATATAACTACTATAATACTGCCCCTATGTACAAGAATATAACTACTATAATACTGCTCCTATGTACAAGAATATAACTACTATAATACTGCTCCCTATGTACAAGAATATAATTACTATAATACTGCCCCTATATACAAGAATATAACTACTATAATATTGCCCCTATGTACAAAAATATAACTACTATAATACTGCTCCTATGTACAAGAATATAACTACTATAATACTGCTCCTATGTACAAGAATATAACTACTATAATACTGCCCCCTATGTACAAGAATATAATTACTATAATACTGCCCCTATATACAAGAATATAACTACTATAATATTGCCCCTATGTACAAAAATATAACTACTATAATACTGCTCCTATGTACAAGAATATAACTACTATAATACTGCTACTATATACAAGAATATAACTACTATAATACTGCTCCTATGTACAAGAATATAACTACTATAATACTGCCCCTATGTACAAGAATATAACTACTATAATACTGCCCCTATATACAAGAATATAACTACTATAATATTGCCCCTATGTACAAAAATATAACTACTATAATACTGCTCCTATGTACAAGAATATAACTACTATAATACTGCTCCTATGTACAAGAATATAACTACTATAATACTGCCACTATGTACAAGAATATAACTACTATAATACTGCTCCTATGTACATGAATATAACTACTATAATACTGCTCCTATGTAAAAGAATATAACTACTATAATACTGCTCCTATGTACATGAATATAACTACTATAATACTGCTACTATATACAAGAATATAACTACTATAATACTGCCCCCTATGTACAAGAATATAATTACTATAATACTGCTCTATGTACAAGAATATACAGTGCCTTGTGAAAGTATTCGGCCCCCTGGAGCTTTTCAACCTTTTCCCACATATCATGCTTCAAACATAAAGATGCCAAATGTAAATTTTTGGTGAAGAATCAACAACAAGTGGAACACAATTGTGAAGTTGAACAAAATTTATTGGTTATTTTACATTTTTGTGGAAATTCAAAAACTGAAAAGTGGAGCGTGCAATATTATTCGGCCCCTTTACTTTCACTCCAGAAGTTCATGGTGGATCTCTGAATGATCCAATGTTGTCCTAGATGCCTAATGATGATAAATATAATCCACCTGTGTATAACCAAGTCTCCGTATAAATGCACCTGCTCTGTGATAGTCTGAGGGTATGTGCACACGTCAGGATTTCTTCAGGATTTTTTGCGGTTTTTTTTTGCGGATTTCCCCAATAAAAATGCTATAATACCGCATTAAAAAAACGCATACATTATGCATCCTATCATTTAGAATGCATTCCGCATTTTTTGTGCACATGTTTAGTTTTTTTCCACAAAAAAAACGCATTCCGGAAAAAGAAGCAACATGTTCATTATTTTTGCAGATTGTTTGCGGATTTCCCATGAAATTGGAGTGTCTGGAAAAAAAAGTGAAAAAATCCGCATAAAATCCGCACAAAAAACACGTAAAAACCAAGTTAAAAAACGCGCAAAAAAAAAAAAAAGCATGCGGATTTCTGGCAGAAATGTCCGGATTTTGTCAGGAAAATTTCTGCAAGAAATCCTGACGTGTGCACATACCCTCAGGGTTCTGTTTGAAGCACAGAGAGCATCATGAAGACCAAGGAACACAACAAGCAGGTCCGTGATACTGTTGTGGAGAAGGTTAAAGCCGGATTTGGAAACAAAATGATTTCCAAAACTCTAAACATCCCAAGGAGCACTGTGCAAGCGATCATATTGAAATGGAAGGAGTATCATACCACTGCAAATCCACCAAGACCCGGCCATCCCTCTAAACTTTCAGCTCAAACAAGGAGAAAACTGATCAGAGATGCAGCCAAGAGGCCCATGATCACTCTGGATGAACTGCAGAGATCTACAGCTGAGGTGGGACAGTCTGTCCATAGGACAACAATCAGTCGGACACTGCACAAATCTGGCCTTTATGGGAGAGTGGCAAGAAGAAAGCCGTTTCTCAAAGATATCCATAAAAAGTGTAGTTTAAAGTTTGCCACAAGCCACCTGGAAGACACCAAACATGTGGAAGAAGGTGCTCTGGTCAGATGAAACCAAAATCGAACTTTTTGGCAACAATGCCAAATGATATGTTTGGCGTAAAGGCAACAAATGATGGTTCCCCTAGAAAAGACAATATAATGCGACACTGTGATTGGCATCATAGGTGTCAGTCGCCCATTTACAAGATGCCAAGTAGTCATTGTGCTGTTTGTTATCACGGTGTGACAAACCTGTTGAAGGTAAAGGCTACGAGAGGTCTCCTACAAGCGAATGTTCCTGTTCCTACAGCCGCACATATCAGACAGAAGTGTAAGGTCTGTGGGGCTGTAGCCGACTTCCCTGGATGCAGCTCAAGAGGAAAACTGGTGGATAATACAAATGGAAACCACATAGCCCAGAACAACCTCCAGAGACAATAAAGGAGAACTCCAAGGACAAGGTCCATCAGTGGCAGATCGTAACGCAAATCACAAAAAGCCAGACTGGAATTAGCCAAAATGTTTACTGACTGCCACAAAGCTTCTGGGAGAACGTCCTGTGGACAGAGGAGGAAGAACTGGAGCTGTTTGGCATCACAGCTGCAAGTTAGAGGCAGACATGGAGCAACAAGGAGAACATTGCACCTGCTGTGACACATGGAGGAGCTCGGGGAGTCTGGGGTGGCTCTCCTGTAACAGGCAAATGGAGGAGCTCAGGGATGATCTGAGGCGGCTCTGCTGCATCTGGCACATGGAGGAGCTCAGGGATGATCTGGGGCGGCTCTGCTGCATCTGGCACATGGAGGAGCTCAGGGATGATCTGGGATGGCTCTGCTGCATCTGGCACATGGAGGAGCTCAGGGATGATCTGGGGCGGCTCTGCTGCATCTGGCACATGGAGGAGCTCAGGGATGATCTGGGGCGGCTCTGCTGCATCTGGCACATGGAGGAGCTCAGGGATGATCTGGGATGGCTCTGCTGCATCTGGCACATGGAGGAGCTCAGGGATGATCTGGGATGGCTCTGCTGCATCTGGCACATGGAGGAGCTCGGGGATGATCTGGGGCGGCTCTGCTGCATCTGGCACATGGAGGAGCTCGGGGATGATCTGGGGGGGGGCAGCTCTGCTGTACCTAGCACATGGAGGAGCTTGGGGATGATCTGGTCTGGGACGGCTCTGCTGCATCTCGCACATGGAGGAGCTCGGGGATGATCTGGGGCGGCTCTGCTGTATCTGGCACATGGAGGAGCTCAGGGATGGTCAGGAGCAGCACTGATGTACCTGGCATATGGAGGAGCTCGGGGATGATCTGGGGCAGCTCTGCTGTACCTGGCACATGGAGGAGCTCGGGGATAGACTGGGGTGGCACTGCTGTTCCTGACACATGGAGGAGCTCGGGGATGGTCTGGGACGGCTCATGAGGAGCTCGGGGATAGTCTGGGGCGGCTCAGCTGTACCTGGCACATGGAGGAGCTCGGGGATGGTCTGGAGCGGCTCAATTGTACCTGGCACATGGAGGAACTCGGGGATATTCTGGGACAGCTCTGCTGCATCTGGTACATGGAGGAGCTCTGTCATGATCTGGGACGTTTCTGCTGTACCTGGCACATGGAGGAGCTCGGGAATGTTCTGAGGTGGCTCTGCTACATCTGCAATGTGCAATGAAATCTCAAGACTATCCAGGCATTCTGGAGAGAAATATGCTGCCGAGTGTTAAAGCTCGGTCTGAGCCGCCGGTCATGGCTCCTCCATCAGGATAATGGCCCAAAATAGTAAAAATCATCCAAGAATAAGAACAAAGCATTGGACTCTTCTGAAGAGGCTTCCATGGTCCTGTTCTAAATCGTATAGAATATCTGTAACAACTCTGCTGGCATCACGGCATGGCCTCGCATTTCTCACACTATCTTACCCACTGCTCCAGGCCATGATGTGGTTTCTGTTTTTTTGCCAGCTCCATGTTCTGTGTCTCTGCTCTCTGCATGCTTCATGGTTCTGTGTATAGAGGGGCGGCGCCTGAACTCTCTGGTTCTTATAGGAATCAGGTGCATCCGTCCAATCTGTTCCTGACCAATTGCCAGGAGACCTCCAGTATTTAGTTCAGCTCCACCCAGTGCTCTGGGCCTGTGCAATGTGTTAGCTCAGTTAGTGTCTTGCTTCTGAGTTTGCCTGGCCTTGCTCTGAGTTACTCCCTCTCTGGAGGATTCTCTGTGTTATTTCCTTGGTCTTGTTGTCCGCCCACCAGGAGGCAGAATATCCTGGTCCCAGTGTCTTTGTCCTTGTGTCTTGTTCCATTGCCTTGTCTGCACTTAGTCTTACCTCGGTCTCCTAGTCTTTGGCTTCCTTCCCTGTTGTCTTTCCTTGTATTCTCAGTCTGCTTTCACTCCGCACTCTTGCAGCTCTGCCTGCTCTGAACCTTTGTTACTTTACCACTGCTCCTCACTTCTGCGTTTCTGCTCCTTTGTACTCTGCTTATCTTCTGCTGTTGCAGTTATCCCTTGCTGCAGCTTCTCTCCACATTCTTTGTGGCTCTGCTCAGCTTTGCTGCAGAGACCCCTCCCGCAGCACCTCTCCGCTCCTTGCGGTTCTACCTGGCTCCGCTCCTTGCGGTTCTACCTGGCTCCGCTCCTTGCGGTTCTACCTGGCTCCGCTCCTTGCGGTTCTACCTGGCTCCGCTCCTTGCGGTTCTACCTGGCTCCGCTCCTTGCGGTTCTACCTGGCTCCGCTCCTTGCGGTTCTACCTGGCTCCGCCTCCAGCGCCTCCGCTCTTGGCTCCGCCTCCAGCGCCTCCGCTCTTGGCTCCGCCTCCAGCGCCTCCGCTCTTGGCTCCGCCTCCAGCGCCTCCTCTCTTGGCTCCACCTCCTGCCTGTCTGCACTTGGCTCCGCCGCCAGCTCTTGGCTCCGCCTCCTGCCTGTCTGCACTTGGCTCCGCCTCCTGCATTTCTGTTCTTGGCTCTAGCTCCTGTGCTTTCGCTCTGCATCCGCTCTTGCGGTCTTTATCTACTTATTCCTAGGTCCTCGTGTCTGAACAGGTTCTTACCCGTTCTACATACCTGCCTGCAGACCGGTCCCTACCGGTTCTTCCAGTGTACCAGTCTTGTCCACCAGTCCTGCCAGAGAGCCAGCCGTGCCCGCCTGCCTACCAGAGAGCCAGCCGTGCCCGCCTGCCTGTGTTCCTGTTGTACCCGTCTGCCTGCCTATGTGCCATCCGTGCCCGCTTGCTTGTCTATGTTCCGTTCCCCGGTGGGATCAGCAGCCACAACCAGACTCCACCCTGGAGTGGTACCTGGTAGCTTCCTATTGCACAAGTCTGACCTCACCATCAGAGGCTCCAGCGAACACCTAGGAAGCTACTTAGTTACGCCCCTTCCAGGGAGGTTTGGTCTGTGGCACAGTGGGGCCACACATACCCCCGCGTGCTCACGCCTTCCAGTCAGGGCGCGAGCGTGACAATATCTGTGGACGGGGCTGAGATCTGCAGACTGGAGGAGACGAGATGAGATATAAGGAGTCGTCTGCTCACGAGGAGTCGTTAAAATACCTGCAGACAGGGGCAGAAGTGTCACTGAGGGTCAGAAAGTCTTCTGTGCGGCAGAAAATCTTTGGAGCAGGCGCCGCCAAAGGGTGGACACCAAATATTAAGTTACAGGAACCATCATTAGGGTCAGCCATTGTGAGCAGCATGTCCAGGCCATTGGGGGCAGCAGTGTCCAGGCCATTGGGGGCAATAGTGTAATGTCAGGGCAGGGGCATTAGCGGCAGTAGTGTAACGTCCGGGCAGGGGCATTAGCGGCAGTAGTGTAACGTCCGGGCAGGGGCATTAGCGGCAGTAGTGTAATGTCCGGGAAGGGGCATTAGCAGCAGTAGTGTAATGTCCGGGAAGGGGCATTAGCAGCAGTAGTGTAATGTCCGGGAAGGGGCATTAGCAGCAGTAGTGTAATGTCCGGGCAGGGGCATTAGCAGCAGTAGTGTAATGTCCGGGCAGGGGCATTAGCAGCAGTAGTGTAATGTCCGGGCAGGGGCATTAGCAGCAGTAGTGTAATGTCCGGGAAGGGGCATTAGCAGCAGTAGTGTAATTTCCGGGCAGGGGCATTAGCAGCACTAGTGTAATGTTCGGGCAGGGGCATTAGCAGCACTAGTGTAATTTCCGGGTAGGGGCATTAGCAGCACTAGTGTAATTTCCGGGCAGGGGCATTAGCAGCACTAGTGTAATGTCCGGGCAGGGGCATTAGCAGCACTAGTGTAATGTCCGGGCAGGGGCATTAGCAGCACTAGTGTAATGTCCGGGCAGGGGCATTAGCAGCACTAGTGTAATGTCCGGGCAGGGGCATTAGCAGCACTAGTGTAATGTCCGGGCAGGGGCATTAGCAGCACTAGTGTAATGTCCGGGCAGGGGCATTAGCAGCACTAGTGTAATGTCCGGGCAGGGGCATTAGCAGCACTAGTGTAATGTCCGGGCAGGGGCATTAGCAGCACTAGTGTAATTTCCGGGCAGGGGCATTAGCAGCACTAGTGTAATTTCCGGGCAGGGGCATTAGCAGCACTAGTGTAATGTCCGGGCAGGGGCATTAGCAGCACTAGTGTAATGTCCGGGCAGGGGCATTAGCAGCACTAGTGTAATGTCCGGGCAGGGGCATTAGCAGCACTAGTGTAAAGTCCGGGCAGGGGCATTAGCAGCACTAGTGTAATGTCCGGGCAGGGGCATTAGCAGCACTAGTGTAATTTCCGGGCAGGGGCATTAGCAGCACTAGTGTAATGTCCGGGCAGGGGCATTAGCAGCAGTAGTGTAATGTCCGGGCAGCGGCATTAGCGGCAGTAGTGTAATTTCCGGGCAGGGGCATTAGCGGCAGTAGTGTAATGTCCGCTGTGGGGTTATCTTTATCAGAAGGTAACTATGTTACCCACATCTGTAACTCCTATAACCGGATATCAGCCCCTCTTATAACGCTCCAGCACTTATCTGCTCAGTCCACGGCTCGGCACAGAGGGTCATCAGTCCCAATCACTGGAATGGCCTGATCCTGACAGCAGATCGGATCACTGGTTCATGGTGTAGCCCA
This sequence comes from Ranitomeya variabilis, assembly GCF_051348905.1. Lineage (NCBI taxonomy): Eukaryota > Metazoa > Chordata > Amphibia > Anura > Dendrobatidae > Ranitomeya > Ranitomeya variabilis. The sequence continues at coordinate 419,587,964 of NC_135233.1, forward strand.
GAGCCGGGCACATTGCAGCCGAATGGTGAGCCCGCACACACTGCATATAGAGGGGCTGTGCGTGGGCACACATTGTATATAGAGGGGCTGTGCGCAGGCACACACTGCATATAGAGGGGATGTGGAACTGATGCCAATTGTCTCAGAACCACCACTCGTCCCCCAACTGCCGCCACCAGTCTACTCATCTCGGAATTGCCACCACCCGTCTCAGAACCACTGCCACCTGCTCCCCAACTGCCATCACTCGCCCCCAACTGTTGCCATTAGTCTCAGAACTGCCACCCGTCACAGAACTGCTACCCGTCTCGCAACTGCCGTCATTCATCTCAGAATTGACGCTACTGGTCCCCCAACTACCGGGTCTCAGAACTCCCACCCGTCCCCCCCAACTACCGGGTCTCAGAACTCCCACCCGTCCCCCCCCAACTACCGGGTCTCAGAACTGCCACCCGTCCCCCAACTACCAGGTCTCAGAACTGCCACCCGTCCCCCAACTACCAGGTCTCAGAACTGCCACCCGTCCCCCAACTACCAGGTCTCAGAACTGCCACCCGTCCCCCAACTACCAGGTCTCAGAACTGCCACCCGTCCCCCAACTACCAGGTCTCAGAACTGCCACCCGTCCCCCAACTACCAGGTCTCAGAACTGCCACCCGTCACCCAACTACCGGGTCTCAGAACTGCCACCCGTCCCCCAACTACCAGGTCTCAGAACTGCCACCCGTCCCCCAACTACCAGGTCTCAGAACTGCCACCCGTCACCCAACTACCGGGTCTCAGAACTGCCACCCATCCCCCAACTGCTGCCACCAGTCACAGAACCGCTACCCGTCTCGCAACTGCCGTCACTCATCTCAGAACTGCTGCTACTGGTCCCCCAACTACCGAGTGTCAGAACTGCCACCTGTCCCGAAACTGCTGCCACCAGTCCCCCAATTGCTGGCACCAATCTCAGAACAGCCACCCATCCCACCTCCTGCTAGAGTGAAGGGGAAATAGCTTGATTATTGTATCGTTACAGTGGTGAGGAGCCAGATATTGCCACCAGTACATGTATCAGCCATGTGTGAGGGAGTCGGAGGTTTGCCGAAACCACAGCCCGGCCTATGGGGGTCCGATAGCTGGCTTTCTGTACGCGGCAGGAAATCGTCCTGCTGTCTGCGCCAAACACAAACCTGCTCCAGAATAAAACCTTCACCTGTCACCCGCCAAGTAATGACTGCAGAGATTTCCTCAGATCCACAGAAGGCAACAGAGGAAAAACCAAATCCGTCCTCACACATTATCAGTATGGCTGTGGAACAGTAGGACAGATGTGTCCAGGCCGCGGGGGCCTCCACTTACAGGGCACGTCTGGAAGAAAAGTGCAGGACAATGATTGGGGTGCAATGCCAGTGAGGAGCCAGGAGGAAGTCGCCCGATAGAGGAGACAGGGCAGCGCAGGGCCGGGCTGCAACACGTCTAATATTCTTACAGGCCAAGTCCTGAATTTCCCAGATCTCTTCATGTCAATAAAGAAAAACTCATTTAGGTCAGAAAATGGAAAAAAACCGCCACAGACAGTCCTGATACCAGAGCGGAGGGTTTGTCACTGATGCATCTACAGCCTCCTGTACACAATGAAGAGGCACCAAACTGAAACATTGTAACAAGGCAGCTGCTCTGAGCTCCTGAATGCAACCAGTGAGTTACTGCCAGGCCATTGGTGCAGACCATGAATCGGATTATTAACCTGCTCAAGTCCAAGTCTAAACATTGCCACTAATGAAGCCACCAGCAGACAGGACCGTGGCCGCAGTATGGAAGGGTCTATAGACACAGGAGGGGAAGGCAGAGGGAGAAGCCAGCGGCTCCGTGTCCTTTTGGCTGTGGCCAATTAGGATTGCAAACTTATCAAAAAGGGGAAAGGTTTTTCAACCAAGCTTTTCAGTCCCAAAGTAGGAGATTATACAATCTGCTAGCGGTTATATCAGAGCATATCGGTTTGTGAGGGTTTTTGTTCCCTTTTAATGTTTAACCAAGATAATTCTAACCCCTGCTAAGTATGTAACACAGCTGTCAAAAAACGAAAAGTGTGATGCACCTAATTTGTAACAAATCCAGAAATCAGTAACAAAGGCTTAAAACTGAACACAGATACATTGTCATTAAAACAACCATAACAGGTTAAAAACATGAACTGGGAAAATAGATTGGGTTCCTGAAGACCATAACACGTATAACAAGATATAGGTACATTGATGGGGTCCCCAAAGACCCTAATACATGCATAGAAAAACATATACAGCAATGGGATTGCTGAAGTACATGGTCACGATACTGTGAATATCCCATGTTTGAGTATCTAACTTTACAAGACACACGCTGCGGGCCATTCCGACCCCCCCTCTTCTCTCTCTGCCTGCTGTGTGTGGGTGTGTGAGTGAATCCTAAACCAGTGATTTCCCCCTCCCAGAAGAATTTTTATGGTTCTATGCTGCAAGCAAACCATTCCCCCTAAAACTACTCATTCCTTCCTCCCGCATAATACCAGCCAAAACTGGTACTTTCTTTGTTGGGATTCTTTGTTCTATTAATGTGATATATAGGGGCAGGGCTGCCACTAGGAATTTCAGGACCCCATACTGTCAAAATTTTGGGGCCCCCTTGAAACTCCGCCCAGGCTCCACCCCCAGTTCCACTTCCACCCTAGCGCCGCCTCCACCCCACGAACCTTCCACAGTTCCTCCATCCTCTCTTGGAAAAGCTTCACTTCTGGCGAATATCGGTCTGCACTTGGACTGCAGTGCATGGACTGGCCGCGGGTCTCCTGACCTGAACTCAGCAGCCTCACAGCATGTACGAATGAGGATGCTGGTCAGGAGATCGGCGTCCAGTCCATGCACTGCTGTGGGAGCGCAGACCGATAGCCGTATTTCAAAAATTACACTGCCATACTAATAAAGATGTTTCCCGATCATATATACCAACTTGCTTCAATAATTTCCCACCGCCCTTCCAAACCCCAACCAAAACTTATAAACTACTGGTTTATCCTGATCTGCTGCCTGTTATAATTAGGCATTTGGTTTTGCAGCAGGTCAGGATCATCCAGTAGCTTCTATATTCCACTCGCCTCCCCCTGGGCCCTGTTGGATGCGGCCCCCAGTCACCACTTGCCTTCCCTCATCAGCCACACGATACCAGTACAGACACAGCCACAGTGAGCCACCTGAAGCCTCTTCTCACCATAGACACTCACCCTGCTCGCCCGCCCTCCGCCTGATCTGCCTTCCGCCTCCACCTGCTCATCCATCACCCCCAGTCAGAAGAACAGAACAGCAAAAGCGATGACCTCCAAAACCACCCAACCTGAAACAGCGAGAAGGGGTTATACCACAGTGCCCACCGGATGGGGTCACACAGAGGAGAAGGAGATACAGCTAATCACACGGGAGAGGATTAGATACACAGCTCAGCAGACAGTATCACACGGGAGAGGATTAGATATACAGCTCAGCAGACAGTAATACACAGTATAGGGTTAGATACACAGCTCAGCAGAGTATAACGCAGGAGAGGATTAGATACACGGCTCAGCAGACAGTAATACACAGGATAGGATTAGATACAACTCAGTAGGCAGTATCACAGGATAAGATTAGATACACAGCTCAGCAGACTATAACGCAGGAGAGGATTAGATAAACAGCTCAGCAGACAGTATCACAGGATAAGATTAGATACACAGCTCAGCAGACAGTATCACACAGGAGAGGATTAGATGCACGGCTCAGCAGTCAGTATCACACAGGATAAGATTAGATATAGCTCAGCAGGCAGTATAACAGGATAGGATTAGATACACGGCTCAGCAGACGGTATCACACAGGATAGGATAAGCTACACGGCTCAGCAGTCAGTATCACACAGAATAGGATTAGATACACAGCTCAGCAGACAGTATCACACAGGATAAGATTAGATACACAGCTCAGCAGATAGTATCACACAGGAGAGGATTAGGGTACTGTCTCACAGTGGCACTTTGGTCACTACGACGGTACGATCCGTGACGTTCCAGCGATATCCATACGATATCGTAGTGTCTGACACGCTACTGCGATCAGGGACCCCGCTGAGAATCGTACGTCGTAGCAGATCGTTTGGAACTTTCTTTCGTCGCTGGATCTCCCGCTGTCATCGCTGGATCGTTGTGTGTGAGGTCGGCGTCACACTCGGCGTAAGACAATACGGTCCGTTTTTTACGTCCGTACTACGGCCGTAATACGGAGAAATGTTCCCAAAATAGTGATCCGTAGGCAGGGTGTGTCAGCGTATTTTGCGCATGGCATCCTCGGTATGTAATCCGTATGGCATCCGTACTGCGAGATTTTCGCGCAGGCTTGCAAAACCGACATCTAATGGATTTATGTGCTCAAATGTTCGGGAAAACATATAAACAGTATATATATATATATATATATATATATATATATATATATATATATATATATGTCATTGAGACACATATATATATATTCTGTATTTAGATTTCATTCAGCGCGATATCTGTGAACAGCCGGTAATTCAATTGCCGGCTTTTCATTTCTCCTGCACAAACCCGACAGGATATGAGACATGGTTTTCATACAGTAAACCATCTCATATCCCCTTTTTTTTTTGCATATTCCACACTACTAATGTTAGTAGTGTGTATGTGCAAAATTTCAGCGCTGTAGCTGCTGAAATAAAGGGTTAAATGGCGGAAAAAATTGGCGTGGGCTCCCGCGCAATTTTCTCCGCCAGAATGGTAAAGCCAGTGACTGAGGGCAGATATTAATAGCCAGGAGAGGGTCCATGGTTATTGGCCCCCCCGTGGCTACAAACATCTGCCCCCAGCCACCCCAGAAAAGGCACATCTGGAAGATGCGCCTATTCTGGCACTTGGCCACTCTCTTCCCACTCCCTGTAGCGGTGGGATATGGGGTAATGAAGGGTTAATGCCACCTTGCTATTGTAAGGTGACATTAAGCCAGATTAATAATGGAGAGGCGTCAATTATGACACCTATCCATTATTAATCCAATTGTTGGATAGGGTTAAAAAACACACACACACATGATTTAAAAGTATTTTAATGAAATAAACACAGCGGTTGTTGTAATAATTTATTGTTCTCTCAATCCATCAGGAACACCCTCGCTTGGAAAAATAATAAACGCACAAGATACATACCTTCTGGTGAACCGTCTCGTCCCACGAAGTAATCCATCTGAAGGGGTTAACTAATATTACAGGCAGGAGCCCTGCTAAATGCAGCTGTGCTCCGTGCCTGTAATCCCCGGGTGCTGAAAGGAAAGCAGTGATCTGTACTTACATTGAGTCGCGGTGATGCGCCCCTGCTGGATGTTCTCATGAACTGCAGCCTGGGAACTTTTTCCCACGCTCCAGGTCATATGAGGACATCCACCAGGGGGCGCATCACCGCGACTGAAGGAAATGTAGGTCAATGACCTACATTTCATTCATTCGCCGGGGCTTACAGGCACGGAGCACAACTGCATTTGCAGGGCTCCTGCCTGTAATATTAGTTAACCCCTTCAGATGGATTACTTCGTGGGACGAGACGGTTCACCAGAAGGTATGTATCTTGTGCGTTTATTATTTTTCCAAGCGAGGGTGTTCCTGATGGATTGAGAGAACAATAAATTATTACAACAACCGCTGTGTTTATTTCATTAAAATACTTTTAAATCATGTGTGTGTGTGTTTTTTAACCCTTTCCAACAATTGGATTAATAATGGATAGGTGTCATAATTGACGCCTCTCCATTATTAATCTGGCTTAATGTCACCTTCCAATAGCAAGGTGGCATTAACCCTTCATTACCCCATATCCCACCGCTACAGGGAGTGGGAAGAGAGTGGCCAAGTGCCAGAATAGGCGCATCTTCCAGATGTGCCTTTTCTGGGGTGGCTGGGGGCAGATGTTTTTAGCCACGGGGGGGCCAATAACCATGGACCCTCTCCTGGCTATTAATATCTGCCCTCAGTCACTGGCTTTACCATTCTGGCGGAGAAAATTGCGCGGGAGCCCACGCCAATTTTTTCCGCCATTTAACCCTTTATTTCAGCAGCTACAGCGCTGAAATTTTGCACATACACACTACTAACATTAGTAGTGTGGAATATGCAAAAAAAAAGGGGATATGAGATGGTTTACTGTATGTAAACCATGTCTCATATCCTGTCGGGTTTGTGCAGGAGAAATGAAAAGCCGGCAATTGAATTATCGACTTTTCACTAACACCGCTGCATATTTCTCGCAAGTCACACTGCAGGTCCGTGTGGAATCCGTATTTTTCTCGCCCCCATAGACTTTCATTAGCGATTTTTTTGCGCAATACGCTGACAAACGTATAATACTGAACCGTAATATACGGCTAATAGGAGCAGCCCCATTGAGAATAATTGTGCCGTATGTAATGCGAGTTTTACGGACGTAGTTTCTGCGCTCTTACGTCCGTAAAACTCGCCAGTGTGACGCCGGCCTGACACCGATCCAGCGATGCGTTCGCTTGTAACCAGGGTAAACATCGGGTTACTAAGTGCAGGGCCGCGCTTAGTAACCCGATGTTTACCCTGGTTACCATCGTAAAAGTAAAAAAAAAATAAATAAAACAGTACATACTCACATTCCGGTGTCCGTCAGGTCCCTCGCAGTCTGCTTCCCGCTCTGACTGACTGCCGACCGTAAAGTAAGAGCAGATCACAGCGGTGACGTCACCGCTGTGCTGTGCTTTCACTTTACGGCGGCACTCAGTCAGAGCGGGAAGCAGACGGATAGGGACCTGACCTGTGCTTAGTAACCCGATGTTTACCCTGGTTACCCGGGGCCTTCGGCATCGTTGGTCGCTGGAGAGCTGTCTGTGTGACAGCTCCCCAGCGACCACACGACTTTCCAACGATCACGGCCAGGTCGTATCGCTGGTCGTGATCGTTGGAAAGTTGCAGAGTGTGACAGTACCCTTAGAAACACAGCTCAGCAGACTATCACACAGGAAAGGATTAGATACACGGCTCAGCAGACAGTATCACACAGGATGGGATTAGATACACGGCTCAGCAGACAGTATCACACAGGAGAGGATTAGATACATGGCTCAGCAGACAGTATCACACAGGAGAGGATTAGATACAAGGCTCAGCAGTCAGTATCACACAGGAGAGGATTAGATACACGGCTCAGCAGACGGTATCACACAGTATAGGATTAGATACACTGCTCAGCAGTCAGTATCACAGGATAGGATTAGATACAACTCAGTAGGCAGTATCACACAGGATAAGATTAGATACAGCTCAGCAGACAGTATCACACGATAAGATTAGATACAGCTCAGCAGACAGTATCACACAGGATAAGATTAGATACAGCTCAGCAGACAGTATCACATAGGATTAGATACAGCTCAGCAGATGAGATCACAGGATAGGATTAGATACACGGCTCAGTAGTCAGTATCACACAGTATAAGATTAGATACACGGCTCAGCAGTCAGTATCACATAGGATATGATTAGATACACAGCTCAGCAGACTGTATCACACAGGAGAGTGAGCAGACAGTATCACACAGGAGTATCACACAGGAGAGGATTAGATACACGGCTCAGCACACAGTATCACATAGGAGAGGATTAGATACATGGGTCAGCAGTCAGTATCACACAGGAGAGGATTAGATACACGGCTCAGCACACAGTATCACATAGGAGAGGATTAGATACATGGGTCAGCAGTCAGTATCACACAGTATAGGATTAGATACACGGCTCAGCAGTCAGTATCACACAGTATAGCATTAGCTACACGGCTCAGCAATCAGTATCACACAGGAGAGGATTAGATACATGGGTCAGCGGTCAGTATCACACAGTATAGGATTAGATACATGGGTCAGCGGTCAGTATCACACAGGAGAGGATTAGATACATGGCTCAGCACACAGTATCACATAGAGGATTAGATACATGGGTCAGCAGTCAGTATCACACAGTATAGGATTAGATACACGGCTCAGCAGTCAGTATCACACAGGAGAGGATTAGATACATGGCTCAGCACACAGTGAGAGGATTAGATACATGGGTCAGCAGACTGTATCACACAGGAGAGGATTACAAACAACTCAGCAGATGGGATCACCGGAGAGGGGAGAGACACCCTGCTCGTCCGTCATCTGCAGTCCGCCCCGCGTGACACACCGCATGCTGCTCTCTCTGCTCCGGAATTAGTTAGGGTATGTTTCCACGGTCAGGAAACGCTGCTTTTTTGACGCTGCGCAGAGCTGCAGCGTCAAAAAAGCAGCGTCCAGATGTTCCAGCATAGTGGAGGGGATTTTATGAAATCCCGTCTCCACTATGCGTGGAAACCCGCACGCGGCGGCCCTGCGACTCCGGACATGCTGCGCGTCTTTTCAGATCGCAGCATGTCCGTACACCTTGCGGGGACGCAGCGTCCCCGCAAGGCATATCACAGGGCCCTATGGGAGCGAGCGATCATCCCGGATGTGAAGAGTTAACACATCCGGCATGATCGCGTCCCATTAAGGGGGCGGGGCTTAGCGCCGAGCGGCTTCGCCGCTGCGGCGATACCGCCGCCCGTCCGTACCGTGGAGACATAGCCTTAGTGGAGCAGCCTGTGACGTCAGGCAGGACCATGATGCACCTGGGCCGGCTGCAGCTTTTAAAGGTACAGTGCCATTTTCCTTTCTCCGAATGCATTAACAATACTGTAGGTGTATCTTTAAAACACCACAGTGCTGTTATGCATAGGGGGTTCGGAAGCCTTGAACAAAATGTACAGGGGCCCGATGAGGAGAAGCAAAGAGGGGGGCCCGAGCTGCCAGCGTGTTCGGGTCCCCCTTTTTGCTCCTCATCACCGGGCCCCATACAGTAGTAATGGCTGTAATGCCCTGATGCCGGCCCTGTATAGGGGCACCGATCGGGGCTAGGGTTATAAGAATTATATATTCCAGATGTCCATCGATAGATCTATCACTCACAAAGCGCTAGCAGCTAAACACAACAAGTTTAAAGTGCTGATATCTCAGTAAGCGGTTCACATAATTACTCCGTGTTCACACTTAAAAGAACGCCCCTGACGTGGGGATCATCATGAGCATGGTGTCTTCCTTATGCGAGGTTCACACAGCAAGTTATGCATAAAAATAGTTAACATAGCTCTAAGTAAAGGGGAGGTGTCAGCCTCTAAGTGATGTCACGACAGAGGGAGTGCCAGAGTTTGGGGCTAGAATACCTTAGTGAGACCAGCACTCTGGGAGTGTCTTGTGTCCGGGGTCTAGCTGCTGTCTAGATGTGTGGTATACATCTAGATGTGACCCCCCCCCCCCCCCTTTGCACACTGCCAGTCAAAAGATGAAATGATCTGAACAAAATGTAAGTGTTCTTCTTTCAATTGTAATCCCTGTTTATTTGTAATTTTATTGTACACATGATTTTGTCTTCTTTATAATATCTTTTTTTATACTTTGTAAACACTGCTTACCTTTTTTTTTTTTTTGAGTAAAATACATAATTTACTAGCTTGTCACTCCCTGCTCTATAATGAAACGGTCGCGTCCTCTGAAATGAATTACGATACTGATTTGGGCGTTAATCGGAGCTGGTGGCAGCATACTTTGTTCTGTGTGTTTGGGAGGCTTTGTAGCAACGATGGCATTGATAGTTATTATTCCAGCTTCTGTGGGAGTAGTTATATCACCCTCGCTGCAGTGTGCCCAATAGTCAGTACATAGCAGGCAGCCTTTCTGGCGACTAATTACCATAGGTGCAGTACCTAGTCTGACCTGACAGTAAGGGGGGCGCCAGAGAGATGCAAGTCCCAAACCGGAACTGGTAAGTGGGATATAAATAAATCGCCTTCAGAAGGATCCAGGGGTAACCAAACAACCCCAGTTCGTGACAAATTGGCGTGAGTGGTGGGGATGATAAAGGTATCTTCCCCGGGATCAGTGACAGATTGGTGGCAGCACAGTGGGATCCGTGACATAAAACATTAAGAGAAATAAGTGCAGCAAAAGGTCCCTGAAGACCTCTATCACGTACCCACTTCTCAGCACGCGACTTGGAGTTGCGACTGCAAGGGTTAATCTATCTCCCCTCTCTCAGTCCAGCATTCAACCTCTGTCCTATGCTGTAATGGGAGCATAAATCACACACCGACCCAGGCCACGTACTTGCTCATACACGCTGCCACCACTCACCGAATACACGGGCGATGAGTCCCAGAAATATTACTACTGCTGTCTGCCAATCATAAGGCTCACACAGTTTAAGGCTATGGATTCTTTAGAACATGCAAGGTTCAACTTGTTAAAGTTTTATGCTTTAATACAAAAAGGTACAGTGCTTACAATAAAAAGGGTATAAAAATATGGTAATAAGACATACAAATATGCAAAACAGTTACAAAAATAAACGGGAGAAAACTTACAGAAAATAACTAACTTTGTAGTCTGCTTTCTGCTCCCTGAGGGGGGGGGGGGACGAATATGGACTGGAACACATCAGCTTGGCTGGACCTCAATCTGTGAACATGATTCTATGTATACAGGCCTAATTTATAGAGTTACCCTGGAGGTCAGATTTCTAGACCAGCCTCTCAGGTTGGTATTATAATTGCTCGTTTGTGATTGGCCTGTGGCCACTCCGCCAATGAATATATCATTTTCTCTGAAATTCTCTGTGTAAGTTCTCACAGATAGATAGTGTAAAGCTGTAATTGACATCTCTCTTCAAAAGAGCCGAAGGTGTGAAACGTTTCCCCTTCTTCCTGGTTATCAGCAAGACCCCCTGGCGAGATTGGAGACAGTAGACTGCATTCTCAGGATAACATATGCTGTGACCTTTGTGAGACCTACAGTCTCAGGACAGATGTTCAATTACTGCTCGTCACACAATCATACCTATACATATTTCACTACAACCCCAATATAGGGAAGACAGTAAGATCATCAATGGAGTCTACAAAGACCTAAAATACACATACATAGTTACACAGATGAAGTCCATTCGGCCTATAATAAACACAAGAAATAGGTACAGTAATGGGGTCCAGGAAGACCCTAAATACACATAAGCAATGGTGCAGTGATGGGGTCCATGACTACCCTTTTATTGAAATCAAAAATGGGTACAGGGATAGTGTTTTTGAAAAACCCAATACATAACTAAGAATATAGCAAATGTGTCCCTAATCAGTGCTGTGGAGTTGGAATTGGTATAAAATGGACATAATCCGAAAAATATAATAAATTGGATAATGTAGCACAATGAACTGTGTGCTGAATAAGAATTTGGGAAAGTTATGAAATATACTATAAATGGCTGTTCTGTTCCTGATCTCAGGATCTTGGCTATTAGTTGAGATGAATCTGTGCTGAACTTTATGCACATGCTCAGTAGTGACCGGGGCTGTGGAGTCCAGAGTTCTGAAATGTCCTATAAATGTCTGTTCTGTTCCTGATCTGAGGATCTCAGCTGTTAGTGGAGATGAATCTGTGCTGCACTTTATGCACATGCTCAGTAGTGATCGGGGCTGTGGAGTCAGGAGTTGTGAAATGTCCTGTAAAAGTCTGTTCTGTTCCTGATCTCAGCTGTTAGTGGAGATGAATCAGTGCTGCACTTTATGCACATGCTCAGTAGTGATCGGGGTTGTGGAGTCAGAGCCTTCGCTCACCAACTCCAGAGCCCTGCTGCCAAGGACCATAATACTACACAAATAAAAAATAGGCAACACAATGGGGACTCTTAAGAGCATTATTCAAGCAGAACAAAGTAACGATGGTCTCACACTACAATCGGCTATCCACTGAGCTCTGGGACAGATCAATACAATAAGGCCTCATTCAGACATCCGTGTTTGCTCAGACACACAAAAAGAATGTTCCGAGTATCATCAGTGTTTTGAATCTGAGTGTCATCAGCATTTGGTCAGTTTTACCAACAGTCTCATCAGTGATTGTCACATCTGGATAAAACACAAAGCTTCTAATATTCTTTTCTATGTCAATCATGGACAGGAGATGGACCGACCACTGATGCCTCCCATGTGCTGTTAGTGGTTTTCATGGACTCATTCCCTTGTACAGGTACTTTATATCCTTGATGCCAGTCAAAAACAGACTAGTCAGAATTCTGCACTCACCGCAAAGAAAAAAACAAGTTACATGTGAAAAGACTTCTAGACCATAATTAATGTGTTTAAGCCCAGAAACAGAGAATGTACATGAAAAACGGAAGTCTGAATGAAGCCAGAACCAGCAGAGTTGGAAAGTTTAAGGTTTGGATGTTGCTTTACCATTTTTCACATGGTTCTCATCATTTTTGCCAGATTATGTTGTGCTGGCATGATTAAAAAACATTTTCTGATATTTAAACAGAAACCCATCTCCCATTAGAATTGCCTGGTGGAAAAGCAACATGTGAGGTGAGCCTTCTTATAGGTACTGTAATAACAGTACTTAATGTCCATAATATAAACAACAAAAAAGGTACAGCAATGGGGTTCCTGAAGATCCCAATATACATAGATCATAAAATAGGCAAAACGATGGATTTCCTCAAGACATTTAGATATATTATATGGGTCCCTGAAGGTATGCAACTTGAATTAGTTACTACAAATTGTTACAACAGGACATAGGGGTACGTAAAGTATGCAGGGCACAAAAGATACAAATATCCATATAGTAAAAAATAGGTACAGCAATGGGGGCCTTAGAAACCCATACATAAACAAAATAGTAGATGGGAATGGCAATACAGGTCAGGAAGAATCAGAAATATGGTAGATCAATAAATTAACATAATAGTGGATGGTAACAGCAACGGGAACAATGAATGCCCTTAAATGTCTATTGTTTTGTTTTACAGTATGTTTACAAAGATTCACACATGAAAACATAGATCTGTTTTGTTATACCATGTTTAATAAAATAAAAATGTTATGGTTAAAAAAAAAAAAAAAAACATAGACAAATCCCAACAGCGGCTTCATTCAGGAGCAGGCAAGGAAGGTGAGTGGTGTTTTTACCTCTGACAGGCCAGTCAATTAGATTCTGTTCTTCTGGGATGTACAAGGCATCTCTGTAATACCAGGCCGGGTCGCTCAAAAAGAATTTAGCCTCAAGTCATTCATAAATTCAGCCTCTGTGCACGGTGCCAAAATTCACTGCCAGTGAATCAACTGACAAGTAACCACTACAAACCCAGCAAAAAATGGACACAAGCGAGCGGCGGCAGAGAATCTGCTGCACACCGAGCAAAAAAAATCACAGCCGTCTAAAAAAAATAAATCCCAAACCAAACATCGCTCAAGCTATGAAAAATGCAGCTCAAAGCCATGATGACCACCATTAACTCCTGCACTTAAAGCAGGTGACAATTAACCTCTGACGCCCCAGAGAGCTGCAATAATGTGTAGTAAAGATCTGAATTCCACAAAAAAAAGGAGTGCGGCAAAAGAGACAGGTGTCTACACGACTATGGACTGACCAGAGAGCAGTACATGTAAACAGCCGTGATGTCACCACTGTATAATATAACTGAGATCTGGGGAGCGGTGCTGTCACTACTGTATAATATAACTGAGATCTGGGGAGCGGTGAGGTCACTGCTGTATAATATAACTGATATCTGGGGAGCGGTGATGTCACTACTGTATAATATAACTGAGATCTGGGGAGCGGTGAGGTCACTGCTGTATAATATAACTGATATCTGGGGAGCGGTGATGTCACTGCTGTATAATATAACTGAGATCTGGGGAGCGGTGCTGTCACTACTGTATAATATAACTGAGATCTGGGGAGCGGTGCTGTCACTACTGTATAATATAACTGAGATCTGGGGAGCGGTGAGGTCACTGCTGTATAATATAACTGATATCTGGGGAGCGGTGATATCACTACTGTATAATATAACTGAGATCTGGGGAGCGGTGAGGTCACTGCTGTATAATATAACTGATATCTGGGGAGCGGTGATGTCACTGCTGTATAATATAACTGAGATCTGGGGAGCGGTGCTGTCACTACTGTATAATATAACTGAGATCTGGGGAGCGGTGATGTCACTGCTGTATAATATAACTGATATCTGGGGAGCGGTGATGTCACTGCTGTATAATATAACTGAGATCTGGGGAGCGGTGCTGTCACTACTGTATAATATAACTGAGATCTGGGGAGCGGTGATGTCACTGCTGTATAATATAACTGAGATCTGGGGAGCAGTGATGTCACTGCTGTATAATATAACTGAGATCTGGAGAGCGGTGATGTCACTGCTGTATAATATAACAGATCTGGGGAGCAGTGATGTCACTGCTGTATAATATAACAGATCTGGGGAGCGGTGATGTCACCGCTGTATAATATAACAGATCTGGGGAGCGGTGATGTCACTACTGTATAACAGATCTGGGGAGCGGTGATGTCACTGCTGTATAATATAACTGAGATCTGGGGAGCAGTGATGTCACTGCTGTATAATATAACAGATCTGGGGAGCGGTGATGTCACTACTGTATAACAGATCTGGGGAGCGGTGATGTCACTGCTGTATAATATAACTGAGATCTGGGGAGCAGTGATGTCACTGCTGTATAATATAACAGATCTGGGGAGCGGTGATGTCACTGCTGTATAATATAACTGATATCTGGGGAGCGATGATGTCACTGTGTATGATATAACTGAGATCTGGGGAGCGGTGATGTCACTGCTGTATAATATAACAGATCTGGGGAGCAGTGATGTCACTGCTGTATAATATAACTGATATCTGGAGAGCGGTGATGTCACTGCTGTATAATATAACTGATATCTGGGGAGCGGTGATGTCACTGCTGTATAATATAACTGAGATCTGGGGAGCGGTAAGGTCACTGCTGTATAATATAACTGATATCTGGGGAGCGGTGATGTCACTGCTGTATAATATAACTGAGATCTGGGGAGCGGTGCTGTCACTACTGTATAATATAACTGAGATCTGGGGAGCGGTGATGTCACTGCTGTATAATATAACTCAGATCTGGGGAGCGGTGATGTCACTGCTGTATGATATAACTGATATCTGGGGAGCGGTGATGTCACTGCTGTATAATATAACTGATATCTGGGGAGCGGTGATGTCACTGCTGTATAATATAACTGAGATCTGGGGAGCGGTGATGTCACTGCTGTATAATATAACAGATCTGGGGAGCGGTGATGTCACTGCTGTATAATATAACTGATATCTGGAGAGCGGTGATGTCACTGCTGTATAATATAACTGATATCTGGGGAGCGGTGATGTCACTGTGTATGATATAACTGATATCTGGAGAGCGGTGATGTCACCGCTATATAATATAACATATCTGGGAAGCGGTGATGTCACTGCTGTATAATATAACATATCTGGGAAGCTGTGATGTCACTGCTGTATAATATAACAGATCTGGGGAGCAGTGATGTCACCGCTATATAATATAACATATCTGGGAAGCGGTGATGTCACTGCTGTATAATATAACATATCTGGGAAGCGGTGATGTCACTGCTGTATAATATAACAGATCTGGGGAGCAGTGATGTCACCGCTATATAATATAACATATCTGGGAAGCGGTGATGTCACTGCTGTATAATATAACATATCTGGGAAGCTGTGATGTCACTGCTGTATAATATAACAGATCTGGGGAGCGGTGATGTCACCGCTATATAATATAACATATCTGGGAAGCGGTGATGTCACTGCTGTATAATATAACATATCTGGGAAGCGGTGATGTCACTGCTGTATAATATAACAGATCTGGGGAGCAGTGATGTCACCGCTATATAATATAACATATCTGGGAAGCGGTGATGTCACTGCTGTATAATATAACATATCTGGGAAGCTGTGATGTCACTGCTGTATAATATAACAGATCTGGGAAGCGGTGATGTCACTGCTGTACAATGTTGGATGAACACACAGCTCACCCACAGTGTGCAGGAGCTAGAAAAGCAAAACATACCTTCAATGGTCGGCAGCAATAGTTTCCTCCTCCCTCGTCCTCAGGAGCATGTGTCTCTGCAGAGTACATGCATCATCAATGGGGAGAGAAGGATAAGCAGCTGACAATCTCCTCAGGCAGCAGCTTATGCAGACTGGAAATCCAACATGTCCAATCCTCCTACCCCTGCCATTTGCAGTGTATAGCATTACATTTGTCACCTCACAACTTTGTTCATCCATCAGGAGGCACAGGATGAGCGGAGCTCTAGAACCCCTAAGACAGAGAAGAGGCCGGGCTCAGAGACTATAAATGGTTAGAGATTATATATATATATATATATATATATATATATATATATATATATATATATATATATATATAGTCACTGGGGGTCCCAGGACGAAGCCTAAAAACAACCTACTAATTACAACAGTTTTATTTTGATACCTCTTATCTTATCACATTAGAGACACGGGGGGGGGGGGGGGCGCAGGTGGTCTCTCCCTGTTTAGGTGTATAGGGTCCCCTGCCTTGCAACAGAGGCTGACACGCTAGTATTGGCATTTGGGGTCCCCGCTCGGCTTGTCAGCATCATCTACATATTTAGACATGACAGTATATAACACATTATGTTCCAGGAGTCCATTTAATCTCGGGGGCTCAATGTCTGATCTGGCCGGGTGTAAGTGCAGCGTTGCTATAGTGAAGTGTTAAGGTACCTTCACACTAAACGATAACGATAGCGATCCGTGATGTTGCAGCGTCCTGGATAGCGATATCGTTGTGTTTGACACGCAGCAGCGATCAGGATCCCGCTGTGATATCGCTGGTCGGAGAAGAAAGTCCAGAACTTTATTTCGTCGCTGGATCTCCCGCTGACATCGCTGAATTGGTGTGTGTGACACCGATCCAGCGATGTCTACACTGGTAACCAGGGTAAACATCGGGTTACTAAGCGCAGGGCCGCGCTTAGTAACCCGATGTTTACCCTGGTTACCATTGTAAAAGTAAAAAAAAACCCCACATACTCACATTCCGGTGCCCGGCGTCCGCTTCCCTGCACTCCTCCTGCATCCTGTGTAAGTGCCGGCCGTAAAGCAGAGCGGTGACGTCACCGCTCTGCTCTGTGGGAGATGCCGGAGATGTTCGGCGCTGACACAGGATGCAGGAGGAGTGCAGGGAAGCGGACGCCGGGCACCGGAATGTGAGTATGTGGGTTTTTTTTTTACTTTTACAATGGTAACCAGGGTAAACATCGGGTTACTAAGCGCGGCCCTGCGCTTAGTAACCCGATGTTTACCCTGGTTACCAGGGGACTTCGGCATCGTTGGTCGCTGGAGAGCCATCTGTGTGACAGCTCTCCAGCGACCACACAACGACTAAACAGCGACGCTGCAGCGATCGGCATCGTTGTCTGTATCGCTGCAGCGTCGCTTAGTGTGAAGGTACCTTTACACAATGTTATTGCCCCATGCAGCGGTTTATGCCCCTGTGTGCTCTATTACCCCCCCCATGTACGGATTTGGGAGCTCCGGCTTTAACCAGTGATTGGACATTCTATTGGGTGCAGATTCTTATAAATAACGGCCTTCAGTCAGTGAGGCTATTGTGTGAACTTGTTGAATCTGGTCTCCGTGTTCCCACAAATGTTGAGCTTTATCCCCCCTGTATATTGGGGTGTTATATTTGGGGTGTATTCGGGTCAGCTGACAGTGAGCGGGGTCACCAGATCACTAGGGTCCCAGCCTCCGCAGCGGAGGTTACAGGAAGTGATAAGCCCCCTTTTTAGAAGTATCTAAAGAAAACTCTAGTGAGTAGAAGGAGGGTTTTTTAGAGACCTCAGTATAATGGACACGTTTCTCAGAGGGGTGCGGGAGCTCTGGGGGATTTGGCTTCTCTCCGGAGGAAACTATCTTTAGAGTTTATCGTCACCACGAGCAGCACATGTCAGAGCGATTCCTGCACAACCACAAGTTTGTGCCCTGACGCCATATTTACACCAAAGAGGAAGTACAGACACAAAACAAAATCAAAAATAAGTGAGGGTTAATTAAGTATGAAAAATGCATTGACGTCAGCGGCCGCAGCAACTTTACATAAGCAAATAGAAATATTCAAAGCAAACTTCACCGGGTCCCCAAAACTCAGCCAAAAATACAGATTCTGCAAGTTCCGAGGAAATCAGCATCCAGAACTATGTATCTAATCCTACACAGGGAGATACCGGCTACTGTATCCAATCTATCAGGTATGCCAATCCCTGCTGTCACATAGGATTAGGTCCGCAGCCCAGCAGACGGTATCACACAAGGCTGATTAGATACAGCTCTCCTCTACAGTATCTAATTCTTCTATGTGTCATATTGAGGAGGACACGGGGCAGTGCGGCCTCAGCTGCTGGGCGCCTCTTCTGGCCCCCGTCTCCCTGAAAAGACCATTAGAACGCAAATCTCCATGTACACAGCATTTATTATCTCTAATCATTTATATCTAATATATAAAGCTGAATGTGTGTATGTGTGTATGTGTGTATGTCCGGGATTGGCATCTGAACCGTCGCAGCTACAGGCACCAAATTTTGCACAGTCACACGTCTGGACCCCGAGAGCGTCATAGGCTATGTTGTGAGGTGAAATTTTAACCCCGCGCTTTCCAATTCACAAAACAATTTTGCCCCTATCTACATAATGGGGAAAAAATGAAAGGAAAAGTGTTGGAGGCGTCGCAGCTACAGGCACAAAATTTTGCACAGTCACACGTCTGGACCCCGAGAGCGTCAAAGCTATGTTGTGAGGTGAAATTTTAACCCCGCGCTTTCCAATTCACCAAACAATTTTGCCCCTATCTACATAATGGGGAAAAAATGAAAGGAAAAGTGTTGGAGGCAAATTGACAGCTGCCAGATGTGAACAAGGGGGACGTAAAGAATGAGAGCGATGGCGCCAAAGAGTATATACTGTACAGTTGCTAAGGTGGAGCCCCGACATGGGATAATCACCACACCACCACGGAGATATGAACACACACACAAAATGCGCCACACACTACCACGTGCTCGAACACATATACCACCCTCAGCGCACATTTCACCCCACATACACCAACCTCGCCACATAAAAGTCGAAACACAAAAGTCGCCGCTCAAAACTCGCCACGCGCAAAACTCTCCACATGCAAAACTCGCCACACGTGCAAAACTCGCCACACGCGGAAAAATTGCCACATGCACAAAAGTTGCAACACATGCAAAAGTTGCCTCACACAAAACTTGCACATACTCAAAAGGCACCACACATAAAACTCGCCACGCGCAAAACTTGCCATGCGCAAAACTTGCTGCACACAACTTGCTACACTAACCTGTCACATGCAACTCGACACACAAAAAGTTGCTACACGCATGTCGCCACACAAAACAAAACTCATCTCACAAAAGTCGCTACATGCATGTCGCCACACGCAACTCAACACACACAACTTGACACACGAAACTCGCCCTAAAACACACACAAGTCTGGTATTATCCTTCAAAAATAAAAATCTGATTAATAAGCAGACAAACTACAAGAGCAACAAATGTACCATATAGGAATCCGGCAGCTGTCAGTCACATGACCAGTCTATTATGTGTATGTGTGAGCTAATATATACTGCCAGGGGGTGGGCTTACTGTTGGCTGGGGATTTATCAGGCTGCCAATTTAGCTTACAAATACTGAGGTAAAAATACTGACCAAATAACGTGTGAACGAGGTCTAATACAGGAGGAGATGACATACAGATATATACTATATACAGGAGGAGATGACACACAGGTATATACTATTTACAGGGGAGATGACACACAGGTATATACTATATGCAGGAGGAGATGACACACAGATATATACTATATACAGGAGAGATGACACACAGGTATATATTATATAGAGGAGGAGATGACATACAGGTACATACTACATACAGGAGGAGATGACATACAGGCATATACTATATACAGGAGCAGATTACCTACAGGTATATAGTATATACAGGAGGAGATGACATACAGGTACATGCTATGTATAGGAGGAGATGACATACAGGTATATACTATATACAGGAGGAGATGACACACAGAAATATACTATGTATAGGTGAGATGACACACAGGTATATACTATATACAGGAGGAGATTACATACAGGTATATACTATATATAGGAGGAGATGACATACAGGTATATACTATATACAGGGGAGATGACAGCAGGTATATACTATATACAGGAGATGACATACAGGTGTATACTATATATAAGGGAGATGACAAACATGTATATACTGAGGTGAAAATGAGAGGTGTGAGGTGAAAATGAAAAGGTGTGAGTGCAAAATGAGGAGTGAGGGAAAATAGTGGAGTGATCGGAAAATGACAGATGTGAGGTCGAAATGACAAGTGTTAGGGGGGAATGAGAGGAGTGAGGGGGAAAATGAGAGGTGTGAAGGAGAAAATGAGAGATGTGAGGGGGAAAATGAGAGGCGTGATGGGAAAATAAGAGAAGTGAGGTGCTATAACTAACCACAGATATTTACTGTGCCCAGGCAACGCCGGGCTCTTCAGCTAGTTAAGCTATAAAACTACAAAAAACCTTTAGAATGCGTTCACACGATCGCCAACAACCCTAACGCCTCTGTGCCAATCGTCACATTGTTACACTGATGTTATAGCTCCGTGTTACATTACAGCTACATTGTTCTGATTGTTGCTGTCATGGATCCCATCAATCTGTCACGGTTCACGGGGAGGATACCTTTATCATCCCAACGACTCACATCAATTTGTCAAAAATCGGGGTTGTTTAGTTGCCCCTTGTTCCTTTCTGAAGGGGATTTATCTCTATCAAAGTTTCAGTTTGGAACTTGCAGCTCTCTGGCGCCCCCTTACATTCAGGTCAGTCAGGGTACTGCACCTAGGATAATTAGTCGCCAGAAAGACTGCCTTACTTTGTACTGGCTATTGGGCACACTGCAGCGAGGGCGATATAAGTACTCCCACTCAGGCAGGAACAATAATTATCAACGTCGCTGTCGCTACAAAGACTCCCAACGCACAGGACAAATCTGCTGCCACCAGCTCCGATTTCCTAATTATTAACAGGTCCGGAGCCAACCCAAATCAGTAGCGCAATTCACTTCAGAGGACGCAACAGTTCGTTATAGAGCAAGGAGAGACAAGCTAGTACTTTTATATTTTACTCCAAAAAAAGGTAGGCAGTGTTTACAGATGTATAAAAAGATATTATAAAGGAGACAAATCATATGTACAATACAATTACTAATAAAATGGGATTAAAATTGAAAAAAACACTTACAGGTCATTATGTCATTGCATCATCATGGCTGGCCGTGTGCGGAGGAAGGTGAGCATATATCAAGATGCATCATCCCTGTATAGCAGCTAGACCCCCGGACAAAAGACATGTGAAGACTGCTCGCTTCACTACTTATTTCCTAGCCTAAAACCCAGACACTCCCCCTGTGGTGACTTCACTTAGAGGCTGAAACCTCCCCTTTTCTTAGAGGTATAAAATGCCATTTTTACGCATATCTCGCTGTATGAACCTCCTATACGAAAGACACACTGATCAGGATGTGCCCCACATCATGGGGATTCTTTTAAGTGTAAACACGGAGTAATTACAGGACCTGCTTACGGAGAAATCCACGCTTTGCACTCGTTGCGTTTAGCTGCTAGTGGTTTCAGTGAGTGATATATATATTCCGGATGTCCCTTGATAGATCTAATTCTTATATCTCTAGCCTGGATCTGTGCCAGTACAAAATAATAGAACAATAGAAGCTCATGGTTTCTACACCAGTTTCAAACAGTACCAGGAGGGAGGGGGAATGAGTAGTTTAGGTAGAACCATATAAATTCTTGTGGGAGGGGTGCAATGAGGGGTTTAGGATTCACACAGACACACAGGCAGCAGGCAGAGTCAGACGAAGGGGGGGGGGTCGGAATGGCCCACAGCGTGTCTGCCATGGAACCTTCTGGAACTAAACAATATGACATTTTTACATTATCGTGACAGTTACACTTATGTTATAGCTCCGTGTTACATTATAGCTACATTGTTCTGATTGTTACACTGATGTTATAGCTCTGTGTTACATTATAGCTGCATTGTTAGGACTGTCCCATTGCAGTTATTGTTGCCTCTCTCCTCGTTATCTCTGCACAGCGACCTGACAACACAAGAAACACATGAAACTGTCAGGAACTGCAGTTTCCTCATCTCTGGCAGATCACAGCTCACACCACAAGCTGCAGTCTCCTTGTTAAGGCGACTTTTAAAGTTTGTCGCAGCCAGAATGGAGTGCGTGCTAGAGAAGCAGATCTGGGAGGTGGCTCCCGTGTAGGATGGCTTTGCCCCCCCCCCCCCACCTAATTTGCGTACCGCTTTGGACAGCCCCCAGTGAAGATGGCTTCGGTCGCCCCCCCCTCCCCCGTGAGGATAGCTTCGGTCGCCCAACCCCCCCCCCCCCCCCCCGTGAGGATAGCTTCGGTCGCCCAACCCCCCCATCCCCCCCCCCGTGCGGATGGCTTCGGTTGCCTCCCCCCCCCCCGTGGGGATGGCTTCCTGGGCCCCCTTCCCCCAGTGAGGATGGCTTCGGACCCCCCAGTGGGGATGGCTTCGGTGGCCCCCCTGTGAGGATGGCTTCGGTGGCCCCCCTGTGAGGATGGCTTCACCCTGAACAGATAAACACACAAAGCCTCTTGTGCAGCTCACACTGACGTCAGCAGTCGCTCAGCAACAGCAAAGAGCGCAAAAAGTTCTAGAAAGAAAGAAGCTGGTGACACTTTACCAAGAGCTGGACACCAGGGGCGGAGGGGGCTGCCTGCCTCACTGACTGTCTCCTCAGCTCTACCACCACCGGCTGTCTCCTCAGCTCCAGCTCTACCACCACTGACTGTCTCCTCAACTCTACCCCCACCGACAGTCTCCTCAGCTCTACCCCCACCGACAGTCTCCTCAGCTCTACCCCCACCGACAGTCTCCTCAGCTCTACCCCCACCGACAGTCTCCTCACCTCTACCACCACTGTCTCCTCAGCCCCAGCTCTACCACCACCGACAGTCTCCTCAGCTCTACCCCCACCGACAGTCTCCTCAGCTCTACCCCCACCGACAGTCTCCTCAGCTCTACCCCCACCGACAGTCTCCTCAGCTCTACCACCACCGACAGTCTCCTCAGCTCTACCACCACAGACTGTCTCCTCAGCTCTACCACCACAGACTGTCTCCTCAGCTCTACCACCACAGACTATCCTCAGCTCTACCACCACAGACTGTCTCCTCAGCTCTACCACCACAGACTGTCTCATCAGCTCTACCACCACAGACTGTCTCATCAGCTCTACCACCAAAGACTGTCTCCTCAGCTCTACCACCAAAGACTGTCTCCTCAGCTCTACCACCACCGACTGTCCCTTCAGCTCTACCACCACTGACCGTTCCCTCACCTCTACCACCACTGTCTCCGCAGCCCCAGCTCTACCACTATCGACTGTCCCCTCAGCCCCAGCTCTACCACCAGACTGTTTTCTCAGCCCCAGCTCTACCACTATTGACTGTCTCTTCAACCCCACCACTGCTGTCTCCTCTGTTCCAGCTGTACCACCGCAGACTGTCTACTTAGACCCAACTCTACCTCCCCTATTACTAAATATTTCCTCAGCTGTCTTCCCCTTTCAGGTAGGTCAGTAGATTTTCCTGCAGGATGTCTTTTAACAATTTGTCGTCTTTGGTCTCCGTTCATTCCCGATTGCTGCACATTGTGTCATCAATCGCCTCCGCTGTGCTAAAGGTTTCTCCCCTCCACGTGTCTGTTCCCTCAACAGCATCTCTTTCTGTTCATTCTCCCCTGTAATACAGCACTACAATGCACCACACTACAATGCACCACTCCACAGCACATTTCACTGCACTACATTGCACAGCGCTACATTGCACAGGATCACAAAACCGGAGCTCAGCACTACACTGCACAGCACTAAATCTCAACAACCCAGCACAGCACTACACTGAACCGCAGAACAGCAATAAACTGCAACACTGCAGTACAGCATAGCACCGTACACTACATTACAGATGACAACAATAATAAATAATAATAATCTTTATATAGCGCCAACATATTCCGCAGCGCTTTACAGTTTAACAGTTTCAAACACAACAGTCATAAGTAACAACGTTAACAATACAATAATTAAAGCGAAATAAGAGGACCCTGCTCGTGAGAGCTTACAATCTACAATGAGGTGGGGGAGATACAAAGCACAGGTGTGTATTTACAATGATGTATTTACAATGAGGGCCCAGCCATCTTCAGGGGGTGGGGGGTAGATGGAGATAGTGAATGGGCTACACACACAAATATTAGGGTATGTGCACCCGTCCGGATTTCTTGCAGAAATTTCCTGAAGAAAAACGGAAATTTTCTGCAAGAAATCCGCATTTTTTTTTTGCGTTTTTTTTTTTGCGTTTTTTTAGCATTCTGCAAGCGTAATTAGCTTGCAGAATGCTAAAGTTTTCCAAGTGATCTGTAGCATCGCTTGGAAAACTGACTGACAGGTTGGTCACACTTGTCAAACATAGCGTTTGACAAGTGTGACCATCTTTTTACTATAGATGCAGCCTATGCAGCATCTATAGTAAAAGATAGAATGTTTAAAAATAATAAAAAAAATAAAAAAAATGGTTATACTCACCTGCAGGCGTCCGTTCCTATAGATGCCGGTGTGGTTCAGGACCTTCCATGACGTCGCGGTCACGTGAGCGGTCACGTGAGCGGTCACATGAGCGGTCTCGACCAATCACAAGACCGTGACGTCATCGCAGGTCCTTCACCGCACACCAGCTATAGAAACCGAAGCGGCAGCATGCACCTGGGAGGCGGGAACACTGCGGGGGGCATCGAAGGTGAGTATAGGACTATTTTTTATTTTAATTCTTTTTTTTTTTGACCAATTATATGGTGCCCAGTCCGTGGAGGAGAGTCTCCTCTCCTCCACCCTGGGTACCAACCGCACATAATCTACTTACTTCCCGCATGGTGTGCACAGCCCCGTGCGGGAAGTAAGCAGATCAATGCACTTCCAGGTGTGCGGAATCCCCTGCAATTCCGCATTTTAATGAACGTGTTGCTTTTTTTTCCGCGATGCGATTTTTTCGCGGAAAAAAAAGACTACATTTGCACAAAAAATGCGGAATACACTGAAAATAATGGGAGGCATATGTTAGCGCTTTTTTTGTGTTTTTATCACGTTTTTATAGCGAAAAAACGCGAAAAAAACGCGAAAAATACTGAACGTGGGCACATGGCCTAAAATGAGTTTGATTAGTGACTGTGGTAGGCCTCTCTGAACAAATGTGTTTTGAGGGAGCGCCTAAGACTATGCAAATTGTAAATGGTCCAAATATCTTTGGGTAGAGCATTCCAGAGGATTGGCGCAGCACGGGAGAAGTCTTGGAGTCGGGAGTGGGAGGTACGGATTAGTGCAGAGGTTAGTCGGAAGTCATTTGCAGAGCGCAGCGGTCGGTTAGGCCGATAGACAGAAATGAGGGAGGAGATGTAAGGGGGCCGCACTATGGGGAGCTTTGTGGGTGAGAACAAGTACTTTGAATTGTATCCTGTAATGAATGGGCAGCCAGTGTAATGACTGGCGAAGAGCGGACACGTCCGAGTAACGATTAGCCAGATGGACAACCCTGGCTGCTGCATTAATGATAGACTGGAGAGGGGAAAGTCGAGTTAAGGTACCGTCACATTAAGCGACGCTGCAGCGATAGCGACAGCGATGCCGATCGCTGCAGCGTCGCTGTTTGGTCGCTGGAGAGCTGTCACACAGACCGCTCTCCAGCGACCAACGATGCCGAGGTCAGGGCCGCGCTTAGTAACCCGATGTTTACCCTGGTTACCAGCGTAAAAGTTAAAAAAACAAACAGTACATACTCACCAGCGCGTCCCCCAGCCTCTGCTTCCTGACACTGACTGAGCTCCGGCCCTAACAGCACAGCGGTGACGTCACCGCTGTGCTTTCACTTTCAGTTTAGGGCCGGCGCTCAGTCAGTGTCAGGAAGCAGAGGCTGGGGGACGCGCTGGTGAGTATGTGCTGTTTGTTTTTTTAACTTTTACGCTGGTAACCAGGGTAAACATCGGGTTACTAAGCGCGGCCCTGCGCTTAGTAACCCGATGTTTACCCTGGTTACCAGTGTAAAATATCGCTGGTATGGTTGCTTTTGCTGTCAAACACGGCGATACACGGCGACCTAGCGACCAAATAATGTGCAGACCTTCTAGCAGCGACCAGCAATTTCACAGCGGGATTCTGATCGCTGCTGCGTGTCAAATACAGCGATATCGCTCCCTAGGACGCTGCAACGTCACAGATCGCTGGCGACGTTGCTTAGTGTGACGGTACCTTAAGGGGGAGGCCAATTAATAGAGCATTGCAGTAGTCCAGGCGGGAGTGGATCAGGGCGACAGTGAGGGTTTTTGTTGTTTCCATGGTGAGAAAAGGGCGGATTCTAGAGATGTTCTTTAGGTGTAAGCGGCACGAGCGGGCGAGAGATTGTATATGGGATGTGAAGGAGAGATCGGAGTCAAACAAAACACCCGGACAGAGTGCCTGCTGCCGGGGTGTTATTATGGTGCCACTCATGGAGAGGGAAATGTCAGATTTAGGGAGGTTAGTAGATGGCGGGAGCAGAAGTAGCTCAGTTTTGGAGAGGTTGAGTTTCAGATAGAGCGGACATGATGTTGGAGACTGTGGACAGTCAGTGGAGTTCTGTAGTACAGCGGGGGTAAGGTCAGGGGATGACGTGTAGGGTTGAGCGACTTTCATTTTTTTAAGATCGAGTAGGGTTTTGGGAAACCCGATTTTGTCCAGAGTCGAGTCGAGTGCAGTCGGCCGATTATCGCTAAAAGTCGGGGATCGACCGAAACACGAAACCCAATGCAAGTCAATGGGGAAGCATAGTCGGCAGTGAGTGGAGGCCAGGAAAACACCTACAGTGCCCATTTTAATGCCAAAAACATCCATTCTTGTTTCTGAAGCTTGCCAATCTTAATTAACTGTATAATAATAGTTGGGCATAAGGAATTGGGGGAAAGTTGTGGGGGGAGTAGGGCTGGCTCAAGTTTTTCGTGGGCCCAGGAAATGCGGACTACGTCACGGCGGTGTTGCAGGGAAAGGTAAGTATTTAAAAGTTGCAAGTGCTGTGATCCTGAGCAAGCAGGGGGGGCCCACTCGTTCGCATTGCCACTGGCACAGGGCCCCTCAAAGTACGGCGGTGTGTTTGCATGGCGGGGGCGCCTCCCACCAGCAGCGACACTTTTGCGTACTCTGAGGGGCCCTGTGCCAGTGACGTCGCCAACGAGTATGCCCCCCCACCTGATGAAGGAACCTGCACTTTCATCTGCACCTTCCTCTTTGTCCCTGTGTAAGGTGGTATAACATGCGGGAAGGGGAACCTTACTTTCAGCAGGGTCAGATTCTGGCTGTGTAGAGTACAAGGGGAATGTAGTGGTCTAGGTCAATGTACCAGCAGACTCATTTAGCAGTGGCTGGGCAATGGGCAGGATGAGGAGGAAACAGATATAGGGCCAAAGAATAAAGTAGGCTACATGCAGTTCAAAATTGGTAACAGGACTAAACAGGCGGCATTGCTTTGTTCAGTGGAGTAGCAAACCCAAGAGCAGCAGACACTGTTTCAAGGGCCTAACCACACTAGTAGGCCAAATGCAGTTTAATATCTGATAGTATAGGGCGAAAGCCAGAATGTGGAAGCTCAGCTTTGTTCAGTTGAGGACAACACCAGGGAGGGGCAGACACCTTTAGTAGGCCGGAAAAGCCTATTGCATTTTTTAAAATGGTAATTTGGAGCAGAAGGTTGAAGCTCAGCTTTATTTAGTTGAGGGCAACACCAGGGAGGGGCAGAAGCCGTTAGTAGGCCCTAACCACCATTTTTTTTTTTTTTAAAACCACTTAATGAGAGCCGGAAGGTTGAAGCTCAGCTTTATTTAGTTGAGGACAACACCAGGGAGGGGCAGAAGCCGTTAGTAGGCCCTAACCACCATTTTTTTTTTAAAACCACATAATGAGAGCCGGAAGGTTGAAGCTCAGCTTTATTTAGTTGAGGACAACACCAGGGAGGGGCAGAAGCCGTTAGTAGGCCCTAACCACCATTTTTTTTTTAAAACCACTTAATGAGAGCCGGAAGGTTGAAGCTCAGCTTTATTTAGTTGAGGACAACACCAGGGAGGGGCAGAAGCCGTTAGTAGGCCCTAACCACCATTTTTTTTTTTTTTAAAACCACATAATGAGAGCCGGAAGGTTGAAGCTCAGCTTTATTTAGTTGAGGACAACACCAGGGAGGGGCAGAAGCCGTTAGTAGGCCCTAACCACCATTTTTTTTTTAAAACCACTTAATGAGAGCCGGAAGGTTGAAGCTCAGCTTTATTTAGTTGAGGACAACACCAGGGAGGGGCAGAAGCCGTTAGTAGGCCCTAACCACCATTTTTTTTTTAAAACCACTTAATGAGAGCCGGAAGGTTGAAGCTCAGCTTTATTTAGTTGAGGACAACACCAGGGAGGGGCAGAAGCCGTTAGTAGGCCCTAACCACCATTTTTTTTTTAAAACCACATAATGAGAGCCGGAAGGTTGAAGCTCAGCTTTATTTAGTTGAGGACAACACCAGGGAGGGGCAGAAGCCGTTAGTAGGCCCTAACCACCATTTTTTTTTTAAAACCACTTAATGAGAGCCGGAAGGTTGAAGCTCAGCTTTATTTAGTTGAGGACAACACCAGGGAGGGGCAGAAGCCGTTAGTAGGCCCTAACCACCATTTTTTTTTTTTAAAAACCACATAATGAGAGCCGGAAGGTTGAAGCTCAGCTTTATTTAGTTGAGGACAACACCAGGGAGGGGCAGAAGCCGTTAGTAGGCCCTAACCAAAGTTGAAGGCCAAATGCAGTTTAATTTCTGATACTATAGGCCGAAAGCCAGAAGGTGGAAGTTCCGATTTAGACAGTGGAGGACAATTTGAATTAGGGACTGCAGACAGACTTAGTAGGCTGTCCCCTGTGGACCATGCATCCACCACATTAACCCATTGCGCCGTAATGGACACGTAATCTTCCGTGGCCATGCCTACAGGTCCATGCGTCTGTTGTCAGGTGCACCTTTGTACTCACAGATTGCCAGAGTGCATGGACAATGCGGTCTTCTACATGCTGGTGGAGGGTTGGGATGGCTTTTCTCGCAAAAGAAGTGTCGACTGGTTAGCTTGTAGCGTGGTACAGCGTAGTCCATCATGGCCTTATTAATAGTAAATAAAATATATAACTAGGCTCTATGAACTTTTAAATAGGTTCCAGGGGTACACGGGCAGCATTGGTGTGGTCAGTGGAGGAGTATTGCAAGTAGGGGCTGCAGACAGGCTATCAAAGGCCTAAAATAACAAACAGTAGGCAGTCATGGCAGTTTTACATCGGTTACATGGATACACAGGCAGGCACTCCAGGCAGCATTGTGCTCAGTGGAGGAGTATTGCAAGTAGGGGCCGCAGACAGGCTATCAAAGGCCTAAAATAACAAACAGTAGGCAGTCATGGCAGTTTTACATCGGTTACATGGATACACAGGCAGGCACTCCAGGCAGCATTGTGGTCAGTGGAGGAGTATTGCAAGTAGGGGCCGCAGACAGGCTATCAAAGGCCTAAAATAACAAACAGTAGGCAGTCATGGCAGTTTTACATCGGTTACATGGATACACAGGCAGCTAGGTGGTGAGTGGAGGAGTATTTAAAGTAAGGACCGCAGACAGGCTATCAAAGGCCTAACATAACAAACAATAGGCTCATGGCAGTTTTACAGCGGTTACATGGATACACGGGCAGGCAGCTTGGTGGTGAGTGGAGGAGTATTTAAAGTATGGACCGCAGACAGGCTTCGAAGGCCTAACACAATAAAATGGGCTGGCTGTAGGCACTTTAAAATTGGTTCCAGGGGTACACGGGCAGCAGTGGTCTGGTCAGTGGAGGCCTAGTGGAAGGAGGGACCGCAGACAGGCTTCGAAGGCCTAACACAATAAAATGGGCTGGCTGTAGGCACTTTAAAATTGGTTCCAGGGGTACACGGGCAGCAGTGGTCTGGTCAGTGGAGGCCTAGTGGAAGGAGGGACCGCAGACAGGCTTCGAAGGCCTAACACAATAAAATGGGCTGGCTGTAGGCACTTTAAAATTGGTTCCAGGGGTACACGGGCAGCAGTGGTCTGGTCAGTGGAGGCCTAGTGGAAGGAGGGACCGCAGACAGGCTTCGAAGGCCTAACACAATAAAATGGGCTGGCTGTAGGCACTTTAAAATTGGTTCCAGGGGTACACGGGCAGCAGTGGTCTGGTCAGTGGAGGCCTAGTGGAAGGAGGGACCGCAGACAGGCTTCGAAGGCCTAACACAATAAAATGGGCTGGCTGTAGGCACTTTAAAATTGGTTCCAGGGGTACACGGGCAGCAGTGGTCTGGTCAGTGGAGGACTAGTGGAAGTATGGACCGCAGACAGGCTTCGAAGGCCTAACACAATAAAATGGGCTGGCTGTAGGCACTTTAAAATTGGTTCCAGGGGTACACGGGCAGCAGTGGTCTGGTCAGTGGAGGCCTAGTGGAAGGAGGGACCGCAGACAGGCTTCGAAGGCCTAACACAATAAAATGGGCTGGCTGTAGGCACTTTAAAATTGGTTCCAGGGGTACACGGGCAGCAGTGGTCTGGTCAGTGGAGGCCTAGTGGAAGGAGGGACCGCAGACAGGCTTCGAAGGCCTAACACAATAAAATGGGCTGGCTGTAGGCACTTTAAAATTGGTTCCAGGGGTACACGGGCAGCAGTGGTCTGGTCAGTGGAGGCCTAGTGGAAGGAGGGACCGCAGACAGGCTTCGAAGGCCTAACACAATAAAATGGGCTGGCTGTAGGCACTTTAAAATTGGTTCCAGGGGTACACGGGCAGCAGTGGTCTGGTCAGTGGAGGCCTAGTGGAAGGAGGGACCGCAGACAGGCTTCGAAGGCCTAACACAATAAAATGGGCTGGCTGTAGGCACTTTAAAATTGGTTCCAGGGGTACACGGGCAGCAGTGGTCTGGTCAGTGGAGGCCTAGTGGAAGGAGGGACCGCAGACAGGCTTCGAAGGCCTAACACAATAAAATGGGCTGGCTGTAGGCACTTTAAAATTGGTTCCAGGGGTACACGGGCAGCAGTGGTCTGGTCAGTGGAGGCCTAGTGGAAGGAGGGACCGCAGACAGGCTTCGAAGGCCTAACACAATAAAATGGGCTGGCTGTAGGCACTTTAAAATTGGTTCCAGGGGTACACGGGCAGCAGTGGTCTGGTCAGTGGAGGCCTAGTGGAAGGAGGGACCGCAGACAGGCTTCGAAGGCCTAACACAATAAAATGGGCTGGCTGTAGGCACTTTAAAATTGGTTCCAGGGGTACACGGGCAGCAGTGGTCTGGTCAGTGGAGGCCTAGTGGAAGGAGGGACCGCAGACAGGCTTCGAAGGCCTAACACAATAAAATGGGCTGGCTGTAGGCACTTTAAAATTGGTTCCAGGGGTACACGGGCAGCAGTGGTCTGGTCAGTGGAGGCCTAGTGGAAGTATGGACCGCAGACAGGCTTCGAAGGCCTAACACAATAAAATGGGCTGGCTGTAGGCACTTTAAAATTGGTTCCAGGGGTACACGGGCAGCAGTGGTCTGGTCAGTGGAGGACTAGTGGAAGTATGGACCGCAGACAGGCTTCGAAGGCCTAACACAATAAAATGGGCTGGCTGTAGGCACTTTAAAATTGGTTCCAGGGGTACACGGGCAGCAGTGGTCTGGTCAGTGGAGGACTAGTGGAAGGAGGGAGCGCAGAAAGGCTTCAAAGGCCTAAAATAACAAACAATAGGCTCATGGCAGTTTTACAGCGGTTACATGGATACACGGGCAGGCAGCTTGGTGGTCAGTGGAGGAGTAGGGACCGCAGACAGGCTATCAAAGGCCTAAAATAACAAACAATAGGCTCATGGCAGTTTTACAGCGGTTACATGGATACACGGGCAGGCAGCTTGGTGCTGAGTGGAGGAGTAGTGCAAGGAGTGTCTGTCCCAGTACTCCCAAAATATAAATAGATGTTAATGTCTCGCAAAACAACCAAAACAAAAAAAAAGATGGCATACTTAGGTACAGGGGTGGGCTCATCTGCTGTGTTTCTGACATAGTAATTTGGCAGTAACTATTTAATGGTGCCAATATAGGACACAGACACAGACTACTTTAAGTTGCATCATAGATGTCTACAAATTTGTATTGTCAGTGCCAGACATTGAATGATGTCAGCGAATAGACTAAAGATTGGTGGAGCTGTGCGACATAATTTTGCACGTAGTACAGCCCAGTTTGAGCTGGGGTAGGGGGGAACTCTCTTGAGGCCGGCGGGACCGCCCCAGGGCCACTCATGTTACAACGGTGTGTCTGACGTTGGGTGCGCACCACCACCGCCAGAGACACTACATTGTACTATGAGGGACCCAGTAGCAATGCCGTCAACCAAAAGCGAGCACACCCACCTCTTCAGACAAACAGCAGTCTCACGGGTGCTTGCGCCAAGTCGCGATACCACGGCCCCGTGTGGGGAGTTTGGCCATTTAGGGAGGTGTAAACATGTCGTATGCTGTACAATCTGCAGCAGCAAATTAGACATTAGAAAAGTAATTCACAGGCAAGAGCTTTTCATAGGAAAGCTAGGTGTCGGCCGGGCAAGGTGGGGCAAAAGATTTTGAAATCCAGTTGTGGTTCATTTTAATGAATGTTAGATCGTCAACATTTTGGGTAGCCAGACGAGTCCTTTTTTCGGTTAATATTGACCCTGCAGCACTGAATACTCTTTCTGATAGGACACTTGCTGCCGGGCAAGCAAGCTCCTGCAATGCATATTCTGCCAATTCTGGCCAGGTGTCTAATTTGGAGGCCCAGTAATCAAATGGGAATGACGGTTGAGGGAGAACATCGATAAGGGATGAAAAATAGTTAGTAACCATACTGGACAAATGTTGTCTCCTGTCACTTTCAATTGATGCAGCAGTACCTGTCCTGTCTGCGGTCATAGCAAAATCACTCCACAACCTGGTCAGAAAACCCCTCTGTCCAACGCCACTTCTGATGTGTGCACCCCTAACACTCCTAGTCTGCTGCCCCCTGGAGCTCGTGTGAGAACGATCACGTGCGCTGTGTGCTGGGAATGCCTGAAGCAAACGGTCAACAAGAGTTGATTGTTTGGTTGCTAATATTAGTTCCAAGTTCTCATGTGGCATAACATTTTGCAATTTGCCTTTATAGCGTGGATCAAGGAGGCAGGCCAACCAGTAATCGTCATCGTTCATCATTTTCGTAATGCGTGTGTCCCTTTGTAGGATACGTAAGGCATAATCCGCCATGTGGGCCAAAGTTCCACTTGTCAAATCTCCGGTTGTGATTGGTTGAGGGGCAGTTGCAGGCAAATCTACGTCACTTGTGTCCCTCAAAAAACCAGAACCCGGCCGTGACACGCAACCAATTTCCTGTGCCCCCGTGAAAGTTTCCGCATTAAAAATATACTCATCCCCATCATCCTCCTCGTCCTCCACCTCCTCTTCGCCCGCTACCTCGTCCTGTACACTGCCCTGACCAGACAATGGCTGACTGTCATCAAGGCTTCCCTCTTCCTCTGGTGCAGACGCCTGCTCCTTTATGTGCGTCAAACTTTGCATCAGCAGACGCATTAGGGGGATGCTCATGCTTATTACGGCGTTGTCTGCACTAACCAGCCGTGTGCATTCCTCAAAACACTGAAGGACTTGACACATGTCTTGTATCTTCGACCACTGCACACCTGACAACTCCATGTCTGCCATCCTACTGCCTGCCCGTGTATCCTCCCACAAATAAATAACAGCACGCCTCTGTTCGCACAGTCTCTGAAGCATGTGCAGTGTTGAGTTCCACCTTGTTGCAACGTCTATGATTAGGCGATGCTGGGGAAGGTTCAAAGACCGCTGATAGGTCTGCATACGGCTGGCGTGTACAGGCGAACGTCGGATATGTGAGCAAAGTGCACGCACTTTGAGGAGCAGGTCGGAGAACCCAGGATAAGTTTTCAATAAGCACTGCACCACCAGGTTTAAGGTGTGAGCCAGGCAAGGAATGTGTTTCAGTTGGGAAAGGGAGATGGCAGCCATGAAATTCCTTCCGTTATCACTCACTACCTTGCCTGCCTCAAGATCTACTGTGCCCAGCCACGACTGCGTTTCTTGTTGCAAGAACTCGGACAGAACTTCCGCGGTGTGTCTGTTGTCGCCCAAACACTTCATAGCCAATACAGCCTGCTGACGCTTGGCAGTAGCTGGCCCATAATGGGACAACTGGTGTGCAACAGTGTCATCTGCCGATGGAGTGGTTGGCCGACTGCGTTCTGTGGAAGAGCTGTAGCTTCTGCAGGAGGACGAGGAGGAGGAGGAGGGGGTGCGAACGCCTACAGCCAACTGTTTCCTAGACCGTGGGCTAGGCACAACTGTCCCTAAATTGATGTCGCCTGTGGACCCTGCATCCACCACATTCACCCAGTGTGCCGTGATGGACACATAACGTCCCTGGCCATGCCTACTGGTCCATGCATCTGTAGTCAGGTGCACCTTTGTACTCACAGATTGCCTGAGTGCATGGACGATGCGCTGTTTAACATGCTGGTGCAGGGCTGGGATGGCTTTTCTGGAAAAAAAGTGTCGACTGGGTAGCTCGTATCGTGGTTCAGCGTACTCCATCAGGGCTTTGAAAGCTTCGCTTTCAACTAACCGGTAGGGCATCATCTCTAACGAGATTAGTCTAGCTATGTGGGCGTTAAAACCCTGTGTACGCGGATGCGAGGATAAGTACTTCCTTTTTCTAACCAGAGTCTCATGTAGGGTGAGCTGGACTGGAGAGCTGTAGATCGTGGAACTTTCGGGTGTGCCGGTGGACATGGCAGACTGAGAGACGGTTGGAGACGGTATTGTTTCCGCCGGTGCCCTACATGCAATATTTCCTCCTACAAAACTGGTGATTCCCTGACCCTGACTGCTTTTGGCTGGCAAAGAAACCTGCACAGATACTGCCGGTGGTGCGGAAAATGGTGGCCTTACAGTGACGGAAGGGATGTTGCGTTGCTGACTAGCTTCATTGGCCGAGGGTGCTACAACCTTGAGGGACGTTTGGTAGTTAGTCCAGGCTTGAGAATGCATGGTGGTTAAGTGTCTATGCATGCAACTAGTATTTAGACTTTTCAGATTCTGACCTCTGCTTAAGCTAGTTGAACATTTTTGACAGATGACTTTGCGCTGATCAGTTGGATGTTGTTTAAAAAAATGCCAGACTGCACTCTTCCTAGACTCTGATCCCTTTTCAGGGATTGCAGACTGAGCTTTAACCGGATGGCAACGCTGTGCTCCAACAGGTTTTGGCTTTGACACGCGTTTTGGTCCAGATACGGGCCCGGCAGATGGAACCTGTTGCGATGTTGATGCCTGCTGCGGCCCCTCCTCCACCTCCGCTTCTGAACTACTGCCGCCTGCACCCTGTTCCCCCAATGGCTGCCAATCGGGGTCAATAACTGGGTCATCTATTACCTCCTCTTCGAGCTCGTGTGCAACTTCGTCTGTGTCACTGTGTCGGTCGGTGGTATAGCGTTCGTGGCGGGGCAACATAGTCTCATCAGGGTCTGATTGTGGATCTGTACCCTGAGAGGGCAATGTGGTGGTCTGAGTCAAAGGAGCAGCATAGTACTCTGGCTGTGGCTGTGCATCAGTGCACTCCATGTCAGAATATACTTGTAATGGGCATGGCCTGTTAAATGTTTCACTTTCTAAGCCAGGGACGGTATGTGTAAAGAGCTCCATGGAGTGACCCGTTGTGTCGCCTGCTGCATCCTTCTCTCTTGTTGTAGTTTTTGCTGAGGAGGACAAGGAAGCGACTTGTCCCTGACCGTGAACATCCACAAGCGACGCGCTGCTTTTACATTTACCAGTTTCGGAAGAGGAGGCAAAAGAGCTAGAGGCTGAGTCTGCAATGTAAGCCAAAACTTGCTGTTGCTGCTCCGCCTTTAAAAGCGGTTTTCCTACTCCCAGAAAAGAGAGCGTTCGAGGCCTTGTGTAGCCTGACGACGAAACTGGCTCCACAGCTCCAGACTTAGGTGGAATATTTTTATCCCCACGACCACCTGATGCTCCACTACCACTACCATCATTACCAGCTGACAATGAACGCCCACGACGACCTCTTGCACCAGACTTCCTCATTGTTTTAAAATCTTAACCAAAGTAACTTTATTTGTTGCTATCAAACAACTTACACGGTGAGCTATAACTTCAGTATGATTTCAATATCCCTTAACAGGTTGGTGAGACCACAAGGAAAATCAGGCACAATGTTACACACTCTGTTTTCTGTGGCACAAAATCACAGAGATGACACACACGCAGGACTGTCACTCAAGCACTAATGTCAATATTAATCTCCCACCTAATTTATTTATTTTTTTTTCTCAGGGAGACTTTAGAAACCAAATAATATTAAAAAAAAAAAAAAAAAGGCTTTCTATGGCCCACAATTAGAGAGAGAGAGGTGGCACAACCAGGAGTCAAGACTGGCGCACAAGCTGAAAGGGCAATATTACTCTCCCACTGTTTTTTATGTTTTTTTTGTTTTTTTCAGGGAGACTTTAGAAACCAAATAATATTAAAAAAACCAAAAAAAAAAAAGGCTTTCTATGGCCCACTGAATGAAAGGGAGAGAGGTGGCACACCCAGGAGTCAAGACTGGCACACAAGCTGAAAGGGCAATATTACTCTCCCACTGTTTTTTTATGTATTTTTTGTTTTTTCAGGGAGACTTTAGAAACCCAATAATATTTAAAAAAAAAAATAAATAGGCTTTCTATGGCCCACTGAATGAGAGGGAGAGAGGTGGCACACCCAGGAGTCAAGACTGGCACACAAGCTGAAAGGGCAATATTACTCTCCCACTGTTTTTTTAGGTTTTTTTTTTTTTTTCAGGGAGAATTAGAAACCAAATAATATTAAAAAAAAAAAAAATAGGCTTTCTATGGCCCACTGAATGAAAGGGAGAGAGGTGGCACACCCAGGAGTCAAGACTGGCACACAAGCTGAAAGGGCAATATTACTCTCCCACTGTTTTTTTATGTATTTTTTGTTTTTTCAGGGAGACTTTAGAAACCCAATAATATTTTAAAAAAAAAATAAATAGGCTTTCTATGGCCCACTGAATGAGAGGGAGAGAGGTGGCACACCCAGGAGTCAAGACTGGCACACAAGCTGAAAGGGCAATATTACTCTCCCACTGTTTTTTTAGGTTTTTTTTTTTTTTTCAGGGAGAATTAGAAACCAAATAATATTAAAAAAAAAAAAAAAAAAAAAAAAAATAGGCTTGCTATAGCCCACTGAATGAGAGATAGCACACACAGCAGTGGCACACAAGCCCTTACTGAGGCCAATATTTTTCTCCCACTGATTGATGTAGTGTTTTTGTGTTGAGGTAGAATTTAGAACACAAATCACGGAAAAAATAAATAGGCTTTCTATGGCCCACTGAATGAAAGGGAGAGAGGTGGCACACCCAGGAGTCAAGACTGGCACACAAGCTGAAAGGGCAATATTACTCTCCCACTGTTTTTTTATGTATTTTTTGTTTTTTCAGGGAGACTTTAGAAACCCAATAATATTTAAAAAAAAAAATAAATAGGCTTTCTATGGCCCACTGAATGAGAGGGAGAGAGGTGGCACACCCAGGAGTCAAGACTGGCACACAAGCTGAAAGGGCAATATTACTCTCCCACTGTTTTTTTAGGTTTTTTTTTTTTTTCAGGGAGAATTAGAAACCAAATAATATTAAAAAAAAAAAAATAGGCTTTCTATGGCCCACTGAATGAAAGGGAGAGAGGTGGCACACCCAGGAGTCAAGACTGGCACACAAGCTGAAAGGGCAATATTACTCTCCCACTGTTTTTTTATGTATTTTTTGTTTTTTTCAGGGAGACTTTAGAAACCCAATAATATTTAAAAAAAAAAATAAATAGGCTTTCTATGGCCCACTGAATGAGAGGGAGAGAGGTGGCACACCCAGGAGTCAAGACTGGCACACAAGCTGAAAGGGCAATATTACTCTCCCACTGTTTTTTTAGGTTTTTTTTTTTTTTCAGGGAGACTTTTGAAACCAAATAATATTAAAAAAAAAAAAAAAAAAAAAATATAGGCTTGCTATAGCCCACTGAATGATAGCGCACACACAGCAGTGGCACACAAGCCCTGACTGAGGCCAATATTTTTCTCCCACTGATTGATGTAGTGTTTCTGTGTTGAGGTAGATTTTAGAACACAAATCACGGAAAAAATAAATAGGCTTTCTATGGCCCACTCAGTGAGAGATGGCACACACAGGGATGGCACTGTAGCAGAAATGCCAATCTTAATCTCCCACAAAAAAAAAACAAAAAAAAAAAAAAACTGTCCTACAATTACTATCTCCCTGCAGTAATGTAAGCCAGGTATGGCAGGCAGCAATAGGAGTGGACTGATGCACAAATTAAATAAAAAGTGTGGACAAACAAAAAAGATAGCTGTGCAGAAAGGAAGGAACAAGAGGATATGTGCTTTGAAAAAAGCAGTTGGTTTCCACAGTGGCGTACACACAGCAATACAGCTATCACGGAGCCTTCTAGGGCAGCCCAATGAGCTACAGCGCTGAGGGGAAAAAAAAAAAAAAATAGCTTCCACTGTTCCTGCACACCGAAGGTGGTGTTGGACAGTGGAAATCGCTGCAGCACAAGCGGTTTGGTGGTTAGTGGACCCTGCCTAACGCTCTCCCTGCTTCTGATGAAGCGGCAGCAACCTCTCCCTAAGCTCAGATCAGCAGCAGTAAGATGGCGGTCGGCGGGAACGCCCCTTTATAGCCCCTGTGACGCCGCAGACAGCAAGCCAATCACTGCAATGCCCTTCTCTAAGATGGTGGGGACCAGGATCTATGTCATCACGCTGCCCACACTCTGCGTTCACCTTCATTGGCTGAGAAATGGCGCTTTTCGCGTCATTGAAACGCGACTTTGGCGCGAAAGTCGCGTACCGCATGGCCGACAAGCACAGGGGTCGGATCGGGTTTCATGAGACGCCGACTTAGCCAAAAGTCGGCGACTTTTGAAAATGATCGACCCGTTTCGCTCAACCCTAATGACGTGTATGGTTGTGTGTCATCAGCATAAAGATGGTACTGAAAGCCAAATCTGCTGATGGTCTGTCCAATTGGGGCCGTGTAGAGGGAGAAGAGAAGGGGGCCAAGGACTGGGCCCTGGAGGTACCCCGACAGTGAGAGGAAGAGGAGATGAAGTGGAGCCAGAGAACAGAACACTGAAGGAGCGGTCAGAAAGGTAGGAGGAGAACCAGGAGAGAGCAGTGTCCTTAATGCCTAGAGACTGGAGCCTAGAGAGTAGGAGAGGGTGGTCAACAGTGTCGAAAGCTGCAGAAAGATCGAGGAGAATGTAAGCCCCCCCGATCAGACAACAGAAATATAGCAGGGGTCCCATGTCCACATAGGCCTAGTACATTTTTTTTTTGCCATGATTTTTAAGGGTCAAGTTGAGGTCAACGTATTTACAGTTCTTGTATGTAAAAGCAGCCAGATCTGGTTCTGGCTGGCTTTTTGCCCGCCTAAAAGTTTGACAGATGATTGGTTGTCAATCAGTTGCTGGGCAGAATTTGTTATTATATATACCTGTGCACCGGCGTTAGTTACTCAGTTCGCCGGTGCTTGAAGAAAAGAAGAGCCCGCCCTCCCTCCCTTTATGTTATCACTCACCTGTCGTTTGGTTTTATTTGTGGGTAAAAATCACTCAACTTTGGGTGGATTTGGTTTATGGAAGTTTATGGACATTTGGACTTATGAACTTATGGATATTATTTATTGGTTATTTATTCAATTAATTGGATTTTGTAACCCAAAATAAAACCTCACGGCCATTTATTCCAACCATTAAAGGTGTCTTGTGTTTTCTTTTTTATATTTATAGTTATAGGCCTTATGGGGACATGAGCAGAGAGTGGTCACCGTTACACTTTGCTGTCAGAAGGTCGTTGGTCACTTTGATGAGTGCAGTTTCTGTCAAATGTAGGGGGCGGAAACCGGACTGTGAAGGGTCTAGGAGGGAATGAGTGGAAAGGTAACGGGTAAGGCGGGAGTAGACTAGGTGCTCCAAGAGTTTAGAGATGAAGGGGAGATTGGAGACCGGTCTGTAGTTATTTGGGCAGGATGGGTCGAGAGCGGGTTTCTTTAGTAACGGAGTAATAATCGAGTGTTTGAAGGAGGAGGGGACACAACAC
This sequence comes from Ranitomeya variabilis, assembly GCF_051348905.1. Classification (NCBI taxonomy): domain Eukaryota; kingdom Metazoa; phylum Chordata; class Amphibia; order Anura; family Dendrobatidae; genus Ranitomeya; species Ranitomeya variabilis. The sequence goes on from NC_135233.1 coordinate 419,628,498, forward strand.
AACACAAAACTGTAGCACAGCACTACATTACAGCGTAGCACAGGAGGAGAAGGGCAGCCATATTACTATATATATATATATATATTACTATATCACCACTGAGGAGAAGGGCGGCCATATTACTATATCACACTGAGGATAAGGGCGGCCATATTACTATATCACACTGAGGATAAGGGCGGCCATATTACTATATATATATATATATATATATATATATATATATATATATATATATATATATATATATATTACTATATCATACTGAGGAGAAGGGCGGCCATATTACTATATATATTACTATATCACCACTGAGAAGGGCGGCCATATTACTATATCATACTGAGGAGAAGGACGGCCATATTACTATATATATATATATTATTATATCACACCGAGGAGAAGGGTAGCGATATTACTATATCACACGGAGGAGAAGGGTGGCCATATTACTATATCAAACTGAGGAGAAGGGCGGCCATATTACTATCATACCTCCCAACTTTCGAGGAAGGGAAAGAGGGACAAAGTTAGCGGCTCGCACAGAGCGCCGTGGCAAATTTTAGACCACACCTCTGACCACACCCATTTCACGACTAGTCATGCCCCAACCACACCCATTTAGCACTTCTGATCACAACGTTTTGTAAACAATAATTATAAACAAAAAAAAATACGGCCACACAGTGCTCCATACTGTATAATGGCCACACATGATGCTGCATACTGTATAATGGCCCCACATGATGCTCCATACTGTATAATGGCCCCACATGATGCTGCGTACAGTGTACTGGCCCCACGTGATGCTCCATACTGTATAATGGCCACACATGACGCTCCATACTGTATAATGGCCCCAAATGATGCTGCGTACAGTGTACTGGCCCCACGTGATGCTCCATACAGTATAATGGGCCCACATGATGCTGCATACTGTATAATGGCCACACATGATGCTCCATACTGTATAATGGCCCCAAATGATGCTGCGTACAGTGTACTGGCCCCACGTGATGCTCCATACTGTATAATGGCCACACATGATGTTCCATACTGTATAATGGCCACACATGATGCTGCGTACAGTATACTTGCCCCACGTGATGGTCCATACAGTATAATTGCCCCACATGATGCTGGGTACAGTATAATGGCCCCACACGATGCTGGGTACAGTATAATGGCCACACAATGCTGGGTACAGTATAATGGCTCCATACAGTATAATGGCCCCACACAATGCTGGGTACAGTATAATGGCCACACATGGTTACCCCACCCCCATCATTGCCTTCTCCATCACTACACACACCTTTCACCGCGCACCCGGCAGCTTCCACTCCCACGGCGCTGAAAGGTGTCATCCAGCTGCGCCGCTGACTGCTCACGTCGCTGCAGCTGTGATACGCCACTGATTAAGACCTTTCTGTGTCTCCTTTGCCAGTCAGTGTCAGAGCGAGGAGCAATATCTGCTCCGATCCGACACAGCCAGCATCCGCTCCGTACACCTTGTACACATGCGACTCCGCTCCATACACCTCGTACACACACGACTCCGCTCCATACACCTTGCACATGCGGCTCCGCACCGTACACCTCGTACACACACGGCTCCGCTCCGTATACCTCGTACACATGCGACTCCGCTCCAAACACCTCGTACACACACGCCTCCGCTCCGTACACCTCGTACACACACGCCTCCACTCCGTACACCTCGTACACACACGGCTCCGCTCCGTACACCTCGTACACACACGGCTCCGCTCCGTATACCTCGTACACACACGGCTCAGCTCCATATACCTCGTACACACACGGCTCAGCTCCGTACACCTCGTATACACGGCTCCGCTCCGTACACCTCATACACTCACAGCTCCTCTCCGTACATCTCGTACACACACGGCTCCTCCCCATACACCTCGTACACACACGACTGCGCTCCATACACCTTGCACATGCGGCTCCGCTCCGTACACCTCGTACACAAACGGCTCCGCTCCCTACACACGCTGCTCCGCTCCGTATACCTTGCACACACGGCTCTGCTCCATACACCTCATACACACGGCTCCTCTCCTTTACATCTCGTACACACACGGCACCACTCCGTACACCTCGTACACACACGGCTCCGCTTCATACACATTGCACACACTGCTCCACTCAGTATACCTTGTACACACATGGCTCTGCTCCGCACACCTCGTACACACACGACTCTGCTCTGTACACCTCGTACACGTGGCTCCGCTCCGTACACCTCGTACACACATAGCTCTGCTCCATACACCTTTCACACTCTGCTCCGATCTGCACACCTCTTAGGCTACTTTCACATTTGAATTAGAATTTGCAGCGTATAATCCGCAAACGCAAGTCCCGGAAAAACGCATAGAAGCGCGTACAAACGCAGCGGTTTTTAGGCGCATGCATGAACGCATGCAGTTTAAAAAAGCTGCGTTTCCATGCTTTTTAATGTGTTTTTTCATGCGTTTGTGTTTTAGTGCGCATGTTGGAAAATTTTACAGGAGAAAAAACTAGATAACCAGACACCGCCAATGGGACTACAGAGGGTGTGTATTATGGGATCTCTATATATAGACCCTCGGACTGCTGAAATCTTAAGGCCATGTTCACACTCTGCGGCGTGCTCTGCGGGTTCTCCCGCAGCGGAATTGATAAATCTGCAGGGCAAAACCGCTGCGGTTATCCCTGCAGATTTATCGCGGTTTATTTTGCGATTTCCGCTGCGGGATTACTCCTATACTATTGATGCTGCATATGCAGCAATATGCAGCATCAATAGTAATGTTAAAAATAATAAAAATTGGTTATACTCACCCTCTGATGTCCGGATCTCCTCGGCGCTGCACGCAGCGCTCCGGTTCCAAAGATGCTGTGCCGAGAAGGACCTTCGTGACATCACGGTCATGTGACCGCAGCGTCATCACAGTCATGTGACCGCGACGTCACCGCAGGTCCTGCTCGCACAGCAACCAGTCCGGACGGCCGCGTGCAGCGCTGAGGTGAGTATAGCATCATTTTTTATTTTAATTCTTTTTTTTTTTTTTACACTATTTATGCTTCCCAGGGCCTGGAGGAGAGTCTCCTCTCCTCCACCCCGGGTAGCAACCGCACATGATCCGCTTACTTCCCGCAACGTGGGCACAGCCCCATGCGGGAAGTTAGCGGTTCAATGCATTCCTATGGGTGCAGAATAGCTGCGATTCTGCACAAAGAAGTGACATGCTGCGGGTTGTAAACCGCTGCGTTTCTGCGCGGTTTTTCCCGCAGCATGTGCACTGCGGTTTCCATAGGGTTTACATGTTAATGTAAACGCTATGGAAACTGCTGCGGACCCGCAGCATCAAAATCGCCGCGGATCAGCGGTAAAAACCGCGAAGTGTGAACATGGCCTAACAGTGTGCTACTGTATCCTGTGTCATGTTGGATCTTCCCATGGATAGCTTTTACTTCAACCTGGATCTAAGCATCAAGCTTTTTATTGCCTGTGCGTTTGCTTGGGAGCAACACCGAAACCGTGAAAGACGGAGAAGGACACGGCGTAGGCGTTTTTGGCAACACCCCATTATAGAACTGCGGGAGAGCCGTGGTGCATATCACACACTGTATGGGGAGCTTAATGACAACCCGGACGAATTCCCGGAATATACTAGGATGTGGCAAGCCTCTTTTTTTGAGTTGCTTGTTCGTGTTCAAGGAGTCATCAGGAGACAGGACACCCAGCTCCGTAGAGCGATTCCAGCAGAGGAACGTCTCCTGGTTACCTTAAGGTACGTAATAATTCTAAACAAATGCCAGTCATAATTATTGTTGGTCTAACATGTATTCTTTGCATTTTTTTTTTTAATTTTTTTTTCTTTATTTTATTACAGATTTCTGGCAACCGGAGAGAGCGTGTCATCCCTCCACTTCCAGTACCGGCTTGGAATTTCCACCCTGTCCGGAATAGTTTTTGACACCTGCCGGGCTCTGTGGAACGTTCTCCGTGAAGAATTTATATCCATACCCACCGAGGACATGTGGATGGAAATTGCTGATAAATTCTGGACTGTGTGTGATTTCCGCAACTATTTGGGTGCGGTGGATGGGAAGCACATCCGGATTATCAAAACAGCCAGAACGGGATCACAGTTCTTCAACTATAAAAAATATTTTTCAGTAGTTCTCATGGCAATAGCCGATGCGGACTGTCGCTTCATTGCCGTGGACATTGGTGCTTTCGGCCGTGGCAACGATTCACAGACTTTCAAAAACTCTGAAATGGGCCGACGTGTTTATGGCAAAAATTTTAATTTTCCACAGCCACGACCTCTCCCCAACACTCAAGGCCCACCGATGCCATTTGTAATGGTTGGGGATGAGGCCTTTCAGATGAGTGAAAATCTACTGAAGCCATATTCAAGTCGGGACTTGAACCGCACAAAACGGATCTATAACTACAGACTAACCAGGGCCCGCAGAACAATAGAGTGTGCCTTTGGGATTATGGTGTCAAAATGGCGCGTTCTTGCAACAGCCATAAATCTAAAAATGGAGACAGTGGATGAGGTGGTAAAAGCCTGTGTGGTTCTCCACAATTACATTCTGGCTAAGGAGCGACCCACCATTGAACTTGATGAACAAGTTGCAAACCCTTTGCCTGATTACCGGCATCACCCGCTGCGGTCAACTGTTGAAGTTGGCCACATGCGAGACCAATTTGCTGCCTTTTTTGATTCTGAGATTAGACGTGTGGCATGGCAGGACAATATTGTGTAAAATGTCCTGTTGGCTTCGGGTCTGTAACAGTTATGTTTTAAATGTTACTAATGTTTGTTAATAAAAAACCTGTTTTATTATCTTGACCATGTCTCCTATGTATTTCCTATACAAACCACTTTGGTTTTTTGGGCTTAGGTTGTTGACGTCATTGCGTCCTGACTCGGTTCACCAGTAGCTATTTGACGCAGACTGACGAGACGATGGCTGTTTGGTGCTGTCACATTAGCAGTATTTGTTCAGTACTTAACATCATTATTTGTAAGCCAAAACCAGGAGTGGGTGATAAATGCAGAAGTGGTGCATATCTTTTGATTATACTTTTCCTCACATTGTTCCACTCCAGGTTTTGGGTTACCAATAGTGATGTAAAATACTGAGCAAATACTGACAGTGTGACGGCAGCCTACACAACAGATCGATAGTCATCAAGTCAGGTGTCAGAAATAATGAATTCATGATGAACAAATAAATGCCTCATGAATTCATTATTTCTGACACATGTCCTGGTGAGTATAGATATGCCTTGTATGACCTCCATCGTCCCTTCACTTTCTGTGAAATAGATTTTATGTACACAGAAGATAAAATGGAGGTAATACAAGGCATTTCTCAACTCACCAGGTCAGGTGTCATAAGTAATGATTTTTTGAACACATGACCTGTTGAGTATAGTTCTGCTGTGTATTCAGCTGTGTATTACCACCATTTTATCTTCAGTCTGTGACCAAAAATCACAGAGTAAACAGAAAGAAGTGTTTTTGGAGAAAATACATTATTTTTTTGGACCACGTCATATCTCTATACCAAACACACACAAAGCTTCAGTGTTGTACTAACTAACTACTGGAGCTAGGAGGTGGCCAAAGAAAAAAAAAAAAAGTGTTCGGCGCATTTTTTTATTTGGCGCATGGTGTGTGTTGCCGGCGGCGAAATACACAATTAACCAAACCTTATTGGGGGCAAAAGAACATTATTATTTATTTTAACAAAACAAACCAAAATAAAAAATTAACTGCGCCTGCTTGGGGTTGATTGACGGAAATGGGGGGTGTGGAGCTGTGAGGGCTGGCTAACTGTGGACGACGCAGGGGTTGCTGGAGAAGGTGCAATAAAATTACTGGGGTCTGGAAATTCGGGGATTAGGCTAGACACATGAGAGGGCAGAGACACACTGGAAGGGTGAGACAAACCAGACATTACAGACACATTGGGAGGTGAGGGGGAAGGGATAGCTATCGTCTTTTGTTTTTTTATGCCTTTCCCTTTCTTGGATCGGCGCAGCTGTCCTGGGAGCCTCGTTGGGCTCATTGGTATCGGCCTGGCCGTGGTGGCCGACCTGTCACGGTCCGTGTGCCTTTGCAGCAGCATTGTTGTTGTGATGGCGGGTAACGCCAGGCCAGGGTCCGGCAGCGGCATTGCTGTTGTGGTGGCGGGGAACGCCAGGCCAGGGTCCGGCAGCGGCATTGCTGTTGTGGTGGCAGGGAACGCCAGGCCAGGGTCCGGCAGCGGCATTCTAGTGGTGGCGGTAGTGAAGGCCATGCCAGGGTCAGGCAGCGGCATTCTTGTGATGGCGGTAGTGAAGGCCATGCCAGGGTCCGGCAGCGGCATTCTAGTGGTGGCGTTAGTGAAGGCCATGCCAGGGTCCGGCAGCGGCATTCTTGTGGTGGCGGTAGTGAAGGCCATGCCAGAGTCCGGCAGCGGCATTCTTGTGGTGGCGGTAGTGAAGGCCATGCCAGGGTCCGGCAGCGGCATTCTTGTGGTGGCGGTAGTGAAGGCCATGCCAGGGTCCAGCAGCGGCATTCTTGTGGTGGCGATAGTGAAGGCCATGCCAGGGTCCTGCGGCTGCCGCATGGTGGTGGCAGTGGAGGAGGTCCAAGCAGGAGCAGCAGTTGTCATGGTGGTGGCGGTGGGCTGTCCTACTGCACTCGGCATGGTGGTGGTGTTATAGTGGTGTCCGGCAGTGCTTGGAATGGAGGTGGCCGTGCAGTGGTATGCAGCAGAGGTCGGCATTGAGGTAAAGCGTGACAGTGTGGGCACAGGTGGAAATGCCCCCACTGTCTGCTGAAAATACCGACTCTGCTGCATAGCCTGCACGGAAGCAGCATTGCAGGCCTGCATAACACTAATCTGGAGATCGGGAGTAAGGTGTTCAGACATGCCCTATTCAATTTGATTAAAAAAATGATGTGCTGGCCTCTGGAGGTCGGCTTTCACTTGGGCAAGGGCTGTGGTAACCTCCTGGATATGTGTACTCATATGGCTAATGGCAGTATCCAGTCGGTCACCCATCGCCTTGAGTCCCTCGTGGAAAACCGAGGTCAAGTGCAAAAACTCAGGCATGAATGACCTGTCCGCGGCTCTCTGCCGCTGCCGGGAGGAGCCCATAAAAAAATGGGCAGAGGCAGAGGACTGGGGAAGGGGATCACCTGATGGACCAGCTTCCTGGTCTCCAGTTAGTGTGGTAGGCCCACTTGCTGCAGCGCTGGAGGATGGCTGGGATGGGTCCGTGGCTGTCTGATGAAGGACCGCTCCAGAACCTGGGCCAACAGTGGTGCTCCATGTGCTGTGAAAAAAGAAGAAAAAAAATTAATACCGAACATTTACAAAACGCAAACTCCTGTGGAATATAAACATACAGAAAGGCTGAGGTCACACTAGCAGTAATTAGTCATAGTTTTACTTCAGACTTTGTAAGCCAAAACCGGGAGTACAAGAGTTCGAGGAAAATTATAATCGAAACAGATGCACCACTTCTGCATTAATCACCCACTCCTGGGTTTGGATTCCAAATACTGATGTAAAATATGAAGGAACGATGGAGGTCATACAAGGCATATCTATACTCACCAGGACATGTGTCATAAATAATGAATTCATGAGGCATTTATTTGTGCATCATGAATTCATTATTTCTGACACCTGACTTGATGACTATCGATCTGTTGTGTAGGCTGCCGTCACACTGTCAGTATTTGCTCAGTATTTTACATCAGTATTGGTAAGCCAAAAACAGGAGTGGAACAATGTGAGGAAAACTATAATAAAAACATATGCACCACTTCTGCATTTATCACCCAGTCCTGGGTTTGGATTCCAAATACTGATGTAAAATAGTGACCAAAAAATGCTAGTGTGACGGCAGCCTAATGCAATACAAAACATCTTTTTTTTTCACCAAAAATATACTTACGTTCTCTGTGCAAGGAACGGTCTCAAAAATGCAAGGATGCGGTGATATTTGTATTTTCGGATCCTTGCTCCTGAACCACTAGGAAGCCGGCTCTCTTGACGCAGGTCCTTGTTGAAGCGGTCCTTCATCGAACACCAACGTGTTTTGACTCTGGCCACTGTTGAAAAAACAAAACATAATGGTTAGACAATGGTCTTTTGGCCGTGCTCACACAACTGTATGTGCTGATAGAAACTCTCATGAGTTTCTCTCATCACACACAGTTGTGTGAGCACAGCCAAGGTCTCTGCTGCATCACACTGCATTGCAATACTTACCAAATGCAGTTCGGACCCGAGTCGGGGCGTTGTCCTAGCCATCCCACATCGCGCTTTGGCCACCTCATTCCATAGCCGCCGGATCGTCACGTTGTCAGAGTGCTAGGGAACCCGGGTGTCCCACAACGGGACTCGCTCATGGACCAGGGAGATGAAGTGGTCATTGTCTATGAGGTCCTCATCCCGTTCTGTAACCTAAACAAAAAAAAGGACATTAATGTTGGAGACATTAACAGAAGGAAGAAAGAAAACAGAAGCAGAGAAATGGCATGAATATTGAAAGTAAAAAAAAGGAGTGCAGAAGCAAAAGGGAAAGAAAGAGAAAGGTAAAGAAATGAAGATTCAAGAATTGTAATGTGAGGATACAATAAACAGTCAGTCACGTACAAGTACACGCTGCCGCCGTGCCAACCGGCCGTGACCCCGCTCCTCCTGCTCAGCCTCTGCCGCAGTGGAAGAAGTGCTCTAAAAAGACAAAAAACAAAATTTGTCATACGTGTTGATGTGACAGTGAATACTTACCAATCTGAAGAGGTGAGTACCCACTTCACTGACATGTTCTACTTCAGAAGGCCCAGGACGTTGCTCCTCATCAGAAGAAGACGACATTTTGATGCATGCAGAGAGAAAGAAATGGAAGAAATTAGTACATGTAGAGACAGAAAATTGAAAATATTGGCATTGGCTAGGATATACTCACATTGTTCAGAGGCTAATTTTCCTCCAAGGATGTAGCCTGCGTCTCGTCTGCTTCAGTGTCTGCTGAGTAGTGACCTGCAAATGTCCACACCCTCCCTTTATCACCTTGTATGTGGGGGGTGGCTAATCAGTGTCTAGACATGTTTTTCTCTGGTGCAACGCATGTGCTTGTGAACGCATGCGTTCACATAGACAGCAATGCATTTTTTTGGCGCATTCCTTCCGCAATCGACCGCATACGTCTCCAGGCGGCAAATTGACGCCTCTAAAATTACTACATGTAGCGTTTACCGCGCAAAACCGCAGACGACGAAACGACGCATGCATCGTCAAACGCGGCAAAAAGCAACCGATCGCATACGCATGCGTCCCTAATGTTAAAGATAGGAATACACAACGCATGCGGATATTTGCTGAAGAAACGCTGCGGACACAACCGCAAATGTGAAACCGGCCTTACACACACGGCTCCGCTCCGTACACGTCTTTACACACACACGACACTGCTCCATACACCTTTCACACGCTGCTCCGCTCCATACACCTCGTACACACGCGGCTGTGCTCCGTACACCTTGTACACACGGCTCCGTACACCTCTTACACACACGACTCCGCTCCATACACCTTTCACACGCTGCTCCGCTCCATACACCTCGTACACACACTGCTATGCTACATCCACACTGTAAACACCTCCTGACCTCACACGTACGCTTACCCTCGTCCGGCGCCATGACAACCAGCAGAGTCCTGTAAACGGAGGTCCTCCCGATCATGTGACCCCCTGACTCCTCCCATCCTGTGACTTCACCACAGGTCCTGTGCGCACAGAGCATCCAATATGTGGTGTGCTGCTCTGCGGGTGCAGGGACTCAGGGAGCTGACCGGGTAATATTGCACACCTCCCAACCATTGCGGGACAACTAATGTCCCGCCCGCGATCGCGGGGCTGACTGTCAAAATCGGGACAGTCCCGCTGGATCCGGGACGGTTGGGAGGTATGTACTATATATATATATATGATATCACACTGAGGAAAAGGGCGGCCATATTACTATATCACACTGAGGAGAAGGGCGGCCATATTACTATATATATTACTATATCACACTGAGGAGAAGGGCGGCCATATTACTATATATATTACTATATCACACTGAGGAGAAGGGCGCCCATATTACTATATATATTACTATATCACACTGAGGAGAAGGGCAGCCATATTACTATACAAATATTACTATATCACACTGAGGAGAAGTGCGGCCATATTACTATATATATTACTATATCACACTGAAGAGAAGGGCGGCCATATTACTATATATAATACTATATCACACTGAGGAGAAGGGCAGCCATATTACTATATATATTACTATAACACGGAGGATAATTCCGGCCATATTACTATATATATATCACTATCACACTGAGGAGAAGGGCGGCCATATTACTATATCACACTGAGGAGAAGGGCGGCCATATTACTATATATATTACTATATATATTACTATATCACACTGAAGAGAAGTGCGGCCATATTACTATATCACACTGAGGAGAAGGGCGGCCATATTACTATATATATTACTATAACACGGAGGATAATTCCGGCCATATTACTATATATATATCACTATCACACTGAGGAGAAGGGCGGCCATATTACTATATCACACTGAGGAGAAGGGCGGCCATATTACTATATATATTACTATATCACACTGAGGAGAAGGGCGGCCATATTCCTATATATATTACTATATCACACTGAGGAGAAGGGCGGCCATATTCCTATATATATTACTATATATATTACTATATCACACTGAGGAGAAGTGCGGCCATATTACTATATATATTACTATATCACACTGAGGAGAAGGGCGGCCATATTACTATATATATTACTATATCACACTGAGGAGAAGGGCGGCCATATTACTATATATATTACTATATATATTACTATATCACACTGAGGAGAAGTGCGGCCATATTACTATATATATTACTATATCACACCGAAGAGAAGGGTGGCCATATTACTATATATATATTACTATATCACACTGAGGAGAAGGGTGGCCATATTACTATATATATTACTATATCACACTGAAGAGAAGGGCGGCCATATTACTATATATAATACTATATCACACTGAGGAGAAGTGCGGCCATATTACTATATATATTACTATATCACACTGAAGAGAAGGGCGGCCATATTACTATATATATTACTATAACACGGAGGATAATTCCGGCCATATTACTATATATATATATCACTATCACACTGAGGAGAAGGACGGCCATATTACTATATATTACTATATCACACTGAGGAGAAGGGCGGCCATATTACTATATATATTACTATATATATTACTATATCACACTGAAGAGAAGTGCGGCCATATTACTATATATATTACTATATCACACTGAGGAGAAGGGCGGCCATATTACTATATATATTACTATAACACGGAGGATAATTCCGGCCATATTACTATATATATATCACTATCACACTGAGGAGAAGGGCGGCCATATTACTATATATATTACTATATCACACTGAGGAGAAGGGCGGCCATATTCCTATATATATTACTATATCACACTGAGGAGAAGGGCGGCCACATTACTATATATATATTACTATATCACACTGAAGAGAAGTGCGGCCATATTCCTATATATATTACTATATCACACTGAGGAGAAGGGCGCCATATTACTATATATATTACTATATCACACTGAGGAGAACAGCGGCCATACTACTATATATATTACTATATATCACACTGAGGAGAAGGGCGACCATATTACTATATATATTACTATATCACACTGAGGAGCAGGGCTGCCATATTACTATATTTCACACTGAGGAGAAGGGCTTTACTGATCCGGAGTTACATCCTGTATTATACCCCAGAGCTGCACTCACTATTCTGCTGGTGCAGTCACTGTGTACATACATTACATTACTGATCCTGTGTTACATCCTGTATTATACCCCAGAGCTGCACTCACTATTTTGCTGGTGCAGTCACTGTGTGCATACATTACTGATCCGGAGTTACATCCTGTATTATACCCCAGAGGTGCACTCACTATTCTGCTGGTGCAGTCACTGTGTACATACATTACATTACTGATCCTAAGTTACCTCCTGTATTATACTCCAGAGCTGCACTCGCTATTCTGCTGGTGCAGTCACTGTGTACATACATTACATTACTGATCCTGAGTTACATCCTGTATTAAAATCCAGAGCTGCACTCACTATTCTGTATTCTGCTGGTGCAGTCACTGTGTACACACATTACTGATCCTGAGTTACATCCTGTATTATACCCCAGAGCTGCACTCACTATTCTGCTGGTGAAGTCACTGTGTACATACATTACATTACTGATCCTGTGTTACATCCTGTATTATTCCCCAGAGCTGCACTCACTATTCTGCTGGTGCAGTCACTGTGTACATACATTACTGATCCGGAGTTACATCCTGTATTATGCCCCAGAGCTGTACTCACTATTCTGCTGGTGCAGTCACTGTGTGCATACATTACACTACTGATCCTGAGTTACATCCTGTATTATACCCCAGAGCTGCACTCACTATTCTGCTGGTGCAGTCACTGTGTACATACATTACATTACTGATCCTGTGTTACACCCTGTATTATACTACAGAGCTGCACTCGCTATTCTGCTGGTGCAGTCACTGTGTGCATACATTACTGATCCTGAGTTACATCCTGTATTATACTCCAGAGCTGCACTCACTATTCTGTATTCTGCTGGTGCAGTCACTGTGTACATACATTACTGATCCTGAGCTACATCCTGTATTATACCCCAGAGCTGCACTCACTATTCTGCTGGTGCAGTCACTGTGTACATACATTACATTACTGATCCGGTGTTACATCCTGTATTATACTCCAGAGCTGCACTCGCTATTCTGCTGGTGCAGTCACTGTGTACACACATTACTGATCCTGAGTTACATCCTGTATTATACCCCAGAGCTGCACTCAGTATTCTGCTGGTGCAGTCACTGAGGATCAGTAATGTAATGTATGTACACAGTGACTGCACCAGCAGAATAGTGAGTGCAGCTCTGGAGTATAATACAGGATCAGTCAGTGTGTGCATACATTACATTACTGATCCTGAGTTACATCCTGTATTATACCCCAGAGCTGCACTCACTATTCTGCAGGTGCAGTCACTGTGTACATACATTACGTTACTGATCCTGAGTTACCTCCTGTATTATACCCCAGAGCTGCACTCACTATTCTGCTGGTGCAGTCACTGTGTGCATACATTACATTACTGATCCTGAGTTACATCCTGTATTATACCCCAGAGCTGCACTCACTATTCTGCTGATGCAGTCCTCTGCTGAATAAAGAGGGAATAAAAAAAGCTTTCTGACCCCCAGAGCAAACACTGGTTTCATGAGAGTACGACACGTGAGCACTGCAGACGTCACAGTGGAGGACACAGGGCTCTGGGGGCAATTTTAGATTAGGTAAGTGATCCAGAAGAGGAGAATCCTAATTATCACGTGGACTTATACCAGGGGTCTCCGGGGTTTTCAGGGGTCCTTTATTCTTAGTTACACAACGAGTCCTGGAGCCTCCAAAACTCCAAAAACAGCTCAGGAAATAAAAAAATAAATAAAAACTCACTATAAAAGTTCTTAAAAACAAAAACGTAACAATAAGACGAGAACTTTCCCCTGTGGCCGGGGCAATGCTGCAGGGAGAAGCTGCAGGGGTGCTGCTGCGGGGCCACGCTGCGGAGTGCTGCTGCGGGGCCACGCTGCGGAGTGCTGCTGCGGGGCCACGCTGCGGAGTGCTGCTGCGGGGCCACGCTGCGGAGTGCTGCTGCGGGGCCACGCTGCGGAGTGCTGCTGCGGGGCCACGCTGCGGAGTGCTGCTGCGGGGCCACGCTGCGGAGTGCTGCTGCGGGGCCACGCTGCGGAGTGCTGCTGCGGGGCCACGCTGCGGAGTGCTGCTGCGGGGCCACGCTGCGGAGTGCTGCTGCGGGGCCACGCTGCGGAGTGCGGCTGCGGGGCCACGCTGCGGAGTGCGGCTGCGGGGCCACGCTGCGGAGTGCGGCTGCGGGGCCACGCTGCGGAGTGCGGCTGCGGGGCCACGCTGCGGAGTGCGGCTGCGGGGCCACGCTGCGGAGTGCGGCTGCGGGGCCACGCTGCGGAGTGCGGCTGCGGGGCCACGCTGCGGAGTGCGGCTGCGGGGCCACGCTGCGGAGTGCGGCTGCGGGGCCACGCTGCGGAGTGCGGCTGCGGGGCCACGCTGCGGAGTGCGGCTGCGGGGCCACGCTGCGGAGTGCGGCTGCGGGGCCACGCTGCGGAGTGCGGCTGCGGGGCCACGCTGCGGAGTGCGGCTGCGGGGCCACGCTGCGGAGTGCGGCTGCGGGGCCACGCTGCGGAGTGCGGCTGCGGGGCCACGCTGCGGAGTGCGGCTGCGGGGCCACGCTGCGGAGTGCGGCTGCGGGGCCACGCTGCGGAGTGCGGCTGCGGGGCCACGCTGCGGAGTGCGGCTGCGGGGCCACGCTGCGGAGTGCGGCTGCGGGGCCACGCTGCGGAGTGCGGCTGCGGGGCCACGCTGCGGAGTGCGGCTGCGGGGCCACGCTGCGGAGTGCGGCTGCGGGGCCACGCTGCGGAGTGCGGCTGCGGGGCCACGCTGCGGAGTGCGGCTGCGGGGCCACGCTGCGGAGTGCGGCTGCGGGGCCACGCTGCGGAGTGCGGCTGCGGGGCCACGCTGCGGAGTGCGGCTGCGGGGCCACGCTGCGGAGTGCGGCTGCGGGGCCACGCTGCGGAGTGCGGCTGCGGGGCCACGCTGCGGAGTGCGGCTGCGGGGCCACGCTGCGGAGTGCGGCTGCGGGGCCACGCTGCGGAGTGCGGCTGCGGGGCCACGCTGCGGAGTGCGGCTGCGGGGCCACGCTGCGGAGTGCGGCTGCGGGGCCACGCTGCGGAGTGCGGCTGCGGGGCCACGCTGCGGAGTGCGGCTGCGGGGCCACGCTGCGGAGTGCGGCTGCGGGGCCACGCTGCGGAGTGCGGCTGCGGGGCCACGCTGCGGAGTGCGGCTGCGGGGCCACGCTGCGGAGTGCGGCTGCGGGGCCACGCTGCGGAGTGCGGCTGCGGGGCCACGCTGCGGAGTGCGGCTGCGGGGCCACGCTGCGGAGTGCGGCTGCGGGGCCACGCTGCGGAGTGCGGCTGCGGGGCCACGCTGCGGAGTGCGGCTGCGGGGCCACGCTGCGGAGTGCGGCTGCGGGGCCACGCTGCGGAGTGCGGCTGCGGGGCCACGCTGCGGAGTGCGGCTGCGGGGCCACGCTGCGGAGTGCGGCTGCGGGGCCACGCTGCGGAGTGCGGCTGCGGGGCCACGCTGCGGAGTGCGGCTGCGGGGCCACGCTGCGGAGTGCGGCTGCGGGGCCACGCTGCGGAGTGCGGCTGCGGGGCCACGCTGCGGAGTGCGGCTGCGGGGCCACGCTGCGGAGTTCGGCTGCGGGGCCACGCTGCGGAGTGCGGCTGCGGGGCCACGCTGCAGAGTGCGGCTGCGGGGCCACGCTGCGGAGTGCGGCTGCGGGGCCACGCTGCGGAGTGCGGCTGCGGGGCCACGCTGCGGAGTGCTGCTGCGGGGCCACGCTGCGGAGTGCTGCTGCGGGGCCACGCTGCGGAGTGCTGCTGCGGGGCCACGCTGCGGAGTGCTGCTGCGGGGCCACGCTGCGGAGTGCTGCTGCGGGGCCACGCTGCGGAGTGCTGCTGCGGGGCCACGCTGCGGAGCCACGCTAATGGGCCACGCTGCGGGGAGATGCTGCGAGGCCACATTGCGGAGTCACACTGCAGGGAGATGCTGCGGGGCCACACTGCGGAGTCACACTGCAGGAAGATGCTGCGGGGCCACACTGCGGGGTGCCAGCACTTTCCCCCTTTGTCTAGTGCAGCGAGTTCAGCAGATGAGACTTGGAGCTACGGTAATTACTGCGAGTCTGACGTCAGCGGTTGCCGTGGTAACAGGCAAAGTTCTGGAGTCCTCGTTGTTGCATTTCCTCATCTGATCGCACTGAGTGCATCCTGCTCCATCCCGCAGCCAATGCGACAGGCCGCACCGCACACATTAACCCTTCTCTGACTGCACGGAAACAGCACAAGAAACTTTTCAATAGTTAAAATTATACACAAATAATAAAAAGTTCAAAAAGATTTAACTAAAAACCTAATAAGCAAACATCCAACAGCGCTAGATGCCACCAGGGAGTAGACACCGCGACACCGAGCCCGACCTGCTCCTGACACCAGGTCACTGTGACCGGGCGGGGGGCTGCGCACACTTGTATGATGCGGAGTGACATTGGGGGGGGGGGGGGGCACGGCACTACTACCCCTAGCATGGTCTGCAATAGACCTGCAGACTCGTGTCACTGAGCAGAAAGTGAAGGGTTAATGGATGATGGACAAGGTCCGGCCCGGAGGTGACACAATGGTTACAACTGAACGGTCACTCAGTCATGAAAAGGCCAAAATGTTCCATTAATGAAAACATTAAGAAAAAGGATCCAGAAACGTCAAATTCATTTACAGCAGGAGGGCAAATCAGCGACTGCGAGCACGGGACCCGGACGCCGACTGCGAGCACGGGACACGGCTGCTGCAACAGAGCCGCGGCACAGCGCCAGCCACAGAGCCACGGCACAGCGCCAGCCACAGAGCCACGGCACAGCGCCAGCCACAGAGCCACGGCACAGCGCCAGCCACAGAGCCACGGCACAGCGCCAGCCACAGAGCCACGGCACAGCGCCAGCCACAGAGCCACGGCACAGCGCCAGCCACAGAGCCACGGCACAGCGCCAGCCACAGAGCCACGGCACAGCGCCAGCCACAGAGCCACCGCACAGCACCAGCTACAAAGCCACCGCACAGCGGCCAACCACAGAACCACCGGACAGCGTCAACCACAGAGCCACAGCACAGCGCCAACCACAGAGCCAGACCTGGACAAGTGCGTGATCCGAGGGTCCTACACCCAGCGCTGCACAGACATCTCTGCCCCCATCACAGCTCACAAAAATACATCCCCATCAGTAGCTGTGGGAGGAAATCTGCGAAACACGGGGAAAACATGCAAACTACACAGCCAACCACAGAGCCACCGCACAGTGCCAACCACAGAGCCACCGCACAGCGGCCAACCACAGAACCACTGCACAGCGTCAACCACAGAGCCACCGCACAGCGCCAACCAGAGCCACCAAACAGCGCCAACCACAGAGCCACCGCACAGCGCCAACCACAGAGCCACCGAACAGTGCCAACCACAGAGCCACTGCACAGCGCCAACCACAGAGCCACCGAACAGCGCCAACTACAGAGCCACCGTACAGCGCCAACCACAGAGCCGTCGAACAGCGCCAACCACAGAGCCACTGTGCTGCCCTATATACAGTAATAACTACTGAGCCACCATTCTGCACCATACACTGTGTTCCAAATTATTATGCACAAAGAGTTTAGGAGTGATAAGGTTAGAATTTCTTGTTTGTCATTTAAACTCATTGATGGTGATGTGTGTCACGGCTCTTTATATCACTGAAAGCAATTGCAGATACCTGTGCAAATTAGTTTGGCAGGTGTGTCCAAATAAAGGCAAGACTACTTAAGAAGGCTGTTCCACATTATTAAGCAGCCTACATTTTTGGCCAAAATGGGAAAGAAAAAGGATGTCGGCTGCTGAGAAGCAACAAATTGTGGAGTATTTAGGTCAATGCATGACTACAATCAACATTGCCAAGACACTTCATCGTGATCATCGCACAATCAAGAAGTATGTAGCTGATTCCCAGCACACACCTGTGCGTGCTGATGAGGAAAAATTGAGGACTCTTCCCAACAGGCAATTGCGTAAGGTTAAAAGAGCAGCTGCAAAAATGCCTTGTCATAGCAGCAGCCAAGTTTTTGAAGCTGCTGGTGCCTCCAACGTCCCCAGAACAACAAGATGCAGGGTCCTTCAGAGGTTTGCAGCTGTGCGTAAGCCATCCTTTCGACCACCTCTATCCACTGCACACAAGCAGAAACGGCTCCTGTGGGCCAAACGATACATGAAGACTGACTTCCAAACTGTTATGTTCACCGATGAGTGCCGTGCAACGTTCGATGGTCCAGATGGATGGAGTGGAGGATGAACACCCCATGAAAACACGGCTAAGGCACCAACAAGGAGGTGGTGGAGTAATGTTTTGGGCTGGAATCATGGGGCGATAGATTGTCGGCCCCTTTATGATCTCTGAAGGGGTAAAGATGAACTCTATAATCTATGTGGAGTTTCTAAAACAACACTTCCTGCCATGGTTCAAGAGGAAGAACCGTGCTTTCCGCAGCAAGATCATTTTCATGCATGATAATGCACCGTCTCATGCTGCAAAAAACACATCTGCATCTCTGGCTGCTATGGGCATAAAAGAGGACAAACTTATGGTGTGGCCACCATCTTCCCCTGACCTCAACCCCATTGAGAACCTCTGGAGCATCATCAAAAGGAGGGTCTATGATGGCGGGAGGCAGTTCACATCTAAGCAACAGCTCTGGGAGGGTATTCTGTCCACATGCAAAACAATTGAAGCAGAAACCATCCAAAAACTGACAAATTCAATGGGCGAGAGAGTTCAGAAGCTTCTTTCGAACAAAGGGTCCTATGTGCAAATGTAACATCACCTAGAATAAAGTTTTCACTTGAAAACTGTTTGATTTCATTTTGTAATAAGCTGATAATGCTTATAACTTCACAATTGACCATTTTTTTGTTCAAAATAAAAAACAAAAGGTTGAAAACTCTGCTGTGCATAATAATTTGGAACATGCATTTTGAGTGTTTATTTTTTTTTTTTTTTAAAGATACTGTTTTCATAGGCAGTTTGTTCCAAAACATTGCAATTATACAAGAGTAGTAGATGACTAGAAAATAACAATGACTGCAATTCAGATAGGTAATTTAGGGAAAATATGAGGAAATATTATTTGCATAATAATTTGGAACGCAGTGAATATACAGTACAATGGTAACCACTGAGCCATCCTACTGCCCTACATAATGTTCTGCGCTAACCACTGAGCCACCATGCTGTTATGTATACAATGCTAACCACTGAGCCACCATGCTGCTCTGAATACAGTACACTGCTAACCACTGAGCCACCATGCAGCTCTGCATACAGTACAATGCTAACCACTGAGCCACCATGCTGCCTCATCTCCAGGGCTCGTGCGCACCACTGTCTTCTCCGTCTGCGTGTAACTCTCTCGGACCAGTGTAATTCTATGGGGCCGTGCTCATGTTCGATTATTTTCCTTGAACAGAGTCAGTCTGAGGAAAAAATAAAGAATTGCTGCATGGCCAAGCTTGAGCCAATATTCAGGCTGCACTTGGCTGTGCGGCTCACGAGTCCATGGAAAACATCACACTGTGCTCAGATGACACCGATTTCCAGGCACTGACAGAATAGAGACGATGAAGAAACTTTTGTTCTCCATCTTATTAACATCTAAGAAAATCAGATCCCACTAAGCCGACACCGAGATAAGAACATCAGGCAACAGAGGCAAGCAGCGCGCACGGCGTAAGACGCACGCCCGTAGTGACCAGGGTACCCACTAAGTAACATATACAGCAAACAAAAAAGAGTCGGCAGCGTCCAGTCCAGGGTGACGGGAAAAAGAGCCGACATGTCATTTCGCCATAGCAAATACAAAGTAGCGACCACAAGAGGGTCTCTCAATTACAGTACAGGTACATGTGGTCAATAGGTGTTCGGGGGGCTGGACCCCAACAGTAACAGGAGTTCCTGGTGAAGTCCGAGTTCAGTGTCTGTGCCCGAACAGGAGGTGTCTGGTTCGGACGCTGAACTTTACTGCTCGGGTTCGCCCATCTCTAATCATCTGACCTTTAATAATGATGATGGCGGGCAGCGGACAGACTGAACGCAGATTACACACCGACAGCGTCCATGTGCTGCCAGGGATTTTCACTGACCCAAAGATTTGAAGGGTCCATGACTGACCAAAACTGAACATAGGCAAAAACACCCACAAATGCTCAGAGTCTCGGGGGCGTCACATTTACCCTCCCATTGACTGCTATGATACAAGTCCTGAGTGGCTGCATCGCCTGAGGGATGACCATGGCCCGGTGACTTTTGCATCTATTGAAATATTAAAGCCTTTAAGAGACATTCAAAAACCTGAACAAAGAAAAAAAGAAGTCGCTTTTACACAGAAATTAATAGACCTAATCTTTAGGATTTTTGCCAATGCTTTTAACAAAAAACTTCCAGCTCCACAACAGGCAAAAAGATCCAGGGTGCACGTACCCCTAAAAAGAGAAAGGATTGTTTACAAGATTAACATCGGATGTGAAGAGGAACCTCCCAAGTACAGTGAAGGAGCACAAGACTCGGCCACGATGTGCACACACATGTGGTGGAGAATGCGGGCACCGAGGAGATGGCCAGGAAAGCTCCTGTAAAAGCTCAGAACTAATGTACTGAAGAACCAGATGCCAGACGGATACATTGTATCCAATCATGACCGTTCAATACCTCCACACTGCTAGATCACGGCTGGTTGTCAGAGACGGAGGAGGGGAAGATATGACCTGGCTACCAAGTTTCCAATGCTTGTGATCCAGACACAGAGGATCAGGAGATTCTCAGAATCCTACAGAACACACGGCTGCACGGATAATCCAGGATCTCATAGCGACCGCAGAGGATTCGGCTAGGACTTATGTTGGTGCAAACGTTCTCGTCTACTGCTTTTATTTGTTCCTGCAAAAGCTGCATCTCCACCTCACACGTTCTCCAGTACAGCTGCCACCCAGCTTTCCCAGAACCCTGAAAGACATTCTCTAAATCGCTGGTATAACAGTATACAGGCCCCACAGAGCCTTATTACTATGGATACTGGCCGCACAGCTGCGCTCACTGAACACGGCAACTGACCACACAGAAAAGGGGCCACAAGTGTTCAAAAGCACCGACCACAGGACCCCAGATCTGTGTAAACCTGACCATTATCACCAGGGATAGATTATATCGTCATACAGGAAAAAGAGGGGGCGAAGATCTAAAAGACCCCAAAGTCACTCACTTTCCCGAGCTGAATAGACCCCGTTACAACCATCTTAGGACATGTAAACATATAGAATGAACAGGTTATCCCCCCTCAGTCCATTATAACTGCTAAATTACACCATATGTGACTGATATTAGCCCCTCTTATAACGCTCCAGTAATGATATAACCTCCAGACATTACACCATATGTGACTGATATCAGCCCCTCTTATAACGCTCCAGTACGGATATAACCTACTTATTCTGTACAGAATTCCTTGTTTTTGGAGGATGGGCCCCTGACAGCAGCGTTGCACAGTGACAGTACATGGAGCCCCTGACGTCCCCGTCTATTTGCCTTCGTTGCTAGGAGTCAGTGATGCCCATTTACCTTGACGCTGCGGAGCCTCTTTGATGCTGAAGGGGCCGTAGAACAGAAGGCGCTGGGGCCCCTCACTGGGACAACACATAGGAGCCTCATCATTAATGGGGGAGGGCATGCGTTCATTATGAGGGTCTGTTCACATGTGAGGGTTTTGTAAACAGCGTTCTTCTCTGATGTTCAGCAAGGTGGAGGAGTCAGAGAAAAATGCTGGGAGCGCAATAAACAGATTTTGCCCAGAGGGAGGCGGTCTCCACAGCCCCCCAGTGTACAGGACGGCCACAGGGACACAACTGTGCATACGGGGACGAAGAAAAACTAACAGCGAAGTATGAAAACAGATGGAGCGGGGGGCGCAGGCTGCCCCGGGGAAGAGGGGACAGCAGGATACCCCGAGCTTATGAACAGAACTCCAGAACTGCAGTGAGGCGGCACTGCCAAGGAGGAGTTGCAGACAAGATCCGCCACGTGCCCCCAGCAAGGCGACACTGCCCAGGGCACGGGACACAGACGGCGCCCGGTTACACAGAATATAAAGGAAACCTGTTCTCTGTGCTACCGGGTGCAGACATTACGGGACCACCGAATCACTGACGCTAACAAGACCACCCGCTCTATCCTAGAACAAACCTGGGGAGAGGCAGAGATCCAGGGGCTACAGTGATCACCGGTGTCCGCTGAGAATAAGGCTATGTGCGGATTTGGCTGCGGATTCGCAGCAGTTTTCCATGTGGTGTACAGTACCATGTAAACCTATGGAAAACAAAATCCGCTGTGCCCATGCTGCGGAAAAAAAATTGCGTGGAAACGTAGTGTTGTTTATATTCCACAGCATCTCAATTCTTTGTGTGGATTCCGCAGCGGTTTACACCTGTTCCATAATAGGAATCCAGGTGTAAAACCGCAGGTGGAATCCACACAAAAACTGTGGTAAATCCGCAGTAAATCTACAGTGCAGTTTACCTGCGGATTCACAAAAACAGGTGCGGAAAATTCCGCAGAGATCCCACCTATGTGTGCACATACCCTTATAGTCCTGCTGTAGATGGAGAGCGGAGCTCTGCAGGAATGAGGGGGCGCTGTCCAGAAGAGGGTCCCAACACTAACCGCCCCCCCCCCCCCCCCCGGCTGAGAGCCCAGTCGCCTCCTGGCTGAGCCACGCAGCCCCCCTACCAGAAGATTGCCACATAAATGCTTGCATTGATTCCAATCAAATATACAGTATTTGACCAGAGTGCTGGGGATCGGGACAGAAACCCATTGGTCGGCCACTGGCCACGTTTCCACCCGTCCCGGGTCTTTCTCAAACATCACTAAAGGTAAAATAAAAATGTACAAAATTACTGTGCTGTACAATTCTACATGAGGCTGTAAGAAATAAAAAAATACCAGTCCAAAAACCAAAAAACAAAGAGTAACAAGCAACAAAAAGGTTGGAGCAAACAATAGTAATCACCAAGGCAACACGACTTAACATACGAGGGATGGAGACAATTGTATCCAAATGTACATATAGGTCACACAGAGGAAGCGTTATAAGCGGGAAAGAACGAAAATATCTGAAGGTGACACAAAGTCCGCCCAGGACTAGACCCTAAAGATGGACCCCCACAACATCACAGCGCCCCAAGAGTGCCAATGATGCAGCAGGGGAAGAAACTGTAACTCTAAGGAGAAAGGATATCGTTTCTGCAGAGTTCTGTACGTGAAATCTGAATCTGAGAGTGAGCAGTGTGCACAGCGCTGTACAGCCCCAGAGCCCTGCAGCGCCTCCCGGCCACCTCATACCTACAGCCCCAGAGCCCTGCAGCGCCTCCCGGCCACCTCATACCTGTACAGCCCCAGAGCCCTGCAGCGCCTCCCGGCCACCTCATACCTGTACAGCCCCAGAGCCCTGCAGCGCCTCCCGGCCACCTCATACCTGTACAGCCCCAGAGCCCTGCAGCGCCTCCCGGCCACCTCATACCTGTACAGCCCCAGAGCCCTGCAGCGCCTCCCGGCCACCTCATACCTGTACAGCCCCAGAGCCCTGCAGCGCCTCCCGGCCACCTCATACCTGTACAGCCCCAGAGCCCTGCAGCGCCTCCCGGCCACCTCATACCTGTACAGCCCCAGAGCCCTGCAGCGCCTCCCGGCCACCTCATACCTGTACAGCCCCAGAGCCCTGCAGCGCCTCCCGGCCACCTCATACCTGTACAGCCCCAGAGCCCTGCAGCGCCTCCCGGCCACCTCATACCTGTACAGCCCCAGAGCCCTGCAGCGCCTCCCGGCCACCTCATACCTGTACAGCCCCAGAGCCCTGCAGCGCCTCCCGGCCACCTCATACCTGTACTGCCCCAGAGCCCTGCAGCGCCTCCCCGGCCACCTCATACCTGTACAGCCCCAGAGCCCTGCAGCGCCTCCCGGCCACCTCATACCTGTACAGCCCCAGAGCCCTGCAGCGCCTCCCGGCCACCTCATACCTGTACAGCCCCAGAGCCCTGCAGCGCCTCCCGGCCACCTCATACCTGTACAGCCCCAGAGCCCTGCAGCGCCTCCCCGGCCACCTCATACCTGTACAGCCCCAGTGCCCTGCAGCGCCTCCCGGCCACCTCATACCTGTACAGCCCCAGAGCCCTGCAGCGCCTCCCGGCCACCTCATACCTGTACAGCCCCAGAGCCCTGCAGCGCCTCCCGGCCACCTCATACCTGTACAGCCCCAGAGCCCTGCAGCGCCTCCCGGCCACCTCATACCTGTACAGCCCCAGAGCCCTGCAGCGCCTCCCGGCCACCTCATACCTGTACAGCCCCAGAGCCCTGCAGCGCCTCCCGGCCACCTCATACCTGTACAGCCCCAGAGCCCTGCAGCGCCTCCCGGCCACCTCATACCTGTACAGCCCCAGTGCCCTGCAGCGCCTCCCGGCCACCTCATACCTGTACAGCCCCAGAGCCCTGCAGCGCCTCCCGGCCACCTCATACCTGTACAGCCCCAGAGCCCTGCAGCACCTCCCGGCCACCTCATACCTGTACAGCCCCAGAGCCCTGCAGCGCCTCCCGGCCACCTCATACCTGTACAGCCCCAGAGCCCTGCAGCGCCTCCCGGCCACCTCATACCTGTACAGCCCCAGAGCCCTGCAGCGCCTCCCGGCCACCTCATACCTGTACAGCCCCAGAGCCCTGCAGCGCCTCCCGGCCACCTCATACCTGTACAGCCCCAGAGCCCTGCAGCGCCTCCCGGCCACCTCATACCTGTACAGCCCCAGAGCCCTGCAGCGCCTCCCGGCCACCTCATACCTGTACAGCCCCAGTGCCCTGCAGCGCCTCCCGGCCACCTCATACCTGTACAGCCCCAGAGCCCTGCAGCGCCTCCCGGCCACCTCATACCTGTACAGCCCCAGTGCCCTGCAGCGCCTCCCGGCCACCTCATACCTGTACAGCCCCAGAGCCCTGCAGCGCCTCCCGGCCACCTCATACCTGTACAGCCCCAGTGCCCTGCAGCGCCTCCCGGCCACCTCATACCTGTACAGCCCCAGAGCCCTGCAGCACCTCCCGGCCACCTCATACCTGTACAGCCCCAGAGCCCTGCAGCGCCTCCCGGCCACCTCATACCTGTACAGCCCCAGTGCCCTGCAGCGCCTCCCGGCCACCTCATACCTGTACAGCCCCAGAGCCCTGCAGCGCCTCCCGGCCACCTCATACCTGTACAGCCCCAGAGCCCTGCAGCACCTCCCGGCCACCTCATACCTGTACAGCCCCAGAGCCCTGCAGCACCTCCCGGCCACCTCATACCTGTACAGCCCCAGTGCCCTGCAGCGCCTCCCGGCCACCTCATACCTGTACAGCCCCAGAGCCCTGCAGCACCTCCCGGCCACCTCATACCTGTACAGCCCCAGAGCCCTGCAGCGCCTCCCGGCCACCTCATACCTGTACAGCCCCAGAGCCCTGCAGCGCCTCCCGGCCACCTCATACCTGTACAGCCCCAGTGCCCTGCAGCGCCTCCCGGCCACCTCATACCTGTACAGCCCCAGAGCCCTGCAGCGCCTCCCGGCCACCTCATACCTGTACAGCCCCAGAGCCCTGCAGCGCCTCCCGGCCACCTCATACCTGTACAGCCCCAGAGCCCTGCAGCGCCTCCCGGCCACCTCATACCTGTACAGCCCCAGTGCCCTGCAGCGCCTCCCGGCCACCTCATACCTACAGCCCCAGTGCCCTGCAGCGCCTCCCGGCCACCTCATACCTACAGCCCCAGAGCCCTGCAGCGCCTCCCGGCCACCTCATACCTGTACAGCCCCAGTGCCCTGCAGCGCCTCCCGGCCACCTCATACCTGTACAGCCCCAGAGCCCTGCAGCGCCTCCCGGCCACCTCATACCTGTACAGCCCCAGAGCCCTGCAGCGCCTCCCGGCCACCTCATACCTGTACAGCCCCAGTGCCCTGCAGCGCCTCCCGGCCACCTCATACCTGTACAGCCCCAGAGCCCTGCAGCGCCTCCCGGCCACCTCATACCTGTACAGCCCCAGAGCCCTGCAGCGCCTCCCGGCCACCTCATACCTGTACAGCCCCAGAGCCCTGCAGCGCCTCCCGGCCACCTCATACCTGTACAGCCCCAGTGCCCTGCAGCGCCTCCCGGCCACCTCATACCTACAGCCCCAGTGCCCTGCAGCGCCTCCCGGCCACCTCATACCTACAGCCCCAGAGCCCTGCAGCGCCTCCCGGCCACCTCATACCTGTACAGCCCCAGTGCCCTGCAGCGCCTCCCGGCCACCTCATACCTGTACAGCCCCAGAGCCCTGCAGCGCCTCCCGGCCACCTCATACCTGTACAGCCCCAGAGCCCTGCAGCGCCTCCCGGCCACCTCATACCTGTACAGCCCCAGAGCCCTGCAGCGCCTCCCGGCCACCTCATACCTGTACAGCCCCAGTGCCCTGCAGCGCCTCCCGGCCACCTCATACCTGTACAGCCCCAGGGCTCCACAGCACCTCGCCAGCCACCTTGTACCTCCGATCATGGCTTCAGGTCACTGCACCCTGCCTGCACTAGAGACCTCCATGAATTCGGCTCTGGAGGAGTCTGGTATAGGAGACAGGATACAATAATGAATACCGCAGCTTTCCCTGCGCAGAGCTCGCTTTGGTATGGGAAGTGCCGTCATTACGGCAGACTCCGTCCAGTCTTCTGGGGGGGCTACCTACCACCTTGCTGACTATTTCCTCTAATAAGAAGAGGAGAGTGCAGCTCTGGAGCACAATGTAGACTAAGTCAGATTTAAAAGCAATCAATTTAAGGGAATCAATTTACTAAAAATAGCTGCCACCAGAGAGCAGTAGCTTGCGTTCATTAAACATCTCTCTATAAAGAGAATTCAGATGCGTGGGCCGTTTTCAGATCCGGTTCTTATAAGCGGCGCCCCTCAGGTAGAAATAAAAGGG
Organism: Ranitomeya variabilis; assembly: GCF_051348905.1. Taxonomy (NCBI): domain Eukaryota; kingdom Metazoa; phylum Chordata; class Amphibia; order Anura; family Dendrobatidae; genus Ranitomeya; species Ranitomeya variabilis. The sequence goes on from NC_135233.1 coordinate 419,655,457, forward strand.
CGACTAAATCATGAAGGACATCTGCACGGATGATACAACATAGCGAACAGTTCATCACATGGGGATGACACACTCCGAGCACTCACCATCATACTACCCAGCTTTCCCAGGACCCCGAGTAACCCCAAATTGCAGAGCTCAGACTCAGAAACACTGCAACTTTAGGGAGAAAAGGTAAATGAGCAGCAGACAGAAGGATCCGCAGACGCTGCGCTGACCGTCAGCCACAAGCTCCGCGCGCTGCAGACTGTAATTACCGGGGTTATAATTAGAAAATAGGATCATTAATTAGAAAGGTTCCTGAATATTACTACTAAATTACAGCCTGGAAGCTTCAATCTGCACCGAGCACCGGGAACACCCAACCACCAGAGCGGAGCACTGCACAGCCTGCAATACCGGCCACAGCCTGACCAGACCGGGGGAGCCGCAAGGATCAGATCACAACCTACAGGAGAATCCTGGCTGTTACTCTCTGCTATCAGCCACTTCAGACAGGGCAGGCCGAGTAACAAGAAATGTGGAAACTGCCCTTCCCCCACGACCTCTACTATACATCACCTACCTCCATATGTGACTGATATCAGCCCCTCTTATAACGCACCAGTACTGATATAACCCCCAGACATTACACCATATGTGATTGATATCAGCCCCTCTTATAACGCACCAGTACTGACATAACCTCCAGACATTACACCATATGTGATTGATATCAGCCCCTCTTATAACGCTTCAGTACTGATATAACCCCCAGACATTACACCATATGTGATTGATATCAGCCCCTCTTATAACGCTTCAGTACTGATATAACCCCCAGACATTACACCATATGTGACTGATATCAGCCCCTCTTATAACGCTCCAGTACTGATATAACCTCCAGACATTACACCATATGTGACTGATATCAGCCCCTCTTATAACGCTTCAGTACTGATATAACCTCCAGACATTACACCATATGTGACGGATATCAGCCCCTCTTATAACGCTCCAGGACTGATATAACCCCCAGACATTACACCATATGTGACTGATATCAGCCCCTCTTATAACGCTCCAGTACTGATATAACCTCCAGACATTACACCATATGTGACGGATATCAGCCCCTCTTATAACGCTCCAGGACTGATATAACCCCCAGACATTACACCATATGTGACTGATATCAGCCCCTCTTATAACGCTCCAGTACTGATATAACCTCCAGACATTACACCATATGTGACGGATATCAGCCCCTCTTATAACGCTCCAGGACTGATATAACCCCCAGACATTACACCATATGTGACTGATATCAGCCCCTCTTATAACGCTCCAGGACTGATATAACCCCCAGACATTACACCATATGTGACTGATATCAGCCCCTCTTATAACGCTCCAGGACTGATATAACCCCCAGACATTACACCATATGTGACTGATATCAGCCCCTCTTATAACGCTCCAGTACTGATATAACCTCCAGACATTACACCATATGTGACTGATATCAGCCCCTCTTATAACGCTCCAGTACTGATATAACCTCCAGACATTACACCATATGTGACTGATATCAGCCCCTCTTATAACGCTCCAGTACTGATATAACCTCCAGACATTACACCATATGTGACTGATATCAGCCCCTCTTATAACGCTCCAGTACTGATATAACCTCCAGACATTACACCATATGTGACTGATATCAGCCCCTCTTATAACGCTCCAGTACTGATATAACCCCCAGACATTACACCATATGTGACTGATATCAGCACCTCTTATAACGCTCCAGTACTGATATAACCTCCAGACATTACACCATATGTGACTGATATCAGCCCCTCTTATAACGCTCCAGTACTGATATAACCCCCAGACATTACACCATATGTGACTGATATCAGCACCTCTTATAACGCTCCAGTACTGATATAACCTCCAGACATTACACCATATGTGACTGATATCAGCCCCTCTTATAACGCTCCAGTACTGATATAACCCCCAGACATTACACCATATGTGACTGATATCAGCACCTCTTATAACGCTCCAGGACTGATATAACCCCCAGACATTACACCATATGTGACTGATATCAGCCCCTCTTATACCGCTCCAGTACTGATATAACCCCCAGACATTACACCATATGTGACTGATATGAGCCCCTCCAGTACTGATATAACCTCCAGACCAGTATATTAACCCTTGTCCGTCCTCTGCAGACGCTTTGGATGCCGCCGTGCTTTTTTCCAGCAGGTACTTGTTGTCTATGAGGATGAGGAAGCTGCACTTTAGTTACTCTGAGAATCTATGAAAACTGCGAACAATGTAAAAACAAAAAATCATCAACAAACCCGATTAGCGGTGACCATACAGAGGCCGCAGAGCCCCCATTACTGTGCGCCCCATACAGAGGCCGCAGAGCCCCCATTACTGTGCGCCCCATACAGAGGCCGCAGAGCCCCCATTACTGTGCGCCCCATACAGAGGCCGCAGAGCCCCCATTACTGTGCGCCCCATACAGAGGCCGCAGAGCCCCCATTACTGTGCGCCCCATACAGAGGCCGCAGAGCCCCCATTACTGTGCGCCCCATACAGAGGCCGCAGAGCCCCCATTACTGTGCGCCCCATACAGAGGCCGCAGAGCCCCCATTACTGTGCGCCCCATACAGAGGCCGCAGAGCCCCCATTACTGTGCCCCTTACAGAGGCCGCAGAGCCCCCATCACTGTGCGCCTCACGCTGTGCTGATCCCCTTCCTGGGTCATGAGGGGTTAACAGTCAGTGACATCAGCGCTGCGCTTCATGTGCAACAAATGTAAACACAGACCACGGCGCAGGTCGCCCATCGGGTTTTACTGGACGCCTCACCGCAAGCAGCACAGACATTCCAAAGGACAGAACACAGGGGGTCATCCTCAGCCCCCATCCCACCGACGGGACCCCGAAAACTGGACATGAGACGCCACTGTGGACAACAGGTCTTATGGGAGAGGTGGTGTAAGGGAAAGTGTGGACACCCCCCCAGTGTCACCCCACTAAGGGAAAGGATTCATTACCGCAGCAATCCAAAGAATCTGATCAAGGTACTGAGGGAACCGTCAGGGCAGCACCACGTCCAGAATGATTGGGGGCTACGAGACCCCTGAACACCGATCACTCATTCCTAGGAGACGGACACAGAGCAGCTATACAAAACGATAAGAGGCAATAGAAGCCAATAGTCCGATGTAAAATCCCCCATACACAGACGTGAGCGGCCCCCTGTGTACCCGAAAGAGTGGGCACCATTACACCGGATCCAGGAGAGATCTACTGCACAGACAGCGGGGCAGGATCCACCGAGGGGGGCAGGATCTACCGAGGGGGGCAGGATCTACCGAGGGGGGCAGGATCTACCGAGGGGGGCAGGATCTACCGAGGGGGGCAGATCACAGATCCAGCACCAGATCCTCTCATCTATGCAGTGAAAATACATCGAGAAGCAATGTCAAATCACACTGAACTAGGAAGAGGAAGTCACAGGGATCAGCATATGTATACATGCACCGTATACACTGGGAGCACAGTGCTGGAGTATAAGGCTGTGTGCACACGTTGCAGATTTTATAGCAAAAAAAAACGCATACATTATGCATCCCATCATTTACGCTATGTGCACACATTCAGGATTTCTTGCAGAAATTTCCTGAGCAAAACAGGACATTTTCTGCAAGAAATCCGCATGAGTTTTTACCGCGTTTTTTTGCGGATTTTTCCAGAGGTTCCCAATGCAATAATATAGTGGGAAATCCACAAAAAAACCGCAAAATTAATGAACATGCTGCGTTTTTTACCGCAATGCGTTTTTTTCGAGGAAAAAAACGCATCATATGCACAAAAATTGCGAAATGCATTCTAAATGATAGGATGTATAATGTATGCATTTTTCTCAAAAAAAACGCGGAAAAAACCCCGATAAATCTGCAACGTGCTCACACAGCCTTAGAATGCATTCCACAATTTTTGTGCACATGATGCATTTTTTTCAGCGAAAATACAGGAGGTAACTCAGGATCAGTAATGTAATGTATGTACACAGTGACTGCACCAGCAGAATAGTGAGTGCAGCTCTGGAGTATAATACAGGATGTAACTCAGGATCAGTAATGTAATGTATGTACACAGTGACTGCACCAGCAGAATAGTGAGTGCAGCTCTGGAGTATAATACAGGATGTAACTCAGGATCAGTAATGTAATGTATGTACACAGTGACTGCACCAGCAGAATAGTGAGTGCAGCTCTGGAGTATAATACAGGATGTAACTCAGGATCAGTAATGTAATGTATGTACACAGTGACTGCACCAGCAGAATAGTGAGTGCAGCTCTGGGGTATAATACAGGAGGTAACTCAGGATCAGTAATGTAATGTATGTACACAGTGACTGCACCAGTACAATAGTGAGTGCAGCTCTGGGGTATAATACAGGATGTAACTCGGGATCAGTAACGTAATGTATGTACACAGTGACTGCACCAGTAGAATAATGAGTGCAGGTCTGGAGTATAATACAGGATGTAACTCAGGATCAGTAATGTAATGTATGTACACAGTGACTGCACCAGCAGAATAGTGAGTGCAGCTCTGGGGTATAATACAGGATGTAACTCAGGATCAGTAATGTAATGTATGTACACAGTGACTGCACCAGCAGAATAGTGAGTGCAGCTCTGGGGTATAATACAGGATGTAACTCAGGATCAGTAATGTAATGTATGTACACAGTGACTGCACCAGCAGAATAGTGAGTACAGCTCTGGGGTATAATACAGGAGGTAACTCAGGATCAGTAATGTATGTACACAGTGACTGTACCAGCAGAATAGTGAGTGCAGCTTGGGAGTATAATACAGGATGTAACTCAGGATCAGTAATGTAATGTATGTACACAGTGACTGCACCAGCAGAATAGTGAGTGCAGCTCTGGGGTATAATACAGGAGGTAACTCAGGATCAGTAATGTATGTACACAGTGACTGCACCAGCAGAATAGTGAGTGCAGCTCTGGAGTATAATACAGGATGTAACTCAGGATCAGTAACGTAATGTATGTACACAGTGACTGCACCAGCAGAATAGTGAGTGCAGCTCTGGATTATAATACAGGATGTAACTCGGGATCAGTAATGTAATGTATGTACACAGTGACTGCACCAGCAGAATAGTGAGTGCAACTCGGGAGTATAATACAGGATGTAACTCAGGATCAGTAATGTAATGTATGTACACAGTGACTGCACCAGCAGAATAGTGAGTGCAGCTCTGGAGTATAATACAGGATGTAACTCAGGATCAGTAATGTAATGTATGTACACAGTGACTGCACCAGCACAATAGTGAGTGCAGCTCTGGAGTATAATACAAGATGTAACTCAGAATCAGTAATGTATGTACACAGTGACTGCAGCAGCAGAATAGGGAGTGCAGCTCTGGGGTATAATACAGGATATAATGCTGCTGTATGTGAAGATTATGCTGATGATTTGTATACATGTTTATTGCTTAAAACATCTCCATACTACAACCTTCACTCTCGGTAAGGTGACAGATGAGCAGCAGATAATGGAGATTATGTGACTAGAGAGCTGGAAACACAAAGCAATATTTGAATAACCCTCTACAGCACGAGATATCGCAGCAAGCAGAGATACTACAGAATTAAACTCCTGCACTGCAACATATTCCTCCTAATGAACAGCTCTAAAACTTGCTACAAAAAAACAACTTTGCACCTAAATCAGTCAGAATTTTCAACACCTCTGCATGCTGTCAATGAGTGCAAATATCCAATTGTTAAACATATGGACAGACCCAATATTTCACAGGGATGAGAGCTTGTGCCGGATAAGGTGTAGTAGTCCGGGGCACAGTGCTATGGGAGAAACATCACAGCCCTCGGACCAGTGTTAATCTATGGGCAGCTCACATCAGCGTTTATTTTCTCGGAAGTATTTAGCGTGCGTGTAATATCACAGCATGCTATAGAAGAATAGCCGGCAATTCATCCAGTAATATCAGTGACCGGTTAGAATAGCTATATACACATAGAATACATAGATATATAGATGTCAGTGACACACACATATATATGTATTTATATTACACTAGATGGTGGCCCGATTCTAACGCATCGGGTATTCTAGAAGAAGCATGTCCCCGTAGTATATTGCCCAGCTACGAAGTGTATTGCCCAGCTACGTAGTATATTGCCCAGCCACGTAGTATATTGCCCAGCCACGTAGTATATTGCCCAGCCACGTATATATGTGTGTGTGTGTGTGTGTGCTGTATATATGTGTGTGTGTGTGTGTGTGTGTGTGCGCTGTATATATGTGTGTGTGTGTGTGTGTGCTGTATATATGTGTGTGTGTGTGCGCTGTATATATGTGTGTGTGTGTGTGCGCTGTATATATGTGTGTGTGTGTGTGTTGTATATATGTGTGCGTGTGTGTGCGTGTGTGTGTGCTGTATATATGTGTGTGTGTGTGCGCTGTATATATGTGTGTGTGTGTGTGCGCTGTATATATGTGTGTGTGTGCGCGCTGTATATATGTGTGTGTGTGTGCGCTGTATATATGTGTGTGTGTGTGCGCTGTATATATGTGTGTGTGTGTGTGCGCTGTATATATGTGTGTGTGTGTGTGCGCTGTATATATGTGTGTGTGTGTGCGCTGTATATATGTGTGTGTGTGTGTGTGCGCTGTATATATGTGTGTGTGTGTGTGTGCTGTATATGTGTGTGTGTGTGTGTGCTGTATATGTGTGTGTGTGTGTGCTGTATATGTGTGTGTGTGTGTGCTGTATATGTGTGTGTGTGTGTGCTGTATATGTGTGTGTGTGTGTGCTGTATATGTGTGTGTGTGTGTGTGTGTGTGTGTGTGTGTGTGTGTGTGTGTGTGTGTGTGTGTGTGTGTGTGTGTGTGTGTGTGTGTGTGTGCGTGTTGTATGTGTGTGCGCATGCTGTATGGAGCGGGCGCCGGGCACTGACTGCAGGGGAGTAGGGAGGGACTAATCGGACTGTGGCGGTCGCTGATTGGTTGCGGCAGCCATGACAGGCAGCTGGCGAGACCAATCAGCGACTTGGATTCCTTGACAGAGAGAAGCCGCGACCAATAAATATCCGTGACAGACAGACAGAAAGAAAGGACAAATGGAAGTGACCCTTAGACAATTATATAGTAGATAGAAGAAGAGCCGGTAATTCATCTTCCATGTTCTGAAAAAACCCCGGAGGAGCCGACAGGATAGAAGAGGTGGATTACATACAGTAAATACATATAGAATAGGTAGATATATAGATGTCTGTGACAAATACAATTAGTACAGTGTGTGCAGCTTACTGTACATGTATTTAATTATTGAAACATTATTATTTTGAAAAAAATGGTGTGAGCTCCCACGTAATTTTCGCAACCACCAGATGGAAAGCCGATGGCTGGGGGCCGATGTTTATAGCCTGGGAAGGGGGAAATACCCATGGAGCTTCCCGGGCTATTAATATCAGCTCACAGCTGTATACTTAGCCTTTTCTGTTTTGACAAACACTTCCTTTGGAAACGACGTGTAAATGACAGAATTGCGCTATGTATAAGCGCGGAGGAGAGCGAGGGGCAGGAGCGCGGCGAGCGAGGGGCAGGAGCGCGGCGAGCGAGGGGCAGGAGCGCGGCGAGCGAGGGGCAGGAGCGCGGCGAGCGAGGGGCAGGAGCGCGGCGAGCGAGGGGCAGGAGCGCGGCGAGCGAGGGGCAGGAGCGCGGCGAGCGAGGGGCAGGAGCGCGGCGAGCGAGGGGCAGGAGCGCGGCGAGCGAGGGGCAGGAGCGCGGCGAGCGAGGGGCAGGAGCGCGGCGAGCGAGGGGCAGGAGCGCGGCGAGCGAGGGGCAGGAGCGCGGCGAGCGAGGGGCAGGAGCGCGGCGAGCGAGGGGCAGGAGCGCGGCGAGCGAGGGGCAGGAGCGCGGCGAGCGAGGGGCAGGAGCGCGGCGAGCGAGGGGCAGGAGAGCGGCGAGCGAGGGGCAGGAGAGCGGCGAGCGAGGGGCAGGAGCGCGGCGAGCGAGGGGCAGGAGCGCGGCGAGCGAGGGGCAGGAGCGCGGCGAGCGAGGGGCAGGAGCGCGGCGAGCGAGGGGCAGGAGCGCGGCGAGCGAGGGGCAGGAGCGCGGCGAGCGAGGGGCAGGAGCGCGGCGAGCGAGGGGCAGGAGCGCGGCGAGCGAGGGGCAGGAGCGCGGCGAGCGAGGGGCAGGAGAGCGGCGAGCGAGGGGCAGGAGCGCGGCGAGCGAGGGGCAGGAGAGCGGCGAGCGAGGGGCAGGAGAGCGGCGAGCGAGGGGCAGGAGAGCGGCGAGCGAGGGGCAGGAGAGCGGCGAGCGAGGGGCAGGAGAGCGGCGAGCGAGGGGCAGGAGAGCGGCGAGCGAGGGGCAGGAGAGCGGCGAGCGAGGGGCAGGAGAGCGGCGAGCGAGGGGCAGGAGCGCGGCGAGCGAGGGGCAGGAGAGCGGCGAGCGAGGGGCAGGAGAGCGGCGAGCGAGGGGCAGGAGCGCGGCGAGCGAGGGGCAGGAGCGCGGCGAGCGAGGGGCAGGAGCGCGGCGAGCGAGGGGCAGGAGCGCGGCGAGCGAGGGGCAGGAGCGCGGCGAGCGAGGGGCAGGAGCGCGGCGAGCGAGGGGCAGGAGCGCGGCGAGCGAGGGGCAGGAGCGCGGCGAGCGAGGGGCAGGAGCGCGGCGAGCGAGGGGCAGGAGCGCGGCGAGCAATGTGGAGAATAAGGGTAGATGCAGACATTCAGTATTAGGCAGCACTTTGGACACAGCACATATCCGTCTATTGAACGCAGCTGATTTTGCGTGTGTTCATTGAACCGTGTGGATTCACTGCGTCCAATACATTGTACGGGTGACATTCATCTTGTGGAGACAAATAGAGATAAATAGACGTGCTGCGGTCTGGAGAGACACTCTGCATGTCCGTCTCCGTGGATGGGCTGCAGGCATCTCTGGACACTGCACAAGTACACAACGTCCAACCCCGCACTATTTACTGACCGTGGGAACGTACCCTAAGGGGCAGCGCTGGGAATATTGAGGCATCAAAAGAAACTTCATGCATTTGTCAATAAAATATAACATACGGAACGTTTATCATTGTCCATCAGTAACTATAGAAACGGTGACTAAAAGAGCAAAAACACTGAAGAGGTGAAAATGTGAAAAACAAAAGTTGTGCCAGTCTGAGAACTTTCGGTCACATACCACACAGCTCTGCTGTCTCGTGCACTGCCATGGGGGGGCGCTATCATGTCAGCTCTGGCTGTACAGGACATACAGCTCTGTTCTTCTATTTCACCTGAGGATGCAGCAACAATGTAACACTTTGGAATTGGGAAAGTACCAAGTTGTAACATTAATCCTTTGGTTACTGGTGATGGCTGCCGAGGGGCGAAAGTTAACAGTCGCTATCACACATGATAAATTCTGAAATATTTTATGTTTTCAGACAAACAATAAAACTGCTGCTGCCAAGATGGTAAAAAAACCACAGAAAAGTGCAGAGATCGGCTCAGGTCCGTGCGATCTAAAGACTGCGCAGGGAACATCATCATCCACAAAATGAGTGAAACTCAGGGGAATCGCCATCTGGATACGTGACGCATCGTCGTGCTGAGCCTTCATCAGCAGCGGTCAGAAACGTTGTGCGCTACACTCAAGGCGGAGAATGAGCGCAGCCTAAAAGGGCAAAAGAAATATTAAAGTCTCCAGTTTTATCTGAAGAACCCGTTATATGGAGAGAAACAGGGGGGGGGCAAATCACAGGGGGGGGGGGCAAATCGCAGGGGCAGATTGGCGGCGGCTGATCGCAGGGGCCGGGAGCAGATTGCAGGCACAGATCGAAGTTGCAGATTGTAGGGGCCGGGAAAAGATTGCAAGCGCAGATCGAAGGCGCAGATCACAGGGGCAGGGGGCAGATCGCAGGTGCAGATTGCAGGCGCAGATCGAAGGGGCCGGGGCAGATCGCAGGGGCAGATTGCAGGCGTCGGGGGCAGATTGCAGGCGCAGATCGCAGGGGCCAGGGGCAGATCGCAGGGGCAGATTGCAGGCGTAGATTGCAGGGGCCGGGGGCAGATCGCAGGGGGCAGATTGCAGGCGCAGATCGCAGGGGGCAGATTGCAGGCGCAGATCGCAGGGGGCAGATTGCAGGCGCAGATCGCAGGGGGCAGATTGCAGGCGCAGATCGCAGGGGGCAGATTGCAGGCGCAGATCGCAGGGGGCAGATTGCAGGCGCAGATCGCAGGGGGCAGATTGCAGGCGCAGATCGCAGGGGGCAGATTGCAGGCGCAGATCGCAGGGGGCAGATTGCAGGCGCAGATCGCAGGGGGCAGATTGCAGGCGCAGATCGCAGGGGGCAGATTGCAGGCACAGATCGCAGGGGTCGGGGGCAGATCGCAGGGGCCGGGGGCAGATCGCAGGTGCAGATCCACCCTGCACCGGTTATCAACAGCTGCTGGTTAAACATTCATCAGACGCTCTGAACTGAAGGGTCCATTCTACTGTGTAGGGAATCAGAGGGCGAGCGGCTAATAATCCGGAGAGAGGCCCAAATCGGATCATAAAGTGCGTGGGTTACGTAGGCACCGGAGCGTTATAAGAGCGGCCGCTATCACATCTTATTAGGGTATGTGTCCACGGTCAGGTTTGCTTCAGGCTTTGGTCAGGATTTTATGCAGGTAAAATCCTGACCAAAAATGCACCTGAGGTCACTGGCAGGTCACCTGCGGTGTTCCTGCGTGTTTTGCTCATTGTAGCAACATGCTGCGTTCTGCAAAAACGCACCGAATGTGCGTTTTTGCGGGAAAAACGCATGCGTTTTTTAATGCACAGTGCAGTCGGGATTTCATTAAATCCCCTCCACTATGCTGTAACATCTGGACGCTGCGTTTTTTATGCATGCTGCTCAACACTGCGTCAAAAACGCAGCGTTTCCTGAACGTGGACACATACCCTAAGAGAGCAGCGGAGGTCTTACAGGAGTGGCCGACATGTTTGGGATAATAGGCGGCAGGGAGATTTTTCCATGTCTTGCAGTTCATCATGGCTGATAACAGGGAACACAATGCCGTTTTCTCTGGTATAATGGATCACTTATCAGAGTCATTCCATTACAGAGAAGTAGCAGAGCAGCGGGCCAGCCGCCATTACACCGCCATATTGTGATCTGAGCAGCACCATCATGAGCCGTCACCACCTGCAGCACAAAGAGAAAAAAAATCTACAAAACACAAAAAACATTAAAGAGAAAGAAAAGTGACATAGTCGGGCGCCATTCACACCGTGTTTTTGTTTTAAACCACTCTGCCCTCACGCCACCGCTCCGACCTGTTACTGACGATCAGATCACGGGTTTCTGCAGTGTGAGAGATTCCCAGCGGGCAGCAGTGTCCGTGTGTCGCCGATACAAGTGGGAGTGCGCACCGACCCGCGCGGCTCGTCCTACGGACACATCGTGTCTCATCCATCATGTCAGGTCAGTGACAACCATCAGCTTCCACATCGGAGACGGACGACATCTGATGGTTTATATCCTTGTGTGAACTTCGCCCAACAGAAAATAATGAGCAGACGGCGAGCCACAAAACCGCATCACACGACTGCAGCCCCGCGGGAACAACACCACCAACAATAATAACACTAATAATAATAATAATACTAAAAATAATAACAGTAAAAATAACACTAAGAACAATAATAACAACAACACTAAGTACAATAATGCAACAGCAGGGACACATTACTATCAACATAAAGACAAGGAAAGTCAAGGCACAGGGGCCAACCAGCAAATCTGGGGGCACAAGTCACCACGTCACAGTAGTAATGGGGGGCACAAGTCACCACAACTGGGCGGTAATGGGGGGCACAAGTCACCACAACTGGGCGGTAATGGGGGGCACAAGTCACCAGGTCCCAGCGGTAATGGGGGGCACAAGTCACCACGTCCCGGTGGTAATGGGGGGCACAAGTCACCACGTCCCGGTGGTAATGGGGGGCACAAGTCACCACGTCCCGGTGGTAATGGGGGGCACAAGTCACCACAACTGGGCGGTAATGGGGGGCACAAGTCACCACAACTGGGCGGTAATGGGGGGCACAAGTCACCAGGTCCCAGAAGTAATGGGGGGCACAAGTCACCACGTCCCGGTGGTAATGGGGGGCACAAGTCACCACGTCCCGGTGGTAATGGGGGGCACAAGTCACCACGTCCCGGTGGTAATGGGGGGCACAAGTCACCACGTCCCGATGGTAATGGGGGGCACAAGTCACCACGTCCCGGTGGTAGTAAAGGGGGGCACAAGTCACCACGTCCCGGTGGTAGTAAAGGGGGGCACAAGTCACCACGTCCCGGTGGTAGTAAAGGGGGGCACAAGTCACCACGTCCCGGTGGTAGTAGTGGGGGGCACAAGTCACCACTTCAGGGGTCCTTCCTATGAGCACTGCCCGCTGCTGCGCTGTTACAATGTGTCAGTGTTTGTGCCGCCGCCGCCGCTCACCTGCTCCCGGGAGATGCACGGCAGGGAAGGCCTCCGGGACATCTTGCCGTAGTAGCCGGCGGCGGACGTCTCTCCCAGGGACACACAGCTGGACCTCCGCCGGGGCCTGATCACCGGCACCTTGTCCTCCAGCATGGCCGCCCTCGGCTGCGCCTCTCGGAGGTGGAAGCCACCGCTGCAGCCCAGAGCGAGCACGGAGCCGGCCAGACCGACCAGGCAGCCGCCCAGGGCTCTCACCGCGTGGGGCAGCGCACTCAGGCTGCTCCGGGACACCAGCCACACCAGGCCGGAGAAGAGCAGCAGCAGCACGGCATGCCGCAGCCGCAGCCCCCGCCACAGGCTGAGCAGCCCCACGGACAGCAGCACCAGCAGCAGCCGCAGCTCATCCCCGGCGCCCGGCAGCAGCAGCACCGCGTCCCCGCAGCAGCAGCAGAGCGGCAGCGCCAGCAGCCAGAGCCCCCCGGAGCCCCCGCACTGCGCCCGGGCCAGGTAGCCGCTGAGGAAGAAGAAGGCGCAGCCCAGGCTGAAGAGCGGACTGAGGGCGTGCAGCAGGCAGGGCGCCCAGCCGAGCCCCAGCACCGAGCAGCCGGCCGCCAGCAGCAGCGCCCCCGCCCCGCACAGCAGCCGCGGCCGGCACAGGGCGCACAGGACTCCGCGCCGCGGGGGGTCCGGCCTCAGGGGGGTCACACAGCTCCGCACGTAGCCGTTCCTGTCCGGGCTCTCCGGCGGCTTCATGCTGGGACGTCTCCCTGCAGCCCGGGGAGAAACTCATGTCCCGCTGCCGGCCATGCTGCGCCCGGATCCCGAGTGTCGCCCAGAGCGGAGCCGCAACTCTCTGCCGCCTCCCAGCTCCAGCCGCTGTCATCCCCGTCCCCTCCTCCGGAGCCATGTGATGTCCCCTCCCTGCAGCGGCGCGGAAAGGGGGAGAGTGCGGCCTCCCTGCACCGGCGCGGAATAAGGGGGAGAGTGCGGCCTCCCTGCAGCGGCGCGGAATAAAGGGGGAGAGTGCGGCCTCCCTGCAGCGGCGCGGAATAAGGGGGAGAGTGCGGCCTCCCTGCAGCGGCGCGGAATAAGGGGGAGAGTGCGGCCTCCCTGCAGCGGCGCGGAATAAGGGGGAGAGTGCGGCCTCCCTGCAGCGGCGCGGAAAGGGGGAGAGTGCGGCCTCCCTGCACCGGCGCGGAATAAGGGGGAGAGTGCGGCCTCCCTGCAGCGGCGCGGAATAAAGGGGGAGAGTGCGGCCTCCCTGCAGCGGCGCGGAATAAGGGGGAGAGTGCGGCCTCCCTGCAGCGGCGCGGAATAAGGGGGAGAGTGCGGCCTCCCTGCAGCGGCGCGGAAAAAGGGGGAGAGTGCGGCCTCCCTGCAGCGGCGCGGAAAGGGGGAGAGTGCGGCCTCCCTGCACCGGCGCGGAATAAGGGGGAGAGTGCGGCCTCCCTGCAGCGGCGCGGAATAAAGGGGGAGAGTGCGGCCTCCCTGCAGCGGCGCGGAAAGGGGGAGAGTGCGGCCTCCCTGCACCGGCGCGGAATAAGGGGGAGAGTGCGGCCTCCCTGCAGCGGCGCGGAATAAGGGGGAGAGTGCGGCCTCCCTGCAGCGGCGCGGAATAAGGGGGAGAGTGCGGCCTCCCTGCAGCGGCGCGGAATAAGGGGGAGAGTGCGGCCTCCCTGCACCGGCGCGGAAAAAGGGGGAGAGTGCGGCCTCCCTGCACCGGCGCGGAATAAAGGGGGAGAGTGCGGCCTCCCTGCACCGGCGCGGAATAAGGGGGAGAGTGCGGCCTCCCTGCACCGGCGCGGAATAAAGGGGGAGAGTGCGGCCTCCCTGCACCGGCGCGGAATAAGGGGGAGAGTGCGGCCTCCCTGCACCGGCGCGGAATAAAGGGGGAGAGTGCGGCCTCCCTGCACCGGCGCGGAATAAGGGGGAGAGTGCGGCCTCCCTGCACCGGCGCGGAATAAAGGGGGAGAGTGCGGCCTCCCTGCACCGGCGCGGAATAAGGGGGAGAGTGCGGCCTCCCTGCACCGGCGCGGAATAAAGGGGGAGAGTGCGGCCTCCCTGCACCGGCGCGGAATAAGGGGGAGAGTGCGGCCTCCCTGCAGCGGCGCGGAATAAGGGGGAGAGTGCGGCCTCCCTGCAGCGGCGCGGAAAAGGAGGAGAGTGCGGCCTCCCTGCACCGGCGCGGAATAAGGGGGAGAGTGCGGCCTCCCTGCAGCGGCGCGGAATAAGGGGGAGAGTGCGGCCTCCCTGCACCGGCGCGGAATAAAGGGGGAGAGTGCGGCCTCCCTGCACCGGCGCGGAATAAGGGGGAGAGTGCGGCCTCCCTGCAGCGGCGCGGAATAAGGGGGAGAGTGCGGCCTCCCTGCAGCGGCGCGGAAAAGGAGGAGAGTGCGGCCTCCCTGCACCGGCGCGGAATAAGGGGGAGAGTGTGGCCTCCCTGCACCGGCGCGGAAAAAGGAGGAGAGTGCGGCCTCCCTGCACCGGCGCGGAATAAGGGGAGAGTGCGGCCTCCCTGCACCGGCGCGGAATAAGGGGGAGAGTGCGGCCTCCCTGCACCGGCGCGGAATAAAGGGGGAGAGTGCGGCCTCCCTGCACCGGCGCGGAATAAGGGGGAGAGTGCGGCCTCCCTGCACCGGCGCGGAAAAAGGAGGAGAGTGCGGCCTCCCTGCACCGGCGCGGAATAAGGGGTAGAGTGCGGCCTCCCTGCACCGGCGCGGAATAAGGGGGAGAGTGCGGCCTCCCTGCACCGGCGCGGAATAAGGGGGAGAGTGCGGCCTCCCTGCACCGGCGCGGAAAAAGGAGGAGAGTGCGGCCTCCCTGCACCGGCGCGGAATAAGGGGGAGAGTGCGGCCTCCCTGCAGCGGCGCGGAATAAGGGGGAGAGTGCGGCCTCCCTGCACCGGCGCGGAATAAGGGGGAGAGTGCGGCCTCCCTGCAGCGGCGCGGAATAAAGGGGGAGAGTGCGGCCTCCCTGCAGCGGCGCGGAATAAAGGGGGAGAGTGCGGCCTCCCTGCACCGGCGCGGAATAAAGGGGGAGAGTGCGGCCTCCCTGCACCGGCGCGGAATAAGGGGGAGAGTGCGGCCTCCCTGCAGCGGCGCGGAATAAGGGGGAGAGTGCGGCCTCCCTGCAGCGGCGCGGAAAAAGGAGGAGAGTGCGGCCTCCCTGCACCGGCGCGGAATAAGGGGGAGAGTGCGGCCTCCCTGCACCGGCGCGGAATAAGGGGGAGAGTGCGGCCTCCCTGCACCGGCGCGGAAAAAGGAGGAGAGTGCGGCCTCCCTGCACCGGCGCGGAATAAGGGGGAGAGTGCGGCCTCCCTGCACCGGCGCGGAATAAGGGGAGAGTGCGGCCTCCCTGCACCGGCGCGGAATAAGGGGGAGAGTGCGGCCTCCCTGCACCGGCGCGGAAAAAGGAGGAGAGTGCGGCCTCCCTGCACCGGCACGGAATAAGGGGGAGAGTGCGGCCTCCCTGCACTGGCGCGGAATAAGAGGGAGAGTGCGGCCTCCCTGCACCGGCGCGGAATAAGGGGGAGAGTGCGGCCTCCCTGCACCGGCGCGGAATAAGGGGGAGAGTGCGGCCTCCCTGCACCGGCACGGAATAAGGGGGAGAGTGCGGCCTCCCTGCACCGGCGCGGAATAAGGGGGAGAGTGCGGCCTCCCTGCAGCGGCGCGGAATAAAGGGGGAGAGTGCGGCCTCCCTGCACCGGCGCGGAATAAAGGGGGAGAGTGCGGCCTCCCTGCACCGGCGCGGAATAAGGGGGAGAGTGCGGCCTCCCTGCAGCGGCGCGGAATAAGGGGGAGAGTGCGGCCTCCCTGCAGCGGCGCGGAAAAAGGAGGAGAGTGCGGCCTCCCTGCACCGGCGCGGAATAAGGGGGAGAGTGCGGCTTCCCTGCACCGGCGCGGAAAAAGGAGGAGAGTGCGGCCTCCCTGCACCGGCGCGGAATAAGGGGGAGAGTGCGGCCTCCCTGCACCGGCGCGGAATAAGGGGGAGAGTGCGGCCTCCCTGCAGCGGCGCGGAATAAGGGGGAGAGTGCGGCCTCCCTGCACCGGCGCGGAATAAGGGGGAGAGTGCGGCCTCCCTGCAGCGGCGCGGAATAAAGGGGGAGAGTGCGGCCTCCCTGCACCGGCGCGGAATAAAGGGGGAGAGTGCGGCCTCCCTGCACCGGCGCGGAATAAGGGGGAGAGTGCGGCCTCCCTGCAGCGGCGCGGAATAAGGGGGAGAGTGCGGCCTCCCTGCAGCGGCGCGGAAAAAGGAGGAGAGTGCGGCCTCCTTGCACCGGCGCGGAAAAAGGAGGAGAGTGCGGCCTCCCTGCAGCGGCGCGGAATAAGGGGGAGAGTGCGGCCTCCCTGCACCGGCGCGGAATAAGGGGAGAGTGCGGCCTCCCTGCACCGGCGCGGAATAAGGGGGAGAGTGCGGCCTCCCTGCACCGGCGCGGAAAAAGGAGGAGAGTGCGGCCTCCCTGCACCGGCACGGAATAAGGGGGAGAGTGCGGCCTCCCTGCACTGGCGCGGAATAAGAGGGAGAGTGCGGCCTCCCTGCACCGGCGCGGAATAAGGGGGAGAGTGCGGCCTCCCTGCACCGGCGCGGAATAAGGGGGAGAGTGCGGCCTCCCTGCACCGGCACGGAATAAGGGGGAGAGTGCGGCCTCCCTGCACCGGCGCGGAATAAGGGGGAGAGTGCGGCCTCCCTGCAGCGGCGCGGAATAAAGGGGGAGAGTGCGGCCTCCCTGCACCGGCGCGGAATAAAGGGGGAGAGTGCGGCCTCCCTGCACCGGCGCGGAATAAGGGGGAGAGTGCGGCCTCCCTGCAGCGGCGCGGAATAAGGGGGAGAGTGCGGCCTCCCTGCAGCGGCGCGGAAAAAGGAGGAGAGTGCGGCCTCCCTGCACCGGCGCGGAATAAGGGGGAGAGTGTGGCCTCCCTGCACCGGCGCGGAATAAGGGGGAGAGTGCGGCCTCCCTGCACCGGCGCGGAATAAGGGGGAGAGTGCGGCCTCCCTGCACCGGCGCGGAATAAGGGGGAGAGTGCGGCCTCCCTGCACCGGCACGGAATAAGGGGGAGAGTGCGGCCTCCCTGCACCGGCGCGGAATAAGGGGGAGAGTGCGGCCTCCCTGCACTGGCGCGGAATAAGGGGGAGAGTGCGGCCTCCCTGCAGCGGCGCGGAATAAGGGGGAGAGTGCGGCCTCCCTGCAGCGGCGCGGAATAAGGGGGAGAGTGCGGCCTCCCTGCACCGGCGCGGAATAAGGGGGAGAGTGCGGCCTCCCTGCATCGGCGCGGAATAAGGGGGAGAGTGCGGCCTCCCTGCACCGGCGCGGAATAAGGGGAAGACTGCGGCCTCCCTGCATCGGCGCGGAATAAGGGGAAGACTGCGGCCTCCCTGCATCGGCGCGGAATAAGGGGGAGAGTGCGGCCTCCCTGCACCGGCGCGGAATAAGGGGGAGAGTGTGGCCTCCCTGCACCGGCGCGGAATAAGGGGGAGAGTGCGGCCTCCCTGCAGCGGCGCGGAATAAAGGGGGAGAGTGCGGCCTCCCTGCACCGGCGCGGAATAAAGGGGGAGAGTGCGGCCTCCGTGCACCGGCGCGGAATAAGGGGGAGAGTGCGGCCTCCCTGCAGCGGCGCGGAATAAGGGGGAGAGTGCGGCCTCCCTGCAGCGGCGCGGAAAAAGGAGGAGAGTGCGGCCTCCCTGCACCGGCGCGGAATAAGGGGGAGAGTGCGGCCTCCCTGCACCGGCGCGGAATAAGGGGGAGAGTGCGGCCTCCCTGCACCGGCGCGGAAAAAGGAGGAGAGTGCGGCCTCCCTGCACCGGCGCGGAATAAGGGGGAGAGTGCGGCCTCCCTGCACCGGCGCGGAATAAGGGGGAGAGTGCGGCCTCCCTGCATCGGCGCGGAATAAGGGGGAGAGTGCGGCCTCCCTGCACCGGCGCGGAATAAGGGGAAGACTGCGGCCTCCCTGCATCGGCGCGGAATAAGGGGAAGACTGCGGCCTCCCTGCATCGGCGCGGAATAAGGGGGAGAGTGCGGCCTCCCTGCACCGGCGCGGAATAAGGGGGAGAGTGTGGCCTCCCTGCACCGGCGCGGAATAAGGGGGAGAGTGCGGCCTCCCTGCAGCGGCGCGGAATAAAGGGGGAGAGTGCGGCCTCCCTGCACCGGCGCGGAATAAAGGGGGAGAGTGCGGCCTCCGTGCACCGGCGCGGAATAAGGGGGAGAGTGCGGCCTCCCTGCAGCGGCGCGGAATAAGGGGGAGAGTGCGGCCTCCCTGCAGCGGCGCGGAAAAAGGAGGAGAGTGCGGCCTCCCTGCACCGGCGCGGAATAAGGGGGAGAGTGCGGCCTCCCTGCACCGGCGCGGAATAAGGGGGAGAGTGCGGCCTCCCTGCACCGGCGCGGAAAAAGGAGGAGAGTGCGGCCTCCCTGCACCGGCGCGGAATAAGGGGGAGAGTGCGGCCTCCCTGCACCGGCGCGGAATAAGGGGAGAGTGCGGCCTCCCTGCACCGGCGCGGAATAAGGGGGAGAGTGCGGCCTCCCTGCACCGGCGCGGAAAAAGGAGGAGAGTGCGGCCTCCCTGCACCGGCACGGAATAAGGGGGAGAGTGCGGCCTCCCTGCACTGGCGCGGAATAAGGGGGAGAGTGCGGCCTCCCTGCACTGGCGCGGAATAAGAGGGAGAGTGCGGCCTCCCTGCACCGGCGCGGAATAAGGGGGAGAGTGCGGCCTCCCTGCACCGGCGCGGAAAAAGGAGGAGAGTGCGGCCTCCCTGCACCGGCACGGAATAAGGGGGAGAGTGCGGCCTCCCTGCACTGGCGCGGAATAAGAGGGAGAGTGCGGCCTCCCTGCACCGGCGCGGAATAAGGGGGAGAGTGCGGCCTCCCTGCACCGGCGCGGAATAAGGGGGAGAGTGCGGCCTCCCTGCACCGGCACGGAAAAAGGAGGAGAGTGCGGCCTCCCTGCACCGGCGCGGAATAAAGGGGGAGAGTGCGGCCTCCCTGCACCGGCGCGGAATAAAGGGGGAGAGTGCGGCCTCCCTGCACCGGCGCGGAATAAGGGGGAGAGTGCGGCCTCCCTGCAGCGGCGCGGAATAAGGGGGAGAGTGCGGCCTCCCTGCAGCGGCGCGGAAAAAGGAGGAGAGTGCGGCCTCCCTGCACCGGCGCGGAATAAGGGGGAGAGTGCGCCCTCCCTGCACCGGCGCGGAAAAAGGAGGAGAGTGCGGCCTCCCTGCACCGGCGCGGAATAAGGGGGAGAGTGCGGCCTCCCTGCACCGGCGCGGAATAAGGGGGAGAGTGCGGCCTCCCTGCAGCGGCGCGGAATAAAGGGGGAGAGTGCGGCCTCCCTGCAGCGGCGCGGAAAAAGGAGGAGAGTGCGGCCTCCCTGCACCGGCGCGGAATAAGGGGGAGAGTGCGGCCTCCCTGCACCGGCGCGGAATAAGGGGGAGAGTGCGGCCTCCCTGCAGCGGCGCGGAATAAGGGGGAGAGTGCGGCCTCCCTGCAGCGGCGCGGAAAAAGGAGGAGAGTGCGGCCTCCCTGCACCGGCGCGGAATAAGGGGGAGAGTGCGCCCTCCCTGCACCGGCGCGGAAAAAGGAGGAGAGTGCGGCCTCCCTGCACCGGCGCGGAATAAGGGGGAGAGTGCGGCCTCCCTGCACCGGCGCGGAATAAGGGGGAGAGTGCGGCCTCCCTGCAGCGGCGCGGAATAAAGGGGGAGAGTGCGGCCTCCCTGCACCGGCGCGGAATAAAGGGGGAGAGTGCGGCCTCCCTGCACCGGCGCGGAATAAGGGGGAGAGTGCGGCCTCCCTGCACCGGCGCGGAATAAGGGGAGAGTGCGGCCTCCCTGCACCGGCGCGGAATAAGGGGGAGAGTGCGGCCTCCCTGCACCGGCGCGGAAAAAGGAGGAGAGTGCGGCCTCCCTGCACCGGCACGGAATAAGGGGGAGAGTGCGGCCTCCCTGCACTGGCGCGGAATAAGAGGGAGAGTGCGGCCTCCCTGCACCGGCGCGGAATAAGGGGGAGAGTGCGGCCTCCCTGCACCGGCGCGGAATAAGGGGGAGAGTGCGGCCTCCCTGCACCGGCACGGAATAAGGGGGAGAGTGCGGCCTCCCTGCACCGGCGCGGAATAAGGGGGAGAGTGCGGCCTCCCTGCAGCGGCGCGGAATAAAGGGGGAGAGTGCGGCCTCCCTGCACCGGCGCGGAATAAAGGGGGAGAGTGCGGCCTCCCTGCAGCGGCGCGGAATAAGGGGGAGAGTGCGGCCTCCCTGCAGCGGCGCGGAAAAAGGAGGAGAGTGCGGCCTCCCTGCACCGGCGCGGAATAAGGGGGAGAGTGTGGCCTCCCTGCACCGGCGCGGAATAAGGGGGAGAGTGCGGCCTCCCTGCACCGGCGCGGAATAAGGGGGAGAGTGCGGCCTCCCTGCACCGGCGCGGAATAAGGGGGAGAGTGCGGCCTCCCTGCACCGGCACGGAATAAGGGGGAGAGTGCGGCCTCCCTGCACCGGCGCGGAATAAGGGGGAGAGTGCGGCCTCCCTGCACTGGCGCGGAATAAGGGGGAGAGTGCGGCCTCCCTGCAGCGGCGCGGAATAAGGGGGAGAGTGCGGCCTCCCTGCAGCGGCGCGGAATAAGGGGGAGAGTGCGGCCTCCCTGCACCGGCGCGGAATAAGGGGGAGAGTGCGGCCTCCCTGCATCGGCGCGGAATAAGGGGGAGAGTGCGGCCTCCCTGCACCGGCGCGGAATAAGGGGAAGACTGCGGCCTCCCTGCATCGGCGCGGAATAAGGGGAAGACTGCGGCCTCCCTGCATCGGCGCGGAATAAGGGGGAGAGTGCGGCCTCCCTGCACCGGCGCGGAATAAGGGGGAGAGTGTGGCCTCCCTGCACCGGCGCGGAATAAGGGGGAGAGTGCGGCCTCCCTGCACCGGCGCGGAATAAGGGGGAGAGTGCGGCCTCCCTGCAGCGGCACGGAATAAGGGGGGAGAGTGCGGCCTCCCTGCAGCGGCGCGGAATAAGGGGGAGAGTGCGGCCTCCCTGCAGCGGCGCGGAATAAGGGGGGAGAGTGCGGCCTCTCTGCAGCAGCGCGGAATAAGGGGGAGAGTGCGGCCTCCCTGCAGCGGCGCGGAATAAGGGGGAGAGTGCGGCCTCCCTGCAGCGGCGCGGAATAAGGGGGAAAGTGCGGCCTCCCTGCACCGACGTGGAATAAGGAGGAGAGTGTGGCCTCCCTGCACCGGCGTGGAATAAGGGGGAAAGTGCGGCCTCCCTGCACCGACGCGGAATAAGGAGGAGAGTGCGGCCTCCCTGCATCAGTGCAGAATAAGGAGGAGAGTGCGGCCTCCCTGCATCAGTGCGGAATAAGGGAGAAAGTGCGGCCTCCCTGCAGCGGCGTGGAATAAGGAGCAGAGTGCATATAAAAAGGGATGTCTATCATTCTGCAAGAAGAAGCAGAACAGTCTTTACAAAACCACAGCCAGGAACACTACAGGACATCTGCCAGGACACCATGGATTCATCAAGAGGAACACAGATTTGTCGATTGTGCTGGATGCCAGCTTAAAGACCACAGCCAGGCTGGACGAATACAGAAATGCTCCGATGAGCATCACAAAATCCATTCAGACTTTTGGAGAACCCAGGTTGGCACCATCCGGTCACCTGGTTACATGGAGACATTCGGAGAAGCCAAGTTGGGGTGCTCTTTGCAACATCATTTCTTGATTGTGGCCTCTTCATGTTCAAGGAGGAACAGGAAGATATTCTGTTTAGTGATGCACAAACCTTAGAGCCATCACTTCCACAAGAACATGACGGTGGGGAATGGCAAATTTGGGATAAGGAGGAAGATGATGATGAGACACAATTACAGCTAAGTCTTGTTATTAAGTCACGAAGTCAGGAGAATCAGGGTGCGATGCTGGAAGATGAGGTGGTAGACGTCACTGAGCTAAGCTAGGAAGCTGGCATGGAGAGCAAGGCCAACAGCGCTGAGAGGGACAGATTGGCAACACCAAAACAGACAGGAAGAGGTAGTGGGGTGACCAGAGGGACAAGGTGGGAAACTGTTCCTCAGAGCACCGACATTCCAAAATTTCAATGTCAAAGTTAGAGAGTTGTGAGACTAACAAAATGGCCATTTGAAACCTGTGCCATGCCAAGTTCAGCAGGTGCCTAACCACTAAGAACCTAACCACCACCAGCATAAGCACGCACATGTCATCTAATCACACGACTCAGTGGGCTGAACGCCTGGGTCCATGATTGGTGTCATCGGGTGACACCACTGCCTCTTCCCCTGTGCTGTTTCCCAATCCCGAGTCCTAACACAGGTGCCTCCTGTTCTGCACCTATCCTTGCACATTCTGACCTATCATCAGGCACTTCTACATTTTTGTCCCAGCACAGAGTTCAGGAGTGCCAACCCCACGTCTTGAAATGAAAAAAGAAAGTCCCCATCACCCACAGGCCCAAATGCTAAACGGGCACATCTCCAGGCTCCTTGCTGTGGAAAGATTGCCACTTAGGCTGGTATAAATGGTGTCACAGGTTTACCGCGGCAGAAAGGAGACAGATTTCTCCTACTCCTGCACTCATTAGAAGCACTTCACCTTCATATTTAATGGGGCAGGATTCTTCTAGCAGTGCAAAGGTTAATCTGCTCAGTTGAGAGCTCCTGGAAGCTTTCCTGCATTAAGGCTCTCAGCTGTTCACTGTTAGCCTCTCCCATCCCCTATATAATCTGGTCCTGGATAACACTCATTGTCAGAAATAGCTTTTGCTGCATGGCTGGAGATTGTTGGTGGTTGTTATTGCAGAAGGCGTTTGGTGGATTTTTCTGTGACTGTGGCTAGGTTTTGAGTGTGTGATAAATCCTTTCCTTCTCCTGCTTAGGTTTTACCCCATCCTCCACTCCCTTGTGTTTACCTCTGTTATATGTGAGAGTATATTTCTATGATTGGCATTTTTCTTTACCCCTGTTCGTATTACCTTGTTAGTCAGGTTGGTGTATTACAGTATACTACAACTCCCCTCTTCCCTGGGTGGGCGAAGTGTACAGAATGAGGGCAGATTAAGGAGCTAAGGCAAGGTACGAGGCCCCGGCGTCTTCACCATCAGAAGTAATACAGGGAATAGGGCAAGCTAGGGGACCCCTAGCTTTAGGGACAGGAAGGAGCCCCTACTCCTAGAACACCAGACAACAGAATCGTGACACATGAAGGATTTCTGTTGACTTATGGCGGCAGCCGATCCTTGGTACTCTGTCCCCAGCCGCCACTTTTTCTTTCTGTGTAGCATCTTCACCTAGTAACATGGTTACTGGGATTGTCCACTTAACGACCAACATGTGGACAAGCACTTATGGTCAGTGACCCTAAATTTCACTGACGGCACTCTGGATGATCATTTTGGAGGCTGGGGCTGAGTCCCACCCTGGCATGGCACATGTGCTCCTGACACCGAGGATTGTGGGCACTAATTCTATCAAGGTTTACTCCACATCCAATACCAGTTCATGCAGCCCCTACTGCTCATCCTCTATCTCCAATATGCTATCTTAGAGCACGCCATCCACATCAGCTGGAAGCTCTGCAGCACTGCCTCAAAATTTGAGGACTCCACAAAGATGGTGAGCGGCGATGATGGCATCATCAGCGCAACAATCCCACGTCTGTGCCTACTAAAACATTCGCTGCTGACAAACATGAAGCTTTGCATGTGTACCAGATGGAGAAGGAGGAAGACATAAGACGGGAATACTACTCAGCGCGGACTGGGTAACGATGAGGAGGAGGAACAGGACCTGGCGCAACAGAGACTAGTATCCAAACAAGCTTTGTCTCTCCTACGTGGATGGACTGAGGAGAAAGAGATAGAAGAGGGAGGAGATGTAGATTCCTCATCATAGTGTAGACAGGAAAGTGTTGGCTGTAGGTAGCATGGCACATATGGCCAACTTTATGTACCACTGCCATTGCCATGATCCTTGCATTACATTCTTTTGCCAAAAAAGATTACTAGCTGTTCACCCATGCTACAAGGAGAACCTTGCATCCCTTCTTCCTGAGGCAGAGAGATCTTCTAAAATGGTGCTATACCAGAAGGCCATTGTGGAAAATATGTTGAAAAAATTCCCATCAGACAATGATAGCTTCAGGTGGCAAGCTTCCTTGCCCAACCAAGGAGTAGAGGCCAGGGAGACACAGTAGAGACAGGGGTACTGTTATGGACTGACCTGAGTTGGAGTAGTGATATTGCAACCAGTAGGGGCAGCAGTGGCAGGTAGCCTAGTCAGGATATAACCAGAGGTCAGTACACGGCGCAGCAGTATAGTTGGGAGGATAAGCAGGAATCGTAGTCCAGATATAGCCAGAGGTCAGTACACGGATCAGCAGTATAGTTGGGAGGATAAGTAGGTAATATAGTCAGGATATAGCCAGAGGTTGGTAGACGGAGCAACAGTGTAGTTGGGAGGATAAGCAGATAATGTAGTGAGGATATAACCTGAGGTCAGTACACGGAGAAGCAGTATAGTTGGGAGGATAAGCAGGAATCGTAGTCAGGATAAAGCCAAAGGTCGGTACATGGAGCAGCAGTATAGTTGGGAGGATAAGCAGGAATCGTAGTCAGGATATATACCCCAAAAGAACAAACTTCACACAAGGCCAATAAAACTAACCATAATCTTTATTAGAGTCATTAAGATGCAATTATTAAAAAGTGGGCAAAAATCACAAGCACAGGTAAACACGGTGGACAACCCAGGAAGTGACCCAAACAGAAAATGTGTACAACCATATAAACAATTAAATACCAAAGAAAATATATATGAAAAAATATACACAAGATAAATGGTAATATGTAACTATGCACAAAAACCATATGTTGGCATTAGACCATAATATTGATTTACATCACAATACAAGTGTATACATAAGTAATCATATGCATAATTACCTATGGAGTACTCCTGGGGACCCACCACACCCGACGCATGTTTCGCAATGAAATGCTTCAACCAGGCAAGCCTTTGACCCCTGGACGAAGCATTTCATTGCGAAACGCGCGTCGGTACACGGAGCAGTAGTGTAGTTGGGAGGATAAGCAGGTAATGTAGTCAGGATATAGCCAGAGGTCGGTACACGGAGCAGCAGTATAGTTGGGAGGATAAGCAGGTAATGTAGTCAGGATATAGCCAGAGGTCGGTACACAGAGCAGCAGTATAGTTAGGAGGATAAGCAGATAATGTAGTCAGGAAATAGCCAGAGGTCGGTAAACGGAGCAGCAGTGTAGTTGGGAGGATAAGCAGGTAACGTAGTCAGGATATAGCCAGAGGTCGGTACACGGAGCAGTAGTGTAGTTGGGAGGATAAGCAGGTAATATAGTCAGGATATAGCCAGAGGTCGGTAGACAGATGTTATGATCTGGTGGCCTAAGAGCAGCATGAGACGTACTCTGGAGAAGGTGGTACCTGTACTGACCGCAGACCCTGAACTTAACACCGCAACTAGAAGTAGCCGTGGAATGTACCTATCACTCCCTAGACATCTCGACACAGCCGGAGGACTAATTACCCCTAGAGATAGAAAAGGGAAAACTATCTTGCCTCAGAGAAAATCCCCAAAGGATAGACAGCCCCCCACAAATATTGACTGTGAGAGGAGAGGGGAAAAAACATACACAGACTGAAATCAGAATTTAGCAAAGGAGGCCACTTCTAGCCAAATAGAAAGGATAGGACAGAGTACTATGCGGTCAGTATTAAAACACTAGAAAATATCCACCACAGAAAATACAAAATCTCCACAGCTAACTAAAGATATGGAGGGTATATCTGCATCTCCAGAGATACCAGCTTGGCTAAACAAATCCTTATACAGACCAAGCTGGACAAGACAAAAACATGGAAAAGAACTGAACAATAAGGCCACAGCATGTGGACAGCAAAAATCAAGGCCAGAACTTATCTTTGTTGAAATGAACAGCAAAGCAGGAGAGACCAGGCAGGGATGTTAATCCTCCAGGAACAATGGACAACTGGCACTGACTAAAGGGTCAAGCAAGATTAAATAGCCCAGTCAGAATTGCAAAAAGTGAACACACCTGATAAATGCTGCGATTCAGAGACAGCAGTGCTACCACTTATAACCACCGGAGGGAGCCCAAGAGCAGAATTCACAACAGTACCCCCCTCTTGAGGAGGGGTCACCGAACCCTCACCAGAGCCCCCAGGCCGATCCGGACGAGCCAAATGAAAGGCACGAACCAAATCCTCAGCATGAACATCGGAGGCAACAACCCAAGAATTATCCTCCTGGCCATAACCCTTCCATTTGATAAGATACTGAAGCTTCCGCCTCGAAAAACGAGAATCCAAAATCTTCTCAACCACATACTCCAACTCCCCATCAATCAACACCGGGGCAGGAGGATCAACAGAAGGAATAACGGGCACCACATATTTCCGCAACAAAGATCTATGAAAAACAGTATGGATGGAAAAAGAGGCTGGAAGGGCCAAACGAAAAGACACTGGATTGATAATCTCAGAAATCCTATAAGGGCCAATAAACCGAGGCTTAAACTTAGGGGAAGAAACCTTCATAGGAACATGACGGAAAGACAACCAGACCAAATCCCCAACCCGAAGCCGGGAACCAACACACCGACGACGGTTAGCAAAACGCTGAGCCCCCTCCTGAGACAACACCAAATTGTCAACAACATGAGCCCAAATTTGCTGCAACCTGTCAACCACAGAGTCCACCCCAGGACAATCAGAAGGCTCAACCTGCCCCGAAGAAAAACGAGGATGAAAACCAG
This sequence comes from Ranitomeya variabilis, assembly GCF_051348905.1. Lineage (NCBI taxonomy): Eukaryota > Metazoa > Chordata > Amphibia > Anura > Dendrobatidae > Ranitomeya > Ranitomeya variabilis. Next base: position 419,682,785 of record NC_135233.1, read on the forward strand.
AGTTACAAAAGAAGGGTGAAACCAAGGTAGCAGAACTAGCCCGATTATTAAGGGCAAACTCGGCCAATGGCAAGAAAGCCACCCAATCATCCTGATCAGCAGACACAAATCATCTCAAATAAGTTTCCAAAGTCTGATTAGTTCGCTCGGATTGGCCATTTGTCTGAGGATGAAATGCGGAAGAAAAAGACAAATCAATGCCCAGCCTAGCACAAAAGGCCCGCCAAAACCTAGAAACAAACTGGGAACCTCTATCGGACACAATATTCTCCGGAATGCCATGCAAACGAACCACATGCTGAAAAAACAAAGGAACCAAATCAGAAGAGGAAGGCAACTTAGGCAAAAGTACCAAATGAACCATCTTAAACCGGTCACAAACCACCCAGATAACCGATATCCTCTGGGAAACCGGAAGATCCGAAATAAAATCCATAGAAATATGCGTCCAAGGCCTCTCAGGGACCGGCAAAGGCAAAAGCAACCCACTAGCGCGGGAACAGCAAGGCTTGGCCCGCGCACAAGTCCCACAGGACTGCACAAAAGAACGCACATCCCGTGACAAAGAAGGCCACCAAAAGGACCTACCAACCAAATCTCTGGTACCAAAAATCCCAGGATGACCAGCCAACACAGAACAATGAACCTCCGAAATCACTTTACTAGTCCATCTGTCAGGAACAAACAGTTTCCCCACTGGACAGCGGTCAGGTTTATCAGCCTGAAATTCCTGAAGAACCCGTCGTAAAACAGGGGAGATGGCAGAAAGAATCACCCCTTCCTTCAGAATGCCGACCGGCTCAAGGACCCCAGGAGAATCAGGCAAAAAGCTCCTAGAGAGGGCATCAGCCTTAACATTCTTAGAACCCGGAAGATACGGGACCACAAAATCAAAACGGGAGAAAAACAGGGACCATCGGGCCTGTCTAGGATTCAGCCGTTTGGCAGACTCGAGGTAAATCAGATTCTTATGATCGGTCAAGACCACAATACGGTGCTTGGCCTGTTATGATCCTTAGTGGTTGAGGATCACGAATTACTCCAGCTAAGTAACAAACATAGGACAAGCTCTAGGGAGGTGGCAAACTGGACTAACTGCAAATCTGAACCTATCCAAGCACACTAGAAGTAGCCGGTGAACGTGCCTAAAAAATCCTAGATGTCTCGAGCCAGCCTGAGGAACTAACTACCCCTAGAGAGAAAGAAAGACCTCTCTTGCCTCCAGAGAAATAATCCCCAAAGATATAGAAGCCCCCAACAAATAATAACGGTGAGGTAAGAGGAAGGCACATACACAAGGGTGAAAACAGATTCAGCAAATGAGGCCCACTAATACTAGATAGCAGAAAATAGTAAGGGGTCTGTGCGGTCAGTAAAAAACCCTAACAAAATATCCACACTGAGATTTCAAGAACCCCCGCACCAACTAACGGTGTGGGGGGAGAAACTCAGTCCCCTAGAGCAACCAGCAAGCGAAGAGATCACATCTTAGCAAGCTGGACAAGAAACATGATGAATGCTGATAATCAAAAAATGAACGGACAAAAACTTAGCTTGTCTTGGAGAGGCTGCGAGCAAGGTAATCACAAGGAATCTGAAGAGCACTGAATACATTGATAGCAGGCAAGGAACTGAATATCCAGGTGAGTTAAATAGGAAACGAACCAAGGATAACGAACCAGCTGATGCAGCCAACCTGCAGAAGACAACACTACACAGTACCGCTTGTGACCACTAGAGGGAGCCTAAAAATAGAGTTCACAACAGTACCCCCCCCCTTGAGGAGGGGTCACCGAACCCTCATCAAGACCCCCAGGGCGATCAGGATGAGCCGCATGGAAGGCACGAACCAAATCGGCCGCATGAACATCAGAGGCGACAACCCAGGAATTATCCTCCTGACCATAGCCCTTCCACTTCACCAAATACTGAAGCCTCCGTCTAGAGATACGAGAATCCAAAATCTTCTCCACCACGTACTCCAATTCACCCTCGACCAGCACCGGAGCAGGAGGGTCAACAGAAGGAACCACAGGTACCACATACCTCCGCAACAAAGACCTATGGAACACATTATGAATGGCAAACGATGCTGGGAGATCCAAACGAAAAGACACCGGGTTAAGGATTTCCAAGATCTTATAAGGACCGATGAAGCGAGGCTTGAATTTAGGAGAGGAGACCTTCATAGGAACAAATCGAGAAGACAGCCACACCAAATCCCCAACACGAAGTCGGGGACCCACACCGCGGCGGCGGTTGGCAAAGCGCTGAGCCTTCTCCTGTGACAACCTCAAATTGTCCACCACATGGTTCCAAATCTGCTGCAACCTATCCACCACAGAATCCACCCCAGGACAGTCAGAAGACTCAACCTGACCCGAGGAAAAACGAGGATGGAAACGAGAATTGCAGAAAAAAGGCGAAACCAAAGTAGCAGAACTAGCCCGATTATTAAGGGCAAACTCGGCCAATGGCAAAAAAGTCACCCAATCATCCTGATCAGCAGAAACAAAACATCTCAAATAAGTTTCCAACGTCTGATTAGTTCGCTCGGTTTGGCCATTAGTCTGAGGATGGAAGGCCGACGAAAAAGATAAATTAATGCCCATCTTAGCACAAAAAGTCCGCCAAAACCTGGACACAATCTGGGATCCTCTATCAGACACAATATTTTCAGGAATGCCGTGCAAGCGAACCACATTCTGAAAAAATAGAGGAACCAAATCGGAGGAGGAAGGCAACTTAGGCAAGGGCACCAAATGGACCATCTTGGAAAAACGATCGCACACCACCCAGATGACAGACAATTTCTGAGATACTGGAAGATCCGAAATAAAATCCATGGAAATGTGCGTCCAAGGCCTCTTCGGGACAGGCAAAGGCAAAAGTAAACCGCTGGCACGAGAACAGCAAGGCTTAGCCCGAGCACAAATCCCACAAGACTGCACAAAGGAACGCACATCCCGCGACAAGGAAGGCCACCAGAAGGACCTAGCCTGTTGTGAATTAGACTTTTTGGCTCCCTCTTGTGGTCACTAGTGGTATGACTCTGGGATTGTCTTTTTTCTGTTTGGCACTCACCTGGGTCGTTAGTCCAGGGGTGTCCCTATATTAACTTCCTGGATCCTTAGTCCAGTGCCTGGCATCGTTGTAATCAGATCCTTCTGTTGCTCCTGTCTGCTGGTCCTGGCTCTTGCAAAATTAAGCTAAGTCTTGCTTCTTTGTTTTTTTAGTTACTTGCTTTGCTACTATTTTTGTCCAGCTTGTACTAAATGTGATTTCTGACCTTGCTGGAAGCTCTAGGGGGCTGGTGTTCTCCCCCCGGCCGTTAGACGGTTCGGGGGTTCTTGAATATCCAGCGTGGATATTTTAATAGGGTTTTTGCTGACCATATAAGTCATCTTACTTATTCTGCTATTAGCTAGTGGGCCTCTCTTTGCTAAATACCTAGCTCATTCTTATGTTTGTCTTTTCCTCTTACCTCACCGTTATTATTTGTTGGGGGCTTGTATCCAACTTTTGGGGTCTTTTCTCTGGAGGCAAGAAAGGTCTTTCTTTTCCCTTCTAGGGTTAGTTAGTTCTCCGGCTGGCGCGAGACGTCTAGAACCAACGTAGGCACGTTCCCCGGCTACTTCTATTTGTGGTGCTAGGATTAGATATATGGTCAGCCCAGTTACCACTGCCCTATGAGCTGGTTTTTTGTGTTTGCAGACTTGGTATTGATTCCTGAGACCCTCTGCCATTGGGGTCATAACAGTATGCAAGGCCAACATTGAATGTTTAATGCATTGCAGAAGTGGGATATAAGAAAGGAAATTCTGAATTTTTTTTTTTTCCTCTCTTCCTCCCCTTTACCTCTGAGTGGCTTGAGCTTGCTGCAGACATGAATGTCCAGACCTTGATTACAAGTGTGGACCAGCTTGCTGCTCGTGTGCAAAGCATACAAGATTTTGTTACCAGTAGTCCTATGTCTGAACCTAAAATACCTATTCCTGAACTGTTTTCTGGAGACCGATTTAAGTTTAGGAATTTCAGGGATAATTGTAAATTGTTTCTATCTCTGAGACCCCGTTCATCTGGAGACTCAGTTCAGCAAGTTAAAATTGTTATCTCTTTTTTACGGGGCGACCCTCAGGATTGGGCTTTCTCGCTAGCGCCAGGAGATCCGGCATTAGCAAATATTGATGCGTTTTTTCTGGCGCTCGGATTGCTTTACGAGGAACCCAATCTTGAGGTTCAGGCAGAAAAAGCCTTGCTGGCTATTTCTCAGGGCCAGGATGAAGCTGAAGTGTATTGCCAAAAATTTCGGAAATGGTCCGTGCTTACTCAGTGGAATGAGTGTGCTCTGGCCGCAAACTTCAGAAATGGCCTTTCTGAAGCCATTAAGAATGTGATGGTGGGTTTCTCCATTCCTACAAGTCTGAATGATTCCATGGCGCTGGCTATTCAAATTGACCGGCGTTTGCGGGAGCGCAAAACCGCTAATCCTCTGGTGGTGTTGTCTAAACTAACACCTGATTTGATGCAATGTGATAGAATTCAGACCAGAAATGAGCGGAAAAATCATAGACGTCAGAATGGGTTGTGTTTTTACTGTGGTGATTCTACACATGTTATATCAGCATGCTCTAAACGCCTAACAAGGGTTGTTAGTCCTGTCGCCATTGGTAATTTGCAACCTAAATTTATTTTGTCTGTGACTTTAATTTGCTCATTGTCCTCTTACCCTGTTATGGCGTTTGTGGATTCAGGTGCTGCCCTGAGTCTTATGGATCTGTCATTTGCCAAGCGCTGTGGTTTTGTTCTTGAGCCGTTGGTTAATCCTATCCCTCTGAGGGGTATTGATGCTACGCCATTGGCGGAAAATAAACCGCAGTTTTGGACACAGGTAACCATGTGCATGACTCCTGAACATCGGGAGGTGATTCGTTTTCTTGTTCTGCATAAAATGCATGATTTGGTCGTTTTGGGTTTGCCATGGTTACAGACTCATAATCCAGTCTTGGACTGGAAGGCAATGTCTGTGTCAAGTTGGGGCTGTCAGGGTATTCATGGTGATTCCCCGCCGGTGTCTATTGCTTCCTCTACTCCTTCGGAAGTTCCTGAGTATTTGTCTGATTATCAGGATGTGTTCAGCGAGTCCAGGTCCAGTGTTCTGCCTCCTCATAGGGACTGTGACTGTGCCATAGATTTGATTCCAGGTAGCAAATTTCCTAAGGGAAGACTATTTAATCTGTCTGTACCTGAGCATACCGCAATGCGTTCGTATATCAAGGAATCTCTGGAGAAGGGGCATATCCGTCCTTCCTCTTCCCCTCTTGGTGCGGGATTCTTTTTTGTGGCCAAGAAGGACGGATCTTTGAGACCTTGTATTGACTATCGGCTTTTGAATAAAATCACTGTTAAATTTCAGTATCCTTTGCCTTTGTTGTCAGACTTGTTTGCCCGAATTAAAGGTGCCAAGTGGTTCACCAAGATAGATCTTCGTGGTGCGTACAACCTTGTGCGCATTAAGCGAGGAGATGAATGGAAAACCGCGTTTAATACGCCCGAAGGTCATTTTGAGTACTTGGTGATGCCTTTTGGGCTCTCTAATGCTCCTTCAGTGTTTCAGTCCTTTATGCATGATATTTTCCGGAAGTATCTGGATAAATTTATGATCGTTTATCTGGATGATATTCTGTTTTTTTCTGATGACTGGGACTCGCATGTAGAGCAGGTCAGGATGGTGTTTCAGGTTTTGCGTGAGAATGCTTTATTTGTTAAGGGCTCAAAGTGTCTCTTTGGAGTACAGAAGGTTCCCTTTTTGGGGTTTATTTTTTCCCCTTCTGCGGTGGAGATGGACCCAGTCAAGGTCCGTGCTATTCATGATTGGACTCAACCCACGTCAGTTAAGAGTCTTCAGAAGTTCTTGGGTTTTGCTAACTTCTACCGTCGTTTTATTGCTAATTTTTCTAGCATTGCTAAACCTTTGACGGATATGACCAAGAAAGGTTCTGATGTTGCTAACTGGGCTCCTGCAGCCGTGGAGGCTTTCCAGGAGTTGAAGCGCCGGTTTACTTCGGCGCCTGTTTTGTGCCAGCCTGATGTCTCACTTCCCTTTCAGGTTGAAGTGGATGCTTCTGAGATTGGGGCAGGGGCCGTTTAGTCGCAGAGAGGCCCTGGTTGCTCTGTGATGAGACCTTGTGCCTTTTTCTCGAGGAAGTTTTCGCCTGCTGAGCGGAATTATGATGTTGGCAATCGGGAGTTGTTGGCCATGAAGTGGGCATTTGAGGAGTGGCGTCATTGGCTCGAGGGTGCTAAGCATCGTGTGGTGGTCTTGACTGATCACAAAAATTTGATGTATCTCGAGTCTGCTAAACGCCTGAATCCTAGACAGGCCCGCTGGTCATTGTTTTTCTCCCGTTTTGACTTTGTGGTCTCGTATTTACCAGGTTCAAAGAATGTGAAGGCGGATGCTCTTTCAAGGAGCTTTGTGCCTGACTCTCCGGGAGTCGCAGAACCAGTTGGTATTCTTAAAGAGGGAGTTATCTTGTCAGCCATTTCTCCGGATTTGCGACGTGTGTTGCAGAGATTTCAGGCTGGTAGACCTGACTCTTGTCCACCTGATAGACTGTTTGTTCCTGATAAGTGGACCAGCAGAGTCATTTCCGAGGTTCATTCCTCGGTGTTGGCAGGGCATCCGGGAATTTTTGGCACCAGAGATCTGGTGGCTAGGTCCTTTTGGTGGCTTTCCTTGTCACGGGATGTGCGGTCGTTTGTGCAGTCCTGTGGGACTTGTGCTCGAGCTAAGCCTTGCTGTTCGCGTGCCAGCGGGTTGCTCTTGCCCTTGCCTGTCCCGAAGAGGCCTTGGACACACATTTCCATGGATTTCATTTCAGATCTCCCGGTGTCTCAGGGCATGTCTGTCATCTGGGTGGTATGTGATCGCTTTTCTAAGATGGTCCATTTGGTACCTTTGCCTAAGCTGCCTTCCTCTTCCGATCTGGTTCCGGTGTTCTTTCAGAATGTGGTTCGTTTACACGGCATTCCTGAGAATATTGTGTCTGACAGAGGATCCCAGTTTGTTTCCAGGTTCTGGCGATCCTTTTGTGCTAGGATGGGCATTGAGTTGTCGTTTTCGTCTGCCTTTCATCCTCAGACTAATGGACCAACGGAGCGAACTAATCAGACTCTGGAGGCTTATTTGAGGTGTTTTGTTTCTGCGGATCAGGATGATTGGGTGACCTTCTTGCCGTTGGCTGAGTTTGCCCTTAATAATCGGGCTAGTTCCGCTACATTGGTTTCGCCATTTTTCTGCAACTCTGGTTTCCATCCTCGTTTTTCCTCAGGACATGTGGAGCCTTCTGACTGTCCTGGGGTAGATTCTGTGGTGGATAGGTTGCAGCAGATCTGGAATCATGTGGTGGACAACTTAAAGTTGTCACAAGAGAAGGCTCAGCGTTTTGCCAACCGCCGCCGCGGTGTGGGTCCCCGACTTCGTGTTGGGGATTTGGTATGGCTGTCTTCTCGATTTGTTCCTATGAAGGTCTCCTCTCCTAAATTTAAGCCTCGCTTCATCGGTCCTTACAAGATATTGGAAATCCTTAATCCTGTGTCCTTTCGCTTGGATCTTCCTGTGTCGTTTGCCATTCACAACGTGTTCCATAGGTCTTTGTTGCGGCGGTACGTTGTACCTGTGGTTCCTTCTGTTGAGCCTCCTGCTCCGGTGTTGGTTGAGGGCGGGTTGGAGTACGTGGTGGAGAAGATCTTGGATTCTCGTCTCTCCAGGCGGAGGCTTCAGTATCTGGTCAAGTGGAAGGGCTATGGTCAGGAGGATAATTCCTGGGTGGTTGCCTCTGATGTGCATGCGGCCGATTTAGTTCGTGCCTTTCACGCTGCTCATCCTGATCGCCCTGGTGGTCTTGGTGAGGGTTCGGTGACCCCTCCTTAAGGGGGGGGGTACTGTTGTGAATTAGACTTTTTGGCTCCCTCTTGTGGTCACTAGTGGTATGACTCTGGGATTGTCTTTTTTCTGTTTGGCACTCACCTGGGTCGTTAGTCCAGGGGTGTCGCTATATTAACTTCCTGGATCCTTAGTCCAGTGCCTGGCATCGTTGTAATCAGATCCTTCTGTTGCTCCTGTCTGCTGGTCCTGGCTCTTGCAAAATTAAGCTAAGTCTTGCTTCTTTGTTTTTTTAGTTACTTGCTTTGCTACTATTTTTGTCCAGCTTGTACTAAATGTGATTTCTGACCTTGCTGGAAGCTCTAGGGGGCTGGTGTTCTCCCCCCGGCCGTTAGACGGTTCGGGGGTTCTTGAATATCCAGCGTGGATATTTTAATAGGGTTTTTGCTGACCATATAAGTCATCTTACTTATTCTGCTATTAGCTAGTGGGCCTCTCTTTGCTAAATACCTAGCTCATTCTTATGTTTGTCTTTTCCTCTTACCTCACCGTTATTATTTGTTGGGGGCTTGTATCCAACTTTTGGGGTCTTTTCTCTGGAGGCAAGAAAGGTCTTTCTTTTCCCTTCTAGGGTTAGTTAGTTCTCCGGCTGGCGCGAGACGTCTAGAACCAACGTAGGCACGTTCCCCGGCTACTTCTATTTGTGGTGCTAGGATTAGATATATGGTCAGCCCAGTTACCACTGCCCTATGAGCTGGTTTTTTGTGTTTGCAGACTTGGTATTGATTCCTGAGACCCTCTGCCATTGGGGTCATAACACTAGCCACCAAATCTCTGGTACCAAAAATCCCAGGATGACCCGCCAACACCGAAGAATGAACCTCGGAAATAACTCTGCTGGTCCATCTATCCGGAACAAACAGTCTCTCTGGTGGACAATGGTCAGGTCTATCCGCCTGAAATTTCTGCAGCACTCGTCGCAAATCTGGGGAAATGGCAGACAAAATCACTCCCTCTCTGAGAATACCAGCCGGCTCAGAAACTCCCGGAGAGTCAGGCACAAATCTCCTAGAAAGTGCATCAGCCTTCACGTTCTTCGAACCAGGCAGGTATGAGACCACAAAGTTGAAACGGGAGAAAAACAGCGACCAACGAGCCTGTCTAGGATTCAGGCGCTTGGCAGATTCGAGGTAAATCAGGTTTTTGTGATCAGTCAAGACCACCACACGATGTTTAGCTCCTTCGAGCCAATGTCGCCACTCCTCAAATGCCCACTTCATAGCCAACAACTCCCGATTACCAACATCATAATTCCGCTCGGCAGGCGAAAACTTTCTTGAAACGAAAGCACATGGCTTCATCACAGAGCCATCAGAGCTTCTCTGCGACAAAACAGCCCCTGCTCCAATCTCAGAAGCATCAACCTCGACCTGGAAGGGGAGAGAGACATCTGGTTGACATAAGACTGGAGCTGAAGAAAACCAGTGCTTCAGTTCCCGAAAGGCCTCCACGGCCGCAGGAGACCAATTAGTCACATCAGAACCCTTCTTGGTCAAATCCGTCAAAGGTTTAACCACGCTAGAAAAATTAGCGATGAAACGACGGTAAAAATTAGCAAAACCCAAGAACTTCTGAAGAGTCTTAACAGACGTAGGCTGAGTCCAGTCATGAATAGCCTGGACCTTGACTGGGTCCATCTCCACAGTAGAAGGAGAAAAAATAAAACCCAAAAAGGAGACCTTCTGTACTCCGAAGAGGCATTTTGAGCCCTTCACAAATAAAGCATTAGCACGCAGGACCTGAAACACCATCCTGACCTGCTTCACATGGGACTCCCAATCATCAGAAAAGACCAAAATGTCATCCAGATAAACAATCATAAATTTATCCAGATATTCTCGGAAGATGTCATGCATGAAGGACTGAAACAAAGAAGGAGCATTAGAGAGTCCAAAAGGCATCACTAAGTACTCAAAATGGCCTTCGGGCATATTAAATGCTGTTTTCCATTCATCTCCCTGCTTAATGCGCACAAGGTTATACGCACCACGGAGATCTATCTTAGTGAACCAACTGGCCCCCTTAATCCGAGCAAACAAATCAGACAATAGTGGCAAAGGATACTGAAATTTGACTGTAATTTTATTCAGAAGGCGATAATCTATACACGGTCTCAAAGAACCGTCCTTCTTGGCCACAAAAAAGAATCCTGCACCAAGAGGGGAAGAGGATGGGCGAATATGTCCCTTCTCCAAAGACTCCTTTATATAACTCCGCATCGCGGCATGCTCTGGTATAGACAAATTAAAAAGTCGTCCCTTAGGGAATTTACTACCAGGAATTAAATTCATAGCACAGTCACAATCCCTATGAGGGGGCAGGGCACTGGACCTGGGCTCATTAAATACATCCTGGTAGTCAGACAAAAACTCAGGGACCTCAGAAGGAGTGGAAGAAGCAATAGACACCAACGGAGTATCGCCATGAATTCCCTGACAACCCCAACTTGACACAGACATAGCTTTCCAATCTAAAACTGGATTATGAGCCTGCAGCCATGGCAGACCCAAAACGACAACATCATGCAAATTATGCAGAACGAGAAAACGAATCACCTCCTGATGTACGGGAGTCATGCACATGGTCATTTGCGTCCAATACTGAGGCTTATTCTCAGCCAATGGCGTAGCATCAATTCCCCTCAGAGGAATAGGAAATTCCAAAGGCTCCAGGACAAAACCACAGCGCCTGGCAAACGACAAATCCATCAGATTCAGGGCAGCACCCGAATCCACAAAAGCCATAACCGGGTAGGACGACAAAGAACAAATCAAAGTAACAGACAAAATAAATTTAGGCTGTATCGTACCAACGGTGACAGGTTTAGCGATTTTTTTTAAGCGTTTAGAGCATGCTGAGATAACATGAGTAGAATCACCACAGTAAAAGCACAACCCATTTTGACGTCTATGACTTTGTCGCTCAATTCTGGTCAGAGTTCGGTCACATTGCATAGACTCAGGTCTCTGTTCAGAAAATACCGCCAAAGGATGAACAGATTTGCGCTCCCGCAAACGCCGATCAACCTGAATGGCTAAAGCCATAGAATCACTCAGACTTGTAGGGGTGGGAAACCCCACCATAACATTCTTAACGGCCTCAGAAAGACCTTCTCTGAAATTTGCAGCCAGGGCACACTCATTCCATTGAGTAAGCACCGACCATTTCCGAAATTTTTGACAATACACCTCTGCTTCATCCATACCTTGAGAGATAGCCAGCAACGCTTTTTCTGCCTGATTCTCAAGATTAGGCTCCTCATAAAGCAGTCCAAGAGCCAGAAAAAATGCATCTACATTAAGCAATGCAGGATCTCCTGGCGCCAGAGAGAAGGCCCAATCTTGAGGGTCGCCGCGCAACAAGGAGATAACAATTTTAACTTGCTAAGCGGAATCACCAGAGGAACGAGGTCTCAGAGACAGAAATAACTTACAATTATTTTTAAAATTCTGAAACCTAGATCTATCTCCAGAAAACAACTCAGGAATGGGTATCTTTGGTTCTGACATAGGGCTATGAATAACAAAATCCTGAATACTTTGCACCCGTGCAGTAAGATGATCCACACTAGAAGTCAGAGTCTGAATATTCATGTCTGCAGCTGAGCTCAAAACCACCCAGAGTTCAAGGGGATGAAAGAAACTAAACAGACTGCAGCAAAGGAAAAGCGGGAAAAAAAAATGTACTCGGGTCTTCTTTTTATCCCACTTCTGCGATGCATTAAACACTTCTTTTGGCCTGCTATACTGTTATGATCCTTAGTGGTTGAGGATCACGAATTACTCCAGCTAAGTAACAAACATAGGACAAGCTCTAGGGAGGTGGCAAACTGGACTAACCGCAAATCTGAACCTATCCAAACACACTAGAAGTAGCCGGTGAACGTGCCTAAAAAATCCTAGACGTCTCGAGCCAGCCTGAGGAACTAACTACCCCTAGAGAGAAAGAAAGACCTCTCTTGCCTCCAGAGAAATAATCCCCAAAGATATAGAAGCCCCCAACAAATAATAACGGTGAGGTAAGAGGAAGGCACATACACAGGGGTGAAAACAGATTCAGCAAATGAGGCCCACTAATACTAGATAGCAGAAAATAGTAAGGGGTCTGTGCGGTCAGTAAAAAACCCTAACAAAATATCCACACTGAGATTTCAAGAACCCCCGCACCAACTAACGGTGTGGGGGGAGAAACTCAGTCCCCTAGAGCAACCAGCAAGCGAGGAGATCACATCTTAGCAAGCTGGACAAGAAACATGATGAATGCTGATAATCAAAAAATGAACGGACAAAAACTTAGCTTGTCTTGGAGAGGCTGGGAGCAAGGTAATCACAAGGAATCTGAAGAGCACTGAATACATTGATAGCAGGCAAGGAACTGAGTATCCAGGTGAGTTAAATAGGAAACGAACCAAGGATAACGAACCAGCTGATGCAGCCAACCTGCAGAAGACAACACTACACAGTACCGCTTGTGACCACTAGAGGGAGCCTAAAAATAGAGTTCACAACATTGGCCCCCTCAAGCCAATGTCGCCACTCCTCAAATGCCCACTTCATAGCCAACAACTCACGATTGCCGACATCATAATTGCGTTCCGCAGGCGAAAACTTTCGAGAAAAGAAGGCACACGGTTTCATCAAGGAACCATCAGAATTCCTCTGAGACAAAACGGCCCCTGCCCCAATCTCAGAAGCGTCAACCTCAACCTGAAAAGGAAGAGAAACATCCGGCTGACGCAACACAGGGGCAGAAGTAAATCGGCGTTTAAGCTCCTGAAAGGCAGAAACAGCCGCAGAGGACCAATTCGTCACATCAGCGCCTTTCTTCGTCAAATCGGTCAGGGGTTTAACCACACTGGAGAAATTGGCAATGAAACGGCGATAAAAATTAGCAAAGCCCAAAAATTTCTGAAGGCTCTTCACGGATGTGGGCTGGATCCAATCATGAATGGCCTGAACCTTCACCGGATCCATTTCTATAGATGAGGGAGAAAAAATGAAGCCCAAAAAAGAAATCTTCTGTACTCCAAAGAGGCACTTAGACCCCTTCACAAACAAGGCATTATCACGAAGGATCTGAAATACCATCCTGACTTGTTTCACATGAGACTCCCAATCATCTGAAAAAATCAAAATAACATCCAAATATGCAATCATGAATTTATCAAGATAATTCCGAAATATATCATGCATGAAGGACTGAAACACAGATGGAGCATTAGAGAGTCCGAATGGCATCACAAGGTATTCAAAATGGCCTTCGGGCGTATTAAACGCAGTTTTCCATTCGTCACCCTGCTTAATACGAACAAGATTATATGCCCCTCGAAGGTCAATCTTAGTAAACCAACTAGCCCCCTTAATCCTAGCAAACAGATCAGAAAGCAAAGGCAAAGGGTATTGGAATTTGACCGTGATCTTATTCAAGAGGCGATAATCAATACAGGGTCTCAAGGAGCCATCTTTCTTGGCAACAAAAAAAAAACCTGCTCCCAATGGTGAAGAAGATGGCCGAATATGCCCCTTCTCCAAGGACTCCTTAACATAGCTCCGCATGGCGGTATGTTCTGGCACAGACAGGTTGAAAAGTCGTCCCTTAGGGAACTTACAGCCTGGAATCAAGTCAATAGCACAATCACAGTCCCTATGTGGTGGAAGGGAACTGGACTTGGGCTCATTGAATACATCCTGGAAATCTGACAAAAACTCAGGAATTTCAGAAGAGGGGGAGGAGGCAATTGACATCAAAGGAACGTCACCATGAACCCCCTGACAACCCCAACTAGTCACAGACATAGATTTCCAATCTAATACCAGATTATGCATCTGTAACCATGGGAAACCCAGCACAATAGCATCATGCAAATTATGCAACACCAGAAAACGACAATCTTCCTGATGGGCTGGCGCCATGCACATGGTCAGCTGTGTCCAAAACTGAGGTTTATTTTTAGCCAACGGTGTAGCATCAATGCCCCTCAAAGGAATAGGACTCTGCAAAGGCTGCAAGGGGAAACCACAACATCTGGCAAATTCTAAGTCCATTAAGTTTAGAGCGGTGCCTGAATCCACAAATGCCATGACAGAAAATGACGATAATGAGCAGATCAGGGTCACAGATAACAGAAATTTAGGTTGTACAGTACTGATGGTAACAGAACTAGCGATTCTCTTGGTACGCTTAGGGCAATCAGAAATAACATGAGCAGAATCGCCGCAGTAAAAACACAACCTATTCTGACGTCTGAATCCTTGTCGTTCAGCTCTAGACACAATCCTATCACACTGCATAGGCTCAGGACTCCGTTTGGAAGACAATGCCATAGTGTGCACAACTCTGCGCTCGCGCAAGCGCCGATCAATCTGAATGGCCAGAGACATAGAATCACTCAGACCAGCAGGCGTGGGGAACCCCACCATAACATCTTTAACGGATTCAGAAAGACCCTTTCTGAAAATTGCCGCCAAGGCATCCTCATTCCATTTAGTCAGTACAGACCATTTTCTAAATTTCTGGCAATATGATTCTGCCGCTTCTTGACCCTGACACAGGGCCAACAAGGTCTTCTCAGCATGATCCACTGAATTAGGTTAATCATACAATAACCCAAGCGCCTGAAAAAAGGTGTCTACATTAAGCAACGCCGGATTCCCAGGTTCCAGGGCAAATGCCCAATCCTGGGGGTCACCACGCAGCAGAGATATAACAATTTTAACCTGCTGGATGGGATCACCAGAGGAACGGGGTTTCAGAGCAAAAAACAGTTTACAGTTATTTTTAAAGCTCAAAAATTTGGACCTGTCCCCAAAAAACAAATCAGGAGTTGGAATTCTAGGCTCTAAAACCGGAGTCTGAATGATATAATCGGAAATACCCTGTACTCTAGCAGCAAGTTGATCCACACGAGAAGCCAATCCCTGAACATCCATACCAGCGCCGAACTCCTGAGCCACCCAGAGGTAAAGAGGGAAAAAAACAAAACATAACAGACTACAGAAAAAAAAATGGCTCAGCACTTTCCTTCCCTTCTTCTGAGATGCGGTTAACTCATTGTTGGCCAGTTGTACTGTTATGATCTGGTGGCCTAAGAGCAGCATGAGACGTACTCTGGAGAAGGTGGTACCTGTACTGACCGCAGACCCTGAACTTAACACCGCAACTAGAAGTAGCCGTGGAATGTACCTATCACTCCCTAGACATCTCGACACAGCCGGAGGACTAATTACCCCTAGAGATAGAAAAGGGAAAACTATCTTGCCTCAGAGAAAATCCCCAAAGGATAGACAGCCCCCCACAAATATTGACTGTGAGAGGAGAGGGAAAAAAACATACACAGACTGAAATCAGAATTTAGCAAAGGAGGCCACTTCTAGCCAAATAGAAAGGATAGGACAGAGTACTATGCGGTCAGTATTAAAACACTAGAAAATATCCACCACAGAAAATACAAAATCTCCACAGCTAACTAAAGATATGGAGGGTATATCTGCATCTCCAGAGATACCAGCTTGGCTAAACAAATCCTTATACAGACCAAGCTGGACAAGACAAAAACATGGAAAAGAACTGAACAATAAGGCCACAGCAGGTGGACAGCAAAAATCAAGGCCAGAACTTATCTTTGTTGAAATGAACAGCAAAGCAGGAGAGACCAGGCAGGGATGTGAATCCTCCAGGAACAATGGACAACTGGCACTGACTAAAGGGTCAAGCAAGACTAAATAGCCCAGTCAGAATTGCAAAAAGTGAACACACCTGATAAATGCTGCGATTCAGAGACAGCAGTGCTACCACTTATAACCACCAGAGGGAGCCCAAGAGCAGAATTCACAACAGACAGAGCAGCAGTGTAGTTGGGAGGATAAGCAGGAATCGTAGTCAGGATATAGCCAGAGGTCGGTACACGGAGCAGCAGTGTAGTTGGGAGGATAAGCAGGAAACGTAGTCAGGATATAGCCAGAGGTCGGTACACAGAGCAGCAGTTTAGTTGGGAGGATAAGCAGGAATCGTAGTCAGGATATAGCCAGAGGTCAGTACATGGAGCAGCAGTGTAGTTGGGAGGATAAGCAGGTAACGTAGTCAGGATATAGCCTGAGGTCGGTACACAGTGCAGCAGTGTAGTTGGGAGGATAAGCAAGAATCGTAGTCAGGATATACCCAGAGGTCGGTACACGGAGCAGCAGTGTAGTTGGGAGGATAAGCAGGTAATGTAGTCAGGATATAGCCAGAGGTCGATACATGGAGCAGCAGTGTAGTTAGGAGGATAAGCAGGTAACATAGACAGGATATAGCCAGAGGTCGGTACACGGAGCAGCAGTGTAGCTGGGAGGATAAGCAGGTAATATAGTCAGGATATAGCCAGAGGTCGGTAGACGGAGCAGCAGTGTAGTTGGGAGGATAAGCAGATAATGTAGTGAGGATATAACCTGAAGTCAGTACACGGAGAAGCAGTATAGTTGGGAGGATAAGCAGGAATCGTAGTCAGGATAAAGCCAAAGGTCGGTACACGGAGCAGCAGTATAGTTGGAAGGATAAGCAGGAATCATAGTCAGGATATATACCCCAAAAGACCAAACTTCACACAAGGCCAATAAAACTAACCATAATCTTTATTAGAGTCATTAAGATGCAATTATTAAAAAGTGGGCAAAAATCACAAGCACAGGTAAACATGGTGGACAACCCAGGAAGTGACCCAAACAGAAAATGTGTACAACCATATAAACAATTAAATACCAAAGAAAATATATATGAAAAAATATACACAAGAGAAATGGTAATATGTAATTATGCACAAAAACCATATGTTGGCATTAGACCGTAATATTGATTTACATCACAATACAAGTGTATACGTAAGTAATCATATGCATAATTACCTATGGAGTACTCCTGGGGACCCACCACACCCGACGCATGTTTCGCAATGAAATGCTTCATCCAGGCAAGCCTTTGACCTCTGGACGAAGCATTTCACTGCGAAACGCGCATCGGTACACGGAGCAGCAGTGTAGTTGGGAGGATAAGCAGGTAATGTAGTCAGGATATAGCCAGAGGTCGGTACACGGAGCAGCAGTATAGTTGGGAGGATAAGCAGGAATCGTAGTCAGGATAAAGCCAAAGGTCGGTACACGGAGCAGCAGTATAGTTGGGAGGATAAGCAGGAATCATAGTCAGGATATATACCCCAAAAGACCAAACTTCACACAAGGCCAATAAAACTAACCATAATCTTTATTAGAGTCATTAAGATGTAATGTAGTCAGGATATAGCCAGAGGTCGGTACACGGAGCAGCAGTGTAGTTGGGAGGATAAGCAGGTAATGTAGTCAGGATATAGCCAGAGGTCGGTACACGGAGCAGCAGTGTAGTTGGGAGGATAAGCAGGTAATGTAGTCAGGATATAGCCAGAGGTCGGTACACGGAGCAGCAGTATAGTTAGGAGGATAAGCAGGTAACATAGTCAGGAAATAGCCAGAGGTCGGTACACGGAGCAGCAGTGTAGTTAGGAGGATAAGCAGATAACATAGTCAGGATATAGCCAGAGTTCGGTACATGGAGCAGCAGTGTAGTTAGGAGGATAAGCAGATAACATAGTCAGGATATAGCCAGAGGTCGGTACACGGAGCAGCAGTGTAGTTGGGAGGATAAGCAGGTAATTTAGTCCTGATATAGCCAGAGGTCGGTACACGGAGCAGCAGTGTAGTTCGGAGGATAAGCAGGTAATGTAGTCCTGATATAGCCAGAGGTCAGTACACGGAGCAGCAGTGTAGTTGGGAGGATAAGCAGGTAATGTAGTCAGGATATAGCCAGAGGTCGGAACACGGAGCAGCAGTGTAGTTCGGAGGATAAGCAGGTAACTCGTTTTTCTTTACTTAGCTGCTTTTTTCTTGCCATAATACAAATTCTAACAGACTATTCAGTAGGACTATCAGCTGTGTATCCACCAGACTTCTGCTCAACACAACTGATGGTCCCAACCCCATTTATAAGGCAAGAAATCCCACTTATTAAACCTGACAGGGCACACCTGTGAAGTGAAAACCATTCCCGGTGACTACCTCTTGAAGCTCATCAAGAGAATGCCAAGAGTGTGCAAAGCAGTCATCAAAGCAAAAGGTGGCTACTTTGAAGAACCTAGAATATAAGACATATTTTCAGTTGTTTCACACTTTTTTGTTAAGTATATAATTCCACATGTGTTAATTCATAGTTTTGATGCCTTCAGTGTGAATGTACAATTTTCATAGTCATGGAAATACAGAAAAATCTTTAAATGAGAAGGTGTGTCCAAACTTTTGGGCTGTACTGTATATACAGTATGTATATCTGGTATAATCTGGACATCTCCTTTATATAATTAAATATATACAGCCGGTATAACCTGGGCATCCCCTGTATATAATTATATATGTACAGCTGGTATAACCTGGACATCTTCTTTATATAATCTCTATATATATAATAGAGGCATCGTGATTACTCGCTAATCCCGCCCCCTGCACAGTAGCTCCGCCTCCCACCACATCACTACACACAATCCCGCCCCCACCTCATTACCGTACACAATCCCAGCCCCCACCACATCACCGCACACAATCCCGCCCCCAACACATCACCGCACACAATCTCGCCCCCCAACCCATCACCGCACACAATCACGCCCCCCCACCCCATCACCGCACACAATACCGCCCCCCACCCCATCACCGCACACAAAATCACCGCACACAAAGCCGCCCTCCCACCCCATCACAGCACACAATTCCGCCCTCCCACCCCATCACCGCACACAATCCCGCCCTCCCGCCCCATCACCGCACACAATCCCGCCCTCCCGCCCCATCACCGCACACAATCCCGCCCTCCCACCCCATCACCGCACACAATCCCGCCCTCTCACCCCATCACCACACACAATCCCGCTTTCCCACCCCATCATGGCACACACAAAAAAATCACCACACAAATGCCCGCCCGCCACCCCATCACCACCCATAATCCCGCCCCCCACCCCATCACCACCCATAATCCCGCCCCCCACCCCATCACCACCCATAATCCCGCCCCCCACCCCATCACCACCCATAATCCCGCCCCCCACCCCATCACCACCCATAATCCCGCCCCCCACCCCATCACCACCCATAATCCCGCCCCCACCCCTTCACCACCCATAATCCCGCCCCCCACCCCTTCACCACCCACAATCCCGCCCCCCCACCCCTTCACCACCCATAATCCCGCCCCCCCACCCCATCACCACCCATAAAACATCACCAACCATAATCCCGCACCCCCACCCCATCACCACCCATAATCCCGCCCCCCCACCCCATCACCACCTATAATCCCACCCCCCACCCCATCTCCACCCATAATCCCGCCCCCCACCCCTTCACCACCCATAATATTTTAATTTTAATAATTTTTACTTAATTTATGTTTCGTTATGAAATTTGTTTAGATGATGGAATGAATAAAAAAAGCACATCTTACTGAATCCAGTTTGTTTTTGATTTTACACTGTGAATAAAATGTATTTTTAGTATTATTCAGATTTTTAATTATTATTATTGTTATTAACTTCATTTTAAGTTAAATTACCACCTGCGTAAGCGCTATTGAATGTTGTCATTATGTACTTTAGGTTAATCACCGGCAGCATTAATTAGATAGCAATGAGCATGCCGAGCGTTAGCTGGCTGGAAACATCTAGTTATATATATACAGCCGGTATAACCTGGGCATCTCCTGTATATATTTATATATGTACAGCCGGTATAACCTGGAAGTCTCCTGTATATAATTATATACATACAGCTGGAATAACCTGGGCATCTCCTGTATATAATTATATATGTACAGCCGGAATAACCTGGGCATCTCCTATATATAATTATATATTTACAGCCGGTATAACCTGGGTATCTCCTGTATATAGTGATATATGTTCAGCCGGTATAACCTGGGCATCTCCTGTATATAATTATATTTGTTCAGCCAGTATAACCTGGGCATCTCCTATATATAATTATATATGTACAGCCGGTATAACCTGGGTATCTCCTGTATATAGTGATATATGTTCAGCCGGTATAACCTGGACATCTCCTTTATATAATTACAGCCGGTATAACGTAGCCATCTCCTGTATATAATTATATATGTACAGCCGGTATAACGTGGGCATCTCCTGTATATAATTATATATGTACAGCTGGTATAACCTGGGCATCTCCTGTATATAATGATATAGGTACAGCAGGCATAACCTGGGCATCTCCTGTATATAATTATATATGTACAGCCGGTATAACCTGGGCATCTCCTGTATATAATTATATATGTACAGCTGGTAAACCTGGGCATCTCCTGTATATAATGATATAGGTACAGCAGGCATAACCTGGGCATCTCCTGTATATAATTATATATGTACAGCCGGTATAACCTGGGCATCTCTTGTATATAATTATGTATGTACAGCCGGTATAACCTGGGTATCTCCTGTATATAGTGATATATGTTCAGCCGGTATAACCTGGGCATCTCCTGTATATAATTATACATGTACAGCCGGTATAACCTGGGTATCTCCTGTATATAATTATATATGCGCAGCCGATATAGCCTAGACATCTGTGTATAATTATATATGTACAGCTGGTATAACCTGGGCATCTCCTGTATATAATTATACAGTGTGTTCCAAATTATTATGCAAATAGGATTTAAGTGTCATAAAGATTTAATTGTTTTGTTTTTCAAATAAACTCGTGGATGGTATTGTGTCTCAGGGCTCAATGGATCACTGAAGTCAATCTTAAACACATGTGAGAATTAGTTTTCCATGTGATTCTAATTAAAGGAAAACTACTTAAAAATGATGTTCCACATTATTAAGCAGGCCACAGGTTTCAAGCAATATGGGAAATAAAAAGGATCTCTCTGCTGTCGAAAAACGTTAAATAGTGCAATGCCTTGGTCAAGGTATGAAAACATTAGATATTTCATGAAAACTTAAGAGTGATCATCATACTGTGAAGAGATTTGTGACTGAAACAGAGCACAGACAGAGTTCATGCAGATAAAGGCATAATGAGGAAGGTTTCTGTCAGACAAATTAATTGGACTAAGAGAGCAGCTGCCAAAATATCATTACAAAGCAGCAAACAGTTATTTGAAGTTGCTGGTGCCTCTGGAGTCCCTCAAACCTCAAGTTGTATGATCCTTCAAAGGCTTGCTGTGGTGCATAAACCTACTATTCGGCCACTCCTAAACAGTGTTCACTAGCAGAAACAGTTGCAGTGGGCTCAGACATACATGAAGACTAATTTTCAAACAGTCTTATTTACTGATGAGTGTGGAGCAACCATGGATGGTCCAGATGGATGGAATAGTGGATGATTGGTGGATGGCCACCATGTCCCAACAAGGCTGCGACGTCAGCAAGGAGGTGGAGGAGTCATGTCTTGGGCCAGAATTATGGGGAAACAGCTGGTAGGGCCCTTTAAGGTTCCTGGAGGTGTGAAAATGACCTCTGCAAAGTATACAGAGTTTCTGACTTACAACTTTCTTCCATGGTATAAAAAGCAGAATCGTGCCTTCAGGAGCAAAATCATCTTCATGCTGACAATGCACCATCTCATGCTGAAAAGAATACCTCCGGGCTCCGAGTCATTGGCCTTTATGGGCATAAAAAGAGATAAACCCATGGTGTGGCCACCATCTTCCCCTGACCTCAACCCTATAGAGAACCTTTGGAGAATCATCAAGCAAAAGATCTATGAGGGTGGGAGACAGTTCACACCAAAACAGCAGCTCTGGGAGGCTATTCTGACTTCATGCAAAGAAATACAAGCAGAAACTCTCCATAAACTCACAAGTTCAATGGATGCAGGAATTGTGAAGGTGACATCAAAGAAGGGTTCCTATGTTAACATGTAACTTGGCCTGTTAGGATGCTTTGGAGTTAAATAGCTTTTTTGTTCAGTGAATGTGACCTCCTAATGCTGCAAATTCCACAAATGAGCATTTTAATTTCTTTAAAACATATCAAATGTCTAGAAATTCTACTGTGCCTAATAATTTGGAACAGTGCTTTTTGAGTTTTTATTCATTTTGGAGATTATACTGTTATCATTGGGAGGTTTCTTCACAGTGTATATGTACAGCTGGTATAACCTGGACATCTCCTGTATATAATTATATATGCACAGCCGGTATAACCTGGACATCTCCTGTATATAATTATATATGTACAGTCGGTATAACCTGGGCATCTCCTGTATATAATTATATATGTACAGCCGGTATAACATGGGTATCTCCTGTATATAGTTATATATGTACAGCTGGTATAACCCGGGCATCTCCTGTATATAATTATATATGTACAGCTGGTATAACCTGGGCATCTCCTGTATATAATTATATATGTACAGCTGGTATAACCTGGACATCTCCTGTATATAATTATATATGCACAGCCGGTATAACCTGGACATCTCCTGTATATAATTATATATGTACAGTCGGTATAACCTGGGCATCTCCTGTATATAATTATATATGCACAGCCAGTATAACCTGGACATCTCCTGTATATAATTATATATGTACAGCTGGTATAACCTGGACATCTCCTGTATATAATTATATATGCACAGCCGGTATAACCTGGACATCTCCTGTATATAATTATATATGTACAGTCGGTATAACCTGGGCATCTCCTGTATATAATTATATGTACAGCCGGTATAACCGGGACATCTCCTGTATATAATTATATATGCACATCCGGTATAACCTGGGCATCTCTTGTATATAATTATATATGTACAGCCGGTATAACCTGGGCATCTCCTGTATATAATTATATGTACAGCCAGTATAACCTGGACATCTCCTGTATGTAATTATATATGCACATCCGGTATAACCTGGGCATCTCTTGTATATAATTATATATGTACAGCCGGTATAACCTGGGCATCTCCTGTATATAATTATATATGCACAGCCGGTATAACCTGGACATCTCCTGTATATAATTATATATGTACAGTCGGTATAACCTGGGCATCTCCTGTATATAATTATATGTACAGCCGGTATAACCTGGACATCTCCTGTATATAATTATATATGCACATCCGGTGTAACCTGGGCATCTCATGTATATAATTATATATGTACAGCCGGTATAACCTGGGCATCTCCTGTATATAATTATATATGCACAGCCGGTATAACCTGGACATCTCCTGTATATAATTATATATGTACAGCCGATATAACCTGGGTATCTCCTGTATATAATTATATATGCACAGCCGGTATAACCTGGGTATCGCCTGTATATAGTGATATATGTACAGCCGGTATAACCTGGGTATCGCCTGTATATAGTGATATATGTACAGCCGGTATAACCTGGGTATGTTCTCGGCTTTCTCAGTTTGCTGCCTGTTGCTCTGTGATGTCAGTACACACACGCGATGCCTTTTGCGCAGCGGTTTATAAATGCCTCCTTTTGTTTGCTGGGCTGCTCCTCCGCTCGGCCCGGCGTTGGGTCCTCACTTTTTGGCAGGGTTTGTTCTTCTGCACATGACAGTTGTGAAATCTTTGCCACTTGTTCTAGAGCCCAGATCTGGAGGTGTGAGGATCGGCCCTCGGCGGCGCAGGACATTGGAGCTACAGAGGTTACAGACAAAACCTGTTCTGTTTCCGGACTCTGCTTTGGTTACAATGTATCACAGTTGGGTAAGATCTGAATGTCGCGCTGTTGTCCTGGAGCCGGATGTGATTCCAGTTCATTATTCCGCCAGGACATTGTGCAACCAAAAAGCCAATAATAATGGCGAACTATTCATAAGATGTAATGGCGAATACTGAAATAACGGAGACCTCGAGGCGAAAAGTGATATTATTAATGACTGCAAGAATAGCAGAAAATAATCCTCCCATCCAGCGACCAACAAAAAATGGTGAAAAAAGTCACCAAACAATCTAATGTGGAGATTTCTACCATTATTAAATCTTCTCCATAGAGCAGTAATGCGGATTACCGATCACTGCACTGATCACCAGGGAGATCAGAACCATCCACTAATCACCAGGGAAATCCGGACCATCCACTGATCACCAGGGAGATCGGAACCATCCACTAATCACCAGGGAAATCCGGACCATCCACTGATCACCAGGAAATTCGGAGCATCCACTGATCACCAGGGAAATCCAGACCATCCACTGATCACCAGGGAAATACAGACCATCCACTGATCACCAGGGAAATCCAGACCATCCACTGATCACCAGGGAAATCCAGACCATCCAGTGATCACCAGGGAAATCCGGACCATCCACTGATCACCAGGAAATCCGGACCATCCACTGATCAAAAGGGAAATCCAGACCATGCACTGATCACCAGGGAAATTCGGACCATCCACTGATCACCAGGGAAATCCGGACCATCCACTGATCACCAGGGAAATCCGGACCATCCACTGATCACCAGGGAAATCCGGACCATCCACTAATCACCAGGGAAATCCGGACAATCCACTAATCACCAGGGAAATCAGGACCATTCACAGATCACCAGAGAAATCCGGACCATCCGCTAATCACCAGGGAAATCAGGACCATTCACTAATCACCAGGGAAATCCAGACATCCACTAATCACCAGGGAAATCCAGACCATCCACTAATCGCCAGGGAAATCTGGACCATCCACTGATCACCAGGAAAATCCGGACCATCCACTAATCACCAGGGAAATCCGGACCATCCACTGATAACCAGGGAAATCCAGACCATCCACTAATCATCATGGAAATCCAGACCATCCACTGATCACCAGGGAAATCTGGACCATCCACTGATCACCAGGGAAATCCAGACCATCCACTGATCACCAGGGAGTTCAGAACCATCCACTGATCACCAGGGAGATCAGAACCATCTACTGATCACCAGGCAATCCAGAACATCCACTGATCACCAGGGAGATCTGAACCATCCACTGATCACCAGGGAAATCCAGACCATCCACTGATCATCAGGGAAATCCGGACCATCCACTAATCACCAGGGAAATCCGTACCATCCACTAATCACCAGGGAAATCAGGACCATCCACTAATCACCAGGGAAATCAGGACAATTCACTAATCACCAGGGAAATCCAGACATCCACTAATCACCAGGGAAATCCAGACCATCCACTAATCACCAGGGAAATCCAGACCATCCACTAATCACCAGAGAAATCCGGACCATCCACTGATCACCAGGGAAATCAGGACCATTCCCTAATCACCAGGGAAATCAGGACCATCCACTGATCACCAGGGAAATCAGGACCATCCACTAATCACCAGGGAAATCAGGACCATTCACTAATCACCAGGGAAATCAGGACCATCCACTAATCACCATGAAAATCAGGACCATCAACTAATCACCAGGGAAATCCAGACCATCCACTAATCACCAGGGAAATCCGGACCATCCACTGATCACCAGGGAAATCCGGACCATCCACTGATCACCAGGGAAATCCGGACCATCCACTAATCACCAGGGAAATCCAGACCATCCACTGATCACCAGGGAGATTTGAACCATCCACTGATCACCAGGGAAATCTGGACCATCCACTGATCACCAGGGAAATCCAGACCATCCACTGATCACCAGGGAGATCAGAACCATCCACTGATCACCAGGGAGATCAGAATCATCCACTGATCACCAGGAAATCCGGACCATCCACTGATCAAAAGGGAAATCCAGACCATGCACTGATCACCAGGGAAATTCGGACCATCCACTGATCACCAGGGAAATCCGGACCATCCACTGATCACCAGGAAATCTGGACCATCCACAGATCACCAGGAAATCCGGACCATCCACTAATCACCAGGGAAATCCGGACCATCCACTGATCACCAGGAAATCCGGACCATCCACTGATCACCAGGGAAATCCAGACCATCCACTAATCACCAGGGAAATCTGGACCATCCACTGATCACCAGGAAATCCGGACCATCCACTGATCACCAGGGAAATCAGGACCATCCACTGATCACCAGGGAAATCTCGACCATCCACTGATCACCAGGGGAATCCGGACCATCCACTGATCACCAGGGAGATCAGAACCATCCACTGATCACCAGGAGATCAGACCCATCCACTGATCACCAGGGAAATCAGAACCATCTACTGATCATCAGGGAAATCCGGACCATCCACTGTTTACCAGGGAAATCCAGACCATACACTGATCACCAGGGAAATCTGGATCATCCACTAATCAACAGGGAAATCCGGACCATCCATTGATCAACAGGAAATCCGGACCATCCACTGATCACCAGGGAAATCCGGACCATCCACTAATCACCAGGGAAATCAGGACCATCCACTAATCACCAGGGAACTTCAGACCATCCACTGATCATCAGGGAAATCAGAACCATTCACTAATCGCCAGGGAAATCCGGATCATCCACTGATCACCAGGGAAATCCGGACCATCCACTAATCACCAGGGAAATCCGGACCATCCACTGATCACCAGGGAAATCCGGACCATCCACTAATCACCAGGGAAATCCATACCATCCACTGATCACCAGGGAAATCCGGACCATCCACTGATCACCAGGGAAATCCAGACCATCCACTGATCACCAGGGAGATCAGAACCATCCACTGATCACCAGGCAATCCAGACCATCCACTGATCACCAGGGAGATCTGAACCATCCACTGATCACCAGGGAAATCCAGACCATCCACTGATCACCAGGGAAATCCGGACCATCCACTGATCACCAGGGAAATCCGGACCATCCACTAATCACCAGGGAAATCCGGACCATCCACTAATCACCAGGGAAATCCAGACATCCACTAATCACCAGGGAAATCCAGACCATCCACTAATCGCCAGGGAAATCCGGACCATCCACTGATCACCAGGAAAATCCGGACCATCCACTAATCACCAGGGAAATCCAGACCATACACTGATCACCAGGGAAATCTGGATCATCCACTAATCAACAGGGAAATCCGGACCATCCATTGATCACCAGGAAATCCGGACCATCCACTGATCACCAGGGAAATCCGGACCATCCACTAATCACCAGGGAAATCAGGACCATCCACTAATCACCAGGGAACTTCAGACCATCCACTGATCATCAGGGAAATCAGAACCATTCACTAATCGCCAGGGAAATCCAGATCATCCACTGATCACCAGGGAAATCCGGACCATCCACTAATCACCAGGGAAATCCGGACCATCCACTGATCACCAGGGAAATCCGGACCATCCACTAATCACCAGGGAAATCCATACCATCCACTGATCACCAGGGAAATCCGGACCATCCACTGATCACCAGGGAAATCCAGACCATCCACTGATCACCAAGGAGATCAGAACCATCCACTGATCACCAGGCAATCCAGACCATCCACTGATCACCAGGGAGATCTGAACCATCCACTGATCACCAGGGAAATCCAGACCATCCACTGATCACCAGGGAAATCCGGACCATCCACTGATCACCAGGGAAATCCGGACCATCCACTAATCACCAGGGAAATCCGGACCATCCACTAATCACCAGGGAAATCAGGACCATTCACAGATCACCAGAGAAATCCGGACCATCCGCTAATCACCAGGGAAATCAGGACCATTCACTAATCACCAGGGAAATCCAGACATCCACTAATCACCAGGGAAATCCAGACCATCCACTAATCGCCAGGGAAATCCGGACCATCCACTGATCACCAGGAAAATCCGGACCATCCACTAATCACCAGGGAAATCCGGACCATCCACTGATAACCAGGGAAATCCAGACCATCCACTAATCATCATGGAAATCCAGACCATCCACTGATCACCAGGGAAATCTGGACCATCCACTGATCACCAGGGAAATCCAGACCATCCACTGATCACCAGGGAGATCAGAACCATCCACTGATCACCAGGGAGATCAGAATCATCCACTGATCACCAGGCAATCCAGACCATCCACTAATCACCAGGGAAATCCGGACCATCCACTAATCACCAGGGAGATCAGAACCATCCACTGATCACCAGGGAGATCTGAACCATCCACTGATCACCAGGGAAATCCAGACCATCCACTGATCATCAGGGAAATCCGGACCATCCACTAATCACCAGGGAAATCCGTACCATCCACTAATCACCAGGGAAATCAGGACCATTCACAAATCACCAGAGAAATCCGGACCATCCACTAATCACCAGGGAAATCAGGACCATTCACTAATCACCAGGGAAATCCAGACATCCACTAATCACCAGGGAAATCCAGACCATCCACTAATCACCAGGGAAATCCAGACCATCCACTAATCACCAGAGAAATCCGGACCATCCACTGATCACCAGGGAAATCAGGACCATTCCCTAATCACTAGGGAAATCAGGACCATCCACTGATCACCAGGGAAATCAGGACCATCCACTAATCACCAGGGAAATCAGGACCATTCACTAATCACCAGGGAAATCAGGACCATCCACTAATCACCAGGAAAATCAGGACCATCAACTAATCACCAGGGAAATCCAGACCATCCACTAATCACCAGGGAAATCCGGACCATCCACTGATCACCAGGGAAATCCGGACCATCCACTGATCACCAGGGAAATCCGGACCATCCACTAATCACCAGGGAAATCCGGACCATCCACTAATCACCAGGGAAATCCGGACCATCCACTGATCACCAGGGAAATCCGGACGCCCCCTGAGGAAGAATTCACGAAACGTGCCTTGAGGTGGAGGGAAGCACAGACTAACCCCGCATCTACACGCTGGACCTCATTTTTGGACCTTTATCATTATAGGTAAATTTACCGCTGTGTTTTTACTACCCTTAGCTTACGTTGCACTATAGCACAGGTAGTTTTTGATCTTTTGCCAATAAGACAACACATGGGCACTTGTACCCCTGTATATCTGCGGCGCCCCAGAGTCCTGGTCGTTGCAGTACTGTGGCTCCGCCACTATGGGGAGCTATGGTACGTCTGATTGCACTAAAGGAGTTTCTCTGATCAGGTAACACCTCACTACACTTCACACTCCGGCCACCAGGGGTGGTGGTCCTATCTAGTAGGCCACTCCTCACACTCTGGTAAAACTGGGGGTTGGACAGGAAGACAGGGAGAAGTAACTGGGAAGAGCTGGTGAGAGGACCTGTCAGGGATGGGATCCTGGCAGACTCCTAAGAGCAGAACTAACCAGTGAACAACGGGAATACAGTAAAGAGGAATTAGGACCAGAAGGAGTCGTGCTGTTAGACCGAGGCAACATCCTTCTGAGGCGCAAACAGTCGGTGGCCGGAACGCCGAGCAAGTAAGAGACTCTAAGTACTACTGCAAACCACGGCAGGGCAGCCAATTATAGGTTGGCTGTCCCACACAAATCACCTAAGCAGACAACAGAGGCAGCTGTGGGAGAGGGGCGACTCTAGGGTCCCGGAAGAACTCCAGGCCTACCCCGTCATACGGGTGCGTCCTACCATATCACCTGGGGGGACGGAGAGAACGAACATCAGAGACAGACAGAATCAGTTGTGAGGACTATCCCGGGAGCTCAGCAGGGAAGGACTACAACACACAGCGCTAGAAGGTAGACACTGATTCCCACCTGTAAAGAGAACTCCTGATTTGCCTTTGGACCGGCCGGTCTCTGACAGCCCGGTGGACAGCGCTCTGGACTGAGGTCTCTAAAACCTTCAGTAAAGAGGTAAAGAGAATGCAACCTGGTGTCCTCGTTATTTACTGCACCGCACCATCTACATCCGTCACATCATTCACTGTGCGCCCCTCGGCAGGGTCACGGACTGGGCCTAGCCACCGTGACAACCCCAGAGCAGAGACTCACACAGGTCCGGTACCGGGTACCCCTCGGCCCTGCGGCAGTGGGGGTGCTCCAATTTTGGCGTCACGAACAGGATCTACTTAAGCCTGAAGAATCAGGTCATGTGTGCCTTGGAACTGTGATTTATTGTGCTTGGACTGTGTATTGCCATTTACCGCCAAAATTCGCCATTGCCGCGCACGGAGGGAGGAGCCTTAGCTTCGTGGGCGGAACCGGCCAAAAGAAGCACGGAACGGAAAGCGCGGTAAGGCGCCAATCCCGGAAGAGGAACTCCGACCTCCAGCAGGTTAGTGGGAGGAAGGGACAGCCATGTCCGAGTCGGGAGGAGAGGAGAGGAGGTGGCGGCCGCAGCCGTGGACGCAGGGGCAGCTCCGGTCCCCGCAGCGGGCGAAGCCGCGGCCCTAATACCACCACCAGTTGCCGCAGAAGCCGCTGTCCCCCTGAGCCAGTCGGACACTGCCGCTAACACAAAAGCCATAATGCCCTTCTCCATGCCGTACCTGCCCGGAGCGGCCTGGCTCCCACGATACTCTGGGGAGTCGCATACATTCACTGACTTTAAAGAAGGGCTCTGCAGCCTGCTCGAGTTCTATCACCTGACAGAGCCTCAGAAGGTTCATATGATAACCGGCCAACTCTTTGGGGCGGCTCTGAGAGAATTGAAGTCCTGGCCCGCCGAGGATAAGGGAACTGCACAACAGATTTTTGCAAAGCGTAAAGCCACCTTTGATACTCGCACTGCTACAGAAATTAAACTGACTTTCTATGGATGCAAACAGCGACCGCAGGACAGCTTACGGGACTATGCCCTCAATCTCCAGGAGGCGATGCGGGCCATTAAGCAGAGTGACCCCGGCAGCATGCAGGATGAGGGTAAACTCCTGAAGGAGCGGTTCATTGAGGGACTCCTGTGCAGTCACCAACGGGGCCAATTACACTTCCTGGCCATGCAAAATCCAGACTTGACTTTTGCGCAATTCAAAGATAAGGCTATCCAGGCATTGCAGGAGCGACAGCCCAGCCGCGCAATACCACCCAGGCGCCCCGCTCTCACATACCACCAGGAGGTGGCATCGGATACCCCAGTTGCCGCGGAGGCCGACGCCCAGAGCTTCGAGGACGACTCCCCTGCAGGACTTCGCCTCCAGATGCAAGAGCTAACCAAGAACGTTGCTGCCCTAGCCCGGACGGTGCAGTCCCTACAGGAGGCCCCCAAGGAAAAGATCCAGCTAGCCTCCGGACCAGAAGATGTCCCCTGGACGCGACAGAAGAGGACCCCACAGACCAGAGGCCGGGACAGCGATCGCTTCCATCAGGACGGACGACCCATCTGCCGCCGATGTCACCAGGTGGGCCACCTTGCAAGGTACTGTCCTTTAAACGAGCAACCCCTGGGGCAAAGGGCCAACCCCCAGGAGTAGGACGGTCAGGCCCGCAGCATTGGAGAACCAAGTATATTGGAGGACGACCAGTTCTCCCTGTAGTGGTTGATGGAATCCCCTTGAACGCTTTGCTGGACACCGGTTCTCAGGTGACGACTATACCTTACGTGCTATATAAACGGTATTGGGAGGACGCTGATATTACTCGTGGCCCTGACGATGATTTCACCATAATAGCCAGTAATGGTCAGCCGTTGCCACAAGTGGGGTATAAGGAGGTCACCATCAAGGTGGGGCGGGTAGAATTGAAAGCCCAAGGGATTGTGATTGTTGATATTGATCATCGAGAATGTAATCCCATGATGACTCTTGGTACTAATGTTATAGAAAATTGTCTTGCAGAAGTTATTGTTTTGTTGCAACAGGTGGCAGAAACCGCTGGCCACAGCGAGCAACGGGCCCTACAGAAGGAAATCAGAGCTCTGATGCAGAGACAGCAGGTAGAGCTGACTGGTGGTGAGATTGGTCGTGTCACTGTGAGTGATTCAAACCCCATCGCGATACCCCCCAGGAGTGAGATGTTAATATGGTGTCGGGCAGCCATAGGCCTCAGGGGTAAGGACTACCAGGCCTTGGTAGAACCCGTATATTCAGACAATAGGCCTACTGTTCTGACAGCCCGGGGGGTGGTCGACGTCCGCCAGGGGAGAGTGCCCGTACGTGTCCTCAATTGTGGGGAGGAAGAGATCCACCTCACCAAGTATACCACGCTCGCCAAACTGTTCACTGTCAATAATAGTGTGATACAGACACCTGAACCCTTGGTCCCGTCAAACGTGGCGGAGAACAAAGGTTCTGCAGAGCACTCGAAAGACTGGTGTCGGGAATTGCATGTGGGCACTGACTCTACCCCATCCCATCAAAAACAGGGGGCCTACAGGGTGGTACACGAGTACGAGCAGGTATTCAGCAAACACCCCTTAGATTTTGGGCAGGTGAAAGGGATCCAACATCACATCCCCACGGGAGATCACCGACCCATAAAAGAGAGATATCGCCCTGTACCCCCAGCTCATTACCAGTGTGCCAAGGACATGCTGCGGGAAATGAAGGAGGCTGGGGTGGTGAGAGACAGCTGTAGCCCCTGGGCAGCTCCGTTAGTCCTTGTTAAAAAGAAAGATGGTACCATGAGGATGTGTGTTGATTACAGGCAGTTGAATCGCATTACACATAAGGACGCATACCCACTGCCCAGGATAGAGGAGTCTCTGGCTGCCTTAAAATCTGCTAACTACTTCTCTACCTTAGATCTCACCAGTGGGTACTGGCAGGTTCCTGTAGCGGAGGCGGACAAAGAGAAGACGGCCTTCACGACACCAATGGGTCTCTGCGAGTTCAACTACATGCCCTTCGGATTGTGCAATGCTCCCGGGACGTTCCAGAGGATGATGGAGTGCTGCCTAGGACACATGAACTTTGAAACTGTGCTGCTGTATTTGGATGATGTCATTGTCTTCTCTAAGACCTACGAAGACCATCTGAAGCACCTGGCCGAGGTGTTTGAAGCCCTGTCCAACTTCGGCTTAAAGGTGAAACCGTCCAAGTGTCATCTGCTGAAACCTAAAGTGCAGTACCTGGGCCATGTGGTGAGCCCTGAAGGAGTGGCCCCAGACCCCGACAAGGTCACAGTGATCAAGGACTGGCCAAAGCCCAGTGACCTCCACGAAGTCCGGCAGTTCCTCGGGCTGGTAGGCTATTACCGAAGGTTCATTAAGGACTTCACCAAGAAGGCCGCACCCTTGCAAAACCTGTTGGTGGGCCAACCAAAGAAGACCAAGGGGAGGAACACCCCCTTTGATTGGAACAAGGAGCTGGAGGAATCCTTCACCTGTTTGAAGTCGGCACTGACGGGAGAAGAGGTACTGGCTTACCCTGAATACGACCAACCGTTTGTGCTGTACACAGATGCCAGCAATGTGGGATTAGGAGCCGTGCTGTCTCAGGTCCAGAAAGGCAAAGAAAGGGTGATCGCTTACGCCAGCAGGAAACTCCGTCCCACGGAAAGGAACCCTGACAACTACAGTTCCTTTAAGCTGGAATTCCTTGCCATTGTCTGGGCAGTGACAGAGAGGTTCAAACACTACCTGGCCTCCGCGAAATTCACCATCTTCACGGACAACAATCCGTTAACGCATCTGGATACTGCCAAACTCGGGGCTTTGGAACAGCGATGGATGGCCCGGCTGTCCAACTACGATTACACCATCAAGTACCGGGCAGGACACGAGAATGCCAATGCCGATGCCTTGTCCCGAATGCCCAATTTGCCAGAAGCGGGAGAAGACCTGGAGGCACTTGAAGAGGTGGAGCTGCCTGCATTCCATCGCCCCAAAGCCACTCAGAGCTCTCATCATGTGAAAAACAGGCGCAAGAACCAACCGGATGACACGCTGAATCCCCTGCCCCATCACGGGTGGGCGGAAACCCAGGATGGTGACCCCGCGGTCCGTCGGGTGAAAGAGCTCTTGACGCAGGCAGGGTCGCACCCTGGCCCAGATGACCCACAAGAGACCCAACAGCTGTGGAAGGGGAGAAGCAAACTGTTTATCCATGACGGCAAGCTGTGTAGGAGGAGCATCGACCCACGTACTCATGAGTTGGTGTGGCAGATAGTGGTGCCAAGGCGAGATGCGCCCATGGTTCTGGGAGCCTACCATGATGGAGCCAGACACTTCGGATGGAGGAAGCTAGAAAGGCTACTCCGAGGGAGGTTCTATTGGATCGGCATGAAGAGAACCATTGAGAAGTGGTGTCGGGAGTGTGGTCCATGTAGTCTGCGCAGGAAGGACCGTGACAGTCAACGGGCTCCCCTGCGGCCTATCATCACCAAACGGCCGCTCGAACTGGTCGCGCTGGATCATGTGAAGCTGACACCTAGCCGGTCGGGCTATATCTACGCCCTTACCATCGTGGACCACTACTCCAGGTTTTTGGTGGTTGTACCTGTCAAGGATCTAACGGCCAGGACTGCCGCCAGGGCCTTCCAGCAGCACTTTTGTAGGCCCCATGGCTACCCAGAGAAGGTACTGACCGATCAGGGACCTGCATTCGAAGCAGAAGTGTTCCAAGAATTCTGCCAACTGTACGGGTGTAAGAAGATCAGAACCACACCGTACCATCCTCAAACCAACGGGATGTGCGAGAAGATGAACCAAGTGGTAATCGATTTATTGAAGACCTTGCCTGTGGAGGAACGGAACCTGTGGCCGATAAAGTTGCCTGACTTGGTGGATATGTACAATCACATCCCAGTAAATTCCACCAACTGTACTCCAGCGTACCTGATGCGAGGACGATCTAGTCGGTTACCCGTTGATCTGGACATGGGGTCCTAGTCCCCGAAGATACCTCGCCGGATGCAGATTGGGATGTAGAAAGGCAGCGAAGGTACCGCGAAGTACAGGAGTGTGTAGAAAGAAGTCTCGCCCAGGCTAGGCAGAAACAAGAAAGGGACTACAACCAACACACTCCTGCGATTCTCCTGTCACCTGGTGAGCAAGTACTTAAACGAAAGAGGAGATTACACAAGCTCGATGACCAATGGGAAGCGGAACCGTATACCATCCTGCCATCCGATTTCGACAACACGAAGGTCTGTCTCATCAGCAAGGACAGAGGGGAGACCTCGACAGCGGTATCCAGGGATCACCTTAAGGTCTGCCCCGATAAGTTGAGAGAGAGGGACACAGCCCCAGAAATCTCCCCGCCGGTGGAAAAGGAGAAGATGATCCATACCGTCCTTGGTGATTTTCCCCAGTCCTGGACTCAGATAAATCAAGCCATCGTGGTACCTGTTCTAATGTTTCAACAGCCGGACCCACCAGAAACAATGGCGGTACCAGATCATCCGGCCCCGCAACCTCAACAAGCCCTACCTGAAGATGCCATGCCAACCGTTGAACCGGCAAATCCTCCCTCTGCTATCGGTGAATCTGCTGTACCCACTGTTGATAGCAGCCGCTCAGAGAGCCCCAACCTGCCAGTGCTACCCAGACTCACTAGAAGTGTAGCTAGAAGACAGTGCACTACACCAGCGGTAGCAAGCTTAGCGGGCCCTGTTAGGCCAATAGCAACCCCTGCGCTGCGAAGGTCCACACGCAGCACTCAGAACCAAACTCCCCTCCGCTATAAAACTTGGAGGTATTGATAAGGGCTGCTATCTAGTTGAAAATGTTTGTGTACATATTTTTGTTACAGGTTATAAAATGGACAATAGAGTAATGGACGGTGAATTGCTCAAAAACTTTCAAAAAGGGGGACCCCTTTGTTTACCCGGGGTCCCCGCTGTTTCAACCACTGAACTGAGAGTCATAAACTGTGCATGACCTAACTTTCGCAACGTTCAAGAGTTCTCACCTCCCATAAAGGGAAGCACTGTTATGTTTAATTGTTATGCTATTTCAAAAATTTTGTGTGTTTCCTGTTAACATGTATTGTTGTTCTTGTTTTCCCAGTCCAGGAGTACTGGATTTAACCGGGGGGGAGTGCAGCGCCCCAGAGTCCTGGTCGTTGCAGTACTGTGGCTCCGCCACTATGGGGAGCTATGGTACGTCTGATTGCACTAAAGGAGTTTCTCTGATCAGGTAACACCTCACTACACTTCACACTCCGGCCACCAGGGGGGGTGGTCCTATCTAGTAGGCCACTCCTCACACTCTGGTAAAACTGGGGGTTGGACAGGAAGAAGTAACTGGGAAGAGCTGGTGAGAGGACCTGTCAGGGATGGGATCCTGGCAGACTCCTAAGAGCAGAACTAACCAGTGAACAACGGGAATACAGTAAAGAGGAATTAGGACCAGAAGGAGTCGTGCTGTTAGACCGAGGCAACATCCTTCTGAGGCGCAAACAGTCGGTGGCCGGAACGCCGAGCAAGTAAGAGACTTTAAGTACTACTGCAAACCACGGCAGGACAGCCAATTATAGGTTGGCTGTCCCACACAAATCACCTAAGCAGACAATGGAGGCAGCTGTGGGAGAGTTGCGACTCTAGGGTCCCGGAAGAACTCCAGGCCTACCCCGTCATACGGGTGCGTCCTACCATATCACCTGGGGGGACGGAGAGAACGAACATCAGAGACAGGTAGAATCAGTTGTGAGGACTATCCCGGGAGCTCAGCAGGGAAGGACTACAACACACAGCGCTAGAAGGTAGACACTGATTCCCACCTGTAAAGAGAACTCCTGATTTGCCTTTGGACCGGCCGGTCTCTGACAGCCCGGTGGACAGCGCTCTGGACTGAGGTCTCTAAAACCTTCAGTAAAGAGGTAAAGAGACTGCAACCTGGTGTCCTCGTTATTTACTGCACCGCACCATCTACATCCGTCACATCATTCACTGTGCGCCCCTTGGCAGGGTCACGGACTGGGCCTAGCCACCGTGACAACCCCAGAGCAGAGACTCACACAGGCCCGGTACCGGGTACCCCTCGGCCCTGCGGCAGTGGGGGCGCTCCATATCTCCTTTCTTTAGCCTGAAATATGACCACTAGGCACAATTAATTCAATTTTTATGTATAAGGGTTTCTTTTGCCTATATGCTGGATAACTTAGGTCCATATATTCAATGGACAGAATCTAGCTAATAACCATATAGGCATTTATGCTAATACTATAACATGCGGTGATTGTCAAGCCTTACCTCACACGAAAGGCACCTTGTTGATATTTATCGTTGTGTTTATATATGTGTGTTTTTCATAATTATGCTTAAGGCCTCTTTCACACTTCCATCTTTTCAGATCTGTCACAATGCGTCGTTTTGGGCAAAAAAATGCATCCTGCAAATTTGCCCGCTGGATGCGTTTTTTTCCCATAGACTTGTATTAGCGACGTATGGCCACACGTTTCGTCCGTCGTTCACTAGATCCGTCGGAATTTGGCGGACCGTCGTCTGGAAAAAACATTCAATGTAACGTTTTTTGTCTGCGTCGGAAAAACGTGTCGCGACGGATCCTGCGGCGTCCGTCGTTGGCTAGAATGGAAGCCTTTGGTCGCAGGATCCGTCGTGGCACATCGTATGACGGAATCCAGCGCTGGAATATGTCTTTTTACACTAAGCATGCTCAGAATCAGGATTTTGTAGCCAATTCACCAGACAGCCCCAAATCTATATAAGCCTGGCCTGTGGCGTCACCCCCAAATGTGCCAGCAAGACTCCTGCCAGCATCCAGCCATAAACTGTGTGTGTTTGCGTGCGCCTGTGAACTATTATTGCCAACCTATTGGTCTCAAAAATAACATCAGAACATATGGTCGCAATCTTCACAAGCACTCCTTCCATCTCTGCCACTTTCTCTAAACCCTGTCAAAGATGGGGTGTAAAAACAGTCAATATATAGGTTTCCCTTAAAACGTATCCGTCAAAGAAACAGATGAAATGGATGGTAAAAACGGAAAAGACGGATGCAACGGATCCAGTTTTTCGACGGAACTGTCTAGCGGATCCATCAAAATGCTGTATGTGTTGCATCCGGTTTTCACTATTTTTGACGCATATGTCGCGCCAACGCATTGTGACGGCCGCCAGACGACGCAAGTGTGAAAGAAGCCTAATAAAAAATCTTTTGCCATTTTTTTAAACGAACACACTTTTTTTATTGGCTATTGTGTGTTTTCCGGGCAATTATGTAGCGCCCCCACTGCCGCAGGGCCGAGGGGTACCCGGTACCGGGCCTCTGAGTCACTGCTCTGGGGTTGTCACGGTGGCTAGGCCCGGTCTGTGACCCTGTGACCCTGCCGAGGGGCGTACAGTGAATAATAGATATGGATGGTGGTAGTGGTGGTGGTGGTGCGGTGCAGTAAATAACGAGGACACCAGGTTGCAGTCTCTTTACCTCTTTACTGAAGATCTCTGGGTCCTCAGTCCGGAATCCAGATAACCAGGCTGCGCAAGTCCGGCCGGTCCAATGGCACCTCCAGAGTTCTCCTCACAGGTGGAAATCGGTGCCTTCCTTCTAGCGCTATGTGTTGTGGTCCTTCCCTGCTGTGCTTACGGAAAGTCCCCACAACTGTTGTGTCCGTTTCTTAAGTTCCCTCACAACTCGATTAGATGATGTTCTGCTAATCCTCCGTCCCTCCCTGATGTTATGGTTAGGACGGCACCCGTATGACGGGTAGGCTCGGAGCTCTTCCGGGACCCTAGAGTCGCCCCTCTCCACAAGTTGCCCCCCAAGACTGCATAGGTGATTTGGGTGAGACAGCCCGCCTTAGACTGACTGTCCTGCCGTTGGTTTAGAGTATTGCCTGAAGCTGAATATTGTAATACTCCCTCGGCGTTCCGGCCGCCGGTTGTGCGCCTCAGTAGGATGTTGCCTCGGTCTCACAGCACGACTCCTACTGGTATTTCTCCTTCTTGCTTTGATCTCGTTTCTCACTCAGCACAATCTATCTCGCTTTCAATCCTTCCTTGGGTACCGCCGCTATGCTGAGCAGGCACGGTCCCGTTACATTCCTTCTTGTAGCCAGGCCTCTGTCAGGATCCCACCCCTGACAGAGACCCTACCGAATCTTCCCCCACAACACCCTCTGCCACAAGGTGTTGCCTGGTTCCAACCCAGTCAGCTTTCTGAACTCACTTCCTGCCTGACCCCCAGTTTACCCACACTGGTGGGGAGTGGCCTAATGAATAGAACCCTTAGCTCCCCCTGGAGGCCCGGCTGTGAAATGTATTGGTGTCTGTGATACCTGGTCAGATGAACTCCTTCAGTGCCATCAGACGTACCATAGCTCCCCTTAGTGGCGGAGCCACAGTACTGCAACGACCAGGACTCTGGGGCGCTGCAATTATATTAGGGATTATATATGCTCTTTAAGTAACCATAATATTATTTGGACTTTTTTTGTTTGATAAACACATACATAGACAGTAGCTTTTGTTTTAGCCAAAAGAATTTTTAAGCCGCTACTTTGGCAAGGTAGACTCTTTTGGCCCGGCCCTACTTTACTCTAAACTATTAAACATTTCTTAAACTATCCAACACTTATTTTAGGTATATTTTATTTATCTTTTCTTTAAGGAAATATGTCACATACATTTTTTAAAATAACCAATAATACCACAAAAAAGGGACAAGTACCGTCACTCCATGGAAGGACAACATATCACCACCACATTGTGACCGAATAATACCATGTACAAGGAAGAAATACCGCCACACCATGACCAGGCCACATATTACCACCACATTGTGACCGAAAAATACCATGAACAAGGAAGAAATACCTCCACACCATGACCAGGCCACATATTACCACCACATAGTGACCGAATAATACCATGTACAAGGAAGAAATACCGCCACACCATGACCAGGCCACATATTACCACCACATAGTGACCGAATAATACCATGAACAAGGAAGAAATACCGCCACACCATGACCAGGCCACATATTACCACCACATTGTGACCGAATAATACCATGTACAAGGAAGAAATACCGCCACACCATAACCAGGCCACATATTACCACCACATAGTGACCGAATAATACCATGTACAAGGAAGAAATACCGCCATACCATCACCAGGCCACATATTACCACCACATCGTGACCGAATAATACCATGTACAAGGAAGAAATACCGCCACACCATGACCAGGCCACATATTACCACCACATAATGACCGAATAATACCACATACAAGGAACAAATACTGACACACCATGGCTGAACCACATTTCACCACCATAGAGTTATAGTGATACAATACTACAAGGTGGGCCATTTACATAGATACACCTAAATAAAAGGGGAATGGTTGGTGATATCAACTTCCCGTTTGTGTCACATTAGTATATGGGAGGTGGGAAACTTTTGAAGATGGGTGGTGACCATGGCGGCCATTTTGGATCCAACTTTATTTTTTCCAGTGGGAAGAGGGTCATGTGACACATCAAACTTATTGAGAATTTCACAAGAAAAACAATGGTGTGCTTGGTTTTAACTTTATTCTTTCATTAGTTATTTACAAGTTTATGACTACTTCTAAAATGTGTTCAAAGTGCTGCCCATTGTGTTTGATTGTCAATGCAACCCTCTTCTCCCACTCTTGACACCCTGATAGCAACACCGCAGAAGAAATGCTAGCACAGGCTTCCAGTATCCCTTGTTTCAGATGCAGCACATTTCCTATCTTCACAGCATAGACAATTGATTTCAGATGACCCCAAAGATAAAAGTCTAATGGGGTCAGATCGGGAGACCTTGGTGGCCATTGAACTGGCCCACGACGACCAATCCACTGTGTCAAGAGTGGGAGAAGAGGGTTGCATTGACAATCCAACACAATGGGCAGCACTTTGAACACATTTTATAACTGATCATAAACTTGTAAATAATTCATGAAAGAATAAAGTTAAGTTAAAACCAAGCACACCATTGTTTTTCTTGTGAAATTCTTAATAAGTTTGATGTGTCACATGACCCTCTTCCCATAGGAAAAATAAAGTTGGATCCAAAATGGCAAATTTCAAAATGGCCGCCATGTATGGTGTGCAGACAATACAGTGATCACCAGTGATATTATACACAGGAGCTATGTATATATCGTCAGTGTACAGGTAATACAGTGATCACCAGTGACATTATACACAGGAGCTCTGTATATAGTGTATAGTGTACAGGTAATACAGTGATCACAGTGACATTATACACAGGAGCTCTGTATATAGTGTATAGTGTACAGGAAATACAGGGATCACCAGTGACATTATACACAGAAGCCCTGTATATAGTGTCAGTGTACAGGTAATACAGTGATCACCAGTGACATTATACACAGGAGCTCTGTATATAGTGTATAGTGTACAGGTAATACAGTGATCAACAGTGACATTATACACAGGAGCTCTGTATATAGTGTATAGTGTACAGGTAATACAGTGATCACCAGTGACATTATACACAGGAGCTCTGTACAGTATATAGTGTATAGTGTAAAGGTGATACAGTGATCACCAGTGACATTATACACAGGAGCTCTGTATATATTGTCAGTGTACAGGTAATAGTGATCACCAGTGAAATTATACACAGGAGCTTGTATGTAGTATTCAGGTAACACAGTGATCACTAGTGACTAGGGTTGAGCGACTTTAATTTTTTTAAGATCGAGTAGGGTTTTGGGAAACCCGATTTTGTCCAGAGTCGAGTCGAGTGCAGTCGGCCGATTATCGCTAAAAGTCGGGGATCGACCGAAACACGAAACCCAATGCAAGTCAATGGGGAAGCATAGTCGGCAGTGAGTGGAGGCCAGGAAAACACCTACAGTGCCCATTTTAATGCCAAAAACATCCATTCTTGTTTCTGAAGCTTGCCAATCTTAATTAACTGTATAATAATAGTTGGGCATAGGGAATTGGGGGAAAGTTGTGGGGGGAGTAGGGCTGGCTCAAGTTTTTCGTGGGCCCAGGAAATGCGGACCACGTCACGGCGGTGTTGCAGGGAAAGGTAAGTATTTAAACGTTGCAAGTGCTGTGATCCTGAGCAAGCAGGGGGGGGCCCACTCGTTCGCATTGGCACTGGCACAGGGCCCCTCAAAGTACGGCGGTGTGTTTGCATGGCGGGGGCGCCTCCCACCAGCAGCGACACTTTTGCGTACTCTGAGGGGCCCTGTGCCAGTGACGTCGCCAACGAGTATGCCCCCCCACCTGATGAAGGAACCTGCACTTTCATCTGCACCTTCCTCTTTGTC
Organism: Ranitomeya variabilis; assembly: GCF_051348905.1. NCBI lineage: Eukaryota > Metazoa > Chordata > Amphibia > Anura > Dendrobatidae > Ranitomeya > Ranitomeya variabilis. The sequence continues at coordinate 419,724,861 of NC_135233.1, forward strand.
CCTGTGTAAGGTGGTATAACATGCGGGAAGGGGAACCTTACTTTCAGCAGGGTCAGATTCTGGCTGTGTAGAGTACAAGGGGAATGTAGTGGTCTAGGTCAATGTACCAGCAGACTCATTTAGCAGTGGCTGGGCAATGGGCAGGATGAGGAGGAAACAGATATAGGGCCAAAGAATAAAGTAGGCTAAATGCAGTTCAAAATTGGTAACAGGACTAAACAGGCGGCATTGCTTTGTTCAGTGGAGTAGCAAACCCAAGAGCAGCAGACACTGTTTCAAGGGCCTAACCACACTAGTAGGCCAAATGCAGTTTAATATCTGATAGTATAGGGCGAAAGCCAGAATGTGGAAGCTCAGCTTTGTTCAGTTGAGGACAACACCAGGGAGGGGCAGACACCTTTAGTAGGCCGGAAAAGCCTATTGCATTTTTTAAAATGGTAATTTGGAGCAGAAGGTTGAAGCTCAGCTTTATTTAGTTGAGGACAACACCAGGCAGGGGCACACAGACAGACACCTTTAGTAGGCCGGAAAAGCCTATTGCATTTTTTAAAATGGTAATTTGGAGCAGAAGGTTGAAGCTCAGCTTTATTTAGTTGAGGACAACACCAGGCAGGGGCATACAGACAGACACCTTTAGTAGGCCGGAAAAGCCTATTGCATTTTTTAAAATGGTAATTTGGAGCAGAAGGTTGAAGCTCAGCTTTATTTAGTTGAGGGCAACACCAGGCAGGGGCACACAGACAGACACCTTTAGTAGGCCGGAAAAGCCTATTGCATTTTTTAAAATGGTAATTTGGAGCAGAAGGTTGAAGCTCAGCTTTATTTAGTTGAGGACAACACCAGGCAGGGGCACACAGACAGACACCTTTAGTAGGCCGGAAAAGCCTATTGCATTTTTTAAAATGGTAATTTGGAGCAGAAGGTTGAAGCTCAGCTTTATTTAGTTGAGGGCAACACCAGGGAGGGGCAGAAGCCGTTAGTAGGCCCTAACCACCATTTTTTTTTAAAAAAACCACTTAATGAGAGCTGGAAGGTTGAAGCTCAGCTTTATTTAGTTGAGGGCAACACCAGGCAGGGGCACACAGACAGACACCTTTAGTAGGCCGGAAAAGCCTATTGCATTTTTTAAAATGGTAATTTGGAGCAGAAGGTTGAAGCTCAGCTTTATTTAGTTGAGGACAACACCAGGCAGGGGCACACAGACAGACACCTTTAGTAGGCCGGAAAAGCCTATTGCATTTTTTAAAATGGTAATTTGGAGCAGAAGGTTGAAGCTCAGCTTTATTTAGTTGAGGGCAACACCAGGGAGGGGCAGAAGCCGTTAGTAGGCCCTAACCACCATTTTTTTTTTTAAAAACCACTTAATGAGAGCCGGAAGGTTGAAGCTCAGCTTTATTTAGTTGAGGGCAACCCCAGGCAGGGGCACACAGACAGACACCTTTAGTAGGCCGGAAAAGCCTATTGCATTTTTTAAAATGGTAATTTGGAGCAGAAGGTTGAAGCTCAGCTTTATTTAGTTGAGGACAACACCAGGCAGGGGCACACAGACAGACACCTTTAGTAGGCCGGAAAAGCCTATTGCATTTTTTAAAATGGTAATTTGGAGCAGAAGGTTGAAGCTCAGCTTTATTTAGTTGAGGGCAACACCAGGGAGGGGCAGAAGCCGTTAGTAGGCCCTAACCACCATTTTTTTTTTTAAAAACCACTTAATGAGAGCCGGAAGGTTGAAGCTCAGCTTTATTTAGTTGAGGGCAACACCAGGCAGGGGCACACAGACAGACACCTTTAGTAGGCCGGAAAAGCCTATTGCATTTTTTAAAATGGTAATTTGGAGCAGAAGGTTGAAGCTCAGCTTTATTTAGTTGAGGGCAACACCAGGGAGGGGCAGAAGCCGTTAGTAGGCCCTAACCACCATTTTTTTTTTAAAAAACCACTTAATGAGAGCCGGAAGGTTGAAGCTCAGCTTTATTTAGTTGAGGGCAACACCAGGCAGGGGCACACAGACAGACACCTTTAGTAGGCCGGAAAAGCCTATTGCATTTTTTAAAATGGTAATTTGGAGCAGAAGGTTGAAGCTCAGCTTTATTTAGTTGAGGACAACACCAGGCAGGGGCACACAGACAGACACCTTTAGTAGGCCGGAAAAGCCTATTGCATTTTTTAAAATGGTAATTTGGAGCAGAAGGTTGAAGCTCAGCTTTATTTAGTTGAGGACAACACCAGGCAGGGGCACACAGACAGACACCTTTAGTAGGCCGGAAAAGCCTATTGCATTTTTTAAAATGGTAATTTGGAGCAGAAGGTTGAAGCTCAGCTTTATTTAGTTGAGGGCAACACCAGGCAGGGGCACACAGACAGACACCTTTAGTAGGCCGGAAAAGCCTATTGCATTTTTTAAAATGGTAATTTGGAGCAGAAGGTTGAAGCTCAGCTTTATTTAGTTGAGGACAACACCAGGCAGGGGCACACAGACAGACACCTTTAGTAGGCCGGAAAAGCCTATTGCATTTTTTAAAATGGTAATTTGGAGCAGAAGGTTGAAGCTCAGCTTTATTTAGTTGAGGGCAACACCAGGGAGGGGCAGAAGCCGTTAGTAGGCCCTAACCACCATTTTTTTTTTTAAAAACCACTTAATGAGAGCCGGAAGGTTGAAGCTCAGCTTTATTTAGTTGAGGGCAACACCAGGCAGGGGCACACAGACAGACACCTTTAGTAGGCCGGAAAAGCCTATTGCATTTTTTAAAATGGTAATTTGGAGCAGAAGGTTGAAGCTCAGCTTTATTTAGTTGAGGGCAACACCAGGGAGGGGCAGAAGCCGTTAGTAGGCCCTAACCACCATTTTTTTTTTTAAAAACCACTTAATGAGAGCCGGAAGGTTGAAGCTCAGCTTTATTTAGTTGAGGGCAACACCAGGCAGGGGCACACAGACAGACACCTTTAGTAGGCCGGAAAAGCCTATTGCATTTTTTAAAATGGTAATTTGGAGCAGAAGGTTGAAGCTCAGCTTTATTTAGTTGAGGGCAACACCAGGGAGGGGCAGAAGCCGTTAGTAGGCCCTAACCACCATTTTTTTTTTTAAAAAACCACTTAATGAGAGCCGGAAGGTTGAAGCTCAGCTTTATTTAGTTGAGGGCAACACCAGGCAGGGGCACACAGACAGACACCTTTAGTAGGCCGGAAAAGCCTATTGCATTTTTTAAAATGGTAATTTGGAGCAGAAGGTTGAAGCTCAGCTTTATTTAGTTGAGGGCAACACCAGGGAGGGGCAGAAGCCGTTAGTAGGCCCTAACCACCATTTTTTTTTTAAAAAACCACTTAATGAGAGCCGGAAGGTTGAAGCTCAGCTTTATTTAGTTGAGGGCAACACCAGGCAGGGGCACACAGACAGACACCTTTAGTAGGCCGGAAAAGCCTATTGCATTTTTTAAAATGGTAATTTGGAGCAGAAGGTTGAAGCTCAGCTTTATTTAGTTGAGGACAACACCAGGCAGGGGCACACAGACAGACACCTTTAGTAGGCCGGAAAAGCCTATTGCATTTTTTAAAATGGTAATTTGGAGCAGAAGGTTGAAGCTCAGCTTTATTTAGTTGAGGACAACACCAGGCAGGGGCACACAGACAGACACCTTTAGTAGGCCGGAAAAGCCTATTGCATTTTTTAAAATGGTAATTTGGAGCAGAAGGTTGAAGCTCAGCTTTATTTAGTTGAGGGCAACACCAGGGAGGGGCAGAAGCCGTTAGTAGGCCCTAACCAAAGTTGAAGGCCAAATGCAGTTTAATTTCTTATACTATAGGCCGAAAGCCAGAAGGTGGAAGCTCCAATTTAGACAGTGGAGGACAATTTGAATTAGGGACTGCAGACAGACTTAGTAGGCTGTCCCCTGTGGACCATGCATCCACCACATTAACCCATTGCGCCGTAATGGACACGTAATCTTCCGTGGCCATGCCTACAGGTCCATGCGTCTGTTGTCAGGTGCACCTTTGTACTCACAGATTGCCAGAGTGCATGGACAATGCGGTCTTCTACATGCTGGTGGAGGGTTGGGATGGCTTTTCTCGCAAAAGAAGTGTCGACTGGTTAGCTTGTAGCGTGGTACAGCGTAGTCCATCATGGCCTTATTAATAGTAAATAAAATATATAACTAGGCTCTATGAACTTTTAAATAGGTTCCAGGGGTACACGGGCAGCATTGGTGTGGTCAGTGGAGGAGTATTGCAAGTAGGGGCTGCAGACAGGCTATCAAAGGCCTAAAATACCAAACAGTAGGCACTCATGGCAGTTTTACATCGGTTACATGGATACACAGGCAGGCACTCCAGGCAGCATTGTGGTCAGTGGAGGAGTATTGCAAGTAGGGGCCGCAGACAGGCTATCAAAGGCCTAAAATAACAAACAGTAGGCAGTCATGGCAGTTTTACATCGGTTATATGGATACACAGGCAGGCACTCCAGGCAGCATTGTGGTCAGTGGAGGAGTATTGCAAGTAGGGGCCGCAGACAGGCTATCAAAGGCCTAAAATAACAAACAGTAGGCAGTCATGGCAGTTTTACATCGGTTACATGGATACACAGGCAGGCACTCCAGGCAGCATTGTGGTCAGTGGAGGAGTATTGCAAGTAGGGGCCGCAGACAGGCTATCAAAGGCCTAAAATAACAAACAGTAGGCAGTCATGGCAGTTTTACATCGGTTACATGGATACACAGGCAGGCACTCCAGGCAGCATTGTGGTCAGTGGAGGAGTATTGCAAGTAGGGGCCGCAGACAGGCTATCAAAGGCCTAAAATAACAAACAGTAGGCAGTCATGGCAGTTTTACATCGGTTACATGGATACACAGGCAGGCACTCCAGGCAGCATTGTGGTCAGTGGAGGAGTATTGCAAGTAGGGGCCGCAGACAGGCTATCAAAGGCCTAAAATAACAAACAGTAGGCAGTCATGGCAGTTTTACATCGGTTACATGGATACACAGGCAGCTAGGTGGTGAGTGGAGGAGTATTTAAAGTAAGGACCGCAGACAGGCTATCAAAGGCCTAACATAACAAACAATAGGCTCATGGCAGTTTTACAGCGGTTACATGGATACACGGGCAGGCAGCTTGGTGGTGAGTGGAGGAGTATTTAAAGTAGGGACCGCAGACAGGCTATCAAAGGCCTAACATAACAAACAATAGGCTCATGGCAGTTTTACAGCGGTTACATGGATACACGGGCAGGCAGCTTGGTGGTGAGTGGAGGAGTATTTAAAGTAGGGACCGCAGACAGGCTTCAAAGGCCTAACATAAGAAAATGGGCTGGCTGTAGGCACTTTATAATTGGTTCCAGGGGTACACGGGCAGCAGTGGTCTGGCCAGTGGAGGACTAGTGGAAGGAGGGACCGCAGACAGGCTTCAAAGGCCTAACATAACAAACAATAGGCTCATGGCAGTTTTACAGCGGTTACATGGATACACGGGCAGGCAGCTTGGTGGTGAGTGGAGGAGTATTTAAAGTAGGGACCGCAGACAGGCTATCAAAGGCCTAACATAACAAACAATAGGCTCATGGCAGTTTTACAGCGGTTACATGGATACACGGGCAGCTTGGTGGTGAGTGGAGGAGTAGTGCAAGGAGTGTCTGTCCCAGTACTCCCAAAATATAAATAGATGTTAATGTCTCGCAAAACAACCAAAACAAAAAAAAAGGTGGCATACTTAGGTACAGGGGTGGGCTCATCTACTGAGTTTCTGACATAGTAATTTGGCAGTAACTATTTAATGGTGCCAATATAGGACACAGACACAGACTACTTTAAGTTGCATCATAGATGTCTACAAATTTGTATTGTCAGTGCCAGACATTGAATGATGTCAGCGAATAGACTAAAGATTGGTGGAGCTGTGCGACATAATTTTGCACGTGGTAGAGCACATTTTGAGCTGGGGTAGGGGGGAACTCTCTTGAGGCCGGCGAGACCGCCCCAGGGCCCCTCATGTTACAACGGTGTGTCTGACGTTGGGTGCGCACCACCACCGCCAGAGACACTACATTGTACTATGAGGGACCCAGTAGCAATGCCGTCAACCAAAAGCGAGCACACCCACCTCTTCAGACAAACAGCAGTCTCACGGGTGCTTGCGCCAAGTCGCGATACCACGGCCCCGTGTGGGGAGTTTTGCCATTTAGGGAGGTGTAAACATGTCGTATGCTGTACAATCAGCTGCAGCAAATTAGACATTAGAAAAGTAATTCACAGGCAAGAGCTTTTCATAGGAAAGCTAGGTGTCGGCCGGGCAAGGTGGGGCAAAAGATTTCGAAATCCAGTTGTGGTTCATTTTAATGAATGTTAGATCGTCAACATTTTGGGTAGCCAGACGAGTCCTTTTTTCGGTTAATATTGAACCTGCAGCACTGAATACTCTTTCTGATAGGACACTTGCTGCCGGGCAAGCAAGCTCCTGCAATGCATATTCTGCCAATTCTGGCCAGGTGTCTAATTTGGAGGCCCAGTAATCAAATGGGAATGACGGTTGAGGGAGAACATCGATAAGGGATGAAAAATAGTTAGTAACCATACTGGACAAATGTTGTCTCCTGTCACTTTCAATTGATGCAGCAGTACCTGTCCTGTCTGCGGTCATAGCAAAATCACTCCACAACCTGGTCAGAAAACCCCTCTGTCCAACGCCACTTCTGATGTGTGCACCCCTAACACTCCTAGTCTGCTGCCCCCTGGAGCTCGTGTGAGAACGATCACGTGCGCTGTGTGCTGGGAATGCCTGAAGCAAACGGTCAACAAGAGTTGATTGTTTGGTTGCTAATATTAGTTCCAAGTTCTCATGTGGCATAATATTTTGCAATTTGCCTTTATAGCGTGGATCAAGGAGGCAGGCCAACCAGTAATCGTCATCGTTCATCATTTTCGTAATGCGTGTGTCCCTTTTTAGGATACGTAAGGCATAATCCGCCATGTGGGCCAAAGTTCCAGTTGTCAAATCTCCGGTTGTGATTGGTTGAGGGGCAGTTGCAGGCAAATCTACGTCACTTGTGTCCCTCAAAAAACCAGAACCCGGCCGTGACACGCAACCAATTTCCTGTGCCCCCGGGAAAGGTTCGGCATTAAAAATATACTCATCCCCATCATCCTCCTCGTCCTCCACCTCCTCTTCGCCCGCTACCTCGTCCTGTACACTGCCCTGACCAGACAATGGCTGACTGTCATCAAGGCTTTCCTCTTCCTCTGGTGCAGACGCCTGCTCCTTTATGTGCGTCAAACTTTGCATCAGCAGACGCATTAGGGGGATGCTCATGCTTATTACGGCGTTGTCTGCACTAACCAGCCGTGTGCATTCCTCAAAACACTGAAGGACTTGACACATGTCTTGTATCTTAGACCACTGCACACCTGACAACTCCATGTCTGCCATCCTACTGCCTGCCCGTGTATCCTCCCACAAATAAATAACAGCACGCCTCTGTTCGCACAGTCTCTGAAGCATGTGCAGTGTTGAGTTCCACCTTGTTGCAACGTCTATGATTAGGCGATGCTGGGGAAGGTTCAAAGACCGCTGATAGGTCTGCATACGGCTGGCGTGTACAGGCGAACGTCGGATATGTGAGCAAAGTGCACGCACTTTGAGGAGCAGGTCGGAGAACCCAGGATAAGTTTTCAATAAGCACTGCACCACCAGGTTTAAGGTGTGAGCCAGGCAAGGAATGTGTTTCAGTTGGGAAAGGGAGATGGCAGCCATGAAATTCCTTCCGTTATCACTCACTACCTTGCCTGCCTCAAGATCTACTGTGCCCAGCCACGACTGCGTTTCTTGTTGCAAGAACTCGGACAGAACTTCCGCGGTGTGTCTGTTGTCGCCCAAGCACTTCATAGCCAATACAGCCTGCTGACGCTTGGCAGTAGCTGGCCCATAATGGGACAACTGGTGTGCAACAGTGTCATCTGCCGATGGAGTGGTTGGCAGACTGCGTTCTGTGGAAGAGCTGTAGCTTCTGCAGGAGGACGAGGAGGAGGAGGAGGAGGGGGTGCGAACGCCTACAGCCAACTGTTTCCTAGACCGTGGGCTAGGCACAACTGTCCCTAAATTGATGTCGCCTGTGGACCCTGCATCCACCACATTCACCCAGTTTGCCGTGATGGACACATAACGTCCCTGGCCATGCCTACTGGTCCATGCATCTGTAGTCAGGTGCACCTTTGTACTCACAGATTGCCTGAGTGCATGGACGATGCGCTGTTTAACATGCTGGTGCAGGGCTGGGATGGCTTTTCTGGAAAAAAAGTGTCGACTGGGTAGCTCGTATCGTGGTTCAGCGTACTCCATCAGGGCTTTGAAAGCTTCGCTTTCAACTAACCGGTAGGGCATCATCTCTAACGAGATTAGTCTAGCTATGTGGGCGTTAAAACCCTGTGTACGCGGATGCGAGGATAAGTACTTCCTTTTTCTAACCAGAGTCTCATGTAGGGTGAGCTGGACTGGAGAGCTGGAGATCGTGGAGCTTTCGGGTGTGCCGGTGTACATGGCAGACTGAGAGACGGTTGGAGACGGTATTGTTTCCGCCGGTGCCCTAGATGCAATATTTCCTCCTACAAAACTGGTGATTCCCTGACCCTGACTGCTTTTGGCTGGCAAAGAAACCTGCACAGATACTGCCGGTGGTGCGGAAAATGGTGGCCTTACAGTGACGGAAGGGATGTTGCGTTGCTGACTAGCTTCATTGGCCGAGGGTGCTACAACCTTGAGGGACGTTTGGTAGTTAGTCCAGGCTTGAAAATGCATGGTGGTTAAGTGTCTATGCATGCAACTAGTATTTAGACTTTTCAGATTCTGACCTCTGCTTAAGCTAGTTGAACATTTTTGACAGATGACTTTGCGCTGATCAGTTGGATGTTGTTTAAAAAAATGCCAGACTGCACTCTTCCTAGACTCGGATCCCTTTTCAGGGATTGCAGACTGAGCTTTAACCGGATGGCAACGCTGTGCTCCAACAGGTTTTGGCTTTGACACGCGTTTTGGGCCAGATACGGGCCCGGCAGATGGAACCTGTTGCGATGTTGATGCCTGCTGCGGCCCCTCCTCCACCTCCGCTTCTGAACTACTGCCGCCTGCACCCTGTTCCCCCAATGGCTGCCAATCGGGGTCAATAACTGGGTCATCTATTACCTCCTCTTCGAGCTCGTGTGCAACTTCGTCTGTGTCACTGTGTCGGTCGGTGGTATAGCGTTCGTGGCGGGGCAACATAGTCTCATCAGGGTCTGATTGTGGATCTGTACCCTGAGAGGGCAATGTGGTGGTCTGAGTCAAAGGAGCAGCATAGTACTCTGGCTGTGGCTGTGCATCAGTGCACTCCATGTCAGAATATACTTGTAATGGGCATGGCCTGTTAAATGTTTCACTTTCTAAGCCAGGGACGGTATGTGTAAAGAGCTCCATGGAGTGACCCGTTGTGTCGCCTGCTGCATCCTTCTCTCTTGTTGTAGTTTTTGCTGAGGAGGACAAGGAAGCGACTTGTCCCTGACCGTGAACATCCACAAGCGACGCGCTGCTTTTACATTTACCAGTTTCGGAAGAGGAGGCAAAAGAGCTAGAGGCTGAGTCTGCAATGTAAGCCAAAACTTGCTGTTGCTGCTCCGTCTTTAAAAGCGGTTTTCCTACTCCCAGAAAAGAGAGCGTTCGAGGCCTTGTGTAGCCTGACGACGAAACTGGCTCCACAGCTCCAGACTTAGGTGGAATATTTTTATCCCCACGACCACCTGATGCTCCACTACCACTACCATCATTACCAGCTGACAATGAACGCCCACGACGACCTCTTGCACCAGACTTCCTCATTGTTTTAAAATCTTAACCAAAGTAACTTTATTTGTTGCTGTCAAACAACTTACACGGTGAGCTATAACTTCAGTATGATTTCAATATCCCTTAACAGGTTGGTGAGACCACAAGGAAAATCAGGCACAATGTTACACACTCTGTTTTCTGTGGCACAAAATCACAGAGATGACACACGCAGGACTGTCACTCAAGCACTAATGTCAATATTAATCTCCCACCTAATTTATTTATTTTTTTTTCTCAGGGAGACTTTAGAAACCAAATAATATTAAAAAAAAAAAAAAAAAAAGGCTTTCTATGGCCCACAATTAGAGAGAGAGAGGTGGCACACCCAGGAGTCAAGACTGGCGCACAAGCTGAAAGGGCAATATTACTCTCCCACTGTTTTTTTAAGTTTTTTTTTTATTTCAGGGAGACTTTAGAAACCAAATAATATTAAAAAAAACAAAAAAAAAATAGCCTTTCTATGGCCCACTGAATGAGAGACAGAGGTGGCACACCCAGGAGTCAAGACTGGCACACAAGCTGAAAGGGCAATATTACTCTCCCACTGTTTTTTTATGTATTTTTTGTTTTTTAAGGGAGACTTTAGAAACCCAATAATATTTAAAAAAATAAATAAATAGGCTTTCTATGGCCCACTGAATGAGAGGGAGAGAGGTGGCACACCCAGGAGTCAAGACTGGCACACAAGCTGAAAGGGCAATATTACTCTCCCACTGTTTTTTTATGTTTTTTTTTTTTTTCAGGGAGACTTTAGAAACCAAATAATATTAAAAAAACAAAAAAAAAAAATAGCCTTTCTATGGCCCACTGAATGAGAGAGAGAGGTGGCACACCCAGGAGTCAAGACTGGCACACAAGCTGAAAGGGCAATATTACTCTCCCACGGTTTTTTTATGTTTTTTTTTTTTTCAGGGAGACTTTAGAAACCAAATAATATTAAAAAAACAAAAAAAAAATAGCCTTTCTATGGCCCACTGAATGAGAGACAGAGGTGGCACACCCAGGAGTCAAGACTGGCACACAAGCTGAAAGGGCAATATTACTCTCCCACTGTTTTTTTATGTATTTTTTGTTTTTTAAGGGAGACTTTAGAAACCCAATAATATTTTTAAAAAAAAATAAATAGGCTTTCTATGGCCCACTGAATGAGAGGGAGAGAGGTGGCACACCCAGGAGTCAAGACTGGCACACAAGCTGAAAGGGCAATATTACTCTCCCACGGTTTTTTTATGTTTTTTTTGTTTTTTAAGGGAGACTTTAGAAACCCAATAATATTTTAAAAAAAAAATAAATAGGCTTTCTATGGCCCACTGAATGAGAGGGAGAGAGGTGGCACACCCAGGAGTCAAGACTGGCACACAAGCTGAAAGGGCAATATTACTCTCCCACTGTTTTTTTATGTTTTTTTTTTTTTTTTCAGGGAGACTTTAGAAACCAAATAATATTAAAAAAAACAAAAAAAAAAATAGCCTTTCTATGGCCCACTGAATGAGAGAGAGAGGTGGCACACCCAGGAGTCAAGACTGGCACACAAGCTGAAAGGGCAATATTACTCTCCCACTGTTTTTTTATGTATTTTTTGTTTTTTAAGGGAGACTTTAGAAACCCAATAATATTTTTTTTTAAAAAAAAAATAGGCTTTCTATGGCCCACTGAATGAGAGGGAGAGAGGTGGCACACCCAGGAGTCAAGACTGGCACACAAGCTGAAAGGGCAATATTACTCTCCCACTGTTTTTTTTTTTTTTTTTTTTTTTTTTTCAGGGAGACTTTAGAAACCAAATAATAAGAAAATAAATAAATAAATAAATAGGCTTTCTATAGCCCACTGAATGAGAGATAGCACACACAGCAGTGGCACACAAGCCCTGACTGAGGCCAATATTTTTCTCCCACTGATTGATGTAGTGTTTTTGTGTTGAGGTAAATTTTAGAACACAAATCAAGGAAAAAAAAAAAAAATGCTTTCTATGGCCCACTGAATGAGAGAGAGGTGGCACACCCGGGAGTCAAGACTGGCACACAAGCTGAAAGGGCAATATTACTCTCCCACTGTTTTTTTATGTATTTTTTGTTTTTTAAGGGAGACTTTAGAAACCCAATAATATTTTTAAAAAAAAATAAATAGGCTTTCTATGGCCCACTGAATGAGAGGGAGAGAGGTGGCACACCCAGGAGTCAAGACTGGCACACAAGCTGAAAGGGCAATATTACTCTCCCACTGTTTTTTTATGTTTTTTTTTTTTTTTTTAAGGGAGACTTTAGAAACCCAATAATATTTAAAAAAAAAAATAAATAGGCTTTCTATGGCCCACTGAATGAGAGGGAGAGAGGTGGCACACCCAGGAGTCAAGACTGGCACACAAGCTGAAAGGGCAATATTACTCTCCCACTGTTTTTTTATGTTTTTTTTTTTTTCAGGGAGACTTTAGAAACCAAATAATAATAAAAAAAATAAATAAATAAATAGGCTTTCTATAGCCCACTGAATGAGAGATAGCACACACAGCAGTGGCACACAAGCCCTGACTGAGGCCAATATTTTTCTCCCACTGATTGATGTAGTGTTTTTGTGTTGAGGTAGATTTTAGAACACAAATCAAGGAAAAAAAAAAAAATGCTTTCTATGGCCCACTGAATGAGAGAGAGGTGGCACACCCAGGAGTCAAGACTGGCACACAAGCTGAAAGGGCAATATTACTCTCCCACTGTTTTTTTATGTATTTTTTGTTTTTTAAGGGAGACTTTAGAAACCCAATAATATTAAAAAAACCAAAAAAAAAAATAGCCTTTCTATGGCCCACTGAATGAGAGAGAGAGGTGGCACACCCAGGAGTCAAGACTGGCACACAAGCTGAAAGGGCAATATTACTCTCCCACTGTTTTTTTAGGTTTTTTTTTTTTTTTCAGGGAGACTTTAGAAACCAAATAATATTAAAAAAAAAAAATAAATAAATAGGCTTTCTATAGCCCACTGAATGAGAGATAGCACACACAGCAGTGGCACACAAGCCCTGACTGAGGCCAATATTTTTCTCCCACTGATTGATGTAGTGTTTTTGTGTTGAGGTAGAATTTAGAACACAAATCACGGAAAAAATAAATAGGCTTTCTATGGCCCACTGAATGAGAGAGAGGTGGCACACCCAGGAGTCAAGACTGGCACACAAGCTGAAAGGGCAATATTACTCTCCCACTGTTTTTTTAGGTATTTTTTTTTTTTCAGGGAGACTTTAGAAACCAAATAATATTAAAAAAATAAAAAAAAATAAATAGGCTTTCTATAGCCCACTGAATGAGAGATAGCACACACAGCAGTGGCACACAAGCCCTGACTGAGGCCAATATTTTTCTCCCACTGATTGATGTAGTGTTTTTGTGTTGAGGTAGAATTTAGAACACAAATCACGGAAAAAATAAATAGGCTTTCTATGGCCCACTCAGTGAGAGATGGCACACACAGGGATGGCACTGTAGCAGAAATGCCAATCTTAATCTCCCACAAAAAAAACAAAAAAAAAACAGGGACTGTCCTACAATTACTATCTCCCTGCAGTAATCTAAGCCAGGTATGGCAGGCAGCAATAGGAGTGGACTGATGCACAAATTAAATAAAAAGTGTGGACAAACAAAAAAGATAGCTGTGCAGAAAGGAAGGAACAAGAGGATATGTGCTTTGAAAAAAGCAGTTGGTTTCCACAGTGGCGTACACACAGCAATACAGCTATCACGGAGCCTTCTAGGGCAGCCCAATGAGCTACAGCGCTGAGGGGAAAAAAAAAAAAAAATAGCTTCCACAGTCCCTGCACACCGAAGGTGGTGTTGGACAGTGGAAATCGCTGCAGCACAAGCGGTTTGGTGGTTAGTGGACCCTGCCTAACGCTCTCCCTGCTTCTGACGAAGCGGCAGCAACCTGTCCCTAAGCTCAGATCAGCAGCAGTAAGATGGCGGTCGGCGGGAACGCCCCTTTATAGCCCCTGTGACGCCGCAGACAGCAAGCCAATCACTGCAATGCCCTTCTCTAAGATGGTGGGGACCAGGATCTATGTCATCACGCTGCCCACACTCTGCGTTCACCTTCATTGGCTGAGAAATGGCGCTTTTCGCGTCATTGAAACGCGACTTTGGCGCGAAAGTCGCGTACCGCATGGCCGACAAGCACAGGGGTCGGATCGGGTTTCATGAGACGCCGACTTAGCCAAAAGTCGGCGACTTTTGAAAATGATCGACCCGTTTCGCTCAACCCTACTAGTGACATTATACAGAGGAGCTCTGTACGTAGTATACAGCGTATAGTGTAAGTGTACAAGTAATATAGTGATTACCAGTGACATTGTACACAGGAGCTATGTATATATCGTCAGTGTACAGGTAATACAGTGATCACCAGTGACATTATACACAGGAGCTCTGTACGTATCATATAGTGTCAGTATACAGGTAACACACAGACTTACCAGTGACGTCTCTATCTGAAGTCCTTCATCTTCGCTTTTCTTCACCATCTGTGTTCTGTCAGTGGGCTGAAGTGTCCAGTCAGGGGGCCGCTGTGTCCTGTCAGGGGCTGCTGTGTCCTGTCAGGGGGCCACTTTGTCCTGTCAGAGGCCGCTGTGTCCTGTCAGGGGGCCGCTGTGTCCTGTCAGGGGGCTGAAGTGTCCTGTCAGGGGGCCACTGAGTCCTGTCAGGGGGCTGCTCTGTCTTGTCAGGAGGACGCTGTGTCCTGTCAGGGGGCTGCTTTGTCCTGTCAGGGGGACGCTGTGTTCTGTCAGGGGAACGCTGTGTCCTGTCAGGGGCCGCAGTTTTCTGTCAGGGAGCTGCTGTGTCCTGTCAGGGGACGCTGTGTCCTGTCAGGGGAACGCTGTGTCCTGTCAGGGGCCGCTGTTTTCTGTCAGGGAGCTGCTGTGTCCTGTCAGGGGCCGTTGTGTCCTGTCAGGAGGCTGCTGTGTCCTGTCAGGGGGACGCCCTGCCCTGTCAGGGGGCCACTGTGTCCTGTCGGGTCGCTGTGTCCTGTCAGGGGGCCGCTGTGTCTTGTCAGTGGGACACTGTGTCCTGTCAGGGGGATGCTGTGTCTTGTCAGGGGGATGCTATGATCTGTCAGGGGGACGCTCTGAATTGTCAGGGGGATGCTGTGTCCTGTCAAGGGGTCACTGTGTCCTGTCAGGGGCCGCTGTGTCCTGTCAGGGGGCCATTGTGTCCTGTCAGGGGGCCGCTGCTGTGTCCTGTCAGGGGCCACTGTGTCCTGTCAGGGGGCCACTGCTGTGTCCTGTCAGGAGTCCGCTGTGTCCTGTCAGGAGCTGCTGTGTCCTGCCAGGGGCTGCTGTGTCCTGTCAGGGGCCGCTGTTTTCTGTCAGGGAGCTGCTGTGTCCTGTCAGGGGCCGTTGTGTTCTGTCAGGAGGCCGCTGTGTCCTGTCAGGGGGCCGCTGTGTTCTGTCAGGGGGCCACTGTGTCCTGTCAGGGGCTGCTGTGTCCTGTCAGGGGGCCGCTGCTGTGTCCTGTCAGGAGTCCGCTGTGTCCTGTCAGGGGCTGTGTCCTGTCAGGGGCTGCTGTGTCCTGTCAGGGGGACACTGTGTCCTGTCAGGCAGACGCTGTGTCCGGTCAAGGGGCCGCTCTGCCCTGTCAGGGAGCCGCTGTGTCCTGTCAGGGGGACGCTGTGTCTTGTCAAGGGACACTGTGTCCTGTCAGGGGTACGCCTTGTCCTGTCAGGAGGATGCTGTGTCCTGTCAAGGGGCTGCCGTGTCCTATCAGGGGGACGCCGTGTCCTGTCAGGGGGTCGCTGTGTCTTGCAAAGGGGACGTTGTGTCCTGTCAGGGGGACACTGTGTCCTGTCAGGGGGCCGCTGTGTCTTGTCAGGGGGATGTTGTGTCCTGTCAGGGGGCCGCTGCGTCGTGTCAGGGGGCCGCTGCGTCCTGTCAGGGGACCGCTGTGTCCTGTCAGGGGGACGCTGTGTCCTGTCAGGGGCCTCTGTGTCCTGTCAGGGGGTCACTGTGTTCTGTTAGGGGTTGCAGTGTCCTGTGAGGGGGACGCTGTGTCCTGTCATGGGGTTGCTGTGTCCTGTCAGGGGGTCGCAGTGTTCTGTCAGGGGATCACTGTGTTCTGTCAGGGGGATGCTGTGTCCTGTCAGGGGGCTGCTATGTCCTGTCAGGGGGACGCTGTGTCCTGTCAGGGGAACGCTATGTCCTGTCAGGGGCCAATGTTTTCTGTCAGGGAGCTGCTGTGCCCTGTCAGGGGAAGCTGTGTCCTGTCAGGGGAACGCTGTGTCCTGTCAGGGGCCGCTGTTTTCTGTCAAGGAGCTGCTGTGTCCTGTCAGGAGCCGTTGTGTCCTGTCAGGGGGATGCTGTGTCCTGTCAGGGGAACACTGTGTCCTGTCAGGGGAATGCTGTGTCCTGTCAGGGGCCGCTGTTTTCTGTCAGGGAGTTGCTGTGTCCTGTCAGCGGCCGTTGTATCCTGTCAGGGGCTGTGTCCTGTCAGGGGCTGCTGTGTTCTGTCAGGGGGGACACTGTGTCCTGTCAGGCAGACGCTGTGTCCAGTCAGGGGGACACTGTGTCCTGTCAGGCAGACGCTGTGTCCAGTCAGGGGGGCGCTCTGCCCTGTCAGGGGGCCGCTGTGTCCTGTCAGGGGGACGCTGTGTCTTGTCAGGGAATGGTGTGTCCTGTCAGGGGTACGTCTTGTCCTGTCAGGGGGACGCTGTGTCCTGTCAGGGGTACGCCTTGTCCTGTCAGGGGGACGCCGTGTCCTGTCAAGGGGCCGCCGTGTCCTGTCAGGGGGCCGCCGTGTCCTATCAGGGGGTCGCTGTGTCTTGTCAAGGGGACGTTGTGTCCTGTCAGGGGGACGCTGTGTCCTGTCAGGGGGCCGCTGTGTCTTGTCAGGGGGATGTTGTGTCCGCTCAGGGGGCCGCTGCGTCCTGTCGGGGGGCCGCTGCGTCCTGTCAGGGGACCACTGTTTTCGTGTCAGGGGGACGCTGTGTCTTGTCTGGGGGATGCCCTGTCCTGTCAGGGGGTCGCTCTGTCCTGTCAGGGGGACGCCGTGTCCCATCAGGGGGATGCTCTTCCCTGTCAGGGGACCGCTGTGTCCTGTCAGGGGACCGCTGTGTCCTGTCAGGGGGATGCTGTGTCCTGTCAGGGGGACGCCCTGTCCTGTCAGGGGGCAGACTGGGCTCAGCAGCCTTAGGGTATGTGTCCACGATCAGGATGGCCGGCGGTATCGTTGGAGCGGCAAACCCGCTTGGGGCTAAGCCCCGCCCCCTTCTGGGACGCGATAATGCCGGATGTGTTCATTGCACACATCCGGCATCATCGCACCCCTCGCATAGGGCCCTGTGTTATTCCTTGCGGCGGCGCAGCGTCGCCGCAAGGAACACGGACATGCTGCGATCTTAAAAGACGCGCTGCATATCTGGAGTCGCCAATCCCCTCCACTATGCTGGAACATCTGGAAGCTGCGTGTTTGACACTGCGGCCCCACGCAGCGTTTCCTGATCGTGGACACATACCCTTATGCTTCTCTGCAGGAGGTGTGGGGGGGAGGGGTGACGGCACAGACCACCTGTGCTCTTATCAGGGTCTATAGCTGACACACACAGACAGGGGTCAGGACATAGCAGCGTCCTCAGTGAGCCGGTTGCTGTGCTGACAGTATGGCTGACGCTGTTCTTAGCACACCGGCCGGCTCACTGACGCTGCGTCTTCTGTCATCACACCGTCCAGCACCTCACACAGGCGCAGTCACACTCACTGGGGCTGTAGTGATGTGTCGTTCACGAACGAGACGACACAAAGAGCCGGCTCCCTGCTGTGATCGATGGGAGCCGGCACACCAGTGAGAGGCACTAAAATTCCTGAATGGCTCTCACTGGGCGTAAAATCTCGGACTTTGGGAGGCGTAACTCCGCCCACCTGAGCAAAACCCCGCCCACTCTTCAAATTAATTGGCTGTTAAGAAGTGGGCGGAGTTTCTGCGGTAGGTGGGCGGAGTTTCGGACGCCTGAACACATAGTCAATAGGGATCCAAAAAGAGCCGATTCGTGAGCCGAAAGAGCCGGCTCTTTTTGGTGAGCGGAGCCATGAGAGCCGGATCACCAAAAAGAGCCGGACTGCCCATCACTATGGGGCTGCGCTGCTCCTGACTGAGGATAATACTGCTGAGCCCGCGCTGCGCAGGGATTGGATGGTGGAAAGTCCCGCCCTCCCGGGGCTCCGCACTGGCTGCCTCTCCCAGCTGTCAGTCACAGTGAGGCTCCTCCTCCCTCCTCACGCGGCTCTGGCTTATGAACCCCCTGACACCGGGGCCCCCAAGATCACAGGGGTCCCATACACCGGTAAGAGTAAGAATGCCCTGATCACAAGCGGCAGTAATGGCCGACACAATAGCAGCTCTTCTACAAGGACCGGATGAGGTACAGAACAGAGCTGTTATAGGTAATTTAGTGACAAATGTACAATCAGTGGAGAAAGGGAGAACTTGATGGACGGGGCAATAACCTGTGTAACTATGGTTACGACCACTGATATAGTGACGACTGGTTGTTAGTGGTCGTAACCATGGATACCTGAGCTCCTACAATGCCCTGCACGTGAGGAAAGAGACGTAGTGAATCAGATAAACGAGACGACATAATCAGGGCCGTATTTGCCACTATGCACTTGAGGGCACGTGCCTAGGGCGGGACGATGCGGGGGGCGGCACCTGAGCAAGTTTTTTTATTTATTTAAGTACTGGGTCACCTCCCGACCGACCACCCTCCAGCCCCCCCCCCCCCCCGGCCACCCGAACGCCCGGCCACCCTCCCGCCTGCCTGCCTCTCACCTTCCTTGAAGACGTCATACTCACCCTGCTCCAGTGATGCCTGGTCTCAGCGCCTGCAGCTCGTCCTAAATGAGTGGTCACGTGGTACCGCTCATTAAGGTCATGAATATGGGCATATTCATGACCTTAACCCCTTCATGACCCAGCCTATTTTGGCCTTAATGACCTTGCCGTTTTTTGCAATTCTGACCAGTGTCCCTTTATGAGGTAATAACTCAGGAACGCTTCAATGGATCCTTGCGGTTCTGAGATTGTTTTTTCGTGACATATTGGGCTTCATGTTAGTGGTAAATTTAGGTCGATAATTTCTGAGTTTATTTGTGAAAAAAACGGAAATTTGGCGAAAATTTTGAAAATTTTGCAATTTTCACATTTTGAATTTTTATTCTGTTAAACCAGAGAGTTATGTGACACAAAATAGTTAATGAATAACATTTCCCACATGTCTACTTTACATCAGCACAATTTTGGAAACAAATTTTTTTTTTGCTAGGAAGTTATAAGGGTTAAAATTTGACCAGTGATTTCTCATTTTTACAACAAAATTTACAAAACCATTTTTTTTAGGGACCACCTCACATTTGAAGTCAGTTTGAGGGTTCTATATGGCTGAAAATACCCAAAAGTGACACCATTCTAAAAACTGCACCCCTCAAGGTGCTCAAAACCACATTCAAGAAGTGTATTAACCCTTCAGGTGTTTCACAGCAGCAGAAGCAACAAGGAGGGGAAAAATTAACATTTAACTTTTTAGTCACAAAAATGATCTTTTCGCAACAATTTTTTTATTTTCCCAAGGGTAAAAGGAGAAACTGGACCACGAATGTTGTTGTCCAATTTGTCCTGAGTACGCTGATGCCTCATATGTGGGGGTAAACCACTGTTTGGGCGCACGGCAGGGCTCGGAAGGGAAGGAGCGCCATTTGACTTTTTGAATGAAAAATTGGCTCCAATCTTTAGCGGACACCATGTCGCGTTTGGAGAGCCCCCGTGTGCCTAAACATTGGAGCTCCCCCACAAGTGACCCCATTTTGGAAACTAGACCCCCCAAGGAACTTATCTAGAAGCATAGTGAGCACTTTAAAGCCCCAGGTGCTTCACAAATTAATCCGTAAAAATGAAAAAGTACTTTTTTTTCACACAAATTTTCTTTTAGCCTCAATTTTTTCATTTTCACATGGGCAACAGAATAAAATGGATCCTAAAATTTGTTGGGCAATTTCTCCTGAGTACGACAATACCTCATATGTGGGGGTAAACTACTGTTTGGGCACATGGTAAGGCTCGGAAGGGAAGGAGCGCCATTTGACTTTTTGAATGAAAATTATCTCCATCGTTAGCGGACACCATGTCAGGTTTGGAGAGCCCCTGTGTGCCTAAACATTGGAGCTCCCCCACAAGTGACCCCATTTTGGAAACTAGACCCCCCAAGGAACTTATCTAGATGCATAGTGAGCACTTTAAACCCTCAGGTGCTTCACAAATTGATCCGTAAAAATGAAAAAGTACTTTTTTTTCACACAAAATTTGTTTTTGCCTCAATTTTTTCATTTTCACATGGGCAACAGGATAAAATGGATCCTAAAATGTGTTGGGCAATTTCTCCTGAGTACGCCGATACCTCATATGTGGGGGTAAACCACTGTTTGGGTGCACGGCAAGGCTTGGAAGGGAAGGCGCGCCATTTGACTTTTTCAATGGAAAATTAGCTCCAAACATTAGTGGACACCATGTTGCGTTCGGAGAGCCCCTGTGTGCCTAAACATTGGAGCTCCCCTACAATTGACCCCATTTTGGAAACTAGACCCCCCAAGGAACTTATCTAGATGCATAGTGAGCACTTATAACCCCCAGGTGCTTCACAGAAGTTTATAACGCAGAGCCATGAAAATAAAAAAATATTTTTCTTTCCTCAAAAATGATTTTTAGCCCGGAGTTTTTTATTTTCCCAAGGATAATAGGAAAAATTGGACCCCAAATATTGTTTTCCAGTTTGTCCTGAGTACGATGATACCTCATATGTGGGGGTAAACCACTGTTTGGGCGCACGGCAGGGCTCGGAAGGGAAGGCACGCCATTTGGCTTTTTGAATGGAAAATTAGCTTCAATCATTAGCGGACACCATGTCGCGTTTGGAGAGCCCCTGTGTGCCTAAACATTGGAGCTCCCGCACAAGTGACCCCATTTTGGAAACTAGACCTCCCAAGGAACTAATCTAGATGTGTGGTGAGCACTTTGAACCCTCAAGTGCTTCACAGAAGTTTATAACGCCGAGCCATGAAAATAAAAAATTATTTTTCTTTCCTCAAAAATGATTTTTTAACCCACAATTTTTTATTTTCCCAAGGGTAACAGGAGAAATTGGACCCCAAAAGTTGTTGTGCAGTTTCTCCTGAGTACGCTGATACCCCATATGTGGGGGTAAACCACTGTTTTGGCACACGTCGGGGAGCGGAAGGGAAGTAGTGACGTTTTGAAATGCAGACTTTAATGGAATGCTCTGCGGGCGTCACGTTGTGTTTGCAGAGCCCCTGATGTGCCTAAACAGTAGGAACTCCCCACAATTGACCCCACTTTGAAAACTAGACCCCCAAGGGAACTTATCTAGATGTGTGGTGAGCACTTTGAACCCCCAAGTGCTTCACAGAAGTTTATAACGCAGAGCCGTGAAAATAAAAAATGTGTTTTCTTTCCTCAAAAATATTTTTTTAGCCCAGAATTTTTTAATTTTCCCAAGGGTAACAGGAAAAATTTGACCCCTAAAGTTGTTGTCCAGTTTCTCCTGAGTACGCTGATACCCCATATGTGGGGGTAAACCACTGTTTGGGCACATGGCGGGGCTCGGAAGGGAAGTAGTGACGATTTGGAATGCAGACTTTGATGGAATGGTCTGCGGGAATCATGTTACGTTTGCAGAGCCCCTGATGTGCCTAAACAGTAGAAACCCCCCACAAGTGACCCCATTTTGGAAACTAGACCCCCCAAGGAACTTATCTAGATGTGTGGTGAGCACGTTCAACCCCCAAGTGCTTCACAGAAGTTTACAACGCAGAGCCGTGAAAATAAAAAATAATTTTTCTTTCCTCAAAAAAGATGTTTTAGCAAGCAATTGTTTATTTTCACAAGGGTAACAGGAGAAATTGGACCCCAATATTTGTTGCCCAGTTTGTTGTGAGTACGCTGATACCTCATATGTGGGGGTAAACCACTGTTTGGGCGCACGTCAGGGCTCGGAAGGGAAGTAGTGACATTTGAAATGCAGACTTTGATGGAATGGTCTGCGGGCGTCACGTTGCATTTGCAGAGCCCCTGATGTGCCTAAACAGTAGAAAAAACCCACAAGTGACCCCATTTTGGAAACTAGACCCCAAAAGGATCTTATCTAGATGTGTGGTGAGCACTTTCAACCCCCAAGTGCTTCACATAAGTTTATAACGTAGAGCCGTGAAAATAAAAAATAATTGTTCTTTCCTCAAAATTATGTTTTAGCAAGTAATTTTTTATTTTTGCAAGGGTAACAGGAGAAATTGGACCCCAATAGTTGTTGCCCAGTTTGTCCTGAGTACGCTGGTATCCCATATGTGGGGGTAAACCACTGTTTGGGCGCACGTCGGGGCTTGGAAGGGAGGGCACACCATTTGACTTTTTGAACGCAAGATTGGCTGGAATCAATGGTGGCGCCATGTTGCGTTTGGAGACCCCTGATGTGCCTAAACAGTGGAAACCCCTCAATTCTAACTTCAACACTAACCCCAACACACCCCTAACCCTAATCCCAACTGTAGCCATAACCCTAATCACAACCCTAACCCCAACACACCCGTAACCCTAAATCCAACCCTAATCCTAACCCTAATCCCAACCCTACCCACAACTGTAACCCCAACACAACCCTAACCCTATCCTTAACCCTAACCACAAGCCTAATCTTAACCCTATTTCCAACCCTAGCCCTAATTCCAACCCTAAGGGTACCGTCTCACATAACGATTTACCAACGATCACGACCAGCGATACGACCTGGCTGTGATCGTTGGAAAGTCATTGTGTGGTCGCTGGGGAGCTGTCACACAGACTGCTCTCCAGCGACCAACGATGCCAAGGTCCCGGGTAACCAGGGTAAACATCGGGTTACTAAGCGCAGGGCCGCGCTTAGTAACCCGATGTTTACCGTGGTTACCAGCGTAAAAGTAAAAAAAAAAAAACGTACATACTCACATTTCGGTGTCCTTCAGGTCCCTTGCCGTCTGCTTCCCGCTCTGACTGAGTGCCGCCGTACAGTGAGAGCAGAACGCAGCGGTGACGTCACTGCTGAGCTGTGCTCTCACTTTCCGGCCGGCAGACAGTCAGAGCGGGAAGCAGACGGCAAGGGACCTGAAGGACACCGAAATGTGAGTATGTACGTTTTTTTGTTTTTTTTTTTACTTTTACGCTGGTAACCACGGTAAACATCGGGTTACTAAGCGCGGCCCTGCGCTTAGTAACCCGATGTTTACCCTGGTTACAAGTGAACGCATCGCTGGATAGCTGTCACACACAACGATCCAGCGATGTCAGCGGGAGATCCAGCGACGAAAGAAAGTTCCAAACGATCTGCTACGACGTACGATTCTCAGCAGGGTCCCTGATCGCTGCTGCGTGTCAGACACAGCGATATCATATGGATATCGCTGGAACGTCACGGATCGTACCGTCGTAGCGACAAAAGTGCCACTGTGAGACGGTACCCTAACTCTAATTCCAACCCTAACCCTAAGGCTATGTGCCCACTTTGCGGATTCGTGTGAGATTTTTCCGCACCATTTTTGAAAAATCCGCAGGTAAAAGGCACTGCGTTTTACCTACGGATTTACAGCGGATTTCCAGTGTTTTTTTGTGCGGATTTCACCTGCGGATTCCTATTGAGGAACAGGTGTAAAACGCTGCGGAATCCGCACAAAATTGACATGCTGCGGAAAATACATAGCGTTTCCGCACGGTATTTTCCGCACCATGGGCACAGCGGATTTGGTTTTCCATAGGTGTACATGGTACTGTAAACCTGATGGAAAACTGCTACGAATTCGCAGCGGCCAATCCGCTGCGGATCCGCGGCCAATCCGCTGCGGATCCGCGGCGGATCCGCTGCGGATCCGCGGCGGATCCGCGGCCGATCCGCTGCGGATCCGCGGCAATCCGCTGCGGATTCGCAGCCAAATCTGCACTGTGTGCATATGCCCTAACCCTACCCCTAACCCTACCCCTACCCCTAATTCTAACCCTAATTCTAACCCTAGTTCTAACCCTAACCCTAGCAGAAAAAAAAAAATATATATTTTATTTATTTTTATTATTCTCCCTATGGGGGTGATAAAGGGGGGGGGGGTCATTTACTTTTTTTTATTTTGATCACTGCGATAGGCTATATCGCAGTGATCAAAATAGATCTGGAACGAATCTGCCAGCCGGCAGACTCTGCGGGCGCAGTGCGCAGGCGCCCGCCATATTGGACAATGGCGGCGCCCATGGAGAAGCCGGACGGACACCGGGAGGCCAGGTAAGTATGTAGGGGGGGGTGATCGGATCACGGGGGGGGGACCGGAGCACAGGGAGGGGGGACCGGAGCACAGGGAGGGGGCACCGGAGCACGGGGGGAGCGGACAGGAGGACGCAGGAGCGGACAGAACTAATTAGGGGGGCGGACCGCGCACCGGAGCACTGGGGGGGCGATCGGTGGGGTGGGGTGGGGGCAGATTAGGTTTTCCAGCCATGGCCGATGATATTGCAGCATCGGCCATGGCTGGATTGTAATATTTCACCGTTTTTTTGGGTGAAATATTACAAATCGCTCTGATTGGCAGTTTCACTTTCAACAGCCAATCAGAGCGATCGTAGCCACGAGGGGGTGAAGCCACCCCCCCTGGGCTGAAGCACCACTCCCCCTGTTCCTGGAGATCGGGTGAAATCGGAGTTAACCCCTTCACCCGATCTGCAGGAGCGCGATCCCTCCATGACGCATACGCTGCGTCATAGGTCGTTTTGGCACCGACTTTCATGACGCAGCGTATGCGTCAAAGGTCGCTAAGGGGTTAATGAGCGGTACCACATGACCACTCACACAGGAAGAAGGTGCTGCATCGGGAGTCAGGACAGAGCGAGAGGGATGTTCGGCGCGGCCGCGCGTTGTGGGAAAGGTGAGTATGAGGGTCAGGGGGGATGAAGGAGGACGGGGAGCCGAGCCATGCAAGATGGGAGCCGGAGCAGGAGCGGGGGGGTTGAGAGATGAGCCATGCATACAGGGGAGGGGGGGAATATGAGCCATGCATATGGGATGGGAGGGAGATGAGCCATGCATACAGGAGGGGGGGAATAATGAGCCATGCATATGGGATGGGAGGGAGATGAGCCCTGCATACAGGGGGGAATAATGAGCCATGCATATGGGATGGGAGGGAGATGAGCCATGCATACAGGAGGGGGGATATGAGCCATGCATATGGGATGGGAGGGAGATGAGCCATGCATACAGGAGGGGGGAATGATGAGCCATGCATATGGGATGGGAGGGAGATGAGCCATGCATACAGGAGGGGGGGATATGAGCCATGCGTATGGGATGGGACGGAGATGAGCCATGCATACAGGGAGGGATATGAGCCATGCATATGGGATGGGAGGGAGATGAGCCATGCATACAGGAGGGGGGATATGAGCCATGCATGTGCAGCGCCCCAGAGTCCTGGTTGTTGCAGTACTGTGGCTCCGCCGCTAAGGGGGGCTATGGTACGTCTGATGGCACTGAAGGAGTTCATCTGACCAGGTATCACAGACACCAATACATTTCACAGTCTGGCCTCCAGGGGGAGCTAAGGGTTCTATTTATTAGGCCACTCCTCACAATCTGGTAAAACTGGGGGTTAGGCAGGAAGTTAGAGAGAAAGCTGACTGGGGATTGAACAGGCAGCACCCTGTGGCAGAGGGTGTTGCAGGGAGAGACTCAGAGGGGTCCCTGTCAGGGGTGGGATCCTGACAGAGGCCTAGCAAACAGAGAAGAACGTTACGGGACCGCGCCTGCACGATATAGCGGCGGTACCCCAAGAAAGGACAAGAAGCGAGGTATATTGTGCTGAGTGAGAAACGAGATCAACGCAACAAGGGGAATACCAGTAGGAGTCGTGCTGTAAGACGAGGCAATATCCTATTGAGGCGCATAACCGGTGGCCGGAATGCCGAGGAAGTATAGAGCTCCAAGCCAAACTTCAAACCTACGGCAGGACAGTCAGTTACAGGCGGGCTGTCTCACCCAGACCCAGGAAGACACAGGGGGGTAACAACAGGAGTGGGGCGACGCTGGAGTCCCGGAAGAGCTCCGAGCCTCCCCGTCATACGGGTGCGTCCTATCCGTAAGATCAGGGGGAAGTAGAGGGAGAACATCAGAATCGAGTTGTGAGGGAACACGAGAAACAGACACAACAGTTGTGAGGACTATCCCGTAAGCACAGCAGGGGAGGACCACAACACACAAGCGCAGGAAGGTAGGCACAGATTTCCACCTGCAAAGGGAATTCTGGAGGTGCCATCGGACCGGCCGGACTTGCGCAGCCCGGTTAACCGTATTCCGGATTGAGGACTCAGAAGCCTTCAGTAAAGAGGTAAAGAGACTGCAACCTGGTGTCCTCGTTATTTACTGCACCGCACTACCACCACCATTCACTCCCTTTCATTGAGCGCCCCTCAGCAGGGTCACGGACCGGGTCTAGCCACCATGACAACCCCAGAGCAGAGACTCAGAGGCCCGGTACCGGGTACCCCTCGGCCCTGCGGCAGTGGGGGCGCTGCAATTTTGGCATCACGAACAGGATCTACTTAAGCCTGAAGAATCAGGTCATGTGTGCCTGGAACTGTGCTTTATTGTACTTGGACTGTGACTTATTGCAAAGACTGTGCACTGCCATTTGCCGCCAAAAACAGCCGCCATTACAGCGCTGAGGAGAGCGCAGGAGAAGAAGAGGGGCGTGAAGTGGGCGTAAACAAGCTGAAGAGCGCGAAAGACAATGGCCGCCCAGTCTAAGTATTTCTGTCCCTTGAGGACGTGTCCGTCAGCAGCTGAGATCCGCCTCCTAATCCTTAATGGAGGGCGGAGGCAAAGAAAGCGAAACCGCCCACGAAGGAGAGAGCGGGAAAAGGACCAGGAAGAAGAAGTCAGCGACATGGAGGACGCCATGGCCAGCCACCTGGAGCCGGAGCGTGGGGTAGGAGCAGAGGACTCCCCCAGCTACCCGGAGGGGCACCGCAACCAGGCCTCCACCGCTGATATTGACTTCCTGCAGGCCGGAGTGGATGAGCTCAGCGACCAACTCCTGCAGACGCAGCTGAGCACTGAGGCCGGGTGGAAGAAGACCATCATCGGGAGCCTCAAGAGACATCTGTCGGCAGCCTCGTCTGGTCCTGAGCAAGAAAAAGTTCCAGCGCTCCGAAGCCAGAAAGCAAGGCCCTGCCAGAAAGCGAGATGCTGAAAACGGAGATGACAACGCCGCAGCGCAAGGCCCTGCAACCAGCGTTCCAGATCCCAGCGGAGACGGAGCAAATCGGCACCGGAGGGACCGCATCTGAAGCAGGTATGAAGAACGACCCTGCCCCACCAGCAGAGGCCCTGCTGATAGGCCCCGTCGCGGCACCCCCTCTCCCTGGGACCTATAAACTCCTGCGCCTTACACCCTGGGATCAGGCCCCGGGTATGGAGCACTTCTTAAAGGCCCCGATCTCGCCGATCACCTTGCCGGGCGAGGTCTATGCGGAGCTACGGCCGCCAGAGCGAGAGTAAACCTCGATGCCATGGATATGTAAATAGTTAACTGCTTGTTTCCCCGCTTTTTGCTGCTTTAAACCCGACTAGGGTTATTCTTAAAGGGATCCCTTCGTTTACCCGGGATCCCTATTGCTTTTATTTTTGCTTTTATTTTCCTTTTGCTCCCTATTCACCCATGTTATAAAGACTACCGAATCATGGACGGTGAATGATTCAAAAACTGATGTTGTAAATAGTTTGCACCTTCTTAAAGGTGCTCTCTACTGGTTTTACATGAAGAAAGGACACTTTGCGAAGATACTGTTTTTTTAAAAAACATTACCGGAGTCCTTATTGCGAACAGACTTGCAGCTTGAGAAGTTGCACTACCTCATAGAGACTTGGTCCCCTCTTAAAGGGGATGTTCCTTGATAGTACTTAGAGAATGATGATGCTCTAAAAGGAAAAGTAATAATGCTGATATGTGAAAGTTAAATGTAGCTAACTAGTTGATTGTAAGAAATGTTTAATAATGTTGATAGAAGAACAAGGACAGGAAGTGAACCCGTACGGGGTTAGTTAGTGAGTCCTCCTAGGAGCCATACAGAGATGGCTCAGTGATCTTGAACTGAAAGAAAAATGATATGTTCTATACTGTGTATAGTAGTGGAAGGACAGTAGGCCCGGGCGGAAAGGGGCGGTCCTGTACAGAAAGGAGAGGCAGTAGGTCTGGAGCAGTTAGGACAGGCGGTCCTGCAGACGAAAAGTAGGAGAATGCAAAAACGTTGAGTAGCCTTATAATGTGTTATAAGAAGGTCTTTAGTGGATTCAGCGAGTACGTCCTTAAAGGCAAAGTAAAATTATTGTTCAAAGATTTTGCACTTAGTAGAATACCCGGTTGGGTAAGAAAAGTATTTATAGTATGTTATTTAAAGTATTTAACCATGTTTGTAACGTTCAAGTGTCCTCACCTCCCATAAAGGGAAGCTCTGTTAAAAAAAGTTTACTTGTACTTGCATTTTCAAAATTGTATGTCTTTTTGCTGACATGTATTGTTGTTTTCTTCCCAGTCCAGGAGTACTGGATTTAACCGGGGGGGAGTGCAGCGCCCCAGAGTCCTGGTCGTTGCAGTACTGTGGCTCCGCCGCTAAGGGGGGCTATGGTACGTCTGATGGCACTGAAGGAGTTCATCTGACCAGGTATCACAGACACCAATACATTTCACAGTCTGGCCTCCAGAGGGAGCTAAGGGTTCTATTTATTAGGCCACTCCTCACAATCTGGTAAAACTGGGGGTTAGGCAGGAAGTTAGAGAGAAAGCTGACTGGGGATTGAACAGGCAGCACCCTGTGGCAGAGGGTGTTGCAGGAAGAGACTCAGAGGGGTCCCTGTCAGGGGTGGGATCCTGACAGAGGCCTAGCAAACAGAGAAGAACATTACGGGACCGCGCCTGCACGATATAGCGGCGGTACCCCAAGAAAGGACAAGAAGCGAGGTATATTGTGCTGAGTGAGAAACGAGATCAACGCAACAAGGGGAATACCAGTAGGAGTCGTGCTGTAAGACGAGGCAACATCCTATTGAGGCGCATAACCGGTGGCCGGAACGCCGAGGAAGTATAGAGCTCCAAGCCAAACTTCAAACCTACGGCAGGACAGTCAGTTACAGGCGGGCTGTCTCACCCAGACCCAGGAAGACACAGGGGGGTAACAACAGGAGTGGGGCGACGCTGGAGTCCCGGAAGAGCTCCGAGCCTCCCCGTCATACGGGTGCGTCCTAACCGTAAGATCAGGGGGACATAGAGGGAGAACATCAGAATCGAGTTGTGAGGGAACACGAGAAACAGACACAACAGTTGTGGGGACTATCCCGTAAGCACAGCAGGGGAGGACCACAACACACAAGCGCAGGAAGGTAGGCACAGATTTCCACCTGCAAAGGGAATTCTGGAGGTGCCATCGGACCGGCCGGACTTGCGCAGCCCGGTTAACCGAATTCCGGATTGAGGACTCAGAAGCCTTCAGTAAAGAGGTAAAGAGACTGCAACCTGGTGTCCTCGTTATTTACTGCACCGCACTACCACCACCATTCACTCCCTTTCATTGAGCGCCCCTCAGCAGGGTCACGGACCGGGTCTAGCCACCGTGACAACCCCAGAGCAGAGACTCAGAGGCCCGGTACCGGGTACCCCTCGGCCCTGCGGCAGTGGGGGCGCTGCACATA